>NC_084800.1:69285896-69939896 GCF_963169125.1 Humulus lupulus | reverse complement strand
AACAAAAAGGAATGAGCCTAATGCCCAGCAAGGAAAATCTAACACATAGTTCATATACATAAATTTCATAAGAAACATAAAATGACATAACATAACACTTATATCATACACATACTATAATGGCCATTATTACTTGGGGTCCCATAGACTAAACAAGTCATATGCCCATTAGATTAGTGGGGTCCTACTAGCTAAGTAGGTCATATGCCCATAATCTATTTGGGGTCTTGTTAGTCATATGGGTCATATGCCCAAGTCTACATACATACATACATAACACATTTCATAACATAAAAACATAAGATAACATAAGCATATAACATATAGATTCTATCCTATTTTCCTTACCAAAATACCGGGATAAGAGGACAGAGGTGGGACTTTGGAACACTCCTAAGAACCATTTGAAAAAGAGTGAGTATAGAGAAGAAGAGAATTGAAAGGAATGGAAGGACTAAACCATTGAGAAAATACTTAGCAAAAACTTATGTGCGAGTTCTTAGATTTCCTAACCAAAATAAGAATAAGGTTAGAATAAGTAGAAGACTGTGATAACTTTTAAAGAAAAAGTACAGAAACGAACTAGAGTTTGGGTTACCTTGAAGACTTGTAAGACCAATCTAAACCTCGAACCGAAATACTATAAATCCTTACTTTCCCAAGTGTTTGATAAGCTTATGATGATCAAGATAATGATTTCCCTACTCAAGTGTTTACACTCTCACACTCACCTAGCAACTTCCAGCCTCTGAACTTAGAGCAAAAGATGAATAATGGATGGGTACTAGGTCCTATTTATAGAGTTTAGGAATGAAAGGATCTTAATTTTACTTGAATAAAAATAATGGCTTTTTAGGTGAAAATAATTTGAATTGTTGTTCAGCAGAGGCTGAAGACTCGTTCAAAAAAGGTGCTGGACTTATCAAGAGGTTGAAGGGCTGAATGGAAAATGATTTCAAAACTTTTCAAATTATGCTGAGAGGGGCGATATATCTCCCCCTGTAGGCGATATATCGCCTGGGCCAGTATGCCCGAGGCAGTCGTGCATCGTTTCGTGTTTTCCGTATCTACGTGCTGCGATATATCGGCATTCGCTGATTATTTAAACACGAAATTACACATTTTTAGCTTAATTCAAATTGAGTAAACAGCCTAGACTAAGCCCTCAAACGTATTCAAAGCTGCTGACTGACCTTAGAGCATTCAAACTTTACCCTTATTAAATTTAATCCTCAAAATACTTAATCCTTAATCACCCATACATAACATGTGCTTAAAATCCTATTGGTTCTTATCTAAACCTTATAGTATAATAAATATTATCCTCAATATCAGTCATATTAATCAAACCTTAGGTTAAAATTAATATTCTTAAACTATAGGTTAAACTTAGGAAATCTACAAGTACTACTATGAGTGTCCAAATAAATCCCGGTCTGAACCAAAAATCCACAGTCATAAAGATAATACTATTACTACTATTATACTACTATCTAACTTAGCTAAGTAAAGTTCTTGGACTCTACACGATATATCGCCTACGGAAGATACGGAAAACACGTTGACTTTGCACGAACGATAGAACAAGCCTCGGGAATACAGGGGGAGGCGATATATCGCCTATTGGGGGCGATATATCGGCTCCATGCATGTATTTTTGAAAGTTTGATTTTTGAATTTTAAAAAACATCTTTAACCACTTAGACCTGCCTTTGAATGATTTTGATCGAGTTCTAGGTGTTAGTTGAACGAAAATTCAAATCTTTTTCATTTTATAATCGTTTATTTATTCAAATTAAAAGGGATTAGTTTCACTCCTTGAACTCTATAAATAGGACCTAGTGCTCAACCATTTTCTTCATTCTTCAAGCATTTGATCAGAGCCTCCAAGGTGCTAGTGTTACTATAGAGAGATACACTTGGGTTATTGGTTAAAGCTTTATCATTCTAACCTTTCTAAACACTTGGGAAGTGAGATATAGTGTGATTTCGGTATTAAGGTTTAGATCAATCCATAAGATCAACCAATGTATTCTTATTCCTAAGTTCATTCTTTTTGCTTCTTTAGTTTTCTTTTATTCAGATCCTAATTTTTGTTTATGATTCTTAATTAGGTATTTAAATTCTTGAAACTTAAGGTTCTTCTTGGTAAGTTTCTTCTCTGATAGTTTAATGTTCTTTTCATCTCTTTATTCTTTAAAGATACTCACCATTTTACTGTTGGTTTATAGGAGTGTTCTAATCCCGTTCTTGTTCCCAAATATCCCGACTGTTGGTAAAGAAAATAGGATAGATTTTATGTGCTTATATGTTATGATATGTATATGTATAGTATGTCTTATATTCCTTGGGCATATGACTTGTTTAAACAACAAGCCCCAAGAATATGTTTTCAGTCACTTGGGCATATGACTTGTTTAGATAAGCAAGCCCCGAAAATTTATGATTAACAAGCCTTTATGATTAGGCATATGACTTGATAAGATAACAAGCCCCAAGAATTTATGATTGGGCATATGACTTGCTTAGATAAGGAAGCCCCAAGAAGTTATATTGGGCATATGACTTGTTTAGCTAGCAAGCCCCACAAATTTATGGGCATATGACTTGCTTAGCAAACTGTAATGCCTCAAATTCCCTAATAAGGTTTAGGACCTTGATTAGGAGGTCGGGAGGGCCATAATTGATTTATTATATTATTAAATGATTATATGCATGTTTATGTGAATTATATTATAATATGATGATAAATACATGCATGTGGGTCCACTTTTCGTTATAAGGGCATTTTGATAATTTGGCCCGTTGATGGCGTAATTGTGTATTTTCATGCATGTGGGTGAATTATGAATAATACCACATAATATGTGGATTCGTTCGAGCCATTCGGCATGAGACGATCATGGAATGCAAGTTTTTGGTCTGGTCATAACAGGGTTAGTTACAAGGCTCGGGATGAGTCTCAAGGTAATTTGGTGATTAGAACGTTTTCGGGAATTAAAGGGTAACATGATATGAATTATTAGCATTTGAGAATATTGAGAATAACAGGAATTGGAGGGTGTTAATTATAATTAACGAGATAGTCGGGAAAGGACGGTTTTTCCCTTGGAAGGCTTTGGGAGAGTTTTTAGCCTTAAGGGCATAGTGGTCATTTGAGCCAAAATCTGTGATTTAGTCACCTTTTCCCTCAGCTGAAGGTAACCTTAGAAAAACAAAGTCTCTTCCTCTTTCTACTCACGATCATCATCCTTCTTCTTCTTCCTTTGTTTTTTTTTTGTTTTTGTTAACTCCCTTTGAGGATCCAAGCTAGGAGAGCAAAGCTTGAGGGCTTAGGACCTTGGTTCAACCATTGAAGAGGATCTAATTCAAGCTTAAGGTAAGAAATTCAGCCATGAAAATCTTTGGTTTATACCCTGTTTTTCTATTAGTTTCAGCTGAGAATTTTGAAATGGATAGTTGGGGATTCAATGAGGTTTTTGAGAAAGTTTGCTTAGGTTTTGATGAGGTTGAGGTATGGATGAAGTTTTGGGGTTAAATTATAGGTTTGGATGATGTTTGGGGTTGGTTTTGAAGCTTGGTTTTTAAGGGAAATCGCAGGGGAGAAGACCAGAGTTTTTCTGGTCTGTCAGTGTCGCCCCAACGCCAATTCTGGTGCCCCAGTGCTAGGCAGAGGAAAAATGGTGTAACGCCCCACATCACTATGACTGCTTCTTGGAATGACGACTGGCCCTACAAACCAACACGAGTCTTTTCAGCATGCTTTGTCCCCACTCGCACGCTTCCTGGGAAAACTTCCCAGGAGGTCACCCATCTTGAGATTACTCCAGGTCAAGCACGCTTAACTTTGGAGTTCTCAACTGATGGGCTACCGAAAAGAAGATGCATCTTGTTGGCATAGCTAGTACCCATCAATCCATTTAAGCCCTCTTCAACTGTGTAGTCCCATACCTACACAGTCTTAGAATCATCACACTTGACCTTCTCCAGGCAGTGTGGGATTGCACAGCTTTTACCCGGTCTTTCCCCTTATGGATCACGGGATTCTGACTGTCACAATCACCCCCCTTACGGGCCCGACGTCCCCATCGGCCACACTTTCAGTTGGGTCAAGGCTCTGATACCATTGGTAACGCCCCACGTCACTATGGTTTTCTGGAATAACGACTGGCCCTACAAACCAACACGAGTCTTTTCAGCGTGCTTTGTCCTCACTCGCACGCTTCCTAGGAAAACTTCCCAGGAGGTCACCCATATTGAGATTACTCCAGGTTAAGCATGCTTAACTTTGAAGTTCTCAAGTGATGGGCTACCAAAAAGAAGATTCATCTTGTTGGCATAGGTAGTATCCATCAATCCATTTAAGCCCTCTTCAACTGTGTAGTCCCATACCTACACAATCTTAGAATCATCACACTTGACCTTCCCCAGGCGGTGTGGGATTGCACAACTTTTACCCGGTATTTCCCCTTACGGATCACAGGATTCTGACTGTCACAAATGGGGTTCTCTCTGACCTGGGACAACACCCCAGCGCTAGCCCACTTCCAGCAAGGCCTATTTTTAGGGTTTGGGATGACTTTGTGGGCTCGGAGGATGGTTCCACTACCCCGTTTGGGTGGATTGGGAGTCTCGAGAGCACGGGGTTGGTCCCGGGAGTGAGGTTTTAGATTATAAACCTTTTATTGATTTACTTTATTGATGGATTCTAATTGGTTATGACTAGGTGACCGCTAAGGAATTAAAAGATTGATCGTTCTCAAGGGTCGTTCTTTTACTAATTCTCGCTTGCACCAGAGGTAAGAAAACTGCACCCCATATGTGACATGCATGGTTATTCATGAGGCATGTGGAATGTTTAAATGTGGACATTGATTGCATATTAAATGCTTTGCAAAGCTTGCTGACTTGTGAATTGCATTGACTTATTAGTCAGAATCGGCAATGGTGTCAGAACTGACTGTGAAGCTGTGACTTACTAGTCAAGTTCAATAGTAGTATTGAGCACTGGTCATATGTTATTGACCTATGAGTCAAGAACGACATAAGCGTCATGACTGCAGATCCAAAAAGATTAGATCTAATTGACATCTTCATTGAATGACTCATCATGAGCATTAATGTCGGATCGACCCCAAGTTCGATGAAAACTAAAAGCGCTTGTCTAATCTATGACTAGTTACTTAGAGCCAGGGCTAGAAGGCCCAGGTGACTGTATCGTCACATGGCTAAGGGTGCATATCCCATGTTAGTGACTTGTTTATCAGTCACTCATCTAAGGGTGCAGATCCCATGCTGGTGACTTGTTTATCAGTCACTCATCTAAGGGTGCAGATCCCATGCTGGTGACTTGTTTATCAGTCACTCATCTAAGGGTGCAGATCCCATTTAATTAGGGCTATAAACTCCAACACGGTTATCAGAACCTCAAGTATTAATCACTCATATGTTTAGGTTTGATTGGATAGTCATCCATACAGGAGGGCAGGGCCCACAATCATCATTATTTAAACTTATTTGCATGCGTGAATAGGGCTACTATTGTTAGGCATGCACATTATGATTTAGCAACATATTATTACTATTCATGAGCATATTGAGTTTTCTTGCTGGGCTTCGGCTCACGGGTGCTATGTGGTGCAGGTAAAGGCAAAAGAAAGCTGGACCATCCTTGAGTTGGAGAGCTTAGGTGATGATGTGTACATATGCGGCTACTCGACCGCCATGGTCGAGGGTTTAAAGAGGAACTAGGGTTAAACCCTATTTTGCCACTTAGGTCGGCAAGTTGTAAATGCTTTCTTATAATTAACCTTTAAATTATATTTTTGGGATCCCAATGTATACAGTAAACGTTTTAGTGAAACGTTATATCTTAACCAAATTTTTTTTCTCCTAAACCGCTAATCATACTTAGTTACACGATTATGGCCTAATGACTCGATTAGCGAGTTTAGCACTGTTTAAAATGTGCACCATAACGGTCCCTGGAGTTTAGGGCGTTACACTAACAAGCCCCAATAATTTATGATGGCCATTATTATTATTATAGTCCTATAAGATATATGTTTTTTTTTATAGTCATATGTTTTATAGTATATGTATATGATATAGTCTTATGCTTATGATTTATGTTATAATAGATTTTACTTGTTGGGCATTAGGCTTACTCCTTTATTTTAGTGTGATGCAGGAAAATAAATATGGAAGGCAGAAGGATTCTTGGCAGCTTGGCTTGCGTGTTAAGGATGAATTGATTCAATGGACTGTGTGTTGATCGAGGACGACGTTATTTATTTTATGTCTTTTAAATTATGTTTTGATGTAATTCTGCATTTAGTCTTTAAAGTTATGTTTTATGATTTATAAACAATGGGTACCCATACCATATCACATTTTATTTTATACTTTTATGTTATTGATACAATATTTATTTTAGGGTTTTAATAAAGTTATGATTATTTTCTTATGTATGTTTTCTAAGAAATAGTAGCTATGTCTAGTAGTTTTAATGGTCCAAGGTCTTAGAAATAGTTGGATCATTACAAAAAACAAGCTTCCAAACTCCATTTAAACCCTCAATTGAACCCAAAAACCATCTACACATGACCTAGACATCATAACCCAAGTAACCTTTGCCAAAAGCCCCATTGAATTCTCAACTTTCCAACTCAAGAGCCAAACTGAAAACCAAATGAAAACAAAGCAAGAACAAGAGATTCTATGGTTAAAAACTTACCCCAAGCTCAAAATTACACCATCTTCAATGGTGGAACACAACCCTAGCTTATCAAGACTTGATTCCCTAGCTTGGTTCCTCAAAAGGAGCTTCAAAATTCAAAGGAAAATAGAAGAGAAATGGTGCACGGGAGAGAAGGAAATGGTGCTCTATTTTGCTAACATCCACAGCCTTCTAATGGCTAAATATAATCTTAGGGTGAAAATACCTTATTGCCCCTAAGCCTAATTAAAACCTTTAACAGCCACCAAGGGCAAAATCATCATTTCCCGCCTATTTCGTTAATCATAATTAACACCCTCCAATTCCTGTTATTTCCCATATTCTCAAATGCTAATAAATCATATCCAATTACCCTTTAATTCCCAGCAATGTTCTAATCACCAAATTACCCCAAGACTCACCCCGAGCCCCGAAACTAACCCCGTTATGACTAGACCACTAACTTGCACTCAACGATCGTCTCATGACGAATGGCTTGAACAAATCCACATTATTATGTGGCCTCAACAATAGTTCTCCGACATGCATACAAATATACAATTACGCCCTCAACGAGGCAAATTACCACAATGCCCCTATGATGAAATGTGGACCTACATGTATGCATTTAACATCATATTATAATATAATTCACATAAACATGCACATAATCATTTAATGGCATAATAAATCAATTATGTCCCTCCCGACCTACTAATCAACCATTAAACCTCATTCAAGATTTTGGGGCATTACAGTTATTACATCTTCTCCATCGATTGGGGGACGGTTGATTATCCTCCCTTGCATGTGGGATCGCAGATTGTAGGGTAGGTTGAGCCGAAACTGCCTTTTGTCCAATCGAAGTTTGGGCTAGATTTCAGTTTCAGACATACTGCCCGAGGTAGCCTCTCGAGATCAATCATTCGATCTCATCTTTTAACTGTCTACATTCATCAGTGATATGACCCATATACTTGTGAAATCTGCAGAATTTGTTTGAATCCCTCTTGGATTTCTGGTATCGCATCGCGTCAGGTCGCCTGAGAGGGACTTGATTTTCATTTGCGACCAATATATTCTCCCGAGTATCTGTGAGCTCAGTATAAACTGTATAAATAGAGGAGTATTTATCTCCTTTCTTTTTCTTACCCCCATCAGCCTCTGAGTTACTCCCTTCATTCTTCTTTCTTTAGAAGGGTTATGAAATGACCCAAATTTCCTAATAAGGTTTAGGACCTTGATTAGGAGGTCGGAAGGGCCATAATTTATTTATTTTGCAATTAAATGATTATATGCATGTTTAGGTGTATTAAATATGCATGTGAACCCATTTTTGATTAATTGGGTGATTTTCATAGTTTGGCCATTTTGGGCATATTTGTCATATATGTGGTATATGTGTGGTGCTTCATTATTATTTGGTTATGATAGGGTTACTCAGCACGAGACGATCCTAGGAGGTAAGCTAGTGGGAAAGTCACAACGGTATTTATACTTGATTCAGAGTGAGTCAAGAGGTATTTAGTACATTACCGGGATATTGGGTAATGGGAATAAATATTTGATGATAAATTGGGAGTTAGTAAGATCAGGGGGAAATTCTGGGAGTTTTGACTATTTTACCCTCAAGGGCATTTTCGGGACCTCGAGCATTAGGTTTTGCTTGAGGGTACTTAAGCTTTAAGTAACCTGTTAAGAAATAAAAAGAGCGTTTAGAATGTTCTCTCTCCCTCAAAGTTCTGTTTTCGTCTCTTGATCACATTTTCGAAGGAAACTTAAGTTCTAGGACTCGGATTCAAGTGAGGATCAAGGCATAGCGATTCTAGGGAAGATTAGAAGCTTATTAGCCGAAGGATTTTGTAGGGAAATGACATAATTGGAGGTAATTCAAGTTTTAAGTTCTAAGTTTTTAAATTTTTAAGCTTTGAATTGGATTTTATGTTTTGATGAGTTTTTGGATGATTTGAGACTTGATTTTAATGGTTTTGGATAATTAGGATGTTTGGGAACTTTGATTTTGGGATTTGGAGATGTTTGGATAGGTTTTTAAATGGAGAAAATGAGGTTTTTGGCTGGGTTCGTGATCGGGCCGCGACCCAAGCTTGACGAAGAAGGTGAAGGTTGCTGATGGGAAATTAGGGCCGCGGCGCAAGGTGGTGCACCGCGGCGCTAGGCACAAGAAGAATTAGGTTCGGCCTCTGTTTGGAGGCGGGCTGCGGCGCAAGTCTGGTGTGGGGCCACAGCGCTAGAGGGCATTTTTGCCCAGATTTGGTTTTTAGTCATGGGAACTTAACTATAAGGGCCTAAGATCGATTCTACTACCCAGTTGAGTAGGATTCGACGTCCCGAAGGCTTGGGTTGGGTATGGAAGTATTTATTTACTCATTTTGATGAAGTTTTATATTATGGTTGTGACTAGGTTATTGCTAGGGGCTTGGAATCAGGATCGTGCTTGTTGCTCGTTTATTGGTAACCCGTGCTTGGACGAAAGGTAAGAAAACTGTACCCAGAATGTGATGCATGTGATGCATGAGAAACCTGTGATTAGGGCATGACATGAATATTGAATATGAGATTGATCAGAGCTTGAGTCTCTGTAATTATGCATGATCATAATTATGCTAGTGATTGTTAAGTAAGCATGTTGAATGCCCTGTATTTGGATATTTGACATATGATATATGCCTGGTTGCATTGCTTACTTGTGAGTGGAACTGACTTCATAGTTAGAATCGGCAATGGGGTCGGTATTAACTATGAAGTTGTGACTTACTAGTCAATTTCAGCAATAGTACTGAGCACTGGTCGTATGTGATTGGCTTAAGAGACAAGAACGATTTTAGTGTGTTTAACGCAAGCCGAAAAAGATTAGATCTAATCGACATAAGCATTGGATGACTCATCATGAGCATTAATGCTTGACCGACCTCAAGTTCGATGAAAACTAAAAGCGCTTGTCTAGTCTCATGACTAGTCACTCAGAGCTAGGGCCAGAAGGCCTATGTGACTGCATCGTCACATGGCTAAGGGTACGAAACCCACACTAGTGACTCCATGGTCACTCATTTGGTTTACACTAGTGACTCACTCATTTTGTTTAAGTTAGTGACTTGCTCATTAGTCACTCATCTAAGGGTGCGGAACCCATGTTAGTGACTTACACCTCAGTCACTCATTTGAGTAAGGCTACATGCCCCAGCATGGTTATCGAAACCTCCAGTGTTAATCACTCATCTGTTTAGGATTGACTTGATAGTCATCCATACAGGAGGGCATGGCCCACCACCATTATTATTTGGACTTATTTGCATGCATGAATAGGGCTACTATTGCTAGGCATGCTTGTTATGATTTGGTAACATGTTATTACTGTTCATGAGCATATTGAGTTTTCTTGCTTAGCTTTGGCTCACAGGTGCTATGTGGTGCAGGTAAAGGCAAAAGAAAGCTAGACCATCCTTCAGTTGGAGAGCTTAGGTGACGATGTGTACATATGCGGCTGCTTGACCGCCACGACCAGGGGTTGAAAGAGGAACTAGGGTTAAACCTTATTTTGCCGCTTAGATTGGCTAGTTGTAAATATTTTCTTGTAATTAACCTTTAAATTATAGTTTTGGGATCCCAATGTATACAGTAAACGTTTTAGTGAAACGTTATATCTTAACCAAAAATTTTAACCCTAAATCGCTAATCATACTTAGTTACACGATTATGGCCAAATGACTCGATTAGCAAGTTTAGCACTGTTCAAAATGCACAACGTAACGGTCCCTGGAGTTTAGGGCGTTACAGGTTATCTCCTGAAGGTCACGCTGTGGAGGGTGTAGCCAAGGTGGTGGCTTAGTTAACATTTATCGTTGTAGTTATTACGAGCGAATGAGTTAGTTTAAGTGCCAACCTTGCCTATTCTACATTGACAAACCTCTAAGCCTGAGTATTGAACACGACTACCATTCTCATAGGCTTCCCATGCATGTCATCCCAAAAAGGACTCCCTGGCAGTACTCCAGCTCGTACTGCCATGAGATGACCACTGTCATCGACATTGCGAGCTCATTCCACTTATACATTGAAACTTTCTAGGTAGTTCTTTAGTAATTCACTTGGCTGCTGCTTGACATTGGTCAATGTGGACGCTTTAGGTTTGATGTTCTTCACAGCTTGAAACTGTTTCTTGAATTCTTTGGACAATTTTTCCCAAGATGAGATCGAATGTCTTCGAAATTTGTTGAACCAATTCTTTGCTGGTCCAGTGAGTGTGGTCAGAAAGAGCATACACAAAAGCTCATATCCGACATTATTAGCTCGCATTACTGTATTAAATGTACTCATGTGGCTCCCTGGGTCAGTGGTCCCATCGTAGGGTGCCACGTGGGGTATTTTGAAACCATTTGGAAAATGGTGCACTTAAGATATGAAAGGCAAAAGGCTTGAGCTCCTCGTCGGAGTCATAAGCCTTTTCTTTATTTTTGCCTTCTTGAAGGAGCCTAAATGCCTCCTCAAGCTGGTTGATTCTCTCTTAGACCAAATCCACCGGAGGGGGAGCTTGTACTACTAGTAGCTGGTTATTGGTCGTAGGAACTCCAGCTCCTTGTCGCAACATATGGTTATATTGATTTCCATATATTGGTTGTAGGTGCTCTCTCTGGGTATGTTAAGTGTGTTCGTAGGTCTGGGTTTGTCTTATTAGATTGCCCTCGGTTCTGATTCAGGTGATCTCGAAGATCAAGATACTCGTTCTGATAATTATCGTAATTTCTAGGCTCGGTGTTATACATGTTGGGGTTTTATGCCCTAATTAAAACTCAATTTCTTTGTAATCTCATTTTATTATCAATAAAAGAATAGAAATAAATTTTTTACTTGATCAATCACTTTGCTCACATGTTTTATTTCACAATTATTTGTTTAATATTGTTTTCCCAAAAACCAACTACTTGATGACGTGACAAACTCCATAAGGATTGGCCTACATGTGGGATACACGTGGCAATTTAAGCAAGTATGGAATGTTTGACCATCGACCAGAAGAGAATTGGCTCATCAGACAACATAATCATGGGGGACCAGTTTGGTCGCATATTTTCATTTATTTCCTTCATATATGTAATCTTGTAATTACGTATTGATTGTAATTTCCATTATTATTTAGATATGTCTGTATTAAATGTAATTAAGACCCATTGGCCCATGTAGAACTCCTTAAGCTTATAAATAAGAATCAAAGGGCTCAAGAGAGCGGACTTTTACTTTTGGAACTTCAGAATTCTAAGGGAGAAATGGAGTGTTTTTAACCATCATAATTGTATTCATCCAAAAGCTTGTGAAACTCGTGAACCCTAGTTCATTGATCACAGTTATTGGATTTATATATCAATAAGAACACTAAGTGGACATAGTTCATTACCATTTTATTGAGGCTGAACCACTATGCATATTTTGTGTCGTTTATCTTTTTGTCTTGATTTCATCTCATTTTTTATCGTTTTACTTGACTTCGTGTCGTTGACCAATTTGAGGGTCAACATTTTGGTGCTTTCATTGAGAGCTGAACTCGAGACCTCCAGAAAGATCAAATAGCAAAAACGGCCAGAAAGACTGGACAAACCTCTAGTGTTGCACCAACTTAGCCTCCTCCACAAAATGTGGCTGAGGATGAGCCACAAGTGGAGTTCGAAGATGAGGAAATAGATTCTGAGACCTTGAGGACGACAATGATTGTGTTGCAGAAAGAGTTAGCTAATCTGAGGGCTAATTAGGAAAATATGGTTGAAACGATGGCGTTGCAGCAGAGAGAAATTAATAGGCAACGCCAAGAGCTGAATGAGAGGTAGGCTGACATTGATCGCCGACAGAGGGACACCACTGCCGCCCTGGAGGCAGCCATTTAGTTGGCTCGAGGATAGCCCATGCCAGCTTCTCAACCGGATTATCCACCCAGTGTACTGCCACAACAAGAGCCACATTTAAATTATCCACAACATCACCACAGATAATCCCCAGCAGCAAAGGCAAAATAAGGCTGGGCAGCCTCCCCGAAGCCCTAGACACCAGACTGCTGAAGAGCTGAATCCACTGAGCGGGGAACAACGTCCTTCTGCTGGTAGGAGAAAGGTCGAGTCAGGCTCTGCGGTCAGGGGCCCTCCACGACATAATAATGCTTGGGGACCCACCAACCAACGCAGGTCTACACTTGACGAACGAGACGTGCCAGCGAGGGGAGGGGAAATAGCGTGATCAGCAGGTCACACCATAGTCGGTCACATTTTAGGGATGTCCATGAATATTATGAGGTAGATTCTGGCAAAGGAAATGCTGGTCGAAGGCAAGGAGATAGGGGTGGGGAATGTATTCCCCCACCAAGAGAAAATTGGCCGACGAGCCAGAATGTTGGAGGGCAGCCTAGGCAACCCAACATCTTTGATTGACTGGGCGCTAGCGAGCAAAGGCGTAGGGATGATGATTTGAGGGACGTACTCAATGACAGGCAGGAAAGGCACAACGAGTATGCCCCTCCAGCACCGGTTGCCCCAATAGTACCAGATGCTGTATAGGCCCAGCTTGATGTGCTAAATTAGGTCGTCCAGCAGTTAGTAGGGAGTCAAACATCCCACATTGAATATGATCAGAGAAGAGACACTTCGTTCATACAAAGAATAGCAATGGTCGAAACCCCAAGCAAATTTAAGATGCCGGTCTTACCCAACTTCAATGGATTTGGAGACCCAGTGTCTCATGTGAATAAATTCAAGATACAAATGGACATCCAGAAGGTGTCAGACGATGCTCGATGCAAAATCTTTCCGCCCACCTTATCCAATACTGCTCAGAAGTGGTTTTTCAAATTCCCTCCTGCTAGCATAGTGTCTTGGGAAATGTTCGTGAAAGAGTTTTACCGTCAATTTTACGCTGGTTGAGTACATCCCACCGAAGCCAACCAACTGGTCGAGATACGCCAGAATGAGGGCAAATCCTTGAAGGAGTATGTCCAGTGTTTTATGTGAGCCACTGCTGGGGCTAACACAGTTAGTGATGAGGGAAAGATGATGGCACTTACTGCTTGTAGCGCCCCAAATTTGCTAATAAGGCTTGGAGCCTTGATTAGCGTGCCTGGAGGGCAATAAGTGTTTTATTATATTAATGTGTGAATTTGATGAGTATGTGATTAGAAATGCATGTTTAGGTGAATCAAATATGCATGTGGGCCCCATTTGGTTATTAGGGGCATGTCGAGAGGTAGGCTTAGAAAGTCACAACGGGGTTAAATACCCAGCTCAGGAGGAGCCTAGGGGTATTTTGGGAACGTAAAATGTGTTCGAGATTTATGGAGTAGCGGGTAGTAGTTTGGTAAAGATTTGGACATGCCGGGATTAATGGGGATTTATAAGAATACTCAGGGACTTAACGTGGTAAGGGAAATGACTAAATTTCCCTTGGGTTACCTAAGGGGTTAGGATAAGTTTAAGGGGCAATTGGGTCTTTTGGTAAGGATATACATGGTTTAGATAAGATGAGGGGTCTAAGGAAGTCACTGGAATTAAGGGATTGGAAAGAAAAAGAAACATAAACTCTCTCTCTCTCTCTTGAGGCTTGGGAGGTTTTGGGGATTTTTGAGGAGAAAACTTGGAATTTAAGGCTGAGAGTTGGGGAATCAAAGCTAGGAGCAGGATTATTGTCAGCTGAGGGTCGAAACCATCCTTGAGGTAAGGCTCTCTGCTCTGGTTTTAATGAACTCCTGCCATGTTTTAAGTTTTTTCTTCTAGGTTCAAACTTGAGTTTTGGTGAGGTTATGGAATAGTTTCTGGGGTCTAGTGCTGCTTATAGTGTATTAGGATGATTATGGGACTCAATTCTGCTGTTGAGGTGTGTTTATAATGATTTTTAGGGAAGTTAGCTCGTAAAATTTGCATGGGATTTCTGGGTTTCGGGCTCACATCGCGATCCGCTTGAGTTTATAGGCTAGTGGGGCTTCGAAGAATTTCCCAGGCCCCGCGGCGCAAGGCTTGGGTGCTACGGCCCGAGTTGCCCAGCAATGAGGCATTTTGCCTCTATTTTGGGGCACGCCGCGGCCCTTAAAGGGGGCTGGACCGCAGCCCAAATGTGGAATTTCGGCAAATTGAGGGTTTTTAGTTCGGGAGCTTGAACGCTAAGGCTCGGGAAGGTTTCCACTACCCAGTTTGGTAGAAACCAGGGTCCCGGAGGCTAGAGTTATGTCTTGAAACTATTTAATGAGTTAGAACTTGATAGTTGATTTTATTCATGTGTTGTGACTAGGATTTTCTTCAAGGCTCAGATTAGAGGACTGTGCTCATGATCGCGGTGCTCAGATAGCTTGGAACACAGGTAAGAAAACTGTTGTACCCGTAGAGCAGGGCATGGCCCTACAGTTTGTATTGCAGGGCACGACCCTATGTGATTGGGTTTCAGGGCGTAGCTCTATTGATTAAGTTTGTATTTGTTTAAGTGTTTGTTAAATTTATGCTATATGTTGCATATTTGTGAATGAACGGCAAGGGCCGGGAACAGCGAAGGCCCAGAACGGCAAGGCCGAGTACAGCGAGGGGCCGAAAGTGGCATTAAGCACGCAGAGTGCAAGTCGCTAGGGTGAGACCATTCTCGGATGCCTGGGACATCCTCACGGTGTAGACCGCGAACCCAGGGCTTGGTAAAGCGCCTGGGACGGCATGGCCTTTATGTGTTTAGCTTTTGGCTGCCTTGTTATATACTAATTGATAGCTATGAATATGTTAATTGTTTGTTATGAGTTTTCTTGCTGGGCTTTGGCTCACGGGTGCTCTATGGTGCAGGAAAGGGCAAGGGAAAGGTCGACCAACCATGAGTATGGAGAGCGTGAAGCGGCGTGTACATGTTCGGTCTGCCTGGCTGCCACGACCAGGGGTATTTTTGGGAGATGCTATGTATTAATCCGAATTTTTTCATTTAGTCGAATTTAATCATATTTTTGAGTTGTAAATATTTCTAAATAGTATTTTGGGATCCCAAATGTATAACGTTTTGTAATTTCAATGAATGATTACATTTTTAAATTATATGACTTTTATTACAGTTTAGCTACACTTTTAACCTAAAACCTCAATTAGTGTTGTGAAAAATCCAACACGCAAGTATACGTATCGTCTTTACAAGTAATAACTCATGTAAGTGAGATCGTTCCCACAAGGACTGTAGCTAAGTACCAATTAATTGAATTTTTGTTTCAATTTGGCTATCGAAAAATGGATTGTTTAAACTAAATAATCTAAGAAATAAATAAATAACAAAACAATAAACAAAATTCAATCAAGAAATGAAATATAGGGAAATTGATTTCAATTGCTTCCACTTCCTATTTCAATAATGCAAACCAATTCTTCTTCTACCTAATGTGATAGCGGATTATAAAATAACCTATATTCTGATTAAGACATATAGATTCTAAATTATATGGTACTATCCTACATTTATGAGGTATAGCACACACATAATCAACATTAAGCAATAATCCTAAAGCTACACAAGCCACACAAATACTCTCATTTTAGGTCGAAACCTATGTTTATTCAATTGGAGCATTCTCAACACTCACTTTTTAGATTTTGTATTGAAATCATAAATCATGCATAAGGTGGCCAATCAAATACATGTATTAAGCACAAATATGAATAAATCACACATCAATAGAAGAAAAATATCGAAATTGCATTAATCCATAGAAAGCTTCAGACAATCTCCATTAAAAATCCTAAATTGGAGTTTGGTTCATAATCTCCATTAAAATATTCATAATCAAATCCACGAAATACATAGTAAAATTCAGAAAATAAAAAGAGTAAAGAAGAAACTAGATTTGGGGTTGTCACAATAGACCCAAAACTTGATCTCCAATTCTTTCCTTGTTGTTTTCTAAGTTCTCCCAGAGGTCTCCGCTGAAAATCACATTTTTCTTATTAAAAACGATGATCTCCTAATTTTTCTGCCCTAATTCAAAAAATGCCCTTCAATAAGTGAAAAATTCGAAACTCGTACGGAAGACAGCGCCACGGCGCTAATTTTTGCGTCGTGGCGCCACTCTGAAATTTGAATGTCTCGACTTTCTGGAAAATGGGCTCGCCGCGGCTCTAATACACCCAAGCCCTACGACACCGATTCTTGCACCGTGGCCCTAATTGGATATCCTGCAATGAACTCTTTTAAGCTCGGTTTAGCACTTGTTATGCACATTCCATTCCATTTGAACCATTCTTGTGCTTAAACCTGAAATCAATAAAAACAAGCGTAAATCTGCTCCAAAAACATTAAAACACAACAATAAAACTTGCATCATGACACTTAGAAAGTAGGCTAAAAATAGCCTAACAAACTCCTCCAAACTTGCTTCTTACTCATCCTTGAGTAAAGAAACAACACATTAAACTAAAACAAACAAACATGACAAGTTAAGCCGCCAATCGTTTTTAACCCACGCCATCATCACTCACAAAACTTCAACTGTTGAACAACCAGAATTTCAATTCAATAACTCCAACAATTAATCTGAATGCCTCAATTGGAAATTAGATTATACCTTGCAAATAACAAATGAATAATTAGATAACAGCATACATGCCCCCACTCATTCCAACCGTCCACTAACCAATATTCAATAAGCTTGCACACTTACCTTTCTCCACTAATGTCAACAACGCATGTTATGGAATCAAAAGGACTTCAAAGGTTCATAACATTTTGGCTTAGGTAAAGGTAGTAAAAAGACATTTAGGCTTCATTATACCATAAGCACATCAAAAACCAATCAAACAACCCACATTGCATTCAATTAACATCCCCTAATTCACCCACTTTCCATCGATTGAGAACTCGTAATCAATGCTCCAACATCACTTTATTTAATTATTTATCACTTTTTTTCTTCTTCTTCTTTTTCTCTTTTTTTAAGAAGAAAAATATCAAAATTTAGTGATGTTGCAAGTACTTTTACATTTTACACTTGTCTCAATCGAGAAATTACATCATTCACCCATCATACAAACACTTTTTACCCAATTACAATTCGTTCCCCTAAACTTATTTCTAAGCTTATGGCATAATTCATAAGACAGGGGAAAATAATAATTGATACATTTTTGGCTTAATGAAGTGGTTAAACAATCAAACAAACAAGTTAAGGCACAAATAGGCATACTAGGGATAATAATGATAAAGGGTAAGCTTGAAAGGCCCAATCATTCCAAAAGATTGTCTAAATCATATTCCAAAACACATGTCATCAAGGATGTCGTCTCAAAAGGCAAGCAATGCAAGTTCTATCATATTCATCAATTCATATCGCAAACCCAAGTAAGACATGTACAACACAATCCAATTATTCACATTTACAACATATACTAAAATTTCCAAAAGGCATTAAAATTAATCCAAGGAATAATCCAATCAAGCACATGGTTAAACACAATCTACATTTTACAAGTGACAACAACGACATTTATTCATATCACATGCTTAACTTTTCACACACACAACAACTAAAGACAACTAAACTAAACTAAAACAGAAAAGTAAGTCCCTCCCCCAAACTTTATTTCACATTGTCCCAAATGTGCACATTAGAACCCAAGAGAAGGAAACTTACCTGACAATGAAAACAGAAACTTGAGATGCCTCTCAAGGGCACTGTCGTTAACGTCATTTAGCCGAATGTTGACCACCTTCTTAAATTCAACTCGGATATAAACCACCCTCATGTCCTTAAGAGCCATAGTATCATGAGAATATGCTCATTTCTTTATATTGCACATTTTTTTAACTTTCCACCGCTCATGAATCAATTGAACTTTCTCACTAAACATCCTTTTCACTTTCTGACGAACTATTCGATTTCCACCTTCAACCATAGATTTCTTCTTAGTAACTTCAAGCTTATTACCCTCACTTTTCACCACATCAACTCTACAACAAGTTGGAACCTCCATTGCTGCAAAAATATTAAATGTTTCCTCTTCTTTTTGCACTCGCAGCTTCAACTCGCCTTTTTGCACATTTATTAAGGCCCTACCAGTTGCTAAAAATGGCCTTCCAAGAATGATTGGGACGTTGGCATCCTCCTCCATATCAAGTACAATAAAGTCTGCTGGGAAGATGAACTTGTCCAATTTTACCAGAACATCTTCAATAATACCCCGAGGATGTGCTATTGATCTGTTTGCCAACTGAAGAGTCACTATTGTAGGTCTTGCTTCCCAAAGCTTCAATATTTTGAAAATAGAAAGCGGCACTATATTAATGCTCACCCCTAAATCACATAGAGCATCATGCTCTCAAAATTCCCAATAGTGCAGGGTATTGTGAAACTCCCAAGATCTCTCAGTTTCTGAGGAAGATTCCTTTGCAGAATGGCGCTGCACTCTTCAGTCAATGCCACAGTTTCGTAGTCCTCCAACTTTCTCTTCTTTGATAAAATCTCTTCCATGAACTTAACGTAACTGGGCATATGTTCTAACGCTTCTGCAAAGGGGATGTTGATATGCAGCCTCTTGAATACCTCTAAGAACTTTGCAAACTGCTTGTCAAGACGATTCTTTTAGAGTCTCTGTGGATATGGAATTTTGATGTGATGATCTATAGACACCGGAGGTACCACTTCTTTTTCTAGAAGATTCTCAATAACCTTCTTTTCACCTTTCTGCTTATTCTTAATAGTTGGTGCCTGTTGATAGCTTCTACTCAACTTTCTTCTCCATACTTGGTCCCACATACATGGTTCTGCTCCTCAAGGTAATATCCTGACACTGTTCATTAAGATTTCCCTTCGGATTCACTTCAGTAGTGCTTAGCAAGTTACCTTGAGCTCGACTTGCCATTAACGTGGCCAACTGTCCAATATGAGTTTCCAAGTTTCTAATAGAAGAACGCGTCTCAGTCATGAATTGATTAAGAACATCAGACTGAGTATCAGGCTGTCTCACAGGATTCTGTTGTCGTTGCATAGGCGGTTGAGGTGGTTGTTGTTGAGGCCTGAATCTCTGTTGATAAAACCCCAGAGGTGGTTCCTGAAATGACTGTTGTGGCTGTTGAACTGATGATTGGGGTTGTTGGTTATTCTTCTAAGAAAAGTTTGGGTGATTCCGCCATCCTTGATTATAGAAATTAGAGTACGGATTATTAGGCTGTCTTGTAAAATTCCCAATAGCTTATGCTTGCTCTAATGGCAAATTGTTCACATCCCCAAATTGGCGCTGTTCAAAAGAATGGGGTCCCCAACATAGTTCACACATCACTTGAGCTTGCATACTAGGGCTGCCACGATATTGTTTTGTAGTTGTTTTGTAAGAGCAGCTACCTAAGCACTAAGCATAGAGATGGCATCAATCTCATGCATTCCATCCACTCTCTTTGGATTTCCCCTCTCACTAAGACATTGATAATTGTTCATGGCCATTTCTTCCAACAGCTCGTATGCCTCACTGGCACTCTTGCTCATAAAAACGCCCCATGATGCTGCGTAAATAATGGTATGAGTAGTACCGCACAAACCATTATAGAAATTGTGGAATTGCATCCACTTCTCAATACCATGGTGGGGACACTTTCTCAACAAGTCTTTAAATCTATCCCAAGCATCATTAAGAGACTCACCCTCCAACTGATAAAAATTGTTAATCTCTCATCTCAACTGAGCTGCCTTCGCAGGAAGGAAAAACTTTGAGAGAAATTTCTAAGCGAGGTCATTCCATGTAGTGATCGAATTGGGTGGCAAAGATACCAACCAACTCTTAGCTCAATCCCTCAAAGAGAATGGAAATAACCTTACTCTGATGGCATCATCGCTAACTCCATTCATTTTAAATGTCTGGTAGAGCTCGACGAAGTTAGCAAGATGCATGTTGGGGTCTTCTGTTGGCAATCCCCCAAACTGAATAGTGGATTGAACCATTTGGAGTATGGCAGGCTTGATTTCAAAATTGTTGGCATCGACAGTGGGTGGTCTGATACAAGACTGAACCCCTGTCACAGTAGGCAACACATAATCTCTCAAGCTTCTGGCTGCTGGGTTCTGACCATTACCATGATCCTCAACATCACCCCCGTTCAACCCATTATTATTAATCGTTGGATCATCCATGGTAGTCTCAACCCTTCTTTCCAACCTTTTCTTCTGCCGATTCAGTCTACAAGTCTTCTCTATTTCAAGATCAACAAGCACTCAAATAGCAGGGCCTTGGCGTCGCATAAACTACATGTAACTTGAGATGAGAAAAATTGAGACAATGATTGAATTTGTAAAACTGAAAATGACCAAATTAGAATAAAATTCAACTATTTTAATATTAGCTAAAAACAGTCCTTGACAACAGCGCCAAAAACTTGTTGTGAAAAATCCAACACGCAAGTATACGTATCGTCTTTACAAGTAATAACTCATGTAAGTGAGATCGTTCCCACAAGGACTGTAGCTAAGTACCAATTAATTAAATTTTTGTTTCTATTTGGCTATCAAAAAGTGGATTGTTTAAACTAAATAATCTAAGAAATAAATAAATAACAAAACAATAAACAAGATTCAATCAAGAAATGAAATATAGGGAAATTAATTTCAATTGCTTCCACTTCCTATTTCAATAATGCAAACCAATTCTTCTTCTACTTAATGTGATAGCGGATTATAAAATAACCTATATTCTGATTAAGACATATAGATTCTAAAATATATGGCACTATCCTACATTTCTGAGGCATAACACACACATAATCAACATTAAGCAATAATCCTAAAGCTACACAAGCCACACAAATACTCTCGCTTTATGTCGAAACCTATGTTTATTCAATTAGAGCATTCTCAACACTCACTTTTCAGATTTTGTATTGAAATCATAAATCATGCATAAGGTGGCCAATCAAATTCATGTATTAAGCACAAATATGAATAAATCACACATCAATAGAAGAAAAATATCGAAATTGCATTAATCCATAGAAAGCTTCACACAATCTCCATTAAAAACCCTAAATTGAAGTTTAGTTCATAATCTCCATTAAAATGTTCATAATCAAATCCATGAAAGACATAGTAAAATTCATAAAATAAAAAGAGTAGAGAAGAAACTAGATTTGGGGTTGTCACAATTGCTCCAAAGCTTGATCTCCAATTCTCTCCTTGTTGTTTTCTAAGTTCTCCCAGAGGTCTTCGCTAAAAATCATGATTTTTCTTATTAAAAACGGCGATCTCCTAATTTTTTTGCCCTAATTCAAAAAATGCCCTTCAATAAGTGAAAATTTCACAACTCGTACGAAAGACAGCGCCGCGGCGCTAATTTTTGCGTCGTGGCGCCACTCTGAAATTTGAATGTCTCAACTTTCTGGAAAATGGGCTCGCCGCGGCTCTAATACACCCAAGCCCCGCGACACCGATTCTTGCACCGTGGCCCTAATTGGATATCCTGCAATGAACTCTTTTAAGCTCGGTTTAGCACTTGTTCTACACATTCCATTCCATTTGAACCATTCTTGTGCTTAAACCTGAAATCAATAAAAACAAGTGTAAATCTTCTCTAAAAACATTAAAAGACAACAATAAAACTCGCATCATGACACTTAGAAAGTATGCTAAAAATAGCCTAACAATTAGCGAGTTAATTGCATGTTTAAAACTCACTTAGTAATGGCTCTAAGGAAGTAGGGCGTTACACTGCTGGAGTACGACGCTATTCGTCCCTCTGGAACAGTCTGAGGAAGAATGGGGTAAAGAGCACCCAAGAGTTTCTAGACCGAGCGGATCAGTACATCAAACTCGAAGAGGCCATTGCTAATGAAGGGAAGGCGCCTGCAGACGACCAGGGTCCGAAAGAAGATCCCACCAAAGCCGCTAGGGGTCTAGGAAACCCAATGGCAATGGCAAAAATAGCGAGAAAATGGAGGGAAAATGGTGAACCACGAGCCATCAACATCTGAGAATAAGCACCCTAAAAGTAACAGATACGAGCCAAGGTTCACCAATTACACAGCCCTAGTCGAAAGCAGAGCGGAAGTGTACCAGGCTACCAACACCACTGTCCCTTACAAATGACCAGCGCCGATTAGGAAAGATATCTCCAAAAGAGATACAACCAAGTTTTGTTGTTTTCACAATGACTATGGTCATGACACCAATGAGTGCAACCAGCTTAAGGATGAGATTGAGTTCCTTATCAGACAAGGACACCTGAGAAGATATATACGAGCCCCTGAAAGTTCTCAGCGAGAGGCTCAAGGAGGCAATGAGCAAGCACCTATACGCCAACGCTCACCCCCTTTACAGCCATCTCCAGTCGCTGGTACATTGCTGACCATCTGCGGTGACCCACACGTGGCTGGTGATAGTGGGAAGGCAAGGGAAAGGTACGCCCGAACCTTACGTCATGACTAGGATATTGAAATGATGAACGTAGAGGAGAGAACTCCCAAAAAAAGCTCGAACAGAGGAAGAACTGATAACTTTCTCTGAGCATGATGCCCATCATGTCCGGTTTCCCCATTCAAATCCTCTAGTCGTGGATGTCCAGATCGCCAATATGATGGTTAAGCGTGTGTTAGTGGATACAGGAAGCTCTATAAACATTCTATACAAGTCTTCGCTAGAGAGGATGAAGTTGTTAGTGAAGGATTTGGAGCCATGCAACCAAACCATTTATGGTTTTTTTGGCGAAGGGCTCACGCCAATGGGGTTGATTAGGCTTCCAGTCACAGCAGGAATTGCACCTGTGAATAAGACATTACTCATTACTTTTATAGTAGTTTATTGTCCTTCTGCATATAATGTTGTGATTGGAAGGCCTATTCTAGTCGACCTACGAGCCGTGACCTCGGTTTGGCACCTAGCCATGAAGTTTCCAACTGACACACGAGTAGGATACATGTTGGGAAACCAATGGGAAGCGCGGGAATGCTATAATTCCTCGATTACCAAGGCAAAAAAAATGGTGGATCGAGAGAAAGAGCCGAGAAAGGGTTGTTATTGGCCAATGAAGTACAAGCCCAATCAGGTGAGCAGGTCACCAAATAGGGTGTTGCCCAAAGTGAGGATAGAGATTTAGATCCTCTCTTTGTGGATTTTGAAGAAGATGTAGGACCAGTTGAGGACCTCGAGGAGGTCCAACTTGATGAGGCAGGTCTGACTAGGGTTGTGAAAGTCGGTAAAAACTTAGAGACAACAACAAAGCAAAAATTGGTGGAATTTTTAAAGGAGAACCAGGAGGTGTTTGCCTGGTCGCATAAGGATATCGTTGGGATTGACCCAGCAATTATCAGCCATGTCTTAAACATAGGTAAAAGTTTTCCACCAGTGCAACAAAAAATGAGGATGCTCGACAAAGATAGATCAAAAGCATTAAAAGAAGAGGTCGAGAAGCTTAAGGAGAATGGATTCATCAGGGTAGGGTTTTATCCATCTTGGGTCTCTAATCCCGTGCTGGTTCCCAAGTCAAATGGAAAGTGGAGGACGTGCGTGGATTTCACAGACCTCAATAAAGCCTGCCTAAAAGATTGTTTCCCACTTCCAAGGATCGACCAGCTGGTTTATCATTCATGGATGCATACTTTGGGTACAATCAGATCAGTATGCACCCACCTGATGAGGATCACACTAGCTTTTGAACTGATACAAGGCTTTACTGTTACAAAGTAATGCCCTTCGGTTTGAAAAACGCTGGTGCGACTTACCAACAACTAGTCAATCACATGTTCAAAGAGTTGATCGGTGTTAATATGGAGGTATATATTGATGACATGCTGGTTAAGTCGAAGAAATCAGAAGAACACATTGGGGACCTGTAAGAGTGCTTCAACATCTTGAACAAATATCATATGAAGTTGAATCCCCTTAAGTGTTCCTTCGGAGTTGGATCGGGGAAATTTTTGGGATTCATAGTGAACTCGCAAGGTATCAAAGCTAATCCCAAAAAGATCAAGGCCCTGGTCGAGATGAAGTCGCCAACTAAAATTAAAGATGTTCAAAGTCTAACCGGGAGGATTGCCGCTTTGAGTAGATTCATTTCCAAATCAACGGACAAATGTGTTCCATTTTTTAATTTTCTTAGGGGCAATAATAAATTTGAGTGGACAAAAGAGTGTGAGTAGGCTTTCCAGGCTCTAAAGTCTCACATGTCGCAACCACCGATTTTGTCCAAACCGGTCGAGAAAGAAACTTTGTTCATCTATTTGGCAGTCACCAAGTATGCTGCTAGCGTTGTCCTGATCAGAGAGGAGGAACATGTTCAAAAAGTTGTGTATTATATAAGCAAGAGGCTGATAGGAGCAGAATTGCGATATCCGCCCATTGAGAAATTAGCCTATTGCTTGATTTTAGCCTCCAGAAAGCTGCGACCATACTTCCAAGCTCACCCCATCATAGTACTCACCGACCATCCACTACGGCAAGTCCTGCAGAAACCAGAAGTCGCCAGTCAATTGTTGAAATGGGCAGTTGAACTTTGACAGTTTGATATTTCTTACTCGCCACGAAAAGCTATGAAGGGACAAGCTCTAGTAAATTTTGTCACAGAGTTTACTAGGCTCCAAGATACTGAGCCGATAGAAGAGCTTGAACTCCAAAGCCAAACTCCTTCCTGGAAGTTGTTCGTAGATGGCTCTTCCAATGAGCACAATGTTTGAGCAGGTTTGATCTTAGTCAAGCTCGAAGGACATCGATTCCACTGTGCACTCAGATTCGACTTCACAGCGTCCAATAACGAAGCTGAATATGAAGCTCTGCTCGCAGGATTAAGATTAGCCAAGGACATGGATATAAAGTCACTCAAAATCTATAGCGACTCCCAGTTAGTGGTTAATCAAATTATTGGAGAATATGAAGCCCGGGGTCTGAAGATGGTTACATATTTGAACAAAGCAAAGGACTTATTGGCACAATTCAAAAAATATACTCTCCAGCAAGTACCTCGCGACCAGAACTCAAACGCTGACGCTTTGCCCAAGTTAGTGAGCGCAAATGATGCTGACACCTTGAATATAGTACATGTCAAACATTTTTCCGCATCGAGCATTCAAGCAGAAGAGTTTTCCCTGGTAATTCAAGCAACAAACACATGGAGTGCTGCCGACGGACAGAAACAAAGCAAGAACCCTCCCGAGGTAGTCGGCTCGTTTTATTCTGGTCGATTGAAATTTATACAGGAGAGGGTACTGATGCCACTTCTAAGGTGTGTTTCAAAGGAAAAGGCCAAAGAGTTAATGCGAGAAGTCCATGAAGGTTTCTGCAGAGATCATGTTGTGGGGCAGAGTTTATCAAAAAAGATCCTTAGGCAAGGATACTTCTGGGCAACGATGAATGAGTACTCTGTGGATTTTGTTTGGAAGTGTGACAAGTGCCAAAGGTTCTCTAAGATACCGTGAGCAGCCCCTAATGAGCTAAAGCAGATGCAAAGCCCGTGGGCATTCATAATGTGGGGAATAGATTTGATTGGGTCTTTACCCACAGGAAAAGGCAATGTCAAGTATGTTGTAGTTGCTGTTGACTACTTCACAAAATGGGCCAAAGCTGAGCCACTTACAACAATAATGACCAAGAAGGTGCTGGATTTTGTAGTCAAGAACATCGTGTGTCGCTATGGGTTGCCAAGAAAGATTTTCTCAGATAACGGCACACAATTTGACAGCGATCTGTTCACAGATTTTTGCGAAAGGCACAGGATTATCAAATTTATTTCTTCAGTAGCTCATCCGCAGGCAAACGGA
This sequence comes from Humulus lupulus, assembly GCF_963169125.1. Taxonomy (NCBI): domain Eukaryota; kingdom Viridiplantae; phylum Streptophyta; class Magnoliopsida; order Rosales; family Cannabaceae; genus Humulus; species Humulus lupulus. The sequence continues at coordinate 69,913,450 of NC_084800.1, read as the reverse complement.
CAGGTTGAAGCTGTCCACAAAACACTGAAGGATACCCTAAAGAAAAGGCTTGAAGAAGCGAAGGGGGCATGGCCAGAACAATTACCTAAAGTCCTTTGGTCATATAGAACATCCCATCAAACAGCAACAGGCTATACTCCATTTTCCTTGGCCTATGGATATGAAGCCATGTTGCCCGTTGACTTAGATCCACCATCGCATAGAAGGTTGGCATACGATCAGAGTGTTAATAGTCAGTTATTAATTGAATCTTTGGATTTGGTCGATGAAAGGCGCGAGCAAATTCAACTTCGAGTAGCATCTTACCAGCAAAAGGTCGCTTGGTATTTCAACTCTAAAGTATGCGAAAGAAAATTTAACGTGGGGGATTTGGTACTTAGAAGAGTTTTTCTTAACACCTGTGATCAAGCTGCCAGAGTGCTTGGACCTAACTGGGAAGGTCCGTATCAAATTGAAAAAGTCCTCCAACCAGGAACCTATAAACTTGCTCGCTTAAATGGAGATCTCATTCCTCACTATTGGAATGGAGAACACCTGCGCAAGTATTATCAATAAACAGTCATCTTTAAAGAACTGGCTTGTATTAATTTCACTTTTTACAAGTTTATGAATAAGGGTTAGTCAGTTGTATGACTCGTCGCTTATAAGTGTAAGATCAATTTTTTGATCACTCATACAGACACAATTATCCATTTATTACGAGAAATAAAAGGAATTGTGCGCAGCCAGTAATTCTTGCCAATTATTGTATTTATTACAAGTATTTGCTCATTACGTGGGTTGTTTTGGTATATAATCACTTTTTATAAGTATTTTTACGAGCAGTAATGTTCGAACAGGTCTTAGTCTTGGCAAGTGACCGAGGACCTTAAGCTCCTCAATCACTTGGGATACATATAAGGTACTAAGCAAGAAAAGCATATCAACAAGTATATGTAAACACACGAGCAAAATAAGGGAAAGCATACTACGGTACTTAGAGTATTTTGTTTAAATTTTGTCAAATCAAGTCAAAGTGTTATGCTAAGTTCAGTCATACGAACAGATGTTATAATAAATTAAAAATATTATAATATTAAAGTAAAATGTTTTACACTGCGAGCAATTGTTGCCCCGATGTAATTGTTAATTAAAAGGAAAGTTGCCTACGCAGCAAAAAATTGTCTTGACATCACAAACCGTGGTTCGTGTGTCCTAGTTACGAATTAAAATAAAATAGATAAAATTATGGAGCAGCTGGAGGATCTTGTTGGGGTTGCTGGTCGATGGAGGTCCCAGCATCCTCGTCAACTCCGTCAATACCTGTCGCCAACGAGATCTCGGGAGATGCCTGAACTTTCTCTTCCTCTTCAAGGCGAGCAACGCATGTTTCCAGCTCAGCCTGCTTCATATTCTCTGATAAAGAATCAAATTTTTCCTTGCGGTTGTTTTTCCAGAATATATAAAAGCAGTTGAAGCTTGCTCCCTTGAACCGCTCCAGATCACTAGAGTTGATTTCTTCAAGCAATTTAACTCGCTCCTCCAGTTCAATAGTTTCTTTCCTGCTGATCGCCAGTTCATCTTGAAGTTTGGAGGCCTCTTTAAAATTAATCAATGAAGACTCTTTATACCTTTCTTTGGACTCTGACTTTGGCCAAAGTCTCCTTATGTTGCTTCATCTCCTCGCCCAGTTTGGCATTTTGCTCCTCAGCTGCTCTTTGCTCCTCAACCAGTTGGGCGTGTCTATCCTCGGCCACTTTGAGCTGCTCGGCGAGTCTTCCCTTGATAGCTTTAATTTCTTTAGCATGCTTGGTAGACGTCTCCTCCGAGGGACGCCAGCCGGTACTCAGGGTCAAAACTCCCTACGATCAGAGAAAAAGGCAAAGTTGTTAGTATAAATAAAAAAGGCGAGATAGATAACTAAGACACAGCAAAAAAAAAAATAGCAACTTACACTGAGTATTTCATTCAGCAAGCAACTGAGAATCTTCTCGACCTTCATGGAGGAGACATTACAGAAGGCTTCCTAACTGCGCCGATGTCTTGATAGCTTCTTCAATTTATCATTGGTCGAGTTGTAGGCTGTGTTCAGAATAGCCTCGGCCTTAGTTTTTCCTAACTGGTCAGGAGGCGTTGGGTTGATAGGATTTGGAGGAGTCGGGTCAACGGGAGCTGGTGGAGGAGTCTGGTCGACGGGAGCTGGAGGAGGAGTAGTTTCCTTGGAAGGTACAGGTGCAGGAGGATCCTCAGTCCGAGCTATTTTCTTTGAGGGATCGCTACTGCTTTCCCCAGGATGCCGCCTGCTTCCCCTCTTCCTGCTCACAGGAGCAGTGGTTTTGGGTTGGCTGTACAGGTCAACTGCGTCGTCGGAAGGCATGATTGCATGATATAAACAAATAATCAACCAATATAAATTGAGATACTTACTAAAGCAAGGAAATAAGAGTAAGAAAAATTATAAGTAGTATACCCGAGCTACTATTACTGGTCGATACATTATTTATGGTACTATTGCTACACTCACTTTCTCCTTCGAAGAAGTCTGAATTTAAACTACTGATCGCATATCTAAAGTTGTCGTCCCCGTTGAATAAATGACAGGGAATGGGAAAATAGTCTAAGAGTGAGAAGACAATACCGTTCTCATCAGACGACTCGAGTATGGGCTCAGGGTGTTCTGGAAGTTTATGCTTGCCCTTCCCCTATTGGGTCGGAACACCAGCAACTCGTGGAATATTGGAGGGTTCCCTGATGGTCACTCCTGTAGCCCGCCTCCTCGGGGGCTGTGACACATCATGGTGCTGCTCGGGGATCTCTCGTCCAGTGGCACTCCCTGCGGTAGACTCCCTCACATCCTGGTGAGGCGCCAGAAGGCTGACCAGCCTTAAGTTGCTCTCTGTGACTAGCTCCTTGACACTTTTTTCGATGTCCATCATACTGGCCAAGGTAGCTGCCCTTATCTCCATCTTTGGAGTAGGGACTGGTCGATACCATGGACCTAAACAACACCAAAGTTCTAAAGATGGTATAGAAAAGCTAGAAGAAATTAAACGACCAGTGAGTAAAAGATTTACCTCCTCGGGTGAAAGCCAGGTTATCAACAACTACGTCTATTGTAAGAAAGTATTCCTGGAAATACTTCCCTACATTGGACTTATAGGTAATGTCACTCAGGAAGGTGCAAACAGACTCCTAGTGGTAGAAGTGGAAGAACCCCATGTTGTTGTGGTCGGGGTTGGATTTGAGATCGAACAAGTAGTTGATCTCATATGATGTTGGTACTGGCCACTTCTTATGGTTATAAAGGATATAGAGTGTAGATATTACTCTATATCCGTTGGGGGTAATTTGAAAATGGGCGACCTCAAAATAATTGGCCACCCCTTGAAAGATTTCGTGCAGAGGCAAGATGGTCCCTGCCTCGATATGATACCTCGACCAGGTACTGAAGGCGCCCCCAAGCACGTTTGCCCACTGGTCGGGTGAAGGCTTGATGAGGGTTATCCTAGGAAGACCGTACTTCTTAGATAGTTAGTTACCATCCTATCAGAGACGATGCTAAGAGGCGCAACATACCATTCGACCTTTGGCCTAAGGCCGTCGCGAGGTCGAGCTTTAGTTTGGATTTTGGGTGGTACAATATTTACAGGATGGGGATTGGTAGAAGGCTCCTCGGTGTGAGGGGCAAGCTGGTTAGAAGGAGAATTGGTTGTTCTCTCATTTCTGCGAGCAGTATACTTCACGTGACCCATGTTCAGTTGACTAGTCAAAGTTCTGATCGTTGGGTTATGTTGAGAAAATGGGACTTCTGAAGAAGGCAGCGACGGTTGTTCTTGATCCTCGAACAATGGTGTGAGTAGATCATTGTCAATCGACCTCTCACCTCCCCAAGGGTCGTGCATGAAAATCTGAGAACAAAAAATGGGAGATGAGAATCTACGGCCAGCAGATAGAAGAAGTGGAAAAGCTGGGATAACGTTGCTCTTATATAAAAGATAAGCTTTTATACGACCAACAGCATTCTAACGTAAACCCTAAAAACATGTGAACAGTTTGGAAAAACGGATTAAAAAGCAGAAGTGAAAAGTTTTTTCAGGGAAACTTTTCGACTCCAAAAATAAGCAGGAAAAACCCAGATTTTTTCGAATGCATAAAAATTGAATTTTTACTTCAATTTTGCGCCCTAAATCAGTAATCCTACTTCCCAAGCCTCATTTAGTGTTTTTGCTAAGTTAAACTCCTATCCTATCATGCTGCCTACAAGCCCGATTACCCCAAAATAATTTTTTCTTAAGAACATTAAAAAACTCAAAGCCCGAATATCAGAAAACTAGAGAAATGAGCATTGCATGACATATCGAGAAACAAAGAAGATCAGGAAACTTACTTGAATGAATATTGAAGTGAAGCCACGAGCGTTGATTCAAACGGCTGGACAGACACACCTTAGATCAACAAGTTTTTTTGAGTTTGTCTTGCTTTGTTCTTCAGAGTTCTTGAGGAAAAGAAGAGTGGTAAAAAGTGAAAAGTTAATAGAATGAGTTATTTATATTGATCCAGGCATGGAGAAAAAGGTAATGATGGGGGTGAGTTTTCAAAACATGGGGAAACGTGTTAGCCGTCAAAACGATTTTGGGAAACCGCAATGACATGATTAGTTACTTTTTCGAAAAGGTACAGACAGACGTGACAGGTCAGACGGAAGGTCAGTCGGTTAAATTTACTTTATGCTGGTTGCAGTAAAATAAACTTGGGGGGCTAATGTTTACCCAAAAATGGACTACTTGATGATGTGACAAACTCCATAAATATTGGCCTACACGTGGGATACACATGGCAGTTTAAGTAAGTATGGTCTGTTCGACCATCGACCAGAAGAGAATTGACTCATCAGACAACATAATTATGGGCGACCAGTCTAGTCGCATATTTTCATTTATTTCCTTCAGATATGTAATCTTGTAATTATGTATTGATTGTAATTTCCATTATTATTTAGATACGTCTGTATTAAATGTAATTAAGGCCCATTGGCCCATGTAGAACTCCTTGAGCCTATAAATAAGAATCAAAGGGCTCAAGAGAGGGGACTTTTACTTTTGGAACTTCAAAAATCTAAGGGGGAAGTAAAGTGTTTTTATCCATCATAATTGTATTCATCCAAAAGCTTCTGAAACTCGTGAACCATAGTTCATTAATCACAGTTATTGGATTTATATATTAATAAGAACACTAAGTGGACGTAGGTCATTACCATTTTATTGGGGTTGAACCACTATAAATCTTTAGTGTCGTTTATCTTTTTGTCTTGATTTCATCTCATTTTTTATCGTTTTACTTGACTCCCTGTCGTTGACCAATTCGGGGGTCAACAAATATAAACTTTTATTAAATCTCGAGCATATAGCTAATCGTATTTATAGTGACATAATCACAGTGGAATATAAATATGATTAATGTTCAAAATAAGTTAGTCATAAGATTAGTCAGTGCACAGGATTTACACTGACTTGCCAATCTACAATATGATCTACTTACACATCGCAGTGTTATGTTCTTTCCATAACATTAACAAAGTAGATAAGATCGATGTATTTGTCACATCAGACTGGACCGATATTGATAGTAGATAGGATAAGTAAACATGTCGTTATTATTTATTCTAGTCATATCATATAGTTGACCATAAGTCAATTCAATCTCAATTATGAGTGGTTAGTATTATAACTGGTTGTATTATTTGAGTACTTTGACTTGTTCGTTACCAAGTTACCCTACGAACTAGCCCATACTTACGTCTTGGGAACTCGGTAGTTGTAATTCCCCAACTACTCTAGACTTTTGGACCATTAACGAAAACTAAACATACTAATCCTTAATAAAACTTACATTGTGAAAATATCATAACTTTATTAGGAAACTTGTAAAAATAAGAGTTACTTACATAAACTTTCAAGTAGGATATGGGATCCCATGATCTTTAAAAACAAAACATAATTTAAAAATAAAAAGGAGTTACATAACAAGTGGGAAAAATACATGTAAAACCATAAAAACAAGACTACATCCTCGAAAATCGAACTCTCGACTCCTTGAATCCATTCATCACCGATACACAATCCCCAAGCATCCACAAGCCTTACTGCCACTATAGCTATTTTCCTGCACATATAAACAAAAAGGAATGAGCCTAATGCCCAGCAAGGAAAATCTACCACATAGTTCATGTACATAAATTTCATAAGAAACATAAGAACGTAACATAACATAACATTACACTTATATCATACACATACTATAATGGCCATTATTACTTGGGGTCCCATAGACTAAACAAGTCATATGCCCATGAGATTAGTGGGGTCCTACTAGCTAAGCAGGTCATATGCCCATAATCTATTTGGGTTCTTGTTAGTCATATGGGTCATATGCCCAAGCCTACAAACATACATATCATAACACTTATCATAACATAAGAAACATAAGATAACATATAAAACATATAACATATGAATTTCTATCCTATTTTCCTTACCAAATAACCGGGATATGGAGACAGAATTGGGACCTTGGAACACTCCTAAGAACCATTTGAAAAAGAGTGAGTATAGTGAAGAAGAGAAATGAAAGGAATGGAAGGACTAAACCATTGAGAAAAATACTTACCAAAACCTTTTTGCTCAAGAACTTAGATTTCCTAACCAAAATAAAGATTAAGGTTAGAGGCTAAGTAGAAGACTATGAGAACTTAAAATAAAATAAAAACCAATGAACTAAGGTGTAGAATTACGTTGAAGACTTGTAGACCAATCTAAACCTCGAACCGAAATACTATAAATCCTTACTTTCCCAAGTGTTTGATAAGCTTATGATGATCAAGCTTATGATTTCCCCACCCAAGTGGTTACACTCTCACACTCACCTAGCAACTTGCAGCCTCTGAACTTAGAGCAAAAGATGAATAATGGATGGGTACTAGGTCCTATTTATAGAGTTTAGGAATGAAAGGATCTTAATTTTACTTGAATAAAAATAATGGCTTTTTAGGTGAAAATAATTTGAATTGTTGTTCAACAGAGGCTGAAGACTCGTTCAAAAAGGTGTTGGACTTATCAAGAGGTTGAAGGGCTGAATGGAAAACGATTTCAAAACTTTTCAAAATAAGCTGAAGGAGGCGATATATCACCCCCTGTAGGCGATATATCGCCTGGGCCAGTATGCCCGAGGCAATCGTGCATCGTTTCGTGTTTTCCGTATCTACGTGATGCGATATATCGGCATTCGCTGATTATTTAAACACGAAATTACACATTTTTAGCTTAATTCAAATTGAGTAAACAGCCTTGACTAAGCCCTTAAACGTATTCAAAGCTGCTGACTGACCTTAGAGCATTCAAACTTTACCCTTATTAAATTTAATCCTCAAAATACTTAATCCTTAATCACCCATTCATAACATGTGCTTAAAATCCTATTGGTTCTTATCTAAACCTTATAGTATAATATATATTATCCTTAATATCAGCCATATTAATCAAACCTTAGGTTAAAATTAATATTTTTAAACTATAGGTTAAACTTAGAAAATCTACAAGTTCTACTATGAGTGTCCAAATAAATCCCGGTCTGAACCAAAAATCCACAATCATAAAGATAATACTATAAATACTATAATACTACTATCTAACTAACTAAGTAAAGTTCTTGGACTCTACAGTAGTATAATTGAGTAGGAGTGTTAATCATAGATATGAACATTTATAGCTTCAGATGAAGAAGTAAAATGATGGTTTCTTTTTAGTTTGGTTCAAGGTGCTAAATGATAGAAATCTCATTTCAGTAATTAATATTAATTTACTGAAATATCATTTACAAGGAACTAAGTGTTTTAAGGATAAAATACAATGAGAGGTAAAACGGTATTTTAGTCTCATCTCATTATAAACTATTTATAGAGGATTGAGTGATAATTATGGTTGTAGCAATGGACAATTAATAATAGAGCATTCTATGAATTCAAGAGTGTTATTCTGAGTCTTTAGTGGAATCACGAGGAATTAATAAGTTAGTAAATTTATTTGTTAAATTTATGATAACTTATTAGAGCTTGATTTCATAGGCCCATAGTACCCACTATACCTTGGATAAAATCATCTAGATAGTCTCAATTAATTGATTTAATTATCAATTAGAATTATCAAAGTTGACCATGTCAATTTTGGATAGTTTCACAGAGTTATACAATTTAGAGAAGAAAATAGATTTTAGGGCAGATTTATTAATTAAGACAAATCGGTGTCTAAATTAATAAATAAGTTTAAATCAAGGTTCAAATTATAAATAATTAATTCGATAAATGATTTAAATAATTAAATCAATAGTTTATAATACAGACATTGATTTTAAGTTCAACGAGCTTATAATTAAATGAGAAATTTCACAGGCCTAAAGCCCATGAGAATTTCGACCATTAGGTTAATATTATCTATTATTTTATTGATTTTTTTATTAAAATAAATTACCTGATTGAGTTTATAAAAGGAATGTTAAGTGAGAGTTGAAATCAGACTTGTTTTGAGAAAATCGGATGATCTATTTTTTATGCTCTAGGTTTTAGATTCTCTCTACAACATAAGTCATTTTCTAAGCCTCAATATTCTCTTCTATTCTTCTTCTCTTTGCATCTATCTCATGTGTGGATAATTGCCCACTCTAGTCTAGGTGATTATAAGGATACTTTGGAAGACTGTGAAGAAAATTGAAGATCGGTTCACTTTCTTGGTGATACCCTACGACAGAAAGGATGCAAGGGTTAGAGAAACTGAAGAAATGACTCACTTATTCCGCTGCATATAATGTAAGTGTTCTTATCATTATCTCTGTTTGAATTCAATTGTAGAAACATGTTATAGGTTGTCTTATATTAATGTGTTTAATATATAATTTACATGGAAATAATTAAAATCTTGTATAAGTTTTCCCAATAACTGGCCTTAGAGTCTTTGGTAATCTTTATTTTCATTGATAAACATGGTAAAAATTGAATTATTTGATGTGTTGAATAATTGGATGGATTTCATGTTTTTTATGAAGCATATTGATTCTTATGTGATCATTAGCAAATTTGTGTTATTTTGTTGTGTTTTCTATGCAATTAATTTTTATAAATGATTTATTTGATATAAAACATGGCAAAAATTATTTAGAAAATACTTTTGGATTGATTATCTCACATTATTTATCTCAAAACTTTATCTATTGATTAACTTTGTTTCTTTGTCTCCTTGTGAAATCAATCAACTGCCCGATCTATACTACAACCACCGCTTAATGGAAGTCACGTTTGGGCGTTAATCACTTCGACTAGCTGTTCATGCAACCTACGATTTTTTAGCTCAACCGTTGGCACGTATCTTTCAGGATTATAGCTAAACTCCTCATTAAGTCTAGAACTCTGACTAGGCTGTCCTCTTAGAGATGATGAGGGACTCTCATCATCGGGGCTCTAGTCCACAACAGGTTGTTTACCAGGCCTTTGAGGATGGTCCTCAGTTCGTGGAGTACGCTCCTCGGGGATTTGAGGTAAAGGTCGCCCACTAGTTCCAAGGATGTTCAGGGCGGCCATCGTCCTTATGCAGGATGTTTTATACTAAACAGTAGGAAGAATTGCTTAATGCTCTCAACGAAAGCACCAAATTGTTGACGTCATTTTTCATCAACTTAATTATGTAGAGAAATAAACAATAAATTAGGAAGAAAATAAAAGAAAGAGATTTTTATGTGGTTCAGCTGTTAAAATCTGCCTATGTCCACGAGTCACTTTTATTATGAACTCTGCGTGAAAGCTTCAAGCGAGAGCAATTTTGCAGAGTGTTTCTTAGTACGAAATTGTGCGTAAGTACAAATGACCAGATCCAAACTACATATAGACCTAGTTACAAGAATATCTTCCCCAAATTTACGGAAGTTACAATCACGTATTAAAATTAAAATTAATATAATAATAATAATACAGCTTAAATGCATTATTTAAATAAGTATCCCATAAAAATAGGAATTTAACACACGATTTTAACTAATCTCTAAGAAATAGGAATTTCCTAACAACTTTTCCGTGTGTTTAATGCGTCATCGAGCTTGGACATTGCTTCAACTTGCTTTTGAGATCACTCGTAGCCTAGAGCTCACCGTTCCAGTTATCGCCTCCTCCTCATTTGCTAAGTCTGTCGAGCTCATTCCTCGAAGAAGTTAATGCCTTCGAGCCTGCAACTTATGCTCGAACACTGATGACAACTCTGGAACCATGTGACAATTTGTACACGTATAATGCTAACATTTGTTAATCCCAAGCTTACTCTTTACGAGCCTACCTTTCGAGGCTACTTATTTTATTCTCGAAATGTGGGTGTAACATCTTTAATTAAATACTACTAGTATGAACCACTAGTGTAGATAGACATCATAGTGGAGACGCTTCATATAATCAATTTAACTCTTTATTAATATATTGTTTACTATAAGATCAATTTTGAATTTGAGTAAGTATGAACTCTTGTTTATATTTGTTGAATCTTTCAATTCATCCATCATTGTTTATTTGGTAAACATGCTAAATATTTTTGTTTCGAAGGCTCGAAACATATTCTACATATACGAAATTCAAACATTCTTAACAGAAATTGAAAGTTGGTTCCCTTCAAGGGTTAGTTCCATAATTGGATGGCAACTGAGATCAAATTTATAATAAGTCATAAAATTCACCGTTTATTAATGAACTATTCATTAGTAAATTAATGATACTTAAAGATAAAAAAGTAACTAGAGGAGTAAAATAGTAATTTTAAATGCTCACTTACACCCATATATATATACATATTAGGTAAAATCAACATGCAATGTATGTTTACTTAGTTTTATTCAAAAAATATATTAATTTATTTTTATTATATTTTTTAAATTGTCATATAAATTTCAAATAAATAAACAATGTCTTATATTATAAAAGAATGATATAAACATATAAAAAAAATTAAACCAAAACATTGTCCATAATTTTCAAAAAATAAAAAATTATCAAACCAGATACACATTTTTATATATAAAGATATGAGACATTCTAGTTTTAAAATTAAATATTTTTTTTCTAATTTTCTTTTAGAAAAATACATATAAATTTAAATATAATAAAATATTAAGAAAGTATATATTAAAACTATGAATTTAAAAATTTTATTTGATCAAATTTTAATTATTTAATTTTAAAAAAATTGAAGCCAACAAAAAATTATATATAAATATATATTATTTAATCAATGACTAGAAAATAAATAATTTTCATTAAAAAAATTAAATGACAAAATAAGAAAACATGTGTATTTATGTCTTAATTCACAATTACATATATGTTTGGGTAAACAAAATATATTAAATGATAAAATAAATAATTAATAAAATAATAAATTTAAGTAGATAAATATTTTTCGGTTATAGTTTTGAAAAAAATAATTGATAGAGTAATTTAAATACTTTAATATGAAATTTTAAAATATGAGATGATAAATTATTATGGGTCATTTATTAATTTATTTTTCAATTTATTTACTTTATTTAGAAGATTTTACTATTTTTTTTATTTTTAAAATTTAATTATCATATTTAGATAACTTTAAAACTAATAGTGTTAAAAAATAATAATAATAAATAAAAAAATTCATTAAACTCACATTTATAATATATAAAAATATATTTTGAAGAAGAACAAACTTTCATTAACTAGTTTATAAGGAACAAAGACCTTCAGATTTGGCAAAATTCAGAAGAGTTGCAACAGATTTCACAAACAAACGAGATGAGGCTCGTCTAATTTCAATGATACAAAATTACATTTTTGTGTGTATTACCAAAAAATGTAAAATTCTTATTGGAATATTTTTTTAATCATAATTTATTTTAATAAAATAGTATTTTTCTTTGTAAAATAAAATTTTATTTCAAAGAGTGAAATAATATTCGTAAAATATTTGTGTTTTATTTTAATAAAATATTTTTTAAGATCTTTATAATACATAATCTAATAAAATAAATAAAGGGTTTATATTTTTTTGGACTCTGTGTTTTGACAAATTACTTTTTGGACCCTATGTTTTGTAAAATGGTTAAAATAGAACCCTAAACCCAATTTTGGTCAATGTTTTTTCAACTAAAATCACAAATAATTTACCAAACTAATAATTCATAACAAAAATAAAATCATTCTGCTTAAAAACTGTGTTGTTATATTCAATTTTTTCTTCATCAAAATTGAGTTTAGGGTTCTATTTTAACTATTTTACAAAACATATGGTCCAAAAAGTAATTTGTAAAAACACAGGGTCCAAACAGGTAATGGGAAAAAACACAAGGTACAAAAAAATATAAACCCATAAATAAATAAAGGATTTATATTATTTTAGACCTTAATTATTTGTTTGGCCTTATGTTTTAAAAAATATACTTTTAGATCCCATGCTTTGTAAAGTGATTAAAGATAGGCCCGACGGCCAATTTTGATAAAAAAAAATATAATATAACCAAAATACTCCCAAATTTTAAAATTTAATAAATTTTAAATTACAAATAGATATTTTAAAAAATGCAAAGAGAAAAAAAATTAATAAATACATCAAATTAAAAACCCTCACTGCCCTTTCAGTCTTTCTCACATGGAAATTTCACATTTTATGCATCATAGAGGATGCTAATTAAAAAAATACTAGGCATAATAAAGATTTCAAAATAATGTCACTTTTTGACATTCTACCCAAAATACTCTTGTCATTTCCCCCTTACTTCTTGATAAACGAGTTTTAGACTCGTTTATGGTCTAGTTTTAGGATGGTTTTCGTTAGTTTGGGATTATTTTATTGCAGAATTATGTTCGTTTGTTCATGTTTTTCATGCTAAGTTGGTGAAAAGAGTGAAAATGAGTGAAAGTGGAAGAAAATATAGTTAAGTTGGGGGTCGATATGTGCGAGTTTTGACGCTGTCAATAGCGCTACAACGCTATCAAAGGAGCACCATAGCGGTAGGAAGGAGGCTGTTGAATCTGTAAGTAGCGCCCCAGCGCTACAAAGCCAGTGCTGCAGCGCTATCAAGAATAGCAGAGTAGCGCCCCGGCGCTACATCAAGGGCGCTACAGCGCTAGTGAATAAAATTTTAAGGGATTTTGGCTCTGACTTTAACGCTACAACACTCAATACATAGCGCTACAGCGCTGTAAACACATTTTCCAGATTTTTTATCCATTTTTTTTAAGGACAAAATGGTCTATTAACTTGGGAACATTGGAGGGATATTTAAGAACATTTTTTTGCTATTTTGAAAGGAGTCTTAGTTTAAAAAAAAAAAAAAACCTAGATTAGAAGAGGCTGCTGTAATTAGTTTTCTGTTTCATCTAAATTCATTAGGTTGATTTTTATGATCAATTATTTGAAGTTTAAATTCATGATGTTATCTATGAACTAATTTCTTTTATATTGGGATTAATGTAGTCACTAGAATTTCTATTTAATTTTAGTATGATTTTCTATTGATACTTCTTTTCTATTTTAATCTATATGATGTTTGTTTAATGCTAGTAAATATTTGATCACTATTTACTTGATTTAATGGTTATGATTCAAAATTCGAAAGATGAGAATTGAATATGCTATCATTGTATAGACATAGGTTGCATATTAGACGAAAGTACATGTATGACTTGTGTAGTAATTAGGTTTCCATGTTTAATGCCTTCTATATGTTCAAGTTTATCACATAAATATAGAAAACATGCATATAGATTGAGATCTTATATCTTGAAAAAGAATAGGAATCGATTATATTAACCTGCTATTATTAAAATCAATAAGAATGAACAGTTGATGAAATTAATTCTTAAGCTTTTTATTATTGATTTTTGATTAGTTTATTCATTGTTTTGTTTCCAGTTATTTAAATTTGGTTCATAAGTTAGAGTATTCACCTTAATTTTATAATTTTCATCATAATTTTAATTCGCCAAATAGAATTTAAAAATCAATTAGTGGTACTTGGAAGATATTATATGTGGGACGATATCCGTTCTTTCGGAATTTATTACTTGACACGACCACGTACACTTGCGGAATTTGTGAAGTATAACACTTGAAAAAAAAATACAAAAATGCAAACATACCTCATGTTCAAGAGGAATTTTTGTATGTTTTCAAGTTTTAAACTTTCCAAACATGCATATGAGTATGTAAAATGTGTAAATCTTGAAAAAATACCCAAGATAAAAAAAAATCACCCCACATAGACACCCGAGTGAAAAATTATGTCTTTTGCAAGAATCACATCGAACATCATCGAGCAAAATTATTTTTCCATGAAAAATCATGATTTTGAAGGCCCAATCGAGTTGGCATCGAGCACCATCGAACCACCATCGAGCAAGGTCAATTTTCTACAGATTTCAGAGTTTCAAATCTGAAAAAAAATCGCAAACAAACCCAAAAATCATGCCCAGATCTGTTCGAAATACAATATTTAGTGTGGTGGTGGTGTTGGTGGTGTCGTGAGGTGAGGTGAGAGAGAGTGAACTAAGAGAGAGAGAGGGAAAAGAGAAGAGAGAAATGAGAAGTGAAAAGTGAGGGGGGAAATTGTAAGAGTATTTTGGATAAAGTGTCAAAAAGTAGCATTATTTTAAAATCTTTAATATGATTAGCATTTTTTTAAATAGTAGCCTTTATCAAGCATACATCTGAAATTTCCCTTCTCACATTCCCTCTTCCCTAACCCTTACCGACCCTAGCTTTATGCACCACCCAACCACGTCGTCCAAAGTAGCAAGATAATAATCAACATGATCTTTTAGTCCTGAGAATAACAACAAATAAAATCTCATGTATTTTAAAAAAGAATGGAGTATTCAACAAACAACCCCTTAAAATTGCACCCATTATTGCAATTTTGAAATTAACAACATCTACTCCTACTGCAAAGTCTAGATTATCACTACGAATGGCTTAAGGATTGCAAAACTAGATTTGACGAGCCAAAGGGCAATGAAAGAAAAAGTGAAAAAAAAAGGTTAGCAGAAGCATTTCAAATAGAGCAATTTGACATGGATCCAAATATAGCTTGAAGGCATTGGCTAAATGGCAGAGTATTGCGCACAACCTTCCACATGAAAAACTTAACATTTTCCTAGCCCAACCTCATTTTAATTATCGATATATAAGCTTTATTGACAAAAAAATGAGCCATCCACTAAGTCCTTCGAAACAAGAACACCATCTTGATTAAAGGGTAATCTCCACAAAATGTCTGCAACCAATATGACATTCCAATTCTTATCAGGGACAATAAGAGCTGAATTCAAAGTAACATTGTTCACCATATTTCAAGGATTAGAGGTAGCCCTGTATGCTTCCTAGTCCATCTAGGGGACCCAAGGGAAGTTTCACTACTTCCTCGAGAAACTAGATTTTAGCCTATGGTAGAAGGGAAAAGAGAGAGGAATGAAAATTTTGGAGAGAGAAGTGGAGAGAAATAAAATTGTATAAGGAAATTTCACATTCTATGCTTAATATTGGGTATTAATTAATTTATATGCTAAACATATTAAAAATTTCAAAATAATGCTACTTTTTGGCACTCTACCAAAAATGCCATTCTCTCTTCTCACTTCTCAATCCCCTCTCCCACCTCGCGGCACCACCAACACCACCACCACACTAAATACTGCATTTCGAATAGATCTAGGCATGATTTTTGTGGTTTCTTTTGCGA
Source organism: Humulus lupulus (assembly GCF_963169125.1). Lineage (NCBI taxonomy): Eukaryota > Viridiplantae > Streptophyta > Magnoliopsida > Rosales > Cannabaceae > Humulus > Humulus lupulus. The sequence continues at coordinate 69,897,679 of NC_084800.1, read as the reverse complement.
TTTTTTTTTCAGATCTAAAACTTTGAAATCTATAGAAAATCAACATAGCTCGATGGTGGTTTGATGGGGCTTTCAAAATCAAGATTTTCATGAAAAAAATGACTTTGCTCGATGGTGGTTAGATAGTGCTCGATAGGCTCGATGCGATTCTTGCAATAAACATAATTTTTCACTCGAGTGTTCGTTTAAAGTGATTTTTTTATTTATTTTGGGTATTTTTTCAAGATCTACACATTTGACATGCTTATATTCACATTTGTGAAGTTTAAAGCTTGAAAATATACCAAAACATATCTTAAACGTGTGGTATACTTGGATTTTTGTATTTTGTAAGTGTTACACTTTACAAGTGTGCATATGAGCATGTCAAACATGTAGATCTTGAAAAAATACAAAAAATAAAAATAAAAATAAATCACCCCAAATGGACACCTGTGTAAAAAATTACGTCTCTTGCAAGAATCGCATCGAGTCCATCGAGCTGGCATCGAATCACCATCGAACCATCATCGAACAAAATCAGTTTTTCATGAAAATCTTGATTTTTAAGGCCCCATTGAGCTAGTATTGAGCACCATCAAACAATACTGATTTTCTGCAGATTTAAGAGTTTTAGACTGAAAAAATCGCAAAAAAAAAAAAAAAACTCAAAACCATGCCCATATATGTTCAAAATGCAGTATTTAGTGTGATGGTGGTGTCGTGAGGTGAGAGACAATGAATCGAAAGAGAGAGAGGGGGAAGAGAGAAGTGAGAAGTGAAAAGAGAGAAGATGGAAGAGATGAATGTATTTTTGGTAAAGTGCCAACAAATAATATTATTTTGAAATACTTAATATGTCTAGCATATTTTTTAACTAGCATCCAATATGAGGTGGGTTCCACCAATTTTTTTCCACTCCAAAATTATAAGAAAATTGAGCAAAACTTTTTTTCTTTCTAATAGAATACTGTGTTAGATTACTAATGGATCCTTATTTTATCAAATTTATATTAATAATTTTATAGGTATAAAAATAATTATAAAATAATTTAATTTTCTTTCTTTCGTTTCTACCAAACTACCAAACAGCAAGAGTAAAAATCTGTTTTTATAGCTATCTTTCTTAAATATTTTCTTTCTTTCTAATTTTTTCATTCATTCATAATTTCTTTCCCCTATACTAAATATGGTGAATGTTTCATACAAACTCAAAAAAAAAATTGGGCTTTTTTTGGAAATGCATATATCAGGAACTTTTTTTGCAAAAATACGGTTCTTATATGTTTGTTTCATTAATATATATATATATATTAAAGTGTATTCAATATTACGGTTTGCAAAGTGGGTCTCCCACTCTTCCTTCTACACAATCTCCATCTCTCTCATCTTCATGATCTCATCTTTTCTTCTCTACCAGCCATTGCCGAACTGTATAGCTTCAACAAAGCAACCAGAAATCTCCTCCCGTCAAATCCAAAACACTCAAATCCGCAACAAAAAATTGAAATACCAACAAAATCTCATCAAATCTGCAATTAGGTTGAAATCCTATTGAATTGTGACTTCAAAAACAAACCCAACCACTCAAATCTTTGCAACTTTCAGGTAAGTTCTTATTACTTTTGTTGCTCTGTTTTTTGTTGTTTGGTGTTTCAAAGGTTGCTTTGAATATTGAATAAGTTGCTTATGGGTTGCTCTGTTTTTTTTTTTTTCTTGATTGATTTGGTTGAATCTGAATGGGTTGTTGTAAATATTTAGGTTGCTGCAAACAAGAGATTGGCAGTGAGTAGGATAAGAGAGCTATTGTCAATTTCATGAAATGAGGTCAAACTGAATTTCTGGGTTGCTGATTATGTTGCTGACTAGTTTCTTTAAGTTTAATGAAGGTTGCTGACTAGCTTGCTTAACATATTCTCTATTTTCTTTATATTTTCTTGAATGATTTGGTTGAATCTGAATGGGATGCTGTAAATTCTTAGGTTGCTGCAAACAAGAGATTGGCAGTGAGTAGGATAAGAGAGCTATTGTCAATTTCATGAAATGAGGTAAAACTGAATTTCTGGGTTGCTGATTATGTTGTTGGCTAGTTTCTTTAAGTTTAATGAAGGTTGCTGACAAGCTTGCTTAAGATATTCTCTATTTTTTTTCTTGATTGATTTGGTTGAATTTGAATGGGTTGCTGTAAATATTTAGGTTGCTGCAAACAAGAGATTGGCAGTGAGTAGGATAAGAGAGCTATTGTCAATTTCATGAAATGAGGTCAAACTGAATTTTTGGGTTGCTGATTATGTTGCTGACTAGTTTCTTTGAGTTTAATAAAGGTTGCTGACTAGTTTGCTTAACATATTCTCTATTTTCTTTATATTTTCTTGATTGATTTGGTTGAATCTGAATGGGTTGCTGTAAATATTTAGGTTGCTGCAAACAAGAGATTGGCAGTGAGTAGGATAAGAGAGCTATTGTCAATTTCATGAAATGAGGTAAAACTGAATTTCTGGGTTGCTGATTATGTTGCTGACTAGTTTCTTTAAGTTTAATGAAGGTTGCTGACAAGCTTGCTTAACATATTCTCTATTTTCTTTATATTTTCTTGCGTGATTTGGTTGAATCTGAATGGGTTGCTGTAAATATTTAGGTTGCTGCAAACAAGAGATTGGCAATGAGTAGGATAAGAGAGTTATTGTCAATTTCATGAAATGAGATAAAACTGAATTTCTGGGTTGCTGATTATGTTGCTGACTAGTTTATTTAAGTTTAATGAAGGTTGCTGACTAGCTTGTTTTACATATTCTCTATTTTCTTTATATTTTCTTGAATGATTTGGTTGAATCTGAATGAGTTGCTGTAAATATTTAGGTTGCTACAAACAATCGATTGGAAGTGAGTAGGATAAGAGAGCTATTGTCAATTTTATGAAATGAGTTAAAACTGAATTTCTGGGTTGCTGACTAGTTTCTTTAAGTTTAATGAAGGTTGCTGACAAACTTGCTTAAGATATTCTCTATTTTTTTATATATTTTCTTGATTGATTTGGTTGAATCTGAATGGGTTGCTGTAAATATTTAGGGTGCTGCAAACAAGAGATTGGCAGTGAGTAGGATAAGAGAGCTATTGTCAATTTCATGAAATGAGGTAAAACTGAATTTCTGGGTTGCTAATTATGTTGCTGTGACTAGTTTCTTTAAGTTTAATGAAGGTTGCTGACTAGCATGCTTAACATATTCTCTATTTTCTTGAATGATTTGGTTGGATCTGAATGGGTTGCTGTAAATATTTAAGTTGCTACAAACAATCGATTGGAAGTGAGTAGGATAAGAGAGCTATTGTCAATTTTATGAAATGAGTTAAAACTGAATTTCTGGGTTGCTGATTATATTGCTGACTAGTTTCTTTAAGTTAAATGAAGGTTGCTGACAAGCTTGCTTAAGATATTCTCTATTTTTTATATATATTTTTTCTTGATTGATTTGGTTGAATCTGAATGGGTTGCTGTAAATTCTTAGGTTGATGTAAAAATATTCATAAAACGATCATTTTGAAGAAGGTGTGAGAACAAGCAATTGTCAATATCTTTGGATTTAAAGAGGAGTGATTGAAAGGAGGTAAATATTTATTTGTACTTTGCTTAGAACAATTGGTAGCTTAATTGGGTGTTTAAAAGGTTGCTATAAATATCGTACATGTTTATTATTGTTTGCTTATGTTACTAATAATGATTTGAAGAGTTTACGTAAGAGTTTGTTTATTTGCTTAAGGGGTTATAGAGGTTGTTGAATAGGTCTCTAATTTGTTGTTTAATGTGTTAATAAAGTTGATGAAGATATTGCTTAATGGGTGCTTAACGGTTTATCATCAAGGTAGATTGTAAGTTGTTTAATAAGTTGCTTATATGTTATTTACAAGGTATATCTTGCTTGCAGGAAATGGACAACGTTGCAGTTTTACTCCAACACAATGGGCAATGGGATCAAAACAAAAACTATATCAACTTTGATGTTTGTGGAATAGTAATTAGAAATGACTGCAACTACAACAACTTGATTGGTATGATATGCAATGAATTGAAGCTGCAACTTGAATCTATACTTTTGACAATACAGTATCAAGTTAAAGATGGATACCCTCCTTTAAAAATAGTTGATGACTCACAATTGAAGTTCTACATAGATTTGAAGAAAAAGGAACCAAATTACACAAAATACCCTTTGTGTCTCACAATTGAATTCAACTCAATGCAGCAATGTTTTTTCTCAACTAGGAGTACAACAACACATAATCAACCATGCAATGAAATTGCACAAACAGAAGAAGCAACATCAAATTCAGATGATGAACCAGTTGATTATTCGGTTGCTAAAGAGGTTGCAGACTTTATTGATTATGCAGAGCTGGTGTCCAATTAGATTATAGAAATGATAGATGAAAGAAACAAAAATAATGAAGAAGAAGTGATTGACATTGACGATGATTTAGTCATCACCAACAACCGTCACCGAGAGATTGCTTTGTCTCAAATATATAAGGACAAAGAAACATTGAAGACTGTTTTGAGCCATTATGCGATAAATAATAATTTCCAGTATTGTGTACAAAAGTCATGCAAAAAGGAATATCTAGTTGCTTGCCTTGATAAAAATTGCAAGTGGATGTTACGAGCATCAAGGAATGGAAACACAAATCAGTTCATAATTAGAAAGTTCAGCCACATTCACACTTGTGCTTTGGAGATAAGATTAAAAGACCAACGCCAAGCAACCTCAACAATCATTGCAGATATGATCAAACACAAGTTCACAAACATCAAAACAAAGTACATAGCTGCTGATATAGTTAGGGACTTGAAACATGATCATGAAGTGCAAGTCAAATACAGCAAAGCTTGGAGATCTAGAGAAAAAACTATTGAAAAAGTTAGAGGAAAAGCAGCTGAATCTTATGCAGAATTGCCTAGTTATCTATATATGTTGCATCACACAAATCCAGGATCCTATATTGAACTAAAATCAGATGAAGATGGCATATTTTTATATGCTTTTGTAGCATTGAATGCTTCAATGAAAGGCTGGCCCCATTGCATACTTGTCGTAATAGTTGATGGGACTTTCTTAAAATCAACATATGGAGGGACGTTATTGGTTGCAGCAACTCAAGATGCTGAAGGTAAAATCTTCCCCCTAGCATTCTGTGTAGTTGATTCAGAGAATGATGATTCTTGGGAGTGGTTCTTTAACAAGTTTAGGAAAGCTTATGGTGTAAGAGAAGACATGAGCATCGTTTCTGACCGACATGAAAGTATTATAAAAGCAATCAACACAGTGTACCCAAAAGTACCACATGGGGCTTGCACCTTCCATCTGCTCAAAAACATGAAAAGCAATTTCAAGAAGAGTTCAAAAAAGTTCAAGGATACATTTTTTGCAGCTGCGAATGCATACACTGTGAAAAAGTTTGAGTACAAGATGAGAGAACTTGATAAGATTGAAAAAAGGCTACGACCTTACCTACAACAAATTGGGTATCACAAATGGGCAAGGATTCACTCTCCAACCAATAGACACTCAAACATGACATCAAACATTGCAGAATCTTTGAATTCTGCAATTGTAGCAGTAAGAAAGCTACCAATTTGTACGATGCTAGAGTGTTTACGAGCTTTGGTGCAACGATGGAGTTGGACTAATAGGAACATAGCAAATGCAACCTCCACAAAGTTGACAGACAAGCATGAAGTGATCCTGAATGACAACTACATTTACTCATTGAAGTTAATGGTATTATTCTTTATTAAAAATACATACTTCATTTTCATTTAATTTAACTTCGCTACACATACAAAACTAACAATATTACTCTTAATAATAGTAAAAAAAAAATAGGTGCACCCAACAAATCATATTTTGTATGAAGTTCATGATGATGGCAAGAAATCAATAGTTGATCTCAATTCAAGAACATGCACATGCAACAGGTTTAACACTATAATTCAATTTGTTATTTAAATATTTTATTGCGGTTGCTTTGGTTTGTAGATTGATAATATGTTTATTTATGTGTTGTTTATGGGCTTTATAAAGTTGCTTAAAAGTACAAGAGTTGCTCAAAAATTTTTGTTTTATATGTTGTTTTTGAGAATTTTAAGTTGGAAGTTGCTGAATAGGTTGCTAAATAATTGATTAAAGAAGTTGTAATAGTTGTTGTATATGTTGCTTGTAATGACTGGTAATTCGTGGTTCAGATTGCTTCAGAGTTGCTTAAGTGGTGGAACAGTTGTTGTATATGATGCTTAAAATGGCTGGTAGTTGCTTAATCAATTGCTTAAGAATTGCTTAATTAATTGTAACAGTTGAAATATATGCTGCATATAATGTTTGGTAGTTGCTGAATAGGTTGCTTGTAAAAATTTTGTATAAGTTTGTTATAAATATTTGATTTATTTGTTGCTTAGGTTGCTTATGATTTTATTTAAATTTGGTTATAATAATGATTGTGAGTAAATAAGTTGATTACGGTTTAACATGATGTTTAAATATTATGGTTTAACATCATTTTAGGTTGCTTTACAAGTTGCTTGAAGGGTTATGCTTTTTATATGGTTAAATAATGAAAGAGAAATCGCCTGTTATAATGAAATTACTCTAGTTGTTTTTATAAGATTGGTTATTTTTCAACAGGTTTCAAATAGATCAACTTCCTTGTGCCCATGCAATTGCTATTTTTAAAGAAATGAATTAAGATCCTTATCAATATTGTTCTCCATATTAAACCAAGGAAGCCATGGTTGCAACTTACAAAGAAAGTATATACCCAATTGGCAATGAAGACACTTGGCAAATACCTGAACATATCAAAGCTGTGAAAATACACCCTCCAGAAGGAAAAATAAGAGTTGGTAGACCAAAGAAAATAAGATGTAAAGCTGCATGGGAGAAAAACAAAAAACCAAAAAAACAAAACAAATGTGGGAATTGCGGTCAAAGTGGACATAACAGAAAGACTTGTAGAAACCCTCGAAAAAAAGATTAGATATTAACTTACAAAAACATACATTATTGCTTCATTTTATTTTCAATTCAATATGCAAAGTTCAATTGTTTGATTTATACAATGATTTTGGTTCATTTCCTTTATATTTTACTTTAAAATTACTAATAATATCTTGAGTTCTTTAATAAATAAAGGTTATTAACTCTATAAGTTTATTGTTAATTAATCTACTTAATATATTGCTTATGTTTCTTTTTGGGTTGCTGTATATGTAGTCATATAGAATTGCTCACAAGGAGGCATTATATGTTAATTTTGGGGATTATGAGTTTCTTTAGGTGTTGCTAATTTTTTTGTTATAATGGAGATTGTGGGTTGTTGAATAGGTTGTAAATGATTGCTTAAATAAATACAAAGGTTGTTGTATATACTGATATAAAGGGATTGTGGGTTGCTGAATGCTTAATAGTTTCCAAAAAAAAATTGATTTATATGTTGTTTTGGGGGATTATAAGATGCAGGTTGCTGAGTATACTAATTAATAATTGCTTAAAAATGGTGCTTAGAAATTTTAAGTGTTGCTTAGAAGTTTTCATAGTTTTTTGACAAATTGTTTATTATAATTGATGGTAGCGTAAGAGTTGAATGTGTTATTTACATGTGGTTATTTAAAAGGATTTTGAGTAGGATGATTAAGGGTTGCTTTACATGCTAATTTAAAAAAATTTATTTGGAAATTATCAAAGAAAGATAATAAATTATAGAACAATTATAACAAAAAACTAATCAACACAACAACATTAATAAAAGTATCTCTTAAGTACAACCAATAAGCATTTTATCTTGGCAGCAACAACATCTACATTAATAAAAGTTTCAAATTGAGTTAGTGGCTCTGCCTAATCACGACAAAGCATACTCTCGTGCACTCTCATATCCACATTCTTGTTTTCCCATTGCATATGAGTATAGTAAATAAGCAAGCCTAGACCTATGACATTCAACATAACAATTACATCTTGGAATCTCTTTTCCGACAATGAAATACTCAGCAAAAGAGACATATATATTGCACTGTCTCTGCACAAGCATAAAAAAATAACAAAAGTTATATACTTAAAAAACATATTAAAATATAATATAATATTTAAGATTTCTAAATATTGTAAAGAAAGAAAAACTTACATAGGCGACCCAGAATGAATGTCATCATCCATAACTACTTCAAAAGAACCAGCTTGAGGTCTCCCAACATAAGGCTTTGAACAGAAGTCTATATCAATTCGCTTATAAAATCCAATGATAGACAAATAAGTTGGCAGCAACACACAAAATGGTTCTATAGCTAGCAAGGCAACATGATCCTTGCGATCACAGCTCAAGGTATTGTAAACATGAATCAACCTATCTTTGAACGACAATATAGCAAGAATCCAATGCTTTTCATTCTTAACAAAAATAGGAAAAAGAACATGATCTACTTGTAGCCAATATTTGTTGCAACTCAATCCAAAGCCCATCATAACCTCAGCAACAACATGGTTACGATTCATTACCCCATGATCGCGATTCTTCTTTAAAAAAGAATCATAAATGACTTCAATCCTCTTTTGAAAGGTAGTATCAGTTGTAGTGAACTTCAAAACAGTAGAGTCACGATACATACCTTTCTTCCTCAAATAATAAAAGACTACATCAACATGTTGTAAAGAAAAACAAATTTATTATACATTTTAGCAACCAAATAAAGAGAGTAAACTAAAAAAAATAGCACCATATAAACAAAAAATAAAATAAAAACAAAAACACTTACTGATTTTAAAATAGGCTGTCCACTATATTGAAGTGCATGAAACCACATCTTTTTAGTAATAACATCTACCCCAAGTTGCAACCCAGGAATGATAAGGTTGTCTTCTTTCGAGTACAATCTCGATCTATTAAAAATCAAATAAATAAGATACGATTAGAAAACATAAAAAAATAACTAAAACAAAGATAACAAGAAACCAAAAAAAAAATTACTTACTTGTTATTACTTTTCATTCCTATATCAAGCCATACATAGAATTCTTGAACAGCGACAAAGTAAGGCAATTCACCAATTTTGTCATCTAATGGGCAAAGTCCTTTGACAACCTTGATTCCTCCTGTTGATTGAATCACACTACTTTCCCTAGAAGAAGAACAAAAAGTTTGCAAAAAATGTGACTGCAGGCATGGTGGAAGCTTAATTGTCCTTTTTGGTAGAGCAGGAGTAACATATCCCAAGTTACTCTCACTACTACCAACATAAGGGACAATAGTTGTGCAAGGAATAGAAGTTACCTATAAAAAATAAATTGAAATCAAAGTAAAAATAAGAAGCAAAAGATAAAATTGAATAAAAAGAAGTGTAGTTTGAAAAAAATCCCACAAAATGCATCATTGCATGTAATGACCCACTAATCTAGACTATTTGGACCATTAACAAAACTATACATAAAACTTACAATTTTGCGGAAATACCATAATTTTATTGAGTAACTTGTGAAAATAAGAGTTACTTACAAAATAGAATACTATGTAGGATATGGGATCCCATTGTCTTTAAAAACAAAAACATGATTTAAATGAAAAGAATTACATAAGAAATGCGGAAAATACATATAAAACCATAAAGAGGTAAAATGAGACTACATCCTCGAATCGAATAACGCTCGGCCCCTTGACTCCATTCACCATCGATACACATCCTCTAAGCGTCACGAATCTTACCGCCTCTAAAGCTATTTTCCTGCACATAAAACAAAAAGGAATGAGCCTAATGCCCAGCAAGGAAAATCTAACACATAGTCATAAACATAAATTTCATAATAACGTAAAGACATATCATAACACATAATACACTTATTATAATGGCCATTATTACTTGGGGTCCCATAGACTAAACAAGCTTATGCCCATGAGATTAGTGGGGTCCTACCAGCTAAATAGGCATATGCCCACAATCTTTTTGGGGTCTTGTTAGTCAAATAGGGCATAAGCCCAAGCCTACAAACAAACACATTTATAACATATTCATAACATATCATAACATACCACATAAGATAACATAAACATAAACATATAGATTCTAGCCTATTTTCCTTACCAAAGTTACCGGGATATGATGGACTGAGTTGGGACTTTTGGAACACTCCTAGAACCATATGAGAAAGAGTGAGTCTTATGAAGAAAAAGAAATGAAAATGAATAGGAAGACTAAACCATTGAGAAATATGCTTACCACAACTTATGTGCTTAAGAACTTGGATTCCCTAACCAAAATAAGAATGAGGTTAGGGGACTGAGTAGAAGGCTTTGAGAAAGAAAATAACATGAAACAAATGAAATAGAGTTTCGGGTTTACCTCAAAGACTTGCAAGACCAATCTAACCACAACCGAAATACTAAAGAACCTTACTTCCCAAAGTGTTTGCTAAGCTTATAGTGATCAAGCTTATAATCCCCAACCCAAGTGTTTACACTCTCACAATAACCTAGCAACTTGCAGCCTCTGAACTTAGCTTGATGAATGAATGAAAAATGCTTGGTGCTAGGTCCTATTTATAGAGTTCTAGGAATAAAAATCTTCTTTTTGGCTTTGAATAAAAATAATAAATTTAATTAAAAATATTTGAATATCCTTCAGCTAAAGGCTTAGGAATTGTTCAAATTTTTCAAAGCTTGATTTTTAAAATAATAAAAACAAATAGAATCCTAACTTCTAACTCCCTAAATCTCGTAACTCTAAACTCCCCTTCAGTAAAATCAACATATCTGGAGTTTTAGAACTCCGTTTTGGACTCTCTTTATACCGTTAGAAAGCTCATTAAATTATCTACAACTTTTAAGAAATACTATTTTTCGAAATTCCTAATATAACTGGGTCAAAAACAGGTCGGAAGTTACAGCATCCTAAATTTACGAAAAATCTATTTAATTATCTAAATATCAACCTAATCCACAAATAAATAAAATTGTGATAAATGTCATGCTCCTATCAGATTTTGGTGAAGACTAAGTCTTATAATTCTCTTATTTTATCATTAAAATAATAATTTCTTAATAATCATACATATGATAAGTGTTACTATCCTATTGGGTTTATCTAAACCTTATAATATAATAAATATCATCATCAATATCAGTCATATTAATCAAACCTTAGGTTAAAATTAATATTCTTAAACTATAGGTTAAACTTAGAAAATCTACAAGTACTACTATGAGTGTCCAAATAATTCCCGGTCTGAACCAAAAATCCACAGTAACAAAGATAATACTATACATACTATAATACTACTAAATAATTAGCTAAGTAAAGTTCTTGGACTCTACATTGCAGCAACCAAAACAAAACATATAAACAACTACAACAACCATAAACAACAACAACATAATTCAATTAATTAAAGCAAAAGACTATAAAAATGGGTAATACACAATAACTTTAAATAAAAATAAATAAATAAAGAGAATTGACTAAAACTATACCCCAGTTGCCTTCATCGCATCTACATCTTTATATGCATTTTGTATAGCCTTATCCAATTCAATGTCTAATAAAGAATCCAAAAAAGAGACTTTTGGATCTTCAGCAACTGCCTCTGCAACCTCAGTTGCAACTCCAGCAATTTCTGGATCTTTAGCAACTTGAAAATCAACAACCTCACCAGCAACTTTTAACACAGCATCAACAACCTCATTAGCAACATAACTAGCAACTTCATCAACCTGGGCAACTTGAGATGGAACTTGACAAGTACCATGAGAATCATCAACCTACATAATAAACATACAAATAAGCAAGCAAAAACATATCAATGAGTTTTTTTTCTTTTTTTTTTGCAAAATAAAATTAACTCAACCTTAGAATCCTCATCCATGTTTCCTCCATTGTATTTTTCATGATTATCATCTTTCTCTTCTTCTTCATCATCATTGTCTTCTCCAATACGCTTTGCATTGTCTTCATCATCATCATCATCATCATCATCATCATCATCATGTAGAGTCCAAGAACTTTACTTAGCTAAGATAGATAGTAGTATGATAGTATTTATAGCATTATCTTTGTTACTATGGATTTTTGGTTCAGACCGGGAATTATTTGGACACTCATAGTAGTACTTATAGATTTTCTAAGTTTAATCTATAGTTTAAGAATATTAAGTATAACCTAAGGTTTGATTAAAGTGACTGATATTAAGGGTTATATTTATTATATTATAAGGTTTAGACATCAACCAATAGGATTTTAAGCACATGTTATGAATGGTGATTAAGGATTAAGTATTTTTTAGGATTAAATCTAATAAGGAGTAATGTTTGAATGTTATAGGGTCAGTCAGCAGCTTTGAGTACGTTGAGGGCTTAGTCAAGGCTGTTTATTCCATTCAAACTTAGCTAAAAATGTGTAATTTCGTGTTTAAATATTCAGCGTGTGCCGATATATCGCAGCTATAGGGGGCGATATATCGCAGCACGTAGATACGGAAAACACGAATCGATGCACGGTCGCCTTGGGCATACTGGCCCAGGCGATATATCGCCTACAGGGGGCGATATATCGCCTCCTTTAGCATATGTTCAATTGTTTTTGAATTCTTTTCCTTTCAGCCATTCAAACTTCTTCATAAGTCCAGCATCTTTTGAACGAGTCTTCAGCCTCTGCTGAACGATTATTCAAATGATTTTCACCTAAAAAGCCATTATTTTTATTCAAGTAAAATCAAGATCTTTTCATCTCCAAACTCTATAAATAGGACCTAGTACCCAGCCATTATTCACCTTTTGCTCTAAGTTCAGAAGCTGCTAGTGTTAAGTGAGTGTGAGAGTGTAAACACCTGGTTTGGGAAAACTATAAGCTTAAACATCATAAGCTTATCAAACACTTTGGGAAGTGAGTTCTATAGTATTTCAGTGGAGGTTAGATTGATCTTGCAAGTCTTTGAGGTAACCAAAACTCTAGTTCCTTTCTGTATTATGTTATTTTCTTTCTCATAGTCTTCTACTCAATCTCTAACCTTAATCTTCATTTTGGTTAGGGAATCTAAGTTCTTGAGCACATAAGTTCGGTAAGCATGTTTCTCAAATGGTTTAGTCTTTCCATCTCTTTCATTTCATCTCCTTTCTTTAGACTCACTCTTTCTTATGGTTTTAGGAGTGTTCCAAAAAGTCCCAACTCAGTCCATTATATCCCGGTAACTTTGGTAAGGAAAATAGGCTAGAATCTATATGTTTATGTTTATGTTATCTTATGTGTTATGTTATGATATGTTATGAATGTGTTATGAATTTGCTATGCATGTGTTTGTTGTAGGCTTGGGCTTATGCCCTATTTGACTAACAAGACCCCAAAAAGATTGTGGGCATACGCCTATTTAGCTGGTAGGACCCCACTAATCTCATGGGCATAAGCTTGTTTAGTCTATGGGACCCCAAGTAATAACGGCCATTATAATAAGTGAATTATGTGTTATGATATGTCTTTACGTTATTATGAAATTATGTTTATGTTTATGACTATGTGTTAGATTTTTCCTTGCTGGGCATTAGGCTCATTCCTTTCTGTTTATGTGCAGGAAATAAGCTTTAGAGGTGGAAAGATTCGTGACGCTTAGAGGATGTGTATCGATGGTGAATGGAGTCAAGGGGTCGAGCATTATTCGATTCGAGGATGTAGTCTTGTTTATGTTTTTTATGGTTTTAAATGTATTTTCCGCATTTTCTATGTAACTCTTTTTAGTTTTTAAGTTATTTTTGTTTTAAAGACAATGGGTACCCATATCCTACTTATTTTATGAAAGTAAACTTTGTTTCTACAAGTTTCTGATAAATTATGGTATTTTCGCAAAAATGTAAGTTTTATGTATAGTTTCGTTAATGGTCCAAGAAGTCTAGAGTAGTGGGTCATTACACATCATCACTTTCATCGTTAACTTCTTCAGATTGATGCATTTCTTCTTCTTCAGACTCATCCTCCTCTTTTTCATCTTCTTCTTTCGAATTATTTTCAACAATTTCATCATTAACAATGTTGGTATTGTCCTCCTCCTCAATATCATGAGAATCCTATTAAAAATACAAATACAGAACAAAAATAAAAATAAAAAATAAGAACAAAAATAAAAAATAAGGAACAAATAATGATAGGATAAAGCACAAAAAGTTCAAAAAATAAACATAAAACAGTACATACCTGTTTCCCTACAAAATGGGAACTAAATAACTTCTGAAGATTCAAAAAGGCTTCATGAACATGACTCTTCAATGAAGACAACTCATTAATAACAATCTTGTGGCTCTCTTCTAATTTCTTGTTGCTTGCTTCTAATCTTGTGTTGCTTTCTTCTAATCTCTTGTTGCATGCCTCTAAAGCTCGTAAATGTGCATGCATGCTACTTAGCGAAACATGAGGCATCTCAGGCGTAGGAGATGAATAACCACCAACATCAGAGTGAGGATGAATAGCAGGCAAAGAAGGTGAAGAACCACTAGCAACAGACCGAGGTGGAGTCTCCACAAAGTCATCATCTCCTAATGCAGTAACTCTAGAATTAGTTGCTCTATGTCCTTGAGCAACTCTAACATTATCAGGAACACCAATTTCATCCTCAATAGCTTCCTTTTCTTTTAGAAACAAACTCTTTATTTCTGAATTTTTTCTCTCCTTGGAAGTAGGATATATATTCCTCAATTTCAACTGCAATAAAAAGTCAAATGTTTTTTTATATATAGATATAAAAAAGAATATAATTAGAAGCATATTATTAAAAATGAAAATACCTCTGCAACATTCAAAGATAACAACTCAGTCACTTCTGCAAATGAAGGTTGAATGTTGCTTGACCATTTGAGAATACGTGGGATGGATCCTTGAGAGAGATGACAATATCTCCCATTCAAGTATGGACAATACTCAAAAAACCATACTTGAAAGGCATATGGAAATCTAAGCAACCTATAGAAAGCCTTTTCTTTTTTCTTGTCATCTTTGTTGCTATCTTTTTTACTAATTTTTACAACAATCCTTTTCTTTAAAGATTCAACGGTAGCCTTGAAAACTTCTTTACCCCAAGGAAATTCAAAAAACTCACCACTATCTATAATATTAAAGTCCTCTTTGGGGACTATATTAGTGTCAGAAGAACTAAGCAAGAAATTGTGCAAAAAATGCATCAATGTAATCTTCAAAGCATCCTCATCATTTTTTTCAGTTTTTCCCATCAAAGAATTCTTTAAGAACTTTTTTATTGATCTTCGAATGATCCTTGAAATATGTAGAATAAAGACCATTATCCTTTGAAACATATTTGATTTTATCTGTGGATCCCACACACCGTTATCCGGTGACCAATGCAAACTCCCTCATCCCAAAACGAAGCTTCATGCCATTTACACCAACCCAGATCTCTAGTTTGTTGGGTTGTTGCAACTCTCTTAGCAATAGATTGTGGATAAGTTGATGTTGCATTGTGAACTCTGGCAGAGTTAGGAAATGGCCAAAACATGAATCACCAAAGTCACTAACTTGCTTCATTGAAAGCTTTTCATGGATAGCTTGAATCTGAGAATATTTGATTGTAGAAGCAATCTTTGAAGAACATCGATTATCCGGATGAATTAGGAAATTCATACCCTATAAAACATAGCAAAAGAACACACAATATTATATAGAAAAATACAAATATTAATAAATTAAGCCACAATCCGCAATCCATAAAAAAACGTGTTAATTAACCATTAAAACTACAAAAGCAACCCAAACATCTTCTTAAGCAAAACACATCAACCTATTAAGCACACAAAGAACAACCAATTAAGCAGCCGTTGAAACTGTTAATCAACCCATAATATGCATTAACAACATATAAAACTAATAAAGCAACCCTGTAAAATTCAAATGTCATAGAAAAACAACACAGTACAACTAATTAAGCAACACAAACAACAACCATTTAAGCAATCCTTGAAAGAATACAACAACCCTACCTAGCAACCCTTTCTAGCAACAAAGAAAGCAACCCTATAAACTTTGAATCAACCCTATAAACAGTACGTAAATAAGTATCTCTCAGTCGCATTACAGTCAGTTCAACAACTCCTCTATCTCCATTCGCCAATCGCTTTCAGTGTCTTATTATACAGACTATGAGACTATATATCAATAAAACTATATATATATTTATATGTGTATTATCAAAGCCAATCGCAAGATATAAAATGAAATTAAGGCATGATTAAGAAACCTTCAAAAGACCTAACCACCTCATAATACTAATCAACAACATAAAAAACAACATACTTAACAATCCTATAAAATCCTAAGAAATTCATAGACAACATTTAAACAATATAATCACAAATCAATTAATTTAGAAACCATTGAAAATATATAGCAACATAGAAAGCAACCAATAAACAACCAACCTAAGCAACCTAATAATACCTACTTAACAATAAACGCAGAACAGTAAAACATAGGAAACTCAAGAATCATTGCTAAATTGAAAGGAACTGAAAAAATACCTTAGGAGCAGATTCACATGGTTTTTCAATAATTAATTGGCTTTTTTTGGATCTTTTTTCTTTCCTAGCTTCATGTTTGCAATTATAGAGCCTTCTCTTCACTCTTTCTTCACTAACAGAAGCAACTGCAGATTTCATATTTGATTTAGAAGTTGGAATATTTGTTTGAGATGCAGGAGATGCAAACGAAAACCGTGTATGAACCATGACTCGTTAAAAACTGTAGCAACCTGAGAAAAACAGATACATTTACCAAAAATGGATTAAAATACATCAAAATATGAAAATATTAAGTTTATCTAACATAGAGCAATGGCTAAGTAAGCATTCAATATTTTTTGGGAATACTGGGTTTTGATTGAATTTGTTTGTAAATAATGTCCTAATATGATTTTTAATAGCTATGGAGGCTTGACTAGTCTCAACATAAAACTTAATTTTAATAAGTTTAAACCTACTAACACACTACACTGTCTTACAGAGAGCACAAATATGTCTTAATAGCTATGGAGGCTTGACTAGACTAAATTAGTGAAACTAATTTCTATTGATGGTTTAGGTTCTGTTTCAACTAGAGAGGAGAGGAGAAGTCAATCTATGGGTGTAGAACATTCAGGCAACCTGCAAAATAATACTTTTGAACCTGGCCTAGACAAAGAGCAATGGGATAAGCCACCCAAAAGACCCCATTTAAAATCAAAACCTACTGATCAATTGCCTCAACCATCTCAAAATGGGAAACTACATATTAAACCAAGAAACAATTTACCTGATATAAACCACACTGAAGAGGTACAATTAAATGGATACCATTATGAACAAAATCAATAGGAAGATGAGACAGTAACAGGTTTACAAAGACTGGATAAGGATATTAATGTAGAATCTCAATTACCAGTTTCAGATTTCAACAACTTATTTGCATTGAACCACCATAAATAATGACATTCAAGGCTCACACAACAAATGCAAAAGTGAATTAACAACACCCAACATCTCACATCAAGGCTCACCCAATATAATTATATTCACATGAACTACTTGGCCTTTCTGGTAACAGAGAGCTCAGATAGTAAAGTCCCCAAATAAATATGAAAATTCATTCAAAATTCAAACTCCTCACATAACTTGCACTTGCAATGATTAAAATATTACTCAAAGTCCATATTCCAATTTGTACGAGTCTACTACAAATCATATACATAATGTTCGACAAAATGTCTTAACCAATTTGTACGAGTTAGCACCCAAATTCAATCAAAATCATTTCCAAAACTAAAGAGAAAATGTGATTTTGAGAAAGAAAAAAAAAGCAGAAATCAAACTCAAATACACGGCTAGCAATCTTTATCTTAGGAAACAAACATAAAAATATCAGAGCAGTGGGTTACCTAGCCAAGCGATTTTCTTCAGAAGTAGCCTTTAGAGTTGAGAGTGTTAAGGAATCTACAGTTGTTGAACTGTAATCAGTTAGGATTAGTTGGTTTCGTTATGGCCAGCTCTCTGTTTAGGCTAACTTTCTTCAGTTAGTTGTTTTGTTTGTAATCTCTGTATATAAACAATTGTACTATTCTGTTCAATCATCAATAGAGATTACTTGTTCATTTTCTTTTCAATCTTCTGAAACTTAACATGGTATCAGAGCTCTCTCGTTCAAAGCTATGAATCCTCTCAATTCCAACAATGGAGGTCCTTCGTCCACCAACCAAAACCTTCTTCCCAAAACTAATCTTGTTTCATTTTCTCATTCTTTGTCTGTTCGTCTTGATGACACAAATTATCTTCCCTGGAAACAACAAGTTCTCGCAGCAATCAAGGGAAGTCATCTTCAACGCTATCTCGATCCGACTGCCGCTCCACCGAAGTTTCTTACCGACGACGATCGACGCAACCACTTGATCAGTGCAGAGTTTGAAGACTGGGAACAACAGGATAATGTTCTGGTTTCATGGCTCCTATCTTCAATGTCAGAAAAGGTCCTTACTCGAATTGTAAGGTGTGATATTGCTGCTCAAATATGGATCACTCTTCAAGAATATTACACAACACTTAATCGTGCTAATATTGGTCAATACCGGACTCTGCTTCGCAACACCAAAATGAAAGATTCTCTTAGTGACTATCTACTAAAGATCAAGAATCTTGTGGACACACTTACCTCCATTGGTCATCCTACCTCTGCACAAGATCATATCGAAGCCATTTTCAATGGCTTAACCAGTGATTACAATGTCTTTATCACCTCTGTCAACACTCGTACCGATGCCTATAGTGTTGCAGAGATTGAAGCTTTATTGATGGCACAGGAAGTGTTCTTGGACAAATCTGCTAAGGAGCTTGACATTGTTAAGCATGAAGTCCATATGGCTCACACAAGACCTCCAGCTGGCCATGGTTCAAATTCCTCATTTTACCCCCACTCTCCATATGGATCTGGACAACACCTGTCAAGAAATGGACCACCACACTTTTACAATGGACAACCAGGACTGTCAGGACCACTTGGCTTCAATAGTGTTTCCCCTGGTTCACGTGGTCCCCCACCAAATCGTGGCCAATTTGGAAATTTTCGTGGAGGATCATCTCATGGAAGAGGAATCTTTACAGTGTGGGGTTAGAAAACCCAATGCCAACTTTGCCATAAAACTGGTCACACGGTCCAACAATGCTTCTACAGGTTTGACAAAACTTTTCTTGGTCCTGAATCATTTCAAACCTTCTCTGGCAGTGCAAATGTTGCTGAGATGCAGGCCTATTATGCAACCCCTGAGGATGTAGCTGATCCTGGATGGTACCCTGACTCTGGAGCCACAAACCATCTCACTCCAAACAGTCACAATTTACACACCAGCACAGAGTTTCAAGGAGACCAACAGATACACATGGGTAATGGTAAAGGTTTGAACATTAGTAAAATTAGCAATTCCTCTTTCATTTCCCCTTTTGAATCTCAAAATCTTGTTTTAAAGAATCTGCTTCTTGTGCCTGACATAACCAAAAACCTACTTAGTGTGTCTCAATTTGCTTTTGACAACAATGTTTTCTTTGAGTTTCACCCATTCTATTGTGCTGTCAAAGATCAGGTTACTCAGAGGACTTTAATGCTTGGGAATCTTGAAAATGGTCTCTACAAGTTTGACACTACTCAGCTTGTCTTGTCTCACTCCACTCCGAAGCCCTCAGATGCCACACTAAGTCAAACTCCTTCTTGTAACTCTCATTTTTTACATGATGAACATGATGAGTGTTTTCTTTGGCACAAGAGACTTGGACACCCCTCATTTCGGGTTGTTCAAGCCACTCTTGCTTCTTGTAATATCAAGCTAAAAAATAATAAAAGTTCCTTTAATTCTAATCTGTGTAATGCTTGTTGTCTTGGAAAACATCACAAACTTCCTTTTCCACATTCTAATACTATATATACAGCTCCCCTCCAAGCCTTACACTCAGATCTTTGGGGACCCGCACCTGTCACCTCCTCCAATGGTTATAGGTACTACATAAGCTTCATAGATGCCTACACTAGACACACTTGGATTTACATGTTGAGAACGAAAAATGAGGCCCTATCTACTTTTATTAGCTTTAAAACCCAAGTTGAGTTACAACTAGATGCCAAAATCAAACTCATTCAATCTGACTTGGGGGGTGAATATCAAGCTTTCACAAACTTTCTTCAAACCAATGGCATTCTACATAGAGTCTCTTGTCCACACACTCATGAACAAAATGGCATAGCTGAGCGTAAACACAGACATATAGTAGAAAGTGGCCTTACATTGTTAGCTCAAGCCTCACTTCCTCTAAAATTCTAGGATGAAGCATATCGGTCTGCTGTTTTTCTAATAAATAGAATGCCTACACATCAACTAGGTTACCTCTCACCTATGGAAAAACTATTTCATGTCAAACCAGATTACTCCTCACATAAAGTTTTTGGCTGTTTGTGCTTTCCTAACCTTAGACCCTATAATAAGAATAAAATGCAGTACAGGTCACAACCTTGTACTTTTCTTGGTTAAAGTTTGGCTCATAAAGGCTACAAATGCCTCTCTAAAGAGGGCAGACTCTACATCTCTCGAGATGTTCTATTCAATGAAAGTGTGTTTCCTTTTGCTGCTGCAGCATCCTCTTCTTGTCTTCCTTCCACTTCTGCAAGACCACCTACACTATCATCTCCTCACTTTCCTCAACCCCCTCCACCCTCTTCCCCATAAACTATTCCTATTATTGTTGCCACACCAAATACTTCACCTCAATCTGAATCGTTAATCTCTCCTATTGCCACTAATGTTCAAACTGCATCATTTGTCCCTACTAATATCTCTGCTGCAAGTTGTGTTAATGACAGGTCTGTTGTAGCTGTGCCCTCAGATAATGCCGAAACTGCTGACTCTCCTTCTCCTACTGCAGCAACAACCCCTCAAATAGCATCCCAATCTGTTGTGGTCTCTGAATTTCATGCTCCAGCTGCATCAAATATTCATCCAATGACAACAAGGGCAAAATTGGGTATAAGGAATCCGAAGGTACTCATGGCCTCCATCACTCCCACATCTGTGAAGGCTGCTCTGCAAGATCCCAGGTGGTTCCAAGCTATGGATGTTGAGCATGCTGCTCTTCAAAAGAACAAAACCTGGACATTAGTGCTGCTTCCACCAAACCGAGTACCTATTGGGTGCAAATGGGTTTATAGGCTCAAGGAAAATCCTGATGACAGTATTAACAAGTTCAAAGCTCGACTTGTTGCTAAAGGTTATCATCAACAAGCCAGCTTTGACTTCAATGAAACATTTAGCCCTGTTGTCAAACCTATCACCATTAGAATTGTCCTTACTTTAGCTGTCTCAAGAGGTTGGAAAATTCATCAACTTGATGCCGACAATGCCTTTCTCAATGGTGATCTTCAAGAAGAAATCTACATGACACAACCCCCTGGTTTTGTTGATCCAGATCATCCTGAAATGGTTTGCCAACTCCACAAAGCCTTGTATGACTTGAAGCAAGCTCCTCGCGCTTGGTTTGACAAACTATCTTCAGCATTACACAGCTTTGGTTTCCTAAGTGCCAAGACAGATCACTCTCTTTTCATCAAATGTACCTCCCACAGTGCCCTCTATGTCCTTGTGTATGTGGATGATATCCTTATCACAGGGAGTGATCAAACTCAAGTTTCCTCTCTCATTGCTGCACTTAGCTCAACATTCTTTCTCAAAGACCTCGGTGTTGTCAATTTCTTCCTTGGTATTCAAGTTCTCACCACTGCTGAAGGGGTCTTACCCTCTCAACAGAAATATCTTCAAGATCTCTTGTGCAAAGCTGAAATGCAGGGAGTTAAGACTCAGAGTTCGCCTATGAATAGTGGACTGAGATTTTCCAATTTTGGAAGTGATCCAGTACTTGATGCAGCTGCCTACAGATCCATTGTTGGAGCCTTGCAATATGCGACCATTACCAGACCTGATATTGCATTTAGTGTCAACAAGGTTTGTCAATTCATGCACAATTCTCTCCAATCTCATCTTGTTGCTGTAAAAAGGATACTCAGATATCTTGCTGGAACATTGGACTATGGACTTCATATTAAGAGATCACCCCAGTTGCATCTTGAAGCCTATTGTGATGCGGATTGGGCAGCTGATCCGGATGACCGGAGATCCACCACTGGATATTGTATTTTCTGGGGAGGTAATCTAATAGCTTGGAAATCTAAGAAGCAAAACACCATTTCCAGATCCTCTACTGAAGCTGAATTCAGAAGTTTAGCCTCTGTGGTGTCTGAAATAAGCTGGGTTCAATCGTTACTCTCTGAACTTCATGTGCCATTGCCCTCTCCTCCTCTTATTTGGTGTGACAACCTCAGCACTATACTCCTTGCTGCAAACCCTGTACTTCATGCACGAACCAAACACATAGAGATTGATCTCTATTTTGTTCGAGATAAGGTCCTCAACAAAGAAGTATTAGTGCACCATGTTCCTGCTGACCATCAAATAACTGAATCTCTGTATATAAACAATTGTACTATTCTGTTCAATCATCAATAGAGATTACTTGTTCATTTTCTTTTCAATCTTCTGAAACTTAACAGAGAGCAATTTCTTGATCTGGAGCAGCTTTGGAGCTTGGATTTGGACCAAAACCAGTCGGTGATAGTTATGGTTCGGAGCTTTGATATGGACCGAATCCAATAGAGTTTTGCCGACAAAATGAGCTGCAATCACCGTGTGGTATTGACGAGAAAAAGAATGGATATGCAGATAAGTGGAATGGTTCTGCAGATAAGTGGAAGCAAGAGTTTAGAAATTTGGGTTTGGTTATGCATGCAGAGAAGAGAAGAGAAGAGGAGAAGTTTGAAGAGTATTCAGAAGCTGTTTTGAAATCGTAAAAATGAAATAAAAATAAATGTATTAACATAAGGCAAATTCTTTGGTCCCTCAAGGGACTTAGTCCAACAAGTGGGACCCAAATAATTTATCAAGTGTCAAGCTTTGAACAATTTGAGTGTTTTTCTTTTTTAAACTTTATGCTTGATTGACTGGTTGTGTAAACCGAATCTAAAAAATTGTGTTGATATTGCTGTGAAAAGTAAGGACAATAAAGTAATTTGTTGTCCAAAAAATGTACAGTCGAGGGCAATAAGGTAAAAAATATATTGTGTTTGAACTTATTTACGATATTGGGTAAGTAATTTTTTGATGCAACTAAATAATTTTTAATGAAATGGTCAGTAATAACGTTGTATCAAAAAGTTAAAAACCTTGAAGTAATTTTATTTGTTTTTTTGCGTATAAGTAACATTTTTATGCTAGTAAGTAATATTTAATTAAGTGGTGAGTAATAATGTTATAGCTGAAAGTAAAAAAAAACAGAAGTAAATATGGTTTTTATTATTGTAATAATAATAAAAAAAGCCAACAATGACTAGAATCCAATGAGCACACCTCATGAGCCTTAGTTGTTTCATGATCATCATAGAAAATTTTATTAGCTGCATTACTCATGTTGACAACATTGCACTAGTAATACATTTTCGACCAAATGATAATTAGATAAATAGTACTCATGTTAACAATATAAGAAATTTACTTGGTTCAAACAAGTATGACCTAAATCGAGTGGATGAGACTAACACTCTTTAGTAAGCACAAATCGAGCTCAGTACAAAGTTATATAATCTGAATACGAACTTTGTTTTTATTTTTCAAACTCTTATCAACATAATACAAGAACTCAGTACAACCTTTGTCAATGCTAAATACAAGATGATATCTAAGTTACATATTCTCTCTATAAAGCTATTAATATAATCTATTGACCAACTTGAGTCTAAAGATCGTTTTCACTCACTAAAACTGCAAAATACTCAAACTGCAGTTATTACTGCTTTCTGTTGTGACAGTTGAACTGTGATTAAGTCCAATTTTAGAAAGTTTGGGAGTAAATAGTAAGTTAAGAGATTTTAACTTTACATGATATCATGATGAAAATTTTAGTCCAATAAGTTGATGTAGAGGAATACAGACTGCATCTAATTTGCATAATTTGTACATCAAAATTGTTCATTAGTGCACACTCTGGAAAGAGCCAAAAGACAATTTTACAATGTACATAATTTCAAGTCAAGTTAGTTAAACAATATAAAACTCGATGAGAGTAATGATAAAAGTGAAAGGAAAAAAATGATCAATAACAAATGAAACTTAACATGACAAAGAGTATGTGATTATATATTTATGAAACTGCTAATTATTACAGGGGAAACACATCTATACATTGTATAGACACAATAAAAAAGATGAGACTATGAGTTAGAGAAGTACAAACCTCATCAACAAACAAATAATGCACTATGAGTTTCACTAATATATATATTTTCTATTAAAGCAGCGAACTGAAATCAATCTGCAAACTTTTATCATCAATCTAAGATATATGCAATCAACTCTATTGGATTTTTGTTTATTTCCTAACAACAAAATATGATTACTTGCACATGCTCTCTCGAAGTGACAACCACAAAAAGCTGGAAACATTGAAATAAATGGCCTGAAATTAGTTACAGCAAATGATTAGAGGTGAAAAGTGCACTTTTATTGATCTTAAATGACAAAATAAATTAAGTTTTGATTATTATTTTCATTTAATTAATATGATATATTTTATGGATGAAAATATTTGATCATGATTTAATTTATTGATATTTTGTAGGAATTAATTAGTATTTTGGCATAAAGAAAAGAAAGAATAAAGAAAGAGTTAAATCTGAAAAACAAAAGGGAATGTGGCATTTTTGAAGTGAAGGAGCCCATTCTTTCGACCCAAGCCCAGCACAAGCTCTCTCTTCTCTTTGCCCAGCCGCCACGTGTCACCATCACCGCCTGCCACGCGTCCCAGGCAGCTCCTTCAACTCAGCCATTTTGTCTGCATGTGCCAACTCCCTTCAGCAGCCTCCAACGCCCATGCGTCTCCAGCAGTCCCTTCTCCTCCTACGTTGAATCAGTCAACCAAGCAATCCATCCGACCAGCCCAACCTCTTAAGCCCAGCAGGCCCATCCGAAGCAACCAAGCCCAGCGTAGCAAGCCCACCTCCTTTCTCTTCAGCCAGCCGCCTATGTGGCGCCTTCCCATTGGCTGGTCTTGGTCAATGGACCAGCTGCCACCAGCCACACTTGGCCCAACTTTTTGTGCACTTTGGGCCTTGCACCTTTCCTCCTTGAGCTTTAAAGCTCATATTTTGTGGTATTTTAGAAAAATGGCATTTTGACCATACACAAAAATAGCTAAGTTAATATTAATAATAAGATTTGATTTTTCAAAATCATATTTTATTATTAGTATTTCAGATTTATTTTGTAAACCTCATTTTGTTGTTTAATTTCTTTTTAGTCATTTTCTCCATCTATAAATGGGACACTTTCTTCACATTTGGTATGTAATTTTTAGGTAGCAAAACTCTACCAAATTTTAGTCTCATTTCTCATATTTTCTCTCTAGAATTTCATGAGAATGTCTAGCATAATAGACTAACCTTCTTAAGAAGGTTAGGATAATCCTATATGCACTATGACTTTGTTTGATATTTTTGATTCACCATGTGCTTAAAGTTTATATATTTTAGTGATTTATTTTCTTTCATCTCTACTTCTTCATCTTATTATCTATATTTATGTTTACTAATAGTATATAGATTTTGTCATGCACTTTCTATGTATTATCAAATTAGTGAAAATAATATAGATAATATCTTTATTATTTTCTCCATCTCACTCATATGTATGTACTTTTGCTAAAATCTATATAGAATTAGTCATGCTCTTTCTATGTATTTTATAAATAGTAAAAGTAATATTTGTGTTAGGTTTTATGTCCAATCTTTTATTGCATTATTGCCAATGGTATAATGTCATTTTTAGATTTCTCATAAGATTTATCTCATCTTTCCATGGTAAAGAATAATAATCACTTGAATACATTTTTGTGAAATATATTTGTGCTTTAATGATAAATCTTCCGAATGAATAGTTGAGATGTGAACTATCCATTTGTGTAATTTTTGTGAATCAAAGATCCAAATAAATAAGTATGCATATTGGTGACTCTTGATCCTTCTTATTTGTTACCTATTGTTACATCACACTTTATTATATCTTTATTTATAATCTTTAAATTTCAAAAACAACAAATATATCACTTGTTCTATTTTCTTTGTATTATTTATCTCTAACATTTATTTATTGATTAACTTTATTTCTTTGCCTCCTTGTAGAATCGACCGCCCGATCTATACTACGGCTACCGCTAAGTGGAAGTCACATTTGAGCGTTAAACAACAAAACTCCCCATGATCTATACTTACAATGCAAAAGAAATAAATAAAAGAAGGCCTAAAAGAGTGATTGAAGCACATTAAGCCTACAACATCACTTATAAAGATTACAAAGCACATAAATAATATAAATATTAAATAAATGAACATTTCATTTAGCTAATATTTTAAAGAGAGAGGCTTAACCTTTTCTGGCACCATTGCTTCATCACCTCTATTCTCTGCATTCGTGAGATTCCTCTAATGTTTCATATTTATTGTATCAAATCTTTAAATTGGATTAATGCTAAGAACTTGAAAAAAGAAAAAATAATAATAGAAAGATAACCTAATTATGTATGTGTTCATACATATATATATATATACACACATAAAACTATTTGTCACTCAATATAATCAATTCATATATTATCACATGTAAAAACCAACCTCATGAAAATAGCAACATAATAGCAGTAAATTTGTGTTACTTTTATTAAGCTTACATTTCCAATAGATTTGCTTCCATTAAAATTATACATAACTTCCAATAGAGATTTTTTTTTTACAGAAATATAACAAAAAAACATGCAAAAGGTAGCCGGTTGCTAAAGAACATGAAGGGATATATGTGTATTTTAACATATCCCCAAGCAAACACCACAATCTCACCATCCACTATGAATCCAATGGCTGAAAAATTAATGAAGGACTAAGTCCATCAAATACAAGCGAGGGACTAAAGAATTGCCCTTAACATAAAAGTTAAAAAGAACAAATATAAAAATAGAAATAAAAGACAATTACTGTATAAATGAAAAAAAATGTAAAATAACGTATATGCGGTGATTTATTGTTACATAATCTTGTTATTTATTTTTATTTCAAACAAGTTTGAAATTATTATATTACTAATAATTATATCAAATTAGTATTGATCTAATAAATTATTTTTAGTACTTATTCACATAACCTAACTAGGGTGTTCAACCAACTTAATTTACATTATATTATTACCTTAATTAACATGTTTTCGAAATATTTAACTAACATTACTCTAAAACTTAATTTCAAATAAATATGAAACATATAAATGAGATCGATTCACCTCGATTTTTCTAGAATTGTGTAGTATGTTAATGCTCATGAGGATTTTTCCTCAAATAAATAAAAAAAGTAAATAAAATCTTAAAACTCAAATCGAACGGTGAGTCCCTTAAAAAAAAAAATCCAACGGTGATGACAATTGATCTCAAAACTTTTAAAAGTTCGAAATAGAAAAATTCTAGATCCTTCTTATGCTTCTCGGCCATCCACTCGTCTACCCATCTAATGCGAAGTCAACATGAATTGTCAATTCTACCCCTATGACCGCTTTCTACAACAATAAATCCCAGCCGTTCAGTTTCTTTCTTTATAATCGCAGATCTGCCCCAACTTCTTATTCCTCTTTCGCTCTCGCCGTCTCGCGTTGATACTCTTTCTCTCGCTCTCTATCTTTGCTCTCCTTACACGAAGGAAAGGGAATAATAATCGACTTTGCATTCTCCTTAGGGTTTGGAATAGGTACCTTGATTTTCTTGCTTTTGGGTTTTTGTGATCCTGAATTTAATGGTTGGTTTTGAATTTTTAAGTTCTAAATTTTTTGTGTTTTCTTTATGCAGAATTATAAGAGAGGATGTTTGGGAGAGGACCAAAGAAAAGTGATAACACCAAGTACTATGAGGTCTTGGGCGTTTCTAAGAACGCTTCGCAAGATGATCTGAAAAAGGCTTATCGTAAAGCTGCTATTAAGAATCATCCTGACAAGGGTGGTGATCCAGAGAAGGTATAATTTTTTTACTTTTGGGTTGATGATTTTGATGGGTGGATCGGCCTCATGATTAAGAGTTTGTTTTAATTATATTTGCGATTGATTTAGTATGCTAATGTGAATGGGTTGATGTTCTTGTGAGCTTGTTGAGATATTGGTTGGTGAAACTGCGTAGATCCGCGTTATAGGGTTATTACTTGTTCATTTATGCGGAGTTTTAAGATGGGTTCGTTGTGAAATTTTGAAGCACGGTTGTAATCCGTCCATGACTGTTAGGCTGACTTTTAGTTTACCTCTTTTGAGGTAGATGGATGATGATGAATACAACCAAAATTTTCAATTGTACAAGTGAAATATAAGCTGAACATAGAACGATATCACTATGGTTTTAACTTTTTATTAGGCATCCCGGTGTCATTTACTTAATTTCAAATGATCTTCTGGATATTTTGGTGATGATTAACGTTGTTTTATATTTGCCTGCTTCAGTTTAAGGAGTTGGCTCAAGCATACGAGGTTTTGAGTGACCCAGAGAAGCGTGAGATCTACGATCAGTATGGTGAGGATGCCCTCAAGGAGGGAATGGGTGGTGGAGGTGGTGGCCACGACCCATTTGATATATTCCAATCATTCTTTGGTGGCAGCCCATTTGGTGGTAAGGGGATTCACATTCTGTGAGGATGAATTTATTTAATTGCCTTGTAGTGATGCAAATTTCAATTTTTTAACTGGAATTCTTCGGTTTTTAGGTGGTGGTGGGAGTAGCAGAGGCCGAAGACAGAGAAGGGGAGAGGATGTAATTCATCCTCTTAAGGTTTCATTGGAAGACCTTTATAATGGCACATCAAAGAAACTTTCCCTTTCTCGCAATGTACTTTGCTCTAAGTGCAAGGGGTCAGTAACTATCGTCATTCTTTATGTTATTACACACACAAGTAGGGTTAGGCCGGGAGTCTAGTTTCCATAATAAAAAAAGACATTTATACATACGCTTTACACTTTTGGAATTTGTTTTTACTTCATGTTGGCATGTTGTTTACTCGATTTATATGATGTATGCAGTAAGGGCTCAAAGTCTGGTGCTTCAATGAAGTGTCCTGTCTGTCAAGGTTCTGGAATGAAGATTTCCATTAGACAGCTTGGTCCTTCTATGATTCAACAAATGCAACATCCTTGCAATGAGTGCAAAGGTACTGGTGAGACCATAAATGATAAGGATCGCTGCACACAATGCAAAGGCGATAAGGTTGTCCAAGAGAAGAAAGTCTTGGAAGTTAATGTGGAAAAGGGTATGCAAAATGGACAAAGGATTACATTCCCTGGGGAAGCTGATGAAGCTGTAAGGCAGACTAATTTTTTAATTTTTTTTGAACCTGCTGAGTTTCCCCTTTTAAGATTTACCTGGCTATCTCTTTTTCCAATGCTAGGTTGTATAGTTTATGTTATTGATTTACATTTCGGGTTCTGTTTTCTTGCAGCCTGATACTGTTACTGGAGATATTGTATTTATCTTACAACAGAAAGAGCACCCCAAGTATAAACGAAAGGGCGACGACATATTTTATGAGCATACCCTGAGCCTTACAGAGGCACTATGCGGCTTTCAATTTATTTTAACACATTTAGATGGCAGGCAACTCCTTATTAAATCTCAACCTGGAGAAGTTGTCAAGCCTGGTAAGTGAATTATCATTGTATACCTCCTGTAACTTGTTTGAATCTTGTAATTTGAAATAAGATTGTCAACATTATAGGCTTTTCTTATGATTTTGCCATTATGATAGGTAATTTGTGTCTGGGGAACTAGATTTAGCTGAAAGAAATGAATATAAGTTCGATCATATGATTGTTTTTTAACTTAATTTTTGGGATGTCTTCTTGAGTTAGACTTGGACCAGTTTATAAGTGCATTTATTTAGTATGTTACCTAGTTTAGTATTGCAATAATTCACACGACTTAAGGATGAAGTCTGTTGTTTCTATATATGGTTGTTTGTTAAGAGGTAATGTTAGGTCTTGGTAAGCCTGTTACTCTTTTGAACAGTTGCCATTGCCTAGCGGCTTCCATTCTGTTGCCCTTCCCATTTTGCTCTCTGGTTCTGTTGAGTGTAATTTGGAACGCATTATTGGTGGCAGTTATTCACTTGATGCATTATATATGGAAATGAATTTTCACAAGAAGGGTTTTCCATTATGCCTTGGGTTTAGTTCTTCCCTAGTAGATGGCTAAACTAGTGGCTCTTGGCAGAGCCAGGCTAGTGCATATGACATTGGAAAGTTCTGAGAGATTTTTGCACCCACTTGGAAGTTGAAAATCTTGTATTTTCTTTTAAGATGCAGAGACTCTGGAGTCTCTAATTTTATCTGATCAACTTCAAATGGTTTACTGGTGAAATTTTGGTGGATATTGCCTGATTTGGTGTGAATCTGGAGTCTTTACAGCTTCTTCTTCGCCTTGTTTTTTAGTGGTCTGCTCTTCATGAGCTATAGTTGCTGGTTTTTGTTTTCTTATTGGTTTTACTATCTGTTTACAAATGTTAGAGTGAATAAGCATGCAGAAGCCAACTAGTTTGACTATGTTTTCAGCTTTTCCTATCAACGGTTGAAAGCAATACACATAAACTACTATGATTCTGAACTTGAATTGTGTTCTTTTTGGCATGACAGAGCAATTTAAGGCCATAAATGACGAGGGAATGCCAATGTACCAGAGGCCCTTCATGAAGGGCAAATTATATATTCACTTCACTGTCGAATTTCCAGACTCTTTAAGCCCAGAGCAATGCAAGGCCCTTGAGACTGTGTTGCCCCCAAGGGCAGGAGTTCAGCTTACGGACATGGAGATAGACGAGTGCGAGGAGACCACAATGCACGATGTAAACATTGAGGAGGAGATGCGCCGCAAGCAAGCTCAGGCGCAAGAAGCTTATGACGAGGATGATGACATGCACGGTGGTGGTGGTGCTCAAAGGGTGCAATGTGCTCAGCAATGATGAGAGGGATGTAGCGTGAGTGATGCTTAACAAATTATTTGTGAGAAATAAACAGTTGTTTCTCCTTTCCTTATAGGTTTTCTCTTTCTTTTCTTTTGCCCCTTTTTAGAATTTTAATTATGCTTCGGGAGGTTTTACCCTTTACTGTTTGCAAAAACCTTATTGTGCTGGAGTCTAGAAATAGTCTCTCTCAGACCTCTATTAAGATATATGCTTGGTTTGTTCATCTGCTCCTAGAAGAGACGTGAATTATTATATTAGTGAATGGACCTGTTGCATAAAAGTGAAAGTAAGCTTGTTACCATTGCTTCTGTTCAACACGAAGATAATCGTAAAACTGGAAAAGACGTATAATAAAATTCTTAGAATGGGCACCGAGATTGTTTTAAAAATAAATAAACGTTTAGCTGAAAATTTTCAATAGTCTAGCAAATCCGTACAACCAAAAGAAAAGATTTGTAATCGTATTTCTTCTGTGTTTGCAAGCAAAATGGGGACTAAAGCTTCCTTTCACATATTGTTTTGGTCGTCTTGAAAGTAGTCAAGGCAAGAGATATGGGGAGAAACCTTGATGAAAGAAAAGAATGAATAAATTAGGTTAATTAGTAGTTAAAGTTTATGTTCTTATTTATCCCTCGTTTGGGACTAAATTGAATTGAATAAATTTTTTTTTTTAAAAATATGTTCGAAGTAACTCTAAAAAATTGTTACTTATTAAATTTTTTATATTAATATTTTCCGTATCTACATTTTTAAAGTTCCTTTAACCATTTTTTTAAAAAAAATTATTCAATTTTCTTTCTCTCCAAATTTATTAGTTTTTATTTTTTATTTTTTATTTATTTTTATTATTTTAATTAATAAACATATTTAAAGATATGATATTTAAATAATATAAAGAAAAAAAATAAAGAAATTGATATATTTTTGTAATTAAAAAAATTAATATGAGATTATACAGTGATAGAATCATAATTTGTTTAGGATTGTAAATAGCCACTTAAAAATTGTAATACCCTACTAAAATAGGACAGTTCCACTGTATGTTTAAAAATGTGTTGGACTCGTTAAGCAAGTCGTTTGGAATAAAACGTGTAGTTAAGGATTTGGTATGATAATTTTTGGTCAACCGATTGCTACTATTCATTGAAATATTTGGTATGTACATGAGATTCCAAAAAAAAAAAAGTTTATAACTGATACAAACAAGCTACATAACAACTGACCTAAGCGACAAAACACTAAACCCTTGATCTCCAAAGGAAATCTCAACCGTGGCAGTCGAGCATGCCGCATATGTACACGTCGCTCCCAAAGCTCTCAAACTTATTGTCGGTCAAGTTTTTCCTTACCCTTACTTGTACCACGTAGTATTCGTGAGCCAAGGCCCAACAAAAAAACTTAAATAAGCATACAGACAATCAACATATTACAATTATAAACAACTTGCTTAATAATTATAAACAACACTCAGCAATATTCAATCTATTTGTGCGACCATAAAGCCACCCAAGTGCGCATTGCACTTGCTTCGTTCAAACAGATATAAAGTCGAACAAGCGTAACTCACGATCCAGTTTCTTTTCAAGTGGCCATAGGGTTGTACCAATTCGTACCGCACTTCCAGATATAACCAGACATACATTACACACATAACCCAACTATGTAAAGCACAATTATTCATATTCAAACAACCATGTCAAAACAGAGTATAGCCATGTTCAATCACAAGGGCTTAAGCCCTAATTTCAACATGGGTGAGATTTTCTTACCTCGAGTTCCGTGCAAATGACGATACAACCTCAAGTACGATCTCGATCCCAAGCCTTATGAAAATCTAGTCACAATATAAACATACTCTTATTAGGGATTGAGTCGAAATTATGAGGCTCACTCCGAACCCCAATTATAGGACAACTATTCCCAGATGCCGAGACATTAAAAATGTCCCTCGAGCCCCCAAGTGGGCCCCTAAGTAGATTCCCGAACTCCCCGAGCCCTAATTCTAAAACTAGAAAAATCGCCTTTCGGGGCACCTGGCGCGGTTGTGCCTGCCCCAGGCGCAGGCGCGAGGCACAACCGCGCCCACATAAACTTTGGAGTTTCTAGGGTACTGGCGCGGTCACGCTAGGTCGCCAGGTAACCAAAATTACCCTGAAACTCAAGTGTTCTTCCCCAAATTCAAGAACTGCGATTCCCCTACAAAACCAGACCTGAAACTCGACCAAAACATGTATTTTCAGCAGGCTACAAACCACAAAACACATCATACAACTTAAAAAAACTACTAACAACATCAAATTACCACAGAAACACACCAATACTCCATAGAACACAATTTTCCATCTCAAAGTTTTAAGCTTCAATACCCCACTTCACAGTTCGAAAATCCCATCTCAAATCACAAAAACCAAAACCAATAGAACTTCTATACATATTTCTATACTTAACTCACCCACAAATACAACTTAAACACATTAGTTCAAGCCTTAACTAACGAAATTCCCAAAAGTGATCAAGAACCATGAAGAACACCAAGAGCACATACCATGCTGCTAAACCTTTCTTTGATGCTCAATTCCCCTTCAAAATCTTCAAACTTGCTTCAACACTTAGCTTTTGGATGCAATTGTGGTTTAGAACTCAAGACAACCAAACTAGAGATAGTGTAAGAGAGAGAAGGCTAGAACTTGTAAGGAGGGAATACGTTTAAGACTTAGTCAGTTTGTTTAATTCCTTGGTTAAAGACTCTTTTGTCCCTTCCTTTGAAAAATCCTTAAGCTACTCTCAAGGGCATTTTGGTCTTTAAGTTATAATTCTTACTAAACCTCAAATTAACACCATAAATTCTCAATTAAATTACTAACCCTCCAAACATTAATATTTCTTCCAATAATGCTCCAATAATTTCCCCACATATGAAAAAATTACCAAAATACCCATTGGCTCACCTCGAGTCGGGTATAAATCCCCTTTGTGACTTTTCCATCAAATCGCTCTACAAGGTCGACTCGAGCTGAGTGTCACAAAATATATCCACATAATAATGTAGTCTTAATCACATAACGCATATAATTACAATTATACACTCAACGAGTCAAAATAATTAAAATGCCATTTCTAATGAAAACGGACCCACAAGCATATTTAACACACATATACATGCATAAGCAGTCATATCATAATTTAAATCATATATTTCACATAATCACACATATATTCAATTAGTTTCACATACATATCCAATTAGGCCCTCCCGACCAAAAGCCTTATTAGCAAAATTTGGGACGTTACAAAAACTCTAAGAAATATTTTTTTTATATATTAATTACAGATTATTTGATCTTCTTGAAATAAAAAATATAAGGAAATTTGCGGCTAAAGTCTCTGTTATTTTAAAATTGAATATTTTCTTTTTTGACGACAATAGTCCCTAACATTCATGTTTAATCCTCATTTTAACAGATGGATAACACTTTGCGGATTTATATTTAATCCCATTTTAACATACACATAATAGTTTGGGAAAAATATGCACCAATTATGTAAAGTTAGGGACTTTTGCCAGCAAAAAAAAAGATGAGAGACTTAAATGCTCACTTGTCAGAGATCTGAGCCTTTAGCTGTAGGCATGTAAATGGGGCTGGTCTGCCCCGCCCTGTTTTGCTAACATTTTGCCCCGCCCCGCCCCGATAAGTTCCTTGGAGCGGGTCTGATCGACCTACCGCGATTGAATCGGGGCGGGTTTGCCCCGACCCGTTTAACTTTTTTTTTTAAAGAAAATTTGAATTATAATTAAATTAGATTAAAAGTAAGAAATGAAATTAGAAATAGTATATACAATATACATTATATGGCTCCATTCAATATAAAAAGTTTCGAAATATATATTATCTCATTTGTAAAATCAAAGTATACCTGGATATTTGTAATTCATTTTTCTTGACTAAAGAGAAAAAAAGAATACTAATATAAAAGGGTACCAAAAGTACATATAAATACACCTCACTATTATAGAACCAACACTAAGGCATCCTATAAATAATAATGTTAAGAAAAATATATAATAGTTGCATATATATGAAAATAATCTTTTTTAAATATTTGGTTAGAGTATAGAAAAAAAAAAGTTTTCCGCATCGCTTGAATTAATAGTGGGGCGGGGCAGCCACACCCCGCTTGAATTAATAACGGGGTGGGGTGGCACTTTGCCCCGAATTCCTCCCCATTTTTACTGGGGAAAATATGCCCCGTCGGGTTGGGGCCCCGCCTCACCACCCCATTTTGCCATGCTTATTTAGCCGCTAATTACCCAATAAATTATATTAAATGTCATTATTAATGTTAGAAATATTAATGAATACAAATTATATTAAAAGTCATTATTATTAGTTTATAAAAAAATTAATGAATACATATATTAAAACAGGTAACATGATAATTTTTTTTTTTGAAAAATTTTCATTTCACTACGTATTTTTTTTCATCTTAGTTACATAAATAACGTTGACTTTTTTATTTACATAAATACCAGAATGTATATACTAGACTAAAAAATAATATATTTTTCTATCTCTCACTATCTCTCTTTCTATCTTCACGTTGATATCGTACTGAATTTCATTTCCAGTTTAATATTTTTTTTAAAGTTTATTTATTTCGTTCTATTTTCCTTAACTTCAAAAATCTTTTATAGCCACACTGCTGGTCGGTTGGGCTTAAGAGTGGTACTATCACGACCTACTCTTTAAGGTGATTATTTTGATATGTGATAAACATATATTTTTTCATCATCACCGGTGAAGATGACCAGAATAAAAAGCTACTTTTTAGTTTCTTTTTATATTTTGTTGACCAAAAAGTAACTAAATTTTAAACTTACATAAAATTTAATATATCAAAAAGTGTATTCTTATTTTACATTTAAAAGATACCATATGGTGCTCAAAACAAATTTAAAGCTATTTTAGAAACATTTCAAGTAACTTTTTTAAAATAGAATATTTAGGATATTGTTTGATAACTTTTAAATAGAGCATAAGAAGACTCTTTTTGGTAACTCACTAAGTGTGTTGGTTGCTTTAAATTTGTGTCATACCTAAAAGTTAGTCATATATCAAAATTTAACCAATTGATATATTAAATGATTTTAAAAACAACGAAAATGTAGCATTTTTAAAAGTAATTATGCAATATACTAAATAGTATCATTTTCTAATAAGCTATTCATTGTAACTTGGAATTAAAGGAGTAACTTTTTATATTATATGATAACTAATTAGTTTCTAAAATAGATTTGAAGGAAACGTAAAAGTATCTTAAATAATAAGATACCATAATTGTAATGACCCAAATTTCCTAATAAGGTTGATTAGGAGGCCGGGAGAGCCATAATTTATTTATTATGATATTAAATGATTATATGCATGATTATGTGAATTATATTATTATATGATGATAAATGCATGCATATGTGTCCACTTTTCATTATAAGGGTATTTTGGTAATTTGGCCCGTTGAGGTCATATTTGTATATTTTCATGCATGTTGATGAATTATGAATAAGACCACATTATAATGTAGATTTGTTCGAGCCATTCGGCATGAGACGATCTTTGAAGGCAAGTTAGCGGCTTTGTCATAACCGGGTTAATTTCAGGGCTCGGGGTGAGTCCCGGGACAATTTGATGATTAGTACATCATAGGGAATTAAAGGGTAATGAGATATGATGTATTAGCATTTGAGAATATTGGGAGTAACGGGAATTGGAGGACGTTAATTATGATTAGCGGGATAAGTGGGAAATGACATTTTTGCCCTTGGGGGCTGTTAAGAAAAGAAGATAGGCTTGATGGCATTTAGGTCATTTGACCTTAGGATATGTTTAAAATTAGTTAGCTGTAGAAGAAAGAGACCGAAACAGAGCTTCTTTCCCTCTCCCACGATCATCTTCTTCTCTCCTTCTTCCTTTGAAATTTTTAAGCCCCAATTGAAGAATCAAGCTAGGGAACCAAGCCTTGAGGGTCTAGGGTTGTGTTTTACCATTGAAGAGGGTTCCATATAGAGCTTGAGGTAAGATTTTAACCATAGAAACTCTGGTTCTTGCTCTATTTTTCATTGATTTTTAGTTGGGATTTTTTATTTGGATAGTGAGAATTGATGGAAGATTTTGGCAAAGATTGATTGGGTTATGATGCCTAGGACTTGTATGTTTGGTATTTGGGTTCATTTGTGAGTTTGGTTGAAGTTTGGAAGCAATTTTTGAAGCTTGGAATTGGAGAACTCACAGCAGGAAAAACCAAGGCTAAATCACCCTGGTCCTAGCGCTACAGCGCCAAAGGGAGGGCGCTAAAGTGCTGTCCAGGGTCCTATTTTGGGCACTTTTGAGGGTTTTTGGCTCGGGGTTTCAATTCCTAAGGCTCGGGATCGAATCTACTAACCGTTTGAGTACGATTCGAGGTTTTGGGAGTGAGGTTTACGTCAAGAACCTTTTATTGTTGATTTCATTAATTGGATTCCATATTTGGTTATGACTAGGTGACCGCTAAGGGGTCAAAGGATCGATCGTTCTCAAGGGTCATTCATTTATTATTTCTCGCTCGAGCTAGAAGTAAGAAAGTTGCACCTAGTACGTGACATGCATGGTTATTGATGAAACATGTTGAGTGCTCTATTTGTATAGCTGGAATGCATATCAAATGCTTAGCAATTTGCTTATCTGTGTATGGCACTAACCTATGAGTTAGGAATCGGCAAATGTGTCAGTATTGATTGTGAAGCTGTGACTTATTAGTCAAGTTCGGCAGTAGTACTGGGCACTGGTCATATGGAATTGACCTATGAGTCAATAACGGTATTAGCATGTTTAACGGAAGCCGAAAATATTAGATCTAATCGACATAAGCATTGTATGAATCATCATGAACATTAATGCTTGACCGACCTTAAGTTCGATGAAATCAAAAGCACTTGTCTAGTCTAATGGCTAGTTACTTAGAGCCAGGGTAAAAAAGGCCCAGGTGACTGCATCGTCACATGGCTAAGGGTGCGGAGCCCAAGTTCGTGACTCACTCATTAGCCACTTATCTGATTCAAGTTTGTGACTCCATAGTCACTCATCTGATTAGGGTGCAAAACCCAAGTTTGTGACTCCATAGTCACTCATTTGATTAGGGTGCGGAACCCAAAGTGTGACTCACTCATCTAATTAGGGTTACGAGCCCCAGCATGATTACTAGAATCTTAAAGTGTTAATCACTCATTTGATTTGGGCTACAAGCCCCAGTATGATTACCAAAATCATGAAGTGATATTCACTCATTTGATTAGGGTACAGACCCCGATGCATGACTTAATTGTCACTTTTTTTAGATGGACACATTGGCCATCTACTTTCATTATGACTTGATAGTCATCAATACAAAGGGCAGGGCCCTTAAATCATCTATACAAATGGCAGGGCTCATAAGTCATCCATACAAAGGGCAAGGTCCACAATCATTATTTGGATTTATTTGCATGCATGAATAGGGATATTATTGCTAGGCATGCCTATTATGACTTGGCAACATGTTATTACTGTTCATGAGCTTATTGAGTTTTCTTGCTGAGCTTCGGCTCACAGGTGCTATGTGGTGCAGGTAAAGGCAAAAGAAAGCTGGACCATCATTGAGTTGGAGAGCTTAGGTGACGATGTGTACATATGCGGCTGCTCGACCGTCACGGCCGAGGTTTAAAGATGAATTAGGGTTAAACCCTATTTTGCCGCTTAGGTCGGCTGGTTGTAAATATTTTGTTGTAATTAACCTTTAAATTATATTTTTGGGATCCCAATGTATAGTGAAACATTGTATCTTAACCAAAAAATTTAACCTTAAACCGTTAATCATACTTAGTTACACGATTATGGCCAAGTGACTCGATTAACGAGTTTAGCACTGTTTAAAATGCACACTGTAATGGTCCCTGAGTAGTAGGGCGTTACAATAATATAACCTAAAGATAACTAATTGGTATATTAAGATGTCTACAAATAAGTTATGGAGCTAACCAAAAGGGATCTGAAATAATATTATCTAAAAGTAAAGATTTTTATAAAAAAAGTGATAAATTGGTATCTTATCGGTATTTTAAGCAACCAAAGTGTAACTTTTTATAACTTAGAAAAAACAAAATATTTCAGAAAGTGGGATTTCCCAATTATTTTCAAAATCTAGTATATTATGCTAACGTGACACGATATATGTGTAGGAGTTATGATAGGAACACACTCATTTTGCATACTCAAAATACACACAATGATGTGACATGCATCTTAAAATACACACGATGATGCATCCAATATCACTGGTCGTAGCCGTCGCCCGGCGTTAAAATTTTTTCTTAAATTTTAAATGTTAATTGTATTTTTCAAAGGGCTATAAAATTGATTATGGTTAACTTCTAATATGACATTGGATGGCGAATTTTAGAGTCGTGAGTGGCAGAGAAGAAGAAAAGACATCACCATCTATATTCTTCAATCTAGTTTTTCTTTCTTCTCGCAAACTTCTTTATTTTCATTGAATGTTTATGTTTATGATCATTAATTTGAATATGGAGTAGTTTTCTTTTTAGTTAATGATTATTTCAAAACCCTAGACATGAGATCTATAATGCAACGATGAATTTTATTACTTCTATTCCCTTATATTAAATTGCTTCTATTTTTATATTTGAATGTTATGAATCTTGTAAGATCTTATTTAGATGGCCACTAATTAGTGTTTTTCATTGTTTTACTATCATTTTAGGATTGTTATTCACTTAATAGTTTGAGATTATAAGTAGAGTAATAAATTGTAATTAAGTATTGTGATAGGTATTTTAATTGTGATGAAGAATATAACCTAAGTTAAATGAATTGCATGCTTAATGGATTTGTTGCCTAGATTAACTTGTTTCCATTGAATGTAATGCATTTCCTAGGTTAAATAGATTTCATGCTTAATGTGTTTATTGTTTGGTAAAAAATATTAATTAAGAGCGCTTAACTTTAATTAATTATAATAGAGAAATTGAGAAAGTTGATTGCTTAAGTATTATCTAGGGGGTTAATAGTTTAATTGAGAATATAGAATATTATTTGTTATTGTTGATAGATTGATTATTGAAGGTGGAGAATAATTCTCAATTGTTTTCTAAAATCGTATTATCCACTGTTATTTTATTTTATATTATTAAATCTTAAAAACAAAATCTATTTTTAATTCTCGTTTACATTTTGAATAATAAATTGACTAATAATCTATGCGGTTTTGATTTTTGTTTGTCACTATACCAAAGTAGTTAGTAAAATTGAGAAATAATAAATAATTAAGTTTGGTATACATACAGCACCCATCACTGATGTCTAAGTTAAACTATTTGTACTACAATATTTCGTGTGGGTCAATTTGGTATATCCAATTCAAAGTTTGTGATTTGATGAAGTGTATGGATTTAGTCCTAACCAATATATACTCAGCACCTATAACTATCAATTATATAGTGACATACTTGTGTAAGAACTATAGATTGAAGTGATAATATACATTTTTTTAAATGTGTTAAAAAGAAGTTAAAAAAATGTTGGTGAATCATTTCTTACCACCGTATGTAAGACTTTTATAACTTTGCGGGATGTAATAGAAAAGTCTTTGAAAAAACTTTCAAACCATACTTTCGATGTGGTTTAGATTTATTATAACATGCTCAAATTGCTGAACTTATACCTATAGCACATGGTGTAAGA
The DNA here is from genome assembly GCF_963169125.1 of Humulus lupulus. Taxonomy (NCBI): domain Eukaryota; kingdom Viridiplantae; phylum Streptophyta; class Magnoliopsida; order Rosales; family Cannabaceae; genus Humulus; species Humulus lupulus. The sequence continues at coordinate 69,856,771 of NC_084800.1, read as the reverse complement.
TTGATGGTAATTTTTCATTACATGTGTTGAAGCGTAAAATAATAGACAGGGTTAAAAAGGGAATTGTGCAATAATGAGAATGTCCATGATACATAGCCTTTATTACAAGAATGCCATGAAGGAAGCTTGCAGAAATAGACAAGCTTTGGTAGATAACACGTGTAGCATTTTAACCTTTTCTTGCAAGCTACGTGTTGCATTCTAGCCTTTTCCTGCAAGTTATATTTTAGCTTCTCTAGCAAGCAGCCCTGGCCTATAAAAGGACGGCTAACAGAAGCAATGGGACAGACAGAAGGGAAGATAGCATCCATACTCATCATTAGCGTGCCTCTCCATAAACTAGCTCTTCTTAGCCTAAGCCAGCTTTTCTCAAGCAGACTAGGTTGATCATCATAACCTACACCACGCCTTCTCACCCTTACACATATAGATATATTTCCAACCCTCGCTCAAGCCTGACTGCAAACTCGATTACCAATATATTTCCAACCTTGCATAACCTAGCTTGCTACAAATTCATATGTGTTGCCAACCTTGCATAATCCAACTTGCTTATATTTCCAACCTTGCATAGCCTAGCTTACTATAAGATCGTATATATTTCTAACCTTGCATAATCTAGCCAGCAAAATAAATATATATATATATGCATCCTCCAACCTTGCATAACCTAGCTTGTTACAAATTTACTACAGGCTAGCTACATCCAGTAAAATAAACGTCCTAAGATACGAAGAGCAATCTATACCACAAATCTCTCTAAGCTCTTTAAGCGATAAAGATGATGGGCTATGCTCCCTTGTTGTAATCTTCTATTAATAATAAGAAGACAATTCTTGCTACCGTGGATGTAGGCAATAATCACATATATATTGCTGAACCACGTAAATGTGTGTTGTTTTATTTTATTTTTATTTTTATTTATTCATCATGAGCACATATAATCAATAGTTTATTATATTGTTTGCATTATTATTAAATGTTCAGTTAGAACCCCTGAACATTTTGGCGACTCAACTGGGGATATTATTAATCTACTTACATCTAAATCAAGGTAGGGTATTCAAGTTTGTTCTCTTGTTTGAATTCAAATGTCTTCCTCTATGGACATCCGTGAGCAGGAAACTCGAAATCAATTAGAGAACTTACGAAATGATAACAACACCAACAATACTAATGCAACGAATGCAGACAACGTTGTGCTGGCAAGACTCGAAAAACTTCAGAGGGCTCAAGATGGCATGATGCAATTACTAAGTACCCTTTTACCACAAGCACACCAAGAAGCTATTGCCGACAGAATTGGCCTACCAGATGAGCGCGGGACAAATGGCTCCCCAGTGAGGCATATAAACGTTACTGAACAACGTATCCAAACAACACCCGACAATGCAAGAGGCAATAGAACATCTGAAATTGCTGAAAGAATTGGTGAAGAGACACGATCTGTCTCTGAATTTGTTACAAAGGATGAACTAATCGGCCTTCTTAAGGCTGAAAGAGGTAAGTCATCATCGATAGTAACTTCCATTGATTTTCATCCACCGTACCCTATGGAAGTAGCGGTGAAACCATATCCACGGGGCTACATGAGCCCAACATTTTGAAAATATAATGGAAAATTTGGCAATGCCAAAGAACATGTTATTCAATTCATTGATGATCTAGGGCTCTATGCACATGATTTTGAGCTAAGGATCCGCGAATTTTCAAAGTCTCTCACTGATCGGGCTTATTCCTGGTATGCGAGCCTACCACCAGGAAGTATACGGAGTTGGGATGATTTAGTCTCTCAATTTTGTGCCAAATTCTTTATGATAGAAGATAAGTGGAGTATAGCTGATCTCTCAGGAGAAAGACAAAACATAGGAGAAAGACTTATTGAATACGTGCAAAAATTCCGAGAAAAGGCCCTCGACTGTGCCGAAACCATGCCCGAAAAAGATCTGGTTAAGATGTGCATCAAAGGAATGCTTGATGAGTACCGTTTGCATATTGAGAATCATGCTATCTATAATTTTGCAGAACTTATTGCCAAGTCAAGGAATACTGAAGCCACAGTATCTCGCCTTGCCAAACCAACAAACACCAACGATCAAGCACACCGTCCATGGAAGGGAGCAAAACGCGGTGTTGACATAGCACTAGCTCAAGGAAGGCAAGATTTTGAGGCACGCAAAAGAACCAGGCAAAATAATAAACCGCCAGAATTTCCTTGCAGCAAAGAAAGAGTTTGTAGTTTGTTAGAATTATGGATTCGAGATGGGGAAGTAACCTTGCCGTTCGTTGCAAATTTGCCTACACCAGAAGAAAACACAACATGACTTATATTGTCATTATCATCGAAAAATTAATCATCCAACAATGAGATGTTACACTCTTAGAAAGATCTTCCATGAGCGACTAGAAAAAGGGGAAATCATCATAGATCCAAATACAGTGGAACAAAGACCATTTCCCCAACACCAAAATGGAGGAACTGTTATGACATGCACAGAGGAATCTCCTCTCATCCTCACAGGAATATCTCAAGACATACTTATCGAAGAAGTCGAAGAAGAGCCTCCTAACATAAGTGAGTACAAAAACATGGTTGAACCATTACTACGAACTAAGTTATTTCGAAATTTCTTTGATTGCTTAGAGTTTGGGCAAGATGCGAAAAAAGAGGCCACAGAAGCATTAGTTCAAATCGCTCAACGTCATGGTCCTTCATGTTATGTAGTAGGACACCCGATACAAAATATTGCTAAAAAGTCTGAAGGAGCAATCATTTTTACTAGTGCTGACATACAAACATCTCCATTTCTTCACAATCGTCCACTATATGTTGAGGCCAAGGTTAATGGACTAAAACTCAAACGCGCCTTGGTAGATAATGGGGCTTCAGTGAATCTTATGCCAATAGGGATCTACTCTGCCATGAAAATAGTGAAAGGAGGGCTTGTTCCACAAACAATCACACTGACTGGCTTTGCTGCAAAGCCAGTAAAAACAATGGGATATGTTACTGTCGAGCTAGAGGTGGGACCAATAAGAAGTCCCACTCGGTTTCATGTGATAGAAGCAGATACATCATATCATCTCTTACTCGGGAGGCAATGGATTCACACACACAATTGTGTGCCATCAACGTTGCACCAATGTATCAAGGCACATATTCGTGGAAAGGACATTCATATCACGGCTACCAAAGCACCATTCGCTAGGGAGGAAGCTTACATGGCCGAAGCAATGTTCTTTGATGAACTCTCAGAAAATAACATGGAAATGGTAACAAGACCACGAGGGGTGCGCTTACCAAAATGGGAAGAATATGATATGATAAGCGAGCCTCCAACTGTTAAACCCAAGAAAGAAAGAAAGGTAGAAAAGGTCATTTTACCCAACGGAAAAAAGGCGTATCGATTATGACGGTGTGTGGGGTCAGCATCAATACCTGACCCCACCATTGCTGTAGTAGAAAAAATTGAGGGTGGCTTGGCCCCATTACATCTTCAAAATGGCATAAGAATGAAGGACGAGTCAACCTCACACAAAGAGCCAAAGTATAAGATCAATAAATTGGAAGAGATTAACTTGGCAGAAAACCCCGAAGAAAAGAAACTTGTGTTCATTTCGGCTGACTTACCTGTGGCAATGCGAGGTGAGTTGATAGAGTTATTATACATATATCGAGATGTTTTTGCATGGACTTATGAAGATATGCCTGGATTAGATCCTAAATTGGTTACACATAATTTAAGTACCCTACCAGAGACTAGGCCAATAAAACAGACCCCAAGGAATTATAGGCCTGAAATTCAGCTTCAGATCAAGACAGAAATTGAAAAATTACTAAAAGCAGGATTCATTCGTACATGCAAGCATCCAATATGGTTGGCTAACATTGTCCCAGTAAAGAAGAAGAATGGGAAGATAAGAATTTGTGTCGACTATCGGGATCTTAACAGAGCTTGTCCAAAGGATGACTTTCCTTTGCCGAACCTTGATACTCTAATTGACGCTACATCAAACTGTGAGATGTTCTCTTTTATGGATGGGTTTAGTGGGTACAATCAAATTCAAATGGCTCAAGGAGATGCAGAAAAAACAGCCTTTCGAACACCATTTGGAAACTTTTACTACACTGTTATGCCATTTGGTTTGAAAAATGCTGGCGCCACCTATCAAAGAGCGATGACAGCAATATTCCATGATATGATACATGAAAGTATTGAGGTATATGTTGATGACATTGTCGTCAAATCACAGAGCAAGTTCAACCATATTCATGACCTTGAGAAAACATTCCAAAGATGTAGAAAGTACAAACTCAAGATGAATCCCCTCAAATGTGCCTTTGGCGTAAATGCAGGGAAATTTTTGGGATTCGTCGTACATAAGAATGGTATAAGCATTGATGAAGACAAGACCAAAGCTATATTAGCCATAAGGGTACCACAATCATCCAAAGAATTGAAAAGTTTTCTTGGGAAAGTATCATACCTACGACGTTTCATACCAGCTTTATCCGAACTCACAAGCCCGCTCCAAAAATTAATGCAAAAGGGAGTGCCCTTTGGCTGGGGAGAAAAACAGCAAAGCTCATTTGACAAGATAAAAACTGTATTATCGTCCCCTCAGGTTATGATAGCGCCCCTACCAAAAGTTCCACTACTATTATATTTGACTGTTACTGAAACATCTATTGGGACGCTATTAGCACAGGAGGTTGATGGGAAAGAGAAACCTGTGTATTACCTCAGCAGGAGAATGAAAGGGGCCGAGATAAATTATCCGTATGTTGAAAAACAGTGTTTGGCCTTGGTGTACACAACTCAACGATTGCGACACTACCTGGTAGCACATAAAGTAGTGATAATGACTAAAGCAGACCCCATAAAGTTCATGCTGAATAAACCCATACCTTCTAGTAGAATAGCTCGCTGGATACTAATGCTCAGCGAGTTCGATATCAGCGTCATGTACCCAAGAGCACAAAAAAGTCAAGCCTTGTCTGATTTGCTAACATATTCATCCAATAATGACGAAGATTGGACCCCAAAAGAAATCCCAGGAGGGTTACCCGAAGCTATGGTTTGCGATGACGAAATACAAGAGAAATGGGTAATAACATTTGATGGATCATCAACCTCCAATGGGGGAGGTGCAGGAATAGTATTGACCAACCCAGAAGGTAAGAATCATACTCAGGCATACAAATTGTCTTTTGATTGTACTAATAATGAGGCTGAATATGAGGCACTTATTTTGGGTATGACGGCTGCACTAAACATGGAAGTAAAAAGAGTTGTAATTAAAGGAGACTCTAAGCTCGTCATCCAGCAAGCCAAAGGAGAATTTTCTGTGAAGGAACCATCACTGGCGATATATCGAGCAATGGTCCAAGAATTAGCAAAGAATTTTCAGGAATGTCAGTTTGAACACATGCCTCGAACGCAAAACAGATATGCTGATGCTTTAGCTACCATGGCTTCTAAGGTCGAGGTGTCTGAAACTCAAAATTTGGTATGCAAAATAATCAATCAAAAGTGTTCAGTTATCTTGGCATACAAAAGAGGGTTTGAACTCGAGGAATGGCAGCAACAAATAGTGAATAAACTTACCGAACCAAAAATGACCAGTTTCAAAGAAAGACGACATTTCATTATGATTAAAGATACGCTTTATCACCGATCCGCGGATGGAGTATTGGCAAGATGTTTAAATCAAGAAGAAGCTATTGCACGAATGGAGGAAATTCATGATATTACTTGTGGGATAGAGGGCCCTAAATTATCAAGAAGGCTGCAAAGAGCGGGGTACTATTGGGAAAATATGGAGGAAGATGCTGCAAGTTTGCAAAAAGATTGCCCGAACTGTCAACTCATATTTAATAGCACTGAGGCGATCTTAATCACCGAAATCGATGACTGGAGGAGGCCATACCAAGAGTATTTTCGAGATAAAGTGACTCCTTGTGATAAGAAAGAAAAGGAAAAGTTGCTAAGACATATAAGCAAGTATTGTTTAAAAGACAACAATGACCTTTATCGTAAAGGATTCAACGGGAAGTTGTTGCGTTGCATTAGCAATGAAGAAGCAGAGGAAGTTATGAAAGAAATCCACCATGGGGATTGCGGTGAACATCAAGGAGGACGAAAGCTGTATGAAGAAGTGGTGCGCATAGGGTACTATTGGCCAACCATGGAGATGGATGCCATGAAGTTTGCAAGAGAATGCCAAAAATGTCAGATTTTCGGGAACAAGATACATGCTCCAGCAATCTCTCTACAATCTGTGACTACTCCTTGGCCATTCCACACTTGGGCCATGGATCTCATAGGACCGATTTCACCACCTTCTCAAGGAAGAATTTGGATCTTAGCAGCAACAGAATGTTTTACAAAATGGGCGGAAGCAATCCCATTGAAGAAGGCCTCTACAGAAACTGTGGCAACTTTTATTCTAGAACACATTATTTGTCGATTTGGAATACCAAAAAGAATTTTGTCAGATAATGGTACACCTTTTACGGGAAAAGCGACGAAAAAGTTATTAGAAGATTATCAAATTTCCCATGGAAAGTCAACTAGGTACTACCCACAAGGGAATGGTATTGCTGAAGCTTTTAACAAGTTACTATTACGAGTTTTGAGTCGTATGGTACATGATAGTCCCGCAATCTGGCATGAATTTGTCCCTCTTGCTCTATGGGCTTATCGCACTTCAAAACGGGGATCAACAGGATTTACACCATTCTCCTTGGTATATGGGTCAGAAGCAGTATTACCTGCGGAGATAGCTGTACCTTCCGCCAAGTTAGCCATGGCAGCAGGAATGGATGTGCATCAAGCAAGGCTAGAAGAATTGGAATTGGTGGATGAACGAAGGGAAAAAGCCAAAGATAACCTGCTACAATATCAACGGCGTGTGGCTCGAGCCTATGATAAACTAGTGCGTCCAAGGATATTTCAAAAGGGAGAGCTAGTCCTAAAAGCTACAGATCATGTGATGAGAGGTATGCACGCAACAAAGTTTGTGCCAAATTGGGAAGGGCCCTATGTTATTGAAGAAATTAAAAATAGTGGCTACTGCATTCTCCTAAATCCTAACAGTGGATCGACACTTCCTCCTACAAATATCAAGTATGTGAAAAAATACTTTTCTTAGTACGATACAAAATCTTAACTACAAGCAATAAAATGTGTGATTCACATAACTTTGTTTTTTTTTATCACGAACATGTGAAACAAGATTGTCTTTTTACCAAGTATCCAAATAAAAAAAACATACATTCATACTTGTAAAAAGTGTACATACAAGACAAGTAAAATACAAACGTCTATATATATATAGATGCATGTACGCATAAATATATGCATAAGAACAATTTTTTTATTTTTTTTATTTTTGCTAGCACATAAAAAAAAAAGAAAAAAAAAACTATCAATGGCATTAAACAAAAATAGGTATATATAAAGAGCTATCAATAATTAGTGTGTTTAAAATGAATAAATTGACAAATAAGAGTATACGAAAAAAAAACTAGCATGACATCAAGCAGCATATGACCAAGTGCTCGAAGAAGGTCCATGTTCTTGGTATTGTTGCGATAAAATTGCTACTTTGCCATCTAGTTCTTCTACCTCTTTAGACAATTGCTCAATCTTCTTGAGCTTGGCATCACGTGCTTCTCGCACACTAGCAAGTTCCTCAACTATATGGCGACGATCGATGGAAGAACGGACAGCCTCACTATAGGACTCCACAAGCTTGCTCAATATAAGAGGTTTAAAAGGAAGAGATAAGCACGCTACCTCCCATTGCTCTAACATTTGAAAACAATAGACTTCGGAAATTTCATGTTTCATTTGAAGTAACGGCAGTGTGATCAAGGCTAAGGAGATAAAGTGCAATTTTTTAAAGGAAGAGATGTCTTTGAAATGACGCGCGAAATCTTTGTCCAAAGCTGAATAAAGTGAATAAAATTGTGATGCTTGAGGTTCAAGATGGTGTAAGCGAAGCGCATCTGTGCCCATCAATTCCGTTAAAGTAAGACTCTGCCCCGATTCTTCTTCGGTAAGGTCTGCAGTGAGGAGGTTGGTGAAAGAAACTGATGAACATGTCTCTTGAATATTTTGGCCAGCATCAGTCCTTGGTGCTATATTACTTGAAGTAATGGTCTGGAGTTGAGATAAAGGACCAAAAGCTCTAGTAAAATCCGGGAACTCTGTTGACTGCGAAAGAGAACAAAGTAGGAAATTTATATGCATTTTAGATATAAATATGTGCAGCATGGATATAAAAAGATTCGTACCATCGATGAAGTATGAAAAGAAGCTGAAAAAAAAAGTGGTAAACTGTTAGCAAACTTCAAAGGGATAACGTGAATACTTTTCTCATTTGTAAGAAGGAAAAGTCGACATACCAGGCGCCATAACAGTCCCAACTACGTTGATGTCCTCACTGGAGCTACAATGAAGGGTCGGAGTAATACAGGCCATAGTGGCCTACAAGAAAATGGAGAGCAAATGAATATATATATATGTCATGACTCAAGAACTGATAAATCAAGAGCATGCACCTGGGTTGTGATGTTATCATTGTCACCACTAATGTGCGGGGGAAGAAGGATCTGTGGCTCATTAAGATTCGATTGAACTCTAGTACTTCTCTCAGTACTTCGACGATCTCCCCGAAATGCGTCATTTAAATTCCCTGCCAAGGCTCTTACGACATCAGTCCGTAAAGACCCATTGGCAAAGCCAGAAGAGACATGATAATAGCGAGCATCAAGTCCTGAAGACAATGCTTCCTGAATAGGGACACGTACATCTGTTGCGCCCATAGTATCTCCCTCATCTGGAAGATCTGTCAAACAAAGCAAATTTATATATAAACTGAAGAGCAAACATATATATATATACATATATCGACGACATCAAGTTAATGAACATGTACCAGATCTAGTAGCTCCTTGAACTTCAGAAGGCCTAATGTCATAAGGGAAAACAGTATTGGATCGATTGATCTCATCTTCACCAGTTGCCTCCTCCAAGTTGTCACGACCTGAAATATTGTGAGCATGTGAGCCAATGCACGGAACAGTGATTAGAATCAATAATGTTGCATTATTCAACCAATATACCAAGATCAATGGACGCTGAAGGCACTACTTCTTGAGGGTCCATGGATGATAGACCAATATTCTCGCCAGGAGTAAGCCCTACAGATTGGATAGGGACATTAGCGTGAATTGAGACATGTTCCGACAAACGATTCTCGAGTTCCTTCAGCCATAAATCAACAAATTTTGAAGATACTCCACCATGCCTTGTTTTACAAGGAAGGCAGAACAAGGTACGAGAGCGTTTTGAAGACTGGAGGTAGTTTAACAGGCATGAATTATTAGCTTTTTCTAAGTCCCCCAATTTTCGATGATGAGGGACATGTTGATCAAAACCAAATTTTCTAGCCACACGATCAGGACGATATGCAGTAAATGACCAAGATGCTGATTTAGCATTATCAAGGAGATATAATATGTGACGAGGTAGACATATAGCAAACCAGAAGCCTATACCTCCAGGGGAAATATCTAAAGATAAACGAACATCTTCCGTCAATGATACCACGCCTCCAGGGTACATGTCCAAAGTGAAATAAATGTCTGTGTTGGTAAGGTACGGACGAAAGGTAAATTCCGAAACATTGTCAATAATATCACACAATCTTACTGACTTCTTCGGACGAGAACGAGCCCATGACCAAGGATGAGGGTTATCACTATTCAAACACTTACGCGGTGGGGAGAGCTTTGCAAAACGCTCCCAAATAAACATTTGAAGGAAGCATGCATCGACCGTACTAACCATATTTGTACCCTTTGAATTTATTTCAAGAACTAGGGAGTCTAAGTTGTGGTATAACGTTCCTAGGTAGAGAGCACCTAAAGGGATTTGTTGCCCACATGCAAGTTTACAAGCTAGAGGGAGTACATCACTGTGAACTGTCCTAGAATTTTTTGGATGAAAAACATACCTACTTAGCCACAAAGCGATGCCTGCTGCCAACTCTACAAGATCCCTACCATCCTCTTTATGAAAGTGTCTTACCCAGTCAGGAAGGTCAAACTGCTTCTTATTCCTTTTTAGAGATTCAATAGACGCCTTCAAGGATGACATCAGAGATTTCTCTTCATCTGATGATGGGGCAATGGTAGAAGCAGTACCACAGATGGGCAAGCAAAGAAGTGCGTAAACATCTTCCAACGTTATAGAAAACTCTCCCCAGTTCGTTAAAAAAGTATGGGTCGTGGGGCACCAGCGCGATACCAATTGATTTAAGCTAGGGATATCGCAATACACTTCGAGGCCAGAAGATAACCACATGGAAGATAAAATCTTAACTGATTTCAAAACAACATAAAAGTGTGTGGAAATAGAAGCATTCCACTCCTTCCACTTAACAAATAACCCTGTACGGGCTCGATATTCAACGTCTAATTCATCCCTCAAGAAATGACGGTGTAATGGAGTATCATTGTTAGGCATTATGCGATTATTTGTTGAATCTGGATAAAGGTAAACTCCATTTCCTTCGCAGATATGAGGAAACACTTTATTCCGAAGAGATTCGCATGAGGATTCTGAAAGTAACATATTTTCCTCGCTATTATGATAAGAGGAAATTTTCCTTTTGCAACCCATGAAGCTGACAAACACACACAAGAGAAGGCAAATAGAGGAGGTCTTAGCAACAGGATGAAAATATCAAAGGAGCAACATGCATAAATTACACAAATTGAGACAATCTACAGATTGTCCCCAAAAAAAAAAATATATATATATAATGGAGAACATATAGGACATTCTCAAGCTTGGATACATACCCAGGTAATAATAATATAAGCAATATTTAAATCATGCATAACACATGTACATACGAGATACATGACATACAATACTTACATATGGGCACCTATATATAAGTTAGATTTGCCCATACTCATCATGGCAACTATGAAAAATCTCATCATTTAGGTATTGATTGTGTTTCGTTAAATATACATATCGTGCTATTACACATCTAACTATATATATAAACATTATCATTGAAAGCATATATACCTAGCACATATGTTGCATAAAATAAATGTGTGCACTTAAAATAATATAGGTGTATAGGTCATAAAAAAAAAAAATTACAAAATTTCCACATACATGCATATACACAAATGCAACATGTATATATAATGTATATACACATGAGAGTAAATGATACCTGAGTTTTTTTATTTTCTTTAAAATAGAGTGTGGCCCTATGAGAGAAAAGTAAGAACAAGAAGCATGGTGCTTTTGTCAAAAAAAAAAAATGCTAAGAAAGTAGATTTATAATAGGGAGGCTAGAATTTCTTTAGGAGCAAGAAAATGTGATATTTTTTTTGCTTGTATATAAGTATACAACTTATGTAGATATTAAAAAAAAAATGCATTTTAGATTTTTTTTCCATGTGCACAGCCATATGAAATCATATAAATATATATATTATGAATATATATATATATTTAAAAAAAAAAAAAAGAGTCACTGTATAAACGTAATATATATATATATATGTATATATAAATATATCTAAAAAAAATAAAATTACGTCCCAACAAAAAAAGTAACCGACTCCTCTATATATATATATTAAAGCATATAAATATATTAATATGATGAAACATATATGTATTCAAATTAGAGAAAAATGCTTACGTACGTTTTGATATTTTAGTTCTCTTAATATAATCAAACTCCACATTTTCCTCTGCGTCAGACTCCTCTCTCTCTCTCGATATATATATATATATATATTAAAGCAACTAAATCATATATGTATATATATATATATTAAAGCATATATGCATATCTAACCAACTGACTCATATATGTATATCTAACTAACTGACTCATATATGCATATATATATATATATAAGAGAAAAAGACAAAAAAAAAAGGGGTTACGTAACAAACAAACAAACAAAAAAACAAAAAACAAAAAACAAAAAAAATCTACATATTTTGAAACAAATAAAAAAAAAAAATTAAAATACTCATATTTTGAAAATAATTCATATGCATGGTCCACATACCTATATATATCTGTATACTAAATATATATACTTACGTTGGAATATATTTAAAAAAAAAAAAAAGAGTTGCAAGCTATATATACATATAGCATGCTCATATATATGCATATACTCACCCAACCTATGAATATATATATATAAAAAAAAAAAGGGAGGCACCTTGTTTACACATAATATATTTCTAAAAAAAAAAACTATAAATAAAATGCAACCTACCAAATGCATTCCTAAATAAGAAGCATGCTGCTTATATATGCATAAAAAAAATAAAACACACAATACAGCCAGCCAAATGTCTTGGTTGTATGCTTATGCTACTGACAATATCAATTAATATGGTATTTCAAAATTATTATTAATTGAAAAAAAAAATGAGCGAATGAGAAACATAACAACATTGTTATATTATTTGAAAAAAAAAAAAGGAACTACAGTCCTTGTTACAAGTAGCTAAACACCATTCATTTTGCCAAAACATAAATCCCATTCTTCAAAGCCAAATAGACCAAGTCTATTTCAAAATATGGTACTAAGTACGAGTGGGTTGGATCGATCTAAAAAAAAAAAACAAAGGGAAATAAAAAAAAAACAAAGCTAAGAAAAGCTAGGTTCTTCAAGTCTCTCTAACATGCTTGGAGAGAATATCCTGAAGGTCTTCAGAAATACGAGTGCTTCTCCACTTCTCTGCATCTACAAACTTGTTGCGCCAGTTAGCAGCATCATTCTGATAGATGGTAACCAAGGAACACAAATACTCCACATGGCCTTTAATAATAGCCAGCTCTTTCTTGGTAGTCAAAAGTTCAGCCTGCATCTCATATTGAGATTTCATATTAGGGTCATGGCATGAACGTCTTTTTTTTGGAGGAATGGGAATAGTGGCCCCATTAGTTGGTTGATTTTTCCCTGGAGAAGAAGAAGAAGACATAATAAAAAAGAGAGACAAAAGAGGGAAAGAATTTGGAGAAGCACTGTTGTGGGAACGAAAAAAAAAGATACAAGGATACTGTTATGAGCGTACTACTATATGTAGGTATTTAAAGCATGGAAAAAGTATGCATGGCTGCTAAGTTATGATTAAAAATCTATAATCGAGGCGAATAACCTAAGAAAATAGGTGGAGCATGCTTGGGGTACTAGTTTTTCTTTTGTTAAATATATATATAAATAAATGAACAAAGTCTCAGAGGCACATTATTATTTTATTCATAAATATTAAAAGAGCATAGGCTCATTACAAAGGAGCTTGCTAAAAGCTTGTCAGAAGCTTATCATAAGCATAGTACCCATGCAAGGTTATAAACTACGTAGCCATGTGTGCCTCCAAGCAGAACAAAAACTTCAAGGGCGAGGAAGACCAACACCCTGAGAAGACGAAGGAAAATCTAATCCTGACATGGGGATTTCAAACATGTTGTTAATAGGAGAATACTGAGAAGGGCTAGGAGTAACGAGTGAGACAGGATGCTTCACATCAAGGTAATGTCGGAACCATACTTGAACTTCATTCTTCAAAAATTATACATCCTTATCAAATTGAGAGCGAAGAAGCTCTATCTCCCTATCACGTTCTGCGTGAATGCATCTCAGTTCAGAATCTTTCCTAGAAAGTGTAGCATAAGCTTGGAGAAGCTCAGTTTTCAGAGAAACCATTCGAAAGGACATTTCTTCTAAGCGATCATTGAAATCATCAAGCTGTCGACAATGGTTACGACATTCAGACTCCCTAACACGAGTAGCATCATTAGTGTTTGCTAAAGAACGTTCTAAGGAATGAACACGCCTACGCAAGTCATTGGTGTAAGATAAGGCATTAGGAGGAAGATCCTTCAAGTCATGAGTGAATTCAAGGTTTGAAGGTTGAGAAGGACTACTTCCCGAAGACATGACCACAACAAGAATTGGGAAATGCTTGAAAGATGTGATTCAAGACTAATACAATGTCCTATTTATAGATAAATTTTTTAGGGACATCTAGCAAGGTATAACGTGGTGAGACACTCGACAAACGTAAGCTATCAAGAAGAGTCTTTGCATGTATAAAAATGCTACGAGTATTTTCACACATGCAAGGGGGCTAATGTTGAAGCGTAAAATAATAGACAGGGTTAAAAAGGGAATTGTGCAATAATGAGAATGTCCATGATACATAGCCTTTATTACAAGAATGCCATGAAGGAAGCTTGCAGAAATAGACAAGCTTTGGTAGATAACACGTGTAGCATTTTAACCTTTTCTTGCAAGCTACGTGTTGCATTCTAGCCTTTTCCTGCAAGTTACATTTTAGCTTCTCTAGCAAGCAGCCCTGGCCTATAAAAGGACGGCTAACAGAAGCAATGGGACAGACAGAAGGGAAGATAGCATCCATACTCATCATTAGCGTGCCTCTCCATAAACTAGCTCTTCTTAGCCTAAGCCAGCTTTTCTCAAGCAGACTAGGTTGATCATCATAACCTACACCACGCCTTCTCACCCTTACACATATAGATATATTTCCAACCCTCGCTCAAGCCTGACTGCAAACTCGATTACCAATATATTTCCAACCTTGCATAACCTAGCTTGCTACAAATTCATATGTGTTGCCAACCTTGCATAATCCAACTTGCTTATATTTCCAACCTTGCATAGCCTAGCTTACTATAAGATCGTATATATTTCTAACCTTGCATAATCTAGCCAGCAAAATAAATATATATATATATGCATCCTCCAACCTTGCATAACCTAGCTTGTTACAAATTTACTACAGGCTAGCTACATCCAGTAAAATAAACGTCCTAAGATACGAAGAGCAATCTATACCACAAATCTCTCTAAGCTCTTTAAGCGATAAAGATGATGGGCTATGCTCCCTTGTTGTAATCTTCTATTAATAATAAGAAGACAATTCTTGCTACCGTGGATGTAGGCAATAATCACATATATATTGCTGAACCACGTAAATGTGTGTTGTTTTATTTTATTTTTATTTTTATTTATTCATCATGAGCACATATAATCAATAGTTTATTATATTGTTTGCATTATTATTAAATGTTCAGTTAGAACCCCTGAACAACATGTTTTGTTTATTGTTGAGCAAGAAAATATATTCACTATTAGTTGGAAGGCAATGCTCATTAATTTTTTTATAGACTTCTTTGATGGAAGTAATTGTATTTTGTTATCATTTATTGCTTTATAGAAATATAATTGAAGCCAAATGTTATTTATTAACATTATTCATATTTGAGAATTTGCCGAAAGAAAAAAATTAAGAAAAATTCCAAACCCTTAAATTAATAAAATATACAAGAAAAACTTAATTATTAGTTAGGAAGGAAACTATGACATTTATATAAGTCTATATGCATGCTTTTTATTGCACAAAATACATGCATATAAGTGATTTTCATACAGAGATTCGTAAGTACAATAATAAAACCATTAAAGTACTTACAAGATGCATAGCGGAACAATAACTATACCATTTTGATTCCCTAACCTTATTATGTTCTTGTTGAATGCTAGATATTGTAAGGAATCCAAACCGCTTTGAAACAAGACCACAGTCTTCCAAGTCTTTTTTTTTTAAAACAATCTAGTGTTTGTGTGGGCAAGTCTCAATACATGAGAAGAAAATTCCTAGAGAGAAAACTAAAAGAGAGTGAGCGAGTAGTTATAGAATACTAGTAATAAATTTTTTACCTTGTCAAGTTCAGTTCTTTTAATGCATTTTATTTTAGAACACTAGGCAATTAGCTAGGAAATAAAATACGATTTAGTTTCCCATTTTAATTTAATTATTTAATAATTATAATTAATTAAATACTTGTCAAAATTAACCAAATATAATTTTGACATTTATTTAATTTATTTTATTAATATTAATATCAATCTATCAATATTAACAAAATTATCCCAATTGACTATAATACTATCTTTTTGAGACTTTGCAATAAAATCCTCAAAGTTTCTTCTATTTCTTTTCTCACAAAATATCAATAAATAATTTAACATTACTTATTTCCACTGAACTAGTCAATATGATATTTTTATAATTAATAATTAAATTAATTATTCAAGACTAATATGTTCATTTTGATAAGACATGATATGGGGACCATGGATCCATGAACTCAAGCTCCAATAAGTTACCGTTAGTTTATTTATAACAAATAAACTCACGACTTTATTAATTCCTCGTGACTCCACTATAAGCTTAGAATTGCACTCTTGAATTCATAGAACGCTTTACACCAAATGTAAATACATTATCCATTGTTTTAATCATAACCGTCATTCAATCCTCTATAGAGAATCTACTAATGAGACAGGTGCAAATTACTATTTTATCCTTCATTGGTATTTTATCCTTAACTCCCATTAAGTTCCTTGTAAATGATATTTTTGAAATTTAATTACAGAAATGAGTACTCTATCATTTAACACTTGAACCAAGCTATAAGGAAATCATCATTTCACTTCTTAAACAGAAGCTATAGATTTCATGTCTATGATAAATACTCCCACTCAATTATACTACTAGATCTCCAATATGTAAGTATGAACTAGTCTGTAGGGTAAGCTGGTAACGAACAAATCAAAACACTTGAATAATACAATTAACCGAATATTAATCACTCAGAATTAAGATTGAATTTACTCATGATCAATGTTGTGATATGATTAGATTAGATAATAATGATACTTACTTATCTTATCAATAATCAATATTGGTCCAGTCCAATGTAACAAAATATCTTATTAACTTGGTCAATTTTTGGATAAGACATCACACCCTGAATGTGTAAGTAGATCATATCGTAGATTACGAAATTAGTGAAAATCCAATACACTGACTTAATCTTATGACTAATTCTTTTGAACATATAATTACAATTATAATCACTTGTGACCTAGTCACTATAATTATAATTATTTATATGTTCGAGATTTTATAAATGTTTGTATTATTCCAATAATCATGTAATAAAATAAGCAAGCAATACGGTTGTTAAACTAAATAATTTCTATTTCTTTTATTGACAATATAAAATTGCGTTACATGTCCGACATAGTTTTGTAAGGGTATAAAACTCAATAGTTACTTTCCAACACCCCTTTCCTCTTATACTGACTCAAACTCAGCAGCATGAATTTTGGCATGGTATGAATAAATGCATATTACTCTGGTGGTACCATGCTCTTGAAATTATCTTCTTATTAAGTACTTTGTGTTCATGCTCTACCCCTTTCAACCACCCTAAGTAGGTCTATTTTGGAGCTGATTATTGTTGAAAATTTAAGTGTAGTGAAAATTTAATTTTTGGGGGCTAATAGCATTTTTATTATTTTAGGAGGCTTACTTATTGTTTTTTCCAAATTTTTAAACTAGAATGATAGAAGAGAGCAAAGATTTAAGGGTCAATGTTGCCAATTGTGTATACTAATTTGATATATTATTTTTATTAATAATTAATTGCATGTTAATGTGTGTCTTGTATAGGTTCAAGCTTGATGTGAGTTTTCTTTCTGAGAAATACTTGGGACACTCATAAATTAAACACAAAATTTTCACATAATGATATATTATTAGTTGTAATGACACAATTTAAAATAATGGATCTCACATAAAATTTTTAAATTGTTAAAATTGATGACATATCATTGTGCCTTATTTGAGTGTATGTCTAGCATTTAATAGATGAGTTATGTTAGACACAATAAAGTAGAATTAATTTTAACCATATAATTAAAAAATGCATTAGTCTAAACAAATTGCTACAGGGCACCACAACACCACCATATATTGATTGGTGTAATTAAGTAAGGTGTCCCACTTGTTTTATTTTAAATTAAAATATGTAGGATCCGATACTAAATTGCACCAATAACAATACACCATATCAAGTGATGTTGGACACTACCATGCTCCTTAGCAATACACATTTTGTTGTGTAGTAATTTAAAAATGATGATGAGAAATTTAAGCATATGTTTATCACAATTAAGATGTCATAGTTAAAATATATGCTGACATTAATAAACATTGAAAAAGTATGTATTTCTAATAATTTTGGACAAATTTGTCCCTCTCATTTCTCTCAAACCGTTTCTCATACATTTTCTCTCTTTAAACAACGATTGTTTCTCTCCCTCAAATCTGTGTGGTCGACGACGTCTGCAAATGAGGATAAATGGATTAGGGATTGAGAATGGGTTTGGCAGTATAGTGAGGGAGTGAGAAATATGTTAGAGAGTTTGAATGATAGGGGTATTTTTGTCCAATAATGTGTAGAGAGCATATTTTTTCAACTTTAAACTATGTTGACATATTTTTACAATAAAGCATACTAAGAAGCATAATAAAGTCTCTAAATTCCCATAACAATTAACATTTTAAAGAAGAAAATTTACTTGTCAAGTCGTCTCTAATTTTGTCTCACGATAGTTTCACAAACATGTGAACATTAATTTTGCAGCCGTGTATCATGGCTTTCGGTACTAGTTTATTTTATTATTTTCCAATTTAATTAAAAACTAAATTTTGAATTCAGTAGAGCTAAGCTTATTTGCTGGTTGAGAATGAGAAACAATTGTTGTAACAGTACAGTAATGGTTGTGTAATAGCTAAATACGAGTAACCGATAATTTATATTATTGCCAAACATCCTTTTAAAACGGAGTTAAGAATCATTAAAAATCAAAAACAGCTGAAACTATATTCTACCAGTCTTTAATCTTTATAATACACAACAATTATTGCTAAATGAAGTAATTTGCTAATTACTTCTATTTTCAAACTTCAGTCACTATTGTTTAATTTTTGGTATTTATATAATATATCTTTTGGTTAGACAATAAACTTATTTAGAAAGAATGAATGATTTTATTCTTTGTATTCTTTTTCATTTCTATCCTAATATCTTAATAGTAATATGGTTTATTGAAAAAAAAACTATCAGCATCTTCAATTCATCAAATATATATTTAAAATGTTATGTCTTTTTTCGCAATACATCATATCACCACATATATATGCATGGTATTTTCTACCAAGTTGCTCTATATATACTCTATAGTATAAAAGTCAAAACATATATAATTAATGTAAAATTCAAGAAGAAAATAAGAAGTAGTGGATACTCCTCAATATATATATTTTTATATAATAAATGTGTAGGTAACAGAAATTTTTGGTTTTAATGATTTTTTATTTTCTTAATGTTAAATTTAACGGACTATTCTTATATTTAACAGTAGTTTGTAAATACTTAAACTTAAATAAAATAACATAAATAATTAAAAAAAATTAAAATATGATATTTTTGAGATATTTTACCATGATAATTATTTAAAAATAATAAATAATTGAATAAATTTAAATATGATATTTTTTAGATATTTTACAATAATAATTATTTAAAAATAATAAAATCATACGTTTTATAACTTAAATAAAATTTAATTAAACTTAAACTCAACAAATTGCTTTTTCAAAAAAATTAGCAAGAAATTTAAATTTAAAATCCACTTATAATATTTAATATTACATTAAACATATAATATATATATAATCACTTCCAAATTCAAATTCTATAACAAACATAAACTTAAACAAAAATAAATAAATTATTTAATTAAAATAAGATATTTATTTGAAATTTATATTACATTAATATAAATTTAATAAAAATAATTAATAAATTCTATAAATAAAACTAAACAAACGTGCATATTGTACATATGAAATAAATATAATTATAAAAAAAGAAGAGACTTATTATTATTATTATTATTTTAAAGATAGAAACAAACATTAAAATGGAAGCTACATACACAAACAAGCCACCCATCGTATACAAACAAAAAATATATAGTTGTATTTTTCCTTTTTAGATACGAGAATCTGTCAAATAAAACGCTTATTCTCTTTGATCTTGCAGTACATAATTAAATTCCCAAATAACAAAAAATATCTCACTCTTATAAAACAACTTTATTCTATAGCCGTTGAGTATATCCATTTTAATATTATTATTTTGTTTTACTTATATTATTGATGACATAAGTGTATTAATAATAGCAATTAAAAACGTAATTAATTATCTCTTTCTCTAGAACTCCGATGTACCGATACAGTACACAATTTCAGTGGAAAATAAAAATAAAACTTGGTAAAGGAAAATCAATAAAATGTAATTATTAATTTTTTTATTTCTATCATATATCTTAATTTAACATGTTGTTTAGCAAAAATATCTTAATATTACCTGTGTCCGTATAATAATAAAAAGAAAATGTTAAAATTAACTGGTAAAATCAATAAAGGAAGTTATTGATAAATTTGAGATTTTTTTTTTCATTTTTCTACACCATTTTTTTTAATAAATGGTGGTTCATTACTCTTTTTATATGTTGCGTTGACCTTGGGTTGGGCAAAACAATATAAAAGAAACCAAACAAGTTGAGTTTATTAAAATATATATATACATAATTTCGTCGGAGAATACAGGTGAATCTCTTCTATTTAGGAAATGCCATTAGATTAGCCAAATAATATATATGATTATATCAACACTAATTTCATTCAAAATATCCGATTTGCAAATATATGATTAGTACCATAAAATTATTTTAATTTACATAAAAATAAAATATTTATCTATTTTTTTCTCACTTCT
The DNA here is from genome assembly GCF_963169125.1 of Humulus lupulus. Classification (NCBI taxonomy): domain Eukaryota; kingdom Viridiplantae; phylum Streptophyta; class Magnoliopsida; order Rosales; family Cannabaceae; genus Humulus; species Humulus lupulus. Next base: position 69,835,978 of record NC_084800.1, on the reverse strand, counting down.
CAATTCATAACATTTAAACCCCCCGAAAAAAACGAAACCTAAGACACAGAATAGCAGACAGGGCATCATGAACAACAACACGTTGAGCACCGGCGACCAGGTTTCACCAAACCTCTTCAGGTACGGCATAGGAGTCTCAGTCGGAGTTTTGAGTCTAATCATAATCGTAAGCCTCTTATCCTATCACTGTACCCGAAGGACACGCTTATCCCGGCCCCCAAACAGAACCGCAGCCCTCGTCGTCATCACCAATAGTAGGGACTTCGATCGCCTTCATCTGGCCGAGCAGGGCTTAGACGACGCCGTTTTGAACAACTTCCCTGAGGTTATGTACGATCAGGCTAAGGTCCACGTGAATAAGGGATCCAACGGTCGAAATCATGAGTCGTCTACGACGGGTTCCAGTTGCTCCATATGCTTGGCTGATTATAACGACTCTGATTTGCTCCGGTTGTTGCCGGACTGCGGTCATCTCTTTCATTTGACTTGCGTTGACCCATGGCTACGTCAGCATCCCACGTGTCCTATTTGCCGGAACTCGCCGATTCCGACTCCGTTGACCACTCCCTTGGCCGAGGTCGCTCCCTTGGCCTCCCGTCGAGGTTGAAATTTGTCTATATAATAATTTCAAGGCTTACTTTTTCCTTTTTTACAATTTTTTTATTTTTATTCTTTTGCTAGAGTTTTATGTAAATGAATAGAGATTTGTTTCCAGTTTAATTTTCCATCAAAGATTTCTTTTTTTTAAATGTGAATGATTTTCTTAAAGAAATTGGAAAACATTTTGCAAATAATGAAAAGATGAGATAAGCACGCTTTTAGGTGACTTTGTCACGCTTATTAGGATTTTTTTTTTTCATGTAACTGTTACGGATCCAAATCGTGCTCCCGAATTTTTTAATTTCTTAAAATTTTCTCATGAATTATTCATTTTCGTCTAATTTCACTGACAGAATGGTGATATGGCAGTTTGGTGGCAGATGTGTCAATACCTCATTTATAATATAAAAAAATAAATAGGATTTTTGCCCCTGAACTATTACCATTACCAAATTGTGCCTCTGAATTTTAAAAATTTAAATTTAAACAATCTTTTGAATATTAAAAAAACAAGAAAAAAAACCATTAAAATAAAAAAAAAATTCCTGGTGACAAAAAATTGGCTTGTGTGTTGGACATGCATCAGAATGAGCTCAAAGTTGGTCGGGTAGCGACATCGTCGATAGACTAGGCTCATGTGGGTCCCTGGTAACATTCAGTTTTGGTGTCGCCTTAAGTTAAAATTTTGTATAATTTAATTTAATTTAAATGAATTTTTAGTTTAATGTATTTTATATTTTCTTTTTAATATTCAAAATCTATTTTAAATTTTAGAATTCAATGGGCATAATTTGGTAACGGTAAAAGTTTGGGGGGTAAAATCCTATCTATTTTTTAAATTATACACGTGGTAATCCACATCAGCAGTAATGTCGCCATATCACCATTCTATTAGCAAAATTGAACGGAAGTTTCACATTTTCAGTAACGTGAATAGTTCAGGGGGAATTTTAATAAGCCAAAAAATTCAGGGGACACAATTTAGTAGTGGTAATAGTTCAGGGAGAAAAAATCCTAATAAGCCTAAAAGAAAATGAAATTACATTATGGAGATGTCTAACTTCCTTTTAAAACTTAATCCCCTAAAGTTTGACTTGTCGACTTGTGCATTTGGTATTCATACTTCCTTCTTACACATTACGAATCGTTTATAGTTAGCTATAACACTTAAAATGACAAATGAACTCGTAATGAGCTTATTTCACACTGTGCGCAAGAAACTGATAGACTTAAGCATGAAAAGACCGAAAATGCTCATGTTGAACCTACCTCAAAGAGAAACAAGCGAAAGAGGTTTCATGATAAAGAAACTATAGTGAGAACTTCACAACCCAAAAAACAAAAGACTCAGGATGTTACCTGCTTCTTTTGCAAGAAATATAAGTATGTGATGAAAGAATGTTCCAAATACGTCGCATGAAGTATAAGAAAAAGTAGACTTTTTAATATTTGTTTGTTCTGAAGTTAATTTAACGTCAATACTTGGTTGGTAGATTCTGGTGTAACTAATCAAACTTATTTGAATAAATAAATTATTCTATGTTTTTGTAATAATTCTTTTCATTTCTATCTTCATAATGATCATGCTTGATGCTATTTGACACATTGAGATGTCCAACACCACATGAGGTGACACCCTATAATTGGTTAGCTATACTTCATAATACTTATTAAATTCAAATATGTGGGATCTGATATTAGATTGTACCAATAACAATATGCCATCTCTTTGTGGTGTTGAACACCAATAATACTCTTTAGCAATTCTCATATAATTAATCTAAAATTCAAGAGGAAAATAAGTAGTGGGTACTCAATATATATGGGAAATAAATATAATTATAAAAGAAGAAGAGATTTATTGTTATTTTTGTAAAGATTGAAACAAACATTAAAATGGGAAAAAAATTGAAAACGGAAACTTCATACACAAACAAGCCACCCACTGTATACAAACAAAAAAAATTTAGTTGTATTTTTCCTCTCAGAAACATTAATCTGGCAAATAAAACGCTTATTCTTTGGATATTGTAGTACATAATTAAATTCCCACATAACAAGAATATCTGGCTTATAAAACAACTTTGTTCTATGTCCCTTGATTACATCCATTATTATTATTATTATTATTAATAACAATAAAAAAAACATAATTATTTATATCTTTCTCTAGAACTCCGATGTAACGATACAGTGCACAATTTCAGTGGAAAATAAAAATAAAACATGGTCAAGGAAAACCATTAAAATGTAATTTTTATTTTTTCTTTCGTCATCTTAATTTAACACGTTTGGCAAAAATATCTTAATATAACATGTGTCCGTATAATAATAATAATAATAATAATAATAATAATAATAAAATTTAAACTAACTAGTGTTTTGAAAATTTTGAGATTTTTCTCGTTTTTCTACCACATATTTTTTCAATAAATAGTGGTTAATTACTCTTCATATGTTGAGTTACCTTGGGTTGGGCATAATAACAAAATAAATAGAAACCAAACAAGGCAAGTTTGTTAGAATATATATAATTTCGTCAGTTAGTAGGTGGCTAGCTACATTACGAAAAGGAAATGACATAAGATTAGCCAAATAATATGTATGATTATATTAACACTAATTTCATTTAAAATAATTCACTTGTAAATATATTATTAGTACCATAACTAAACAAGCAAATCACATTTTATTTTACACAGAACTTTTTCTAGTTACATACACGACGAGGGACACCCGGACAGGTGAGTTTTCCATATGGCTAGCTAGCAAGAAACTTTCACAAATATAAAATTATTTTAATTTACATATTTTTCTGTATCACATTTAATAATAATAAAATATTTATCTATTTTTTCCCACTTCTCAATTCATAACATTTAAACCCCAAAAAATAGTCAGAAAAAAAAAAAAAACAAACAAAGACACAGAATAGCAGACCCGCATCATGAACAACAACCCGCTGAGCCCGGACGACGACGTTTCACCAAATCTAGGCGGATTCAGGTACGGCATAGGAGTCTCAGTCGGAGTTTTGAGTCTAATCATAATCGTAACCCTCTTATCCTACTTCTGCACCCGAAGGACACGCTTATCCCGGCCCCCAAACAGAACCGCAGCCCTCGTCGTCATCACCAATAGTAGCGACTTCGATCAGGATCATCAGGCCGAGCAGGGCTTAGACGACGCCGTTTTGAACAGCTTCCCTAAGGTTATGTACGATCAGGCTAAGGTCCACATGAATAAGGGATCCAACGGTCGAAATCATCAGTCGTCTACGACGGGTTCCAGTTGCTCCATATGCTTGGCTGATTATAACGACTCTGATTTGCTCCGGTTGTTGCCGGACTGCGGTCATCTCTTTCATTTGACCTGCGTTGACCCCTGGCTACGTCGGAATCCCACGTGTCCTATTTGCCGGAACTCGCCGATTCCGACTCCGTTGACCACTCCCTTGGCTGAGGTTATTCCCTTGGCCTCCCGTCGAGGTTGAAATTTCTCTATATAATAATTTCAAGGCTTACTTTTTCTTTTTTTTTTTACAATTTTTTATTTTTATTCTTTTTACTAGAATTTTATGTAAATGAATAGAGATTTGTTTCCAGTTTAATTTTCCATCAAGGATATTTTTTTTAAATGTGTTTGCTTATGGGTCAAAATGATTTACATGCAGGGATGATCTTAATTTGAAGTAAATTTAATATCAATATTTGTTTTTTTTTGTGAATTAATTAAGATAGAAATAAATAAATAAAAAAACTCATACAGCTGCCATTTGCTATGGTTGACAACAGATCAAACTGCCGTCTACGCTCTTACATTTGGTATTTATTGCATTATTAATTAATTTTTATTAGAGTAAATTAAAAAAAAAGTAAATGTGATTAAATATAAATATGATTTAATTATTGCCTTTTTTTTTGTCAAGATTATCACCATTTTTCTTAAATAACATTATTTCAGTTTATATGCTTTATTAGAAGCCTACTGTATATAGAATCTTTTAGATGCAAGAGTGAAAAGATCAACCACAAATTTAAAATTAGATTACACAATTTAGATCAGTAATAATCGTTATATTCAATGTGTACTTAGTATACAAAACAAGTAGTGCAAATATACCACCTAATCCTATTATCTAAATCTCCTAAAAATACCTATTATCTAAACATTATCAATAGTTTTTACTTTATGGACAAATAGATATCCTATTAATAATAATAGGTAGAAAATTGACATATAATTAATATCACGTGACAAGTTGGTATCCCAACAGTCACAATGTTTTTAAAAAGTAAAAATACTGTTGGAAAATATATAGCTGTAGGTTAAAAATTAACCCATCGGCAGTACAGTCTCTTAATTGTTTGCCAATTATTTTAATAATTTTCTGAGCCCATATTATAATATCTTATGATCAGAGGTCTTTTATTAGTGAAATTAATTGTCCATAACATATAGAATCAGTATTTGTATTCAAAATACTTTTTAATGAACAAATAGAATAAAGAAAGGAAAAAAAATCTTGTGGGGAGAACTAGGCAGCAGGCAAAAGGTGGGGAAGAACTTATACACTATAATTACAAAATAAATTAGTTGATATATATAAATAAGTAAGGATATATGCATCCAAAATGTGGGCATTGCTTTTTAAAATTTAAACAAAGTGATGGTTATTACGTCGAGCATAAATCGCTGGAATAAGTTATGTCAAAAAATACTCAATGTAATTCAAAATTATTAAGTTGAGCTAAAAATCTCTAATTTCTTTTTTCTTAGGTATATCTCAAACCTTTGATGCTTGACATAAAAATATCTTTTTTAGTAGTGCACAAGTTAAAATAATACAAATATATTAGATTTTATTTATTTATTTTCTAAGTGAATGTGTTGTTATTGTGATGAGTTTCTAAGACATGGTATTTTCTAGCAGTGTGTGTGTTTTTTTCCATAAAGAAATTTAATTTATAAAAATTTCCAAATTACTAGTTGTTTTATATATAGATCACTCCTATTGCCAAAAGTTATTTAATTATATAGGTAACCTACGGAACTCAACTACGAGACATTACGTAATTTAACATAGTAGGTTACTCATTGTAATAAATAAGTGGATTTTGTAGTAAACTTAATTATGATATAATTTTTTTTTGAAAGGGGTAAACTTATGATATTATTATACTATAAATTACAAAATAACTTACTAATATGTGTCTTACTTTTCATGTAACCATTTCCCACTTACTTTATAATTTTTTTTTTGAATCACACTTACTTTATAATTCAAATGACAAATTAATGACATTTGGTTTACTTATATAATTGAGTCAAATTTAATTGTAATACCATAGACTATATATATATATAATATATATATATAACATGATCACCAAAATTGGATACTTGCAAATTGATGGGATATACCACTTTATTATCTTTTCTTGCTTCGGTATTAACTTACACCCTTCCCGTTTAATAAATACAAAATACTGCATATATTTAAAAAAATTAGTACAAAAATATTGGGATTTGTATTTTTTTGGATCCTATGTTTTATCTCATTACCTGTTCTGTGTTTAGTAAAATAATTCAAATAAGACTTTAAACTTTATTTTAATGAACAAAAAATTGAATAAAACAACACAGTTGTTAAGCAAAATAGTTGTGTTTTTGTTTTGAGTTGTTAGTTTGGTGAATTACACTACAACAAAATAGGCATTTAATGGCTATATGAGGGAGACATTGTAGACATTTAATGTCTCCCCCTAGGGGAGACGTTGTTGCAGGAGCCATCTAAAGTGCCCCTATGATGTCTCCCATGGGGAGACTTTGTAGACTTCCAACGTCTCCCCCTAGGAGACATCATAGGGTGTACGTGTACAACCTATGACAAGTCTACAAAGTCTCCCCATAGGAGACGTCATAGGTACCTACAACGTCTCCCCCTGGGAGACGTCATTGGTTTTTGTAATTTTTTTTAAAAAAATAATTAAATAATTATTTTCAGTATATTAATTAATAGAATTAAATATATTAATTTTTTTTTGAAATAGAATTAAATATATTAATTAAAAAATCTAAATTATATGCAAATTTAAATTGTGAATTTTCATTAATAAAACCGAAATGTGTATATAATATGTTTTTGCTAGCTAAATATACAAAATTGTAATATTTGTTGTTAAACATACAAAATTAACAAATATTACTCTAGCTAGCTAGACATATGGTAAGAAATAAAATGTAAAAAAAAACCTAATATGTGGGACGATGACTTTGAATTATCGGTAGCATATGGTTCGCCCAGTGTTGTCGCAGTTCATTAATATGTGCTGGTGTATATGGCATAGTGTTTAGCTACAAAAAAATACAAAGTAAAATATATTAGTTAATTATTATTTAATTATATATACTTTAATAATAAATAAATTATTAACTTTGCATAAATTTATATATACATACATCTTTCTTCAAGTAATATCCAGGTCGTGGATGTTCAATGTAATCCTTCAACATCCTTATCACATAATATCCAAATATCACTTGTCTGGTTGGTGTGGACACTAATATTTAAATAAAAATACTTAATATAAAGAATATTAGTAAAATTCAACTATAGATTGTCAAAATAATTAAAATTGTAGTTAGTTACTTTAGGTTGCACAATTTATATATTATTTGGAATCTCGGGATGTTTTGGTAGACTGGTGTTGCGATATTTTTGCTATGCAAGTGCACACAGTCGCAATTTGTAATAGAATGGTAAAAACCAAGTATCGTCCTCAAGGACCGATTTATCAATTACCAATCAATCAATCTTTTTTATTCTATTTGATTAAACAATTTTCAGAGATTTCAAATAAAGAAGAATACTAGCAAAGCACAATGAAAAATTAAACAAAATAACAGAGAAAATGAAATTAGGACAATTATGATCCTCTATTTTCCACCCTTTTATTTCCTAATGCAAGAATTATATCCCCTTCTCCCTATTCAACAAGTTGCAAAAACAATTCATAATCTGGTTAAGATTTACAAAATTCAATCTAAATGACAACTTCCTATATTTCTATGGTAAGTTGAATCATGAAGAAGGCATTAAACACGCAACTCAGAAAAATAGGCAAACAATTTAGATACTTTCGTTCTAAATTGAATTTGCATCCAAACAATCAAAACATATCAAATTTCACTTTTCAGATTTCAATTTGATTCATGAAATAACAATTAGAGGTGATCAATCAATAATTGCACAAGTAACACAGATTGTAAGGAATTGAAAGAGATGAAGAAGAACATCAATTTTGCATTAGACCATAAAAAGGGTTTCCAAAAGATTCACATAATAGCCCTAAAGAAGAAATTAGCCCATAATATTCATTCTAGCAATAAGAGAATTCAATTACAAACATAAAAATTGAAGAAGAAGATGAAAACACAGGAATGAATCCTCCAAAATAGTCTTCTCACTCCCAGCCGTCGTACCCTGTTTTGCCCTCTTTCTGTCGCACCCTATCTTTCTCAAGAATCCCTACCAAAATTCTCACGTGAAAAGACTCCATTGCCCATCAAAAAGTGATCAGATAAGTCAAAAATCGCGACACCAGCGCTGTAGCGCTAAAGTTAGAAACAAAATGGGGGAAAATTTGGGCACCAGCGCTGTAGCGCTCTTATCGTAGCGCTGTAGCGCTAAAGTCAGGAACAAACTTCCTGAAAACTGTGTCCAAGCGCTGTAGCGCTGATGTTGTAGCGCTGTAGCGCTAAAGTCAGAGCCGAGCTTCTTCAGAAATTCTTCCTAGCGCTACGGCGCTCCCTTAATGGCGTTGTAGCGCTACTTATAGAACCCAAAAAATTCACAAATCCGTCTCGATTTTGTTCCACTTTCGCTCCTTTTCATTATTTGTATCACTTTAGCATTAATCACCCTGAAACATGAACAAATGAGCATAATTCCGAAATAAAATAATCCTAACTAATGAAAAATAGCCTAAAAAATTAGACCATAAACGAGCCTAAAACTCGTTTATCAAACTCCCCCAAACTAAATATTTACTCGCCCTCGAGTAAATACCAAGTTAAACTAACAAAAAGAAACAAACACAAAACGAACAAGCTAAACAATCATTACCATCTACACTGCTTTGCCAAAACTCATTAAATCTCAATTGCAATAATAATAACCAGAATTTCAGCTCAATTGCCTTAAAGTCCAGTTTGTAAAGTTCAATTAGGGAAATCAATAATGTATCACGAAAATGACTGCAACACTTGGACTCTATCATATATGCTCAACTCATTCCAGACAATTCCACAAACCAATTTTTCAATATGCTTGCATTACTTAACCTTCTCCACTAATGTCAATAACACGTGTTTTGAAATCAAAAGGACTTTCACGGGTTATAGCGTTAGGCTTAGGCAATGGTAGATGAAATTGTCATTTAGGCTCAATCATTACCATAAGCATATAAACTTTACACCCAATCTTGATATTCACAACACAATTTAACACAACCCAAAGATCCTCTTTATTTCCAAAGATTGAGAAATTTAAACACTAGAGAGTTTTTTTTTTTTTTTTTATTTTATATAGACTACCTTTCCCCCAAACTTATGCATTTTAATGGGGACATCAAAAGAAAAGTAGTTTCTCTCAAATCTCTTCTTTTTTTTTTCTTTTTTTTTAAATTTCTCAATCTTTTCTTGAATTTTTTTTTTCTATTGCCAACACCAATATACAAGAGTAACACCCATTATAAATCAATCTCCTTTTATATTTTATAAGCTCATGGTACAAATCTAGGAATGGAAAAATAATAAGGTATTCAGTTAAGCTCAAAACAAGTGTTTAACAATAAAAGGTGAACTTTTAGGCTCAAAGAGAGTGTCTAGGGAAAATTAAGTCAAGGTTGGCTTGAAAAGCACAATCGATCCAATAAAATTGCCTAAATCACTTTTCAAAACGCATGTCATCAAGGATTTCGCCTCAAAGGCCAAATAATGCAAGTTCTATCAAATTCAAATTGTCATACCACCAAACCTAGTCAAACATATATAATAAAATCCAAAATGTTGCATTTTCAAAACATATTAAAAATTTCCCACAAAACCTTTAAATTAAACTCTAAAACAATTGAACCAAGCACACAGTTGAATTCAATTTTCTTTTCACGAGCAGAGACAAAGCAACAACAGACAAGAATGATGGCTTAACAGTTACAGTAAACAACCACAAAAACTAACACAAGAGACTAAAATTGCACAACTAAGCAACACACAAAAATAACCCCCCCCCCCCCCCCCCCCAAACTTAAGATGCACATTGTCCCCAATGTGATAAAGAAAAGAACAGAGGAAGAGAACTTACCTGACCAGCCACATCAGTATGGCGGTGGTGGTGGTTGGAACGAAGGACCTTCAAAAGGCTGAGACTGCAGAGGTTGAGGTTCAGGAAAACCAGCAAAGGACGGGGGTGGAGGCGGAGGGTAAAATGGAGAGTACGGTGGATAGGGCGGTGGTGGAGCAAAATAAGTGCGATCCGATTCATCTAGCGACCAGCGGCTCACCAAATTATTTAATTGAGCCACAAGACTCACTTCATAATCATATCGCTGGCCCAAATACTGATTCACTATATGTTGCTGTTGAACCACATATTGATTTTGTTGGATTAGATAATCCAACTTGTCATTAACTTGCTGCAAACTTGAATTGCTACTGCCACCCAATAATACTGGTTCAACTTCTTCCTCCACATCAGCTTCCACACGGCGCTTTCCCTTTTTTCTTGCCTGCGGCACATACAGAGCAGGCTCAGGATAGTCATTCATCAAATTGATGGACAATGGTTGTTGCAGCGACTGATAAATATCAGTAACAAATTCCGGAACACCAGCCTTACAGCACAACATCGTGATGACGGATCCATGGGCCAACCCTCCAGTGGTGTGCCCTTTTTCAATAAAATTAATGTTGGCCTTGATCCAAATTCCCGGATTAACACTCATGCCCATCATCAACGCGTACATCAATAAGACTCGATCTTTAGTCATATCAGACACATGACTAACCGGCATAAATTGAGCACACACAAAGAATGCCCAAAATCTCGCCTCAATGTTAAGTTGGCACGATGCTATACTCTTAGGGAGACTGCCAGATAAATTCCAGGGAGCACCTTCAAAGCATAGTTTATCAGCCACAGCCGCAAAATCTATAGATCCATTCAAGAACTGAGCATATTCCTCCTCCGCTTGTTTTATGTGCGGGGCTTTGAACATCTTATTAATCGCTTCAGCAGTGAAAGGCACACGCTTACCTCGAACAAAGACTGTATCATTGCGTTTATCTCTTAAGTTCGCATAAAACTCATATACCAATGATACATTAGCCTGTGCCAGTTTAGTTACAAAATCTCCCCATTTCCTATTCATAGGATTTGCCCGAACCCGTTCAAAAATCTGATGAGCAAAAGGTTCAGACTAAAATTCCACTTCACGCTCGGGAATAAAAGGCTTTCTGACAAATTTCTCATACCGCTCCTGAGCCTTGAAATTGATAAACCTAGTCTCATCGTACTCATGCTCAGAACTATCCTCCATTGGTTGAGACGCAGATGCTTGTCCCTTTCCTTTGTCCTTATTTCTACCCGCTCTACTCTTGGGAGCCATTATCTACACTATTACCAACCCACAAGACAGAATTTTGACAGCACCTCCCCTACTAATGGACCCTTTTCCTCTTCACAAACAGTTACAGAACTCACTCTTTCAAACAAATCAACTAAAATCCCCAAACCCAAGCCACAGATAGGATCCACCCTCTACAATCAATCAAAGCAAGCCAATCCCAAATACCACAAAAATCTGAGGATAAAAGGGTGAGAAACCACTTACCCAACCTTGCAATGGACTCCTTTATGCTTGAATTAGAACAACCCCTTGAAAATTTCCAACTCCATCAAGAAATTAAATCAGTAAATTTCTAGGGTTTCAAATGATTGGGGAAATTGGAATGGGTTGGAGAGGAAATCAAAGAAATGAGAGAAATAGAAGAAGAAATGAATGAAAGAGAGAGAAGCAGTGGTGAAATTTATGGGAAGAGGTTGAAAGGAAGAATCTATGGAGCTATGAAGGAGATGGGGGAGAGGCGATATGGGAGAGAGATGGGGGAGAGGCGAAATGAAGAAAAAAAAAAATAGAAGGAATGAGGGAAAAAAAAAACGAAACCCCTCTATAATTAAAAAAATAACTGGTCATAGCGCTGTAGCGCTAATACGCATCTGGGACTCTGGCCTCTGGAACCAGTGCTGGTATAACAGCGCTGTAGCGTTGGTAACCCCCCCCCCCCCCCCCCCCCTGAAAACTTATCTTCTCTGAGAATAATGCCATAGCGCTATCAGTATAGCGCTGTAGCGCTATGGCACCTCCAATCACCACATTTTTTTTTCACGATTTTCACGGTTCAACCAATACATTAAAATAAAAATAACAAATTTCCTTCATTGTTCAAAACAAAATAAAATGAATTGAAAATTGATAACTGCCTCCTCAAAGCGCTGTCTTTAACGTCATTTAGCCGGACGCTGGATCCCTCTTCAAAGAGGCTTCAGAAGGAGGATCGACTTTGCTTGATCAAAATTACCACCCAAATAGGGTTTCAATCTCAGGCGATTGACTTTAAAGGAATCACCTGAGTTACCCCGAACTTCTATAGAACCATATGGGAAGACCTGAACAACAGTGAATGGTCCTGACCATCTTGACTTCAATTTTCCAGGAAAAAGTCTCAATCTTGAATTAAAAAGAAGTACCTTCTGCCCTGGTTGGAACTCTTTCCTGACTAAGTTCTTGTCATGCCAAGCCTTTGTTCTCTCCTTATAAATCTTGGCATTTTCATAAGCCTCATTTCTGAACTCATCAAGTTCATTCAGTTGCAACGACCTTCGTTCACTGGCTGCACTCCAATCAAAATTTAATTTTTTCATAGCCCAGAATGCCCTGTGCTCCAACTCAACTGGTGGATGACACGCTTTACCAAACACCAACCTGTAAGGAGACATGCCTATTGGTGTTTTGAATGCAGTTCTGTATGCCCAAATCGCATCATCTAACTTCTTCGACCAATTTTTCCTCGAACTGTCAACGGTCTTCTCAAGGATGCTCTTGATTTCTCCGTTTGAAATTTCAGCTTGCCCATTTGATTGAGGATGGTAAGGCAAAGCTTTTCGATGATATACTCCATAACGAGCCAGCAATGCATCAAGTTGCTTATTCACAAAGTGTTTCCCTTCATCACTAATAAGAGCTCGGGGAGTGCCAAATCTAGTAAAAATATGTTTATGCAGAAAATTAAGCACAGTTTTACCGTCATTGGTTCTAGTTGCTGCAGCCTCCACCCATTTGGATACATAATCTACTGCCAATAGAATATATTCATTGTTGTAAGATGGTGGAAAAGGCCCCATGAAATCGATGCCCCATACATCAAACAGTTTCACTTCAAGAATCCCCTGTAAAGGCATTTCATTTCTCCTCGAGATATTACCAGTTCGCTGACATCTATCACATGCCTTGACAAAAACATTGGCATCCTTGAATAATGAAGGCCAATAGAAACCACTTTGTAATACCTTGGCCTCCGTTCTTGATGCTCCAAAGTGCCCTCCACATTGTTGAGTGTGACAGTGATTAAGAATGGACTGCATCTCTTCTTCAGGAACACACCTTCTGATAATCTGATCAACACAATGCCTATAGAGAATAGGCTCCTCCCAATAGTAATGTTTCACCTCAAAAAAGAATTTCTTTAATTGTTGCTTTGACATTTCAGGAGGCACAATCTTGGCAACCAAGAAGTTCACTATGTCAGCAAACCAAGGGACAGCTAAAGTCTCACTTACCCCAAACAACTGCTCATCAGGAAAGTGATCATTGATTTGCACTGCTTTCTTATTTTCAGTCTCCTCCACCTCAAGTCTAGAGAGATGATCAGCTACCACATTCTCACTGCCTTTCTTGTCACGAATTTCCATGTCAAATTCTTGAAGCAAAAGAATCCATCTAATCAGGCGGGGCTTGGCATCTTTCTTTGACATCAAGTATTTAATGGCAGAGTGATCAGTGTAGACAATCACTTTGTTACCAATCAGATATGGTCTAAATTTGTCACAAGCAAACACAATAGCTAGCAACTCTTTTTCTGTAGTAGCATAATTCAGCTGAGCATCATTTAGAGTCCGACTTGCATAATAAATAGACCTGAATACCTTGTCAATTCGCTGTCCCAAACCTGCCCCCACTGCGTAGTCACTGGCATCACACATCAACTCAAAAGGCAATTCCCAATTCGGAGCTATCACAATTGGAGCAGAAATAAGCTTTTCTTTCAAGAAATTGAAAGCCCTCAAACATTCATCATTAAAATCAAAGACAACTCCATTCATAAGCAGATTTGAGAGAGGCTTGGACACTTTAGAGAAATCTTTTATGAATCTTCAATAGAACCCAGTGTGACCAAGAAAACTTCTAACTCCTTTGACTGAAACTGGTGGAGGCAACTTTTCAATGGTAGAAATTTTTGCTCTATCTACCTCAATTCCCTCACTCGAAATTTTCTGGCCAAGAACAATCCCCTCTTTCACCATAAAATGACATTTCTCCCAATTCAGCACCAGATTTGCCTTCTCACAACGATTCAGCACGTTCTCCAAGTTGCCCAAACAGAGGTCAAATGATGACCCAAAAACAGAGAAATCATCCATGAATATCTCAATACACCATTCTACCATATCTGAAAATATGGCCATCATGCACCGTTGAAATGTTGCAGGGGCATTACATAGTCCAAATGGCATTCTCCTTAAAGCAAATATGCCATAGGGACATGTAAAAGTTGTTTTCTCTTGATCCTCTGGTGCAATAGCGATCTGATGATACCCAGAATACCCATCCAAGAAACAGTAGTAGTTATGTCCTGCCAATCTGTCAAGCATCTGATCAAGGAAAGGCAAAGGAAAATGATCCTTCCTTGTTGCCTTGTTGAGCTTGCGGTAATCTATACAAATCCGCCACCCTGTTACAGTTCTTATTGGAATGAGTTCATTGTTCTCATTTTTCACCACTGTCATACCACCCTTTTTAGGTACCACTTGCACAGGGCTCACCCATGTGCTATCAGAAATTGGGTAGATCACCCCAACATCCAACCATTTAAGAATTTGCTCCAATACGACTTCCTTCATGGCTGGGTTGAGTCTTCTCTGGGCCTCTATGGATGGCTTGCTATTCTCCTCCAATAAGATTTTATGCATTACTGTCGATGGGCTTATTCCTCTAATATCCGCCAAGGTCCACCCAATGCCCAATTTATGCTCCTGTAAAACCCTCAACAGTTTCTCCAATTCTATCTTTGACAGGTCAGCTAACACAATGACAGGTAAAGTTTCATTCTCCCCCAACTAAGCATACCGCAAGTGGTCTGGGAGAACCTTCAATTCCAGCTGTGGTGGCTGCTGAATGGATGTTATTGGTTTATCAAGCGCATCTGCTAATTCTTGAAACTTCTTCCAGTATGGCAAGAAGGAGTTGATCTAGTTCACACAATCTTTTATCTCAGCATCATCATCATCATCGACCTCATCACCCAATAATACTGCCTCTAAGGCATCACTACTCATCCTTCTCTTCGTAACTGCCTTTTCTATCACATCCACACTAAAGCAACTGCCACTAGCCACCGGATACTTCATAGACTTGAAGACATTAAAGACCACCTCATCTCCTTGAACTATAAGCTTAAGCTCTCCTTTGTGAACATCAATAAGAGCTTGGCCTGTGGCTATAAATGGCCTACCGAGAATAATTGGTACATCTGTATCCTCCTCCATGTCCAAAACGATAAAGTTAGCTGGAAATATGAACTTATCCACCTTCACAAGAACATCTTCAATAATACCCCGTGGATGTGTCAACGATCGGTCTGCGAGTTGTAAAGTGACAGTTGTTGGTTTTGCCTCCCCAAACCAAGTCTACTAAACACAGATAAGGGCATCAGATTAATACTCGCCCCCATATCACATAAAGCATGTTTGCATTCAAATGTTCCAATGGTGCAAGGTATGGTGAAGCTCCCCGGATCTCTCAGCTTTTGGGGTAGCTTTCTCTGTAATATCGCGCTGCACTCATCAGTGAGTGCTACAGTCTCATAGTCCTCCATCCTCCTTTTCTTTGACAGAATCTCCTTCATGAATTTCACATAGCTGGGCATCTGCTCCAAGGCCTCAGCAAAAGGAAAGTTTATGTGCAGCTTTTTAAACACCTCTAAAAACTTAGAAAACTGTTTATCTAGTGTAGTCTTTCTAAGCCTTTGAGGGTATGGAACTCGAACTGGCTGCTCAATAACAACTGGCAGACTCTTTTCTGGAGGCTGGTGGTCTTCAGTAACCCTTTCTGAATCAAACTGTTCACCCATCTCTTTATTCTGAACCACTGCATGTGGAGGTCTAGGCTGCTTAGTCTGCTTCCCACTCCTCAGAGTAATTGCATGAACTTGCTCCTTAGGGTTGACTTCAGTATTATTGGACAAATTTCCCTGCGGTCTGTTATTGAGCATATTGGCCAACTGCGCAACTTGTGTCTCAAGGTTTCGAATAGAGGATCTGGTCTCAGTCATAAATTGAGAGTATTAGTGAGGGTCAACAAGGCTGCTTGCAGTTCATTAGGCCTTTTGAGGTTGAGCTTGATTCATTGATTGTTGCGGCCTAGGCTGTTGTGATGACGAAGCTTGATACATAGGTGGCTGAGGCATGTTATTCTGAAATTGGCCCTGAAACTGAGGTTGTTGGCCTTGATTATTCTTCCAAGAAAAATTGGGATGATTTCGCCACCCAGGATTGTAAGTATTGGAGAATGGATTATTGAGTGGCCTTTGAAAGTTTCCCACTGCTTGAACTTGAGCATGATCCATCAGAGTGTTATTATTCATACTAATAGGGCACTGATCGACAGAATGAGAACCACCACACATTTCACACCTCACTGCCATCTGAACTGCATTAGCAGATACAGTGCTCTGTTGTAACTGTTTCGTCAAGGAAGCTACTTGTGTTATTAGAGCAGTGATTGCATCCAGCTCATGCACCCCAGCTACCTTTCTAACTCCTGATGATCTTTCCTCAGACCACTGATGATTATTGGTGGCCATGTCCTCCAGCAGCTCATAAGCACCAGTTGCACTCTTGCTGATAAAAGTACCACCCGCTGCAGCATCAATAATAGTTCTGGTTGTAGGACATAAACCATTGTAAAAATTATGTACTAGCATCCACTGTTCAATGCCATGATGAGGACATATTCTCAAGAGTTCCTTAAACCGTTCCCAAGCTTCATACAATGACTCTCCATCATTTTGGCAAAAATTATTGATCTCTCCCATCAATTTAGCAGCTTTGGACGGAGGGAAGAATTTTGACAAGAACTTCTGAGCAAGATCTTGCCAGGTGACAATAGAGTTTGGTTGCAGCGAGTTTAGCCAAATTTTAGCTCTGTCCCTCAGAGAGAATGGGAAAAGCCTAAGCTTAATTGCGTCATCACTCACCCCATTGTATCTGA
Organism: Humulus lupulus; assembly: GCF_963169125.1. NCBI lineage: Eukaryota > Viridiplantae > Streptophyta > Magnoliopsida > Rosales > Cannabaceae > Humulus > Humulus lupulus. The sequence continues at coordinate 69,818,768 of NC_084800.1, read as the reverse complement.
AGGTTCCACACAATTCCAGAAAATTAGACAAATGGGTGTGAGGATCTTCAGAAGACAACCCATTAAATTGCACAGAGGATTGCACCATTTGTAGAATAACTCGCTTGATTTCAAAATTGTTGGCCTCTACAGTTGGTGGACGTATACTATTTTGTACTCCCGTCAGAGTGGGCAGTACATAATCTCTCAGGCTCCTCTCAGCATTATTCTGAGCCTGACCCCCTTGTACAATTCCATGAATTAGAACATTCCTGCCATCCCCATCATTCTGTGCCATCTTCACAGATTTCTGGGCCTCCCTCTTGTTCTTTCTGATTTGCTTGCAAGACTTTTCAATCTCAGGATTCAAAGGAACAAGACTGTCTTCTCCTCTTCTGCCACGCATATACCAAAATTCACCTGAGATAGACAAATTAAGCAACTAAACAGATTAGAAACAAGAGAAATTAAAATCAAATTAGAATAAAAATTAATTAGACTGATATTGATAATTATTTTCAGTCCCCGGCAACGGCGCCAAAAACTTGTTGCGATATTTTTGCTATGCAAGTGCACACAGTCACAATTTGTAATAGAATGGTAAAAACCAAGTATCGTCCTCAAATTACCAATCAATCAATCTTTTTGATTCTATTTGATTAAACAATTTTCAGAGATTTCAAATAAAGAAGAATACTAACAAAGCACAATGAAAAATTAAACAAAATAACAGAGAAAATAAAATTAGGACAATTATGATCCTCTATTTTCCACCCTTTTATTTCCTAATGCAAAAATTATGTCCCCTTCTTTCTATTCAAGAATAAGTTGCAAAAACACTTCATAATCTGGTTAAGATTTACAAAATTCAATCTAAATGACAACTTCCTATATTTCTATGGTAAGTTGAATCATGAAGAAGACATTAAACACGCAACTCAGAAAAATAGGCAAACAATTTAGATACTTTCGTTCTAAATTGAATTTGCATCCAAACAATCAAAATATATCAAATTTCACTTTTCAGATTTCAATTTGATTCATGAAATAACAATTAGAGGTGATCAATCAATAATTGCACAAGTAACACAGATTGTAAGGAATTGAAAGAGATGAAGAAGAACATCAATTTTGCATTAGACCATAAAAAGGGTTTCCAAAATATTCACATAATAGCCCTAAAGAAGAAATTAGCCCATAATATTCATTCTAGCAATAAGAGAACTCAATTACAAACATAAAAATTGAAGAAGAAGATGAAAACACAGGAATGAATCCTCCAAAATAGTCTTCTCACTCCCAGCCGTCGTACCCTATTTTGCCCTCTTTCTGTCGCACCCTATCTTTCTCAAGAATCCCTACGAAAATTCCCACGTGAAAAGACTCCATTGCCCATCAAAAAGTAACCAGATAAGTCAAAAATCGCGACACCAGCGCTGTAGCGCTGTCATTGTAGCGCTGTAGCGCTAAAGTCAGAAACAAAATAGGGGAAAATCTGGGCACCAGCGCTGTAGCGCTAAAGTCAGGAACGAACTTCCTGAAAACTGTGTCCAAGCGTTGTAGCACTGATGTTGTAGCGCTGTAGCGCTAAAGTCAGAGCCGAGCTTCTTCATAAATTCTTCCTAGCGCTATGGCGCTCCCTTAATGGCGCTGTAGCGCTACTTACAGAACCCAAAAAATTCACAAATTCGTCCCGATTTTGTTCCACTTTCGCTCCTTTTCATTATTTGTATCACTTTAGCATTAATCACCCTGAAACATGAACAAATGAGCATAATTCCGAAATAAAATAATCCTAACTAATGAAAAATAGCCTAAAAACTTAGACCATAAATGAGCCTAAAACTCGTTTATCAACTGGTCAGAAAAAGGTTGACCCCGTTTTTATATTCCACGGATAACATATTCGTTGACATCCATTTTCTATCCATATCATCTCATATGTCTATGAAAAATTAAACTAAAAAAAAAATACTAAATAAGCATACGAAAAATTAGGCAGCATTTCCCCTATATTAGTAACCTAACCATCTGTCAATCTAATCAAATCCAATCGAATAAGCACAACACAATACAAATATAATAATATAATAATAAAATACATAATTCTAGACAGAATCGAGCAACATTTCCCCTATAATAGTGATCTAACCATCTGTGAACAACAAGTCAAAAAATTCAAATAACACACAATAAGTTTCTTCCTTATAGCTCCGCAGCACACAAACAAATTTTCCAGAACCTACTTCACTAAAACACACAGTTCTCAACCTTCTGTTATCACCGAAACACACAATTTTAATCTCAGAACCTACTTCATTATGGATGAATATTTAAGATATTTAAACCCCTCTAACAAAAGTTTAATAATACTAAAACAAGAAAGAAGATAATGTATGTACCACTTGCAATTAATAGTCCTTGCTAACAAATTTACTTCACTTTGCAAAGAGCGCACTTTGCTATTAAAATCACAACTTACAAAACTAAATTAATTAATAAATAAAATATTAATAAAAAAACTTCATTAAAAAATTAGATTAACAATAATTTATTATTGAAATTTTAGAAACTTAAAAACCTCAAATGTGTGCTTGAAATCGAAAATTTGAGGCAAAAATCTCAGTTAAAACCACAACTTAAAAATTTTAATTAATTAATTAATAAAAGATTACTAAATCAATAAAATAACATAACTATATATAAATAACCTACTTAAATTTTAATAAAGATTACAAATATATATAATTTTCTAATTAAATTGTAATGCCCCAAATTTCCTAATAAGGTTTAGAACCTTGATTAGGAGGCCGGGAGGGCCATAATTGATTTATTATGGTATTTAATGATTATATGCATGTTTACGTGAATTATATTATTATATGATGGTGGATGCATGCATATGGGTTCATATTTTCATTATGAGGGCATTTTGGTAATTTGGCCACTGTAGGCGTAATTGTGTATTTTGGGTGCATGATTGTGATTAATTAATATAGCCACATTATAAGGTGGATTGGTTTGAGCTAATCGGCATGAGACGATCATGAGAAGTAAGTGTTCGGTCTAGTCATAACAGGTTTAAGCTCGGGGCTTGGGGTGAGTCTCGGGGTGTTTTAATGATTAGAGCGTTACCGGGAGTAACAGGGTAACGTGATTTGAATTATGGGTGTCTGATAGTATTGAGATTAGCGGGAATTGGGAAGCGTTAATTATGATTAATGGGATAAGTGGGAAGTACCAATTTTACCCTTGAAGTGGTTTTAGAGGCTTTAAGTGACTTAAGGGTATTTTGGTCATTTAGGTTTGGATTTGTATGACTTAAATTGGCTGTTGGCTGTAGAAGCATGTGGAATTAAAATAGAGCCAAAACATGGGTTTTCTTCTTCAACCCGTACACCATCCCTCACCATCTCTTCTTTGGAGTTTTTGAGCTCAAGGTGGAGAAGCAAGCTAGGGAGTCAAAGCTTGGGGGTTATAGATTGAGTTCAGCCACTGGGAAGGATTCAAATCAGTTTGAGGTAAGGAATTGAACTTGAGTTTGAGCCATACTCTGTTTTCTTTTAGTTTTCAGCCTATGTTCTTGTTGGGGATAGTTTGGATTCAAGGTGGTTTTGCTTGATGCTTGACTTGTGTTTTGGTGAGGGTGAGTTGTGGGTGATGTTTAGAGGTTTAATTGGGTGTTAGGTTGAGGTATGGGACAGGTTTGAAGGGCTTGGTTCCTAGGGAAAACGCAGGGGGGTCGAGCTGGTGCGTTGCTAGTTTTTGGCTGAACAGGGTAATGAGCCGCGGCATGGCTGTGGTGCGCCACGGCTCAAGGCGTCTGGCAGAGAGGGTTGTCTCTGTCTGGGGGGGGGGGCCCGCCGCGGACCTTAGTGACCTTTTTGACCAAAATGGTGTTTCTAGCTTGGGGATTCAAGCCTTAGGCCTCGGGGTTGAACCTAGTACCCGGTTAAGTGGGGATTGATGTCCCGGAGGCTAGATATTGGTTCGGGAACTTATGTTGATCATTTTTATTGATGGTATCCTATATTTGGTTATGACTAGGTGACCGCTAAAGGACTAAAAGTTTATCGTTCTCAAGGGTCGTTCTTTAAATCATTCTAGCTCAAATCTGAGGTAAGAAAACTGCACCTATCCTGATGCATGTGGGTTGATTATTAAGTATGACATGCATGGCTATTCTTGATGCATGTTGGTTAATTGTTGAACGTGACATGCATGGCGGTTATTGGTGCATGTTGGATTGTTAAGTATGATGCATGTGATGCACGAGAAACATGTGATTAGGACATGCTTTGTATACTGTGTATGATGTTGTTCAGAGCTTGAGCCTCTGTGTTGTGCATGGACCTAAATGTACTAGTACCTGTTAAGTAAGCATGCTGAATGCCTTGTTTACAGATATTGGACATGTGATATATGTTTGGTGGCATGGCTTACCTGTGTATGGCGCTGGCTTATTAGTCAGAATCGGCAATGGTGCTAGATCCATCTGTGAAGCTGTGACTTATTAGTTAAGTTCACCACGGGCTGAGCACTGGTCGTGTTTCATCGACCCAAGAATCAAAAGTGGCAGTGCGTTGTGAACGTCGGGCCAAATGAAGATTAGATCTAATCGAGGCTAGCATTGAATGACCCATATAGGGTATTAATGCTAGACCGACCGAAAGGTCAATGAGAACTATAAGCGCTTACCTGGTCTAAGACCAGATGTTTCAGCCAAGGTATATGACCCCAGTGATTGTTTGTCACATGGCTGGGGGACGCTGTCCTTAGTTACGACTCTAGAGTCGGGAGGATGGTTATGTTGGTGACCTATCACCATGCATCTATCCTGATCAAACTTATGAAGGAACCACTTATCAATTAAGCCCAGGTGACCCTATCATCACATGGCCAGAGGGAGCTGTACCCACTTCTGTGACTTTTGGCTACTGTTACCTATCTGCTTTGGACCGTTGGTCCTGAATGGCTATTATGATTATTGTTGATATTATATCATGCTTTATTGGGTTTTCTTGTTGGGCTTCAGCTCACGGGTGCTATGTGGTACAGGTAAAGGCAAGAGGAAGCTGGACCATCCTTGAGTTGGAGAGCTTAGGTGATGATGTGTACATATGCAGCTGCTCGTCCGCCACGGCCGAGGTTTAAAATGGAACTAGGGTTAAACCCTGTTTTGCCGCTTAGAACGGCCTGTTGTAAACATTTTCTGTAACATACTCTGAAACTATATTTTCGGGATCCCAATATATATATTAAACGTTCTAGTGAAACGTTACATCTTAACCAAAATATTTAATCCCTAAACCGCTGATCATACTTAGTTACACGTTTTTGGCCAAATGACTCGATTAGCGAGTTTAGCATTGTTTACAAGGCACACCGTAACGGTCCCTGGAGTTGGGGCGTTACATAAATAATAATATAAATTAAAAAAAATTATAAACATTATAAACTCGAATTACTATTTTTTATGTGAAATTAAAATTAAATTATTTTTCTTATTTTAGACAATTATTAAATACATTTTAGCATAACATATTTACATATATATACTTAACAAATATTAAAAATTAATTAAAATGTATAATTTTCGGATTAAATAGTAATAAAAATTTAAAAATAGTAAATAATGTGGTATCATCTTAAAATTAAACAATATAGTATCTCAAATATACATAAAAATTATTTTTCATACTTTAAATTAATATTTCTAATAAAACCCACAAATCATATAAAAAATGCACAAAAATAATTTTTTCTACCATTCTAACTATAATACATTGTTTAATCTTGAAATCCTATCTCAAATATGCTTTAAATCCACTTTGTTGAGCCAAAAATCACCAAAAACCGCAACTCATAAACCCTAAAATCCCAATATCAATTCCTTAATAACTAGAGACAATAAGCATAAAAATTATCCTAACTATTATACAACACTTATAAATAATAAAAACTTACCTTAAATGAGATTTTATAGCCTAAAATTGGCCAAAATCATCAAAAAATGGCCCTGAAATCGCCCAGAAAATTGCCCTTCTCCGCCTCTGGTTTGTGCGCTCGAGAAAGAAGAAAGAAAGGCTGAATATATATATTAGGTCAAACATTTAACGTCTCCCCTGGGAAGACGTGCCAGACATCTAACGTCTCCCCTGGGGAGACGTCCCATGTGGCACGTCTCCCCAAGGGAGACGTTAGATGTCTGGCACGTCTTCCCAAGGGAGACGTCAGATGCTCTTATATGTCTGATATTTTATAAATAAATAATTTTATATTTATATTTTTAAATTAACGCCTCCCACCACTTTTAATGACTTACCTTGGTAGTCATCAACAAGACTTTTAATGACTTACACCATTAGACTTTAAATATCCCTGAATACTTTTAATGACTTACACTATTGGTGAAAGTCATTATAGAAAGTCATTAAAAGTGAAAATTGTTGTAGTGTTATTTGTGATTTTAGTTTAAATTTTTTTTATCAAAATCGAGTTTAGAAGTATATTTGCACTATTTTAATTTAAAAACTATTTGAACCAGGAGTTCTAGGATTGACGCATCACTCATTCGAGAGAGAGAGAGAAATTCTTTAGAATTTTGTTTTCTTAGTAACTAGTAAAATAAGAAAGAATATTTTTCATTTTTAAACATAGATTTTAACTTTCAGAAAGTTAATATTAAAAATTGAAATTTTTAATATTTTATATAATTAAAATAAAAATGGTTTAGTAATATCAAAAATAAATTTGATTAAAATTATTTTTATTGGTATATATTTTTGTACGGATCGATTTGTCATGAAATAGAAGATAGAATTTTGATATTTATTAAACAAGAATGATATAAACTGGTACTGACACAAATAAGGGTAGTAAAATAGTCTAATTTAATTTCTTTTAATTATAACTTGAAAATTTGAAAGATACAATTCTAACCCTTGAATAAAAAGAAGATCTCCAAGCAAACTTCAATTCTACTGTGGCTAAAATTCTTATTAAAGTCAAAATAATTATTAGCAATATTTCTATTAACTTTTAATTTGTTCTCAACACTAACTATATGTATAAATTAACTTGGAATCCCTCACCAGTAACGAAATTGAAAATTTAGAAAACAAATGCGGTGGGTATGAAAAGAAAATAAACCTAGGAAAAAGAAAGAACTATACTTATTATTAAAATTTTGAGTTGACATTTGTTTGGATATATGTATGGAAATTTCTGCAATGGAGATAGTTATGAGAGGAGTGGAGAAGTCATTGTCCAACATGTCCAGAATAAGGAATGGGTCAATATGTTGCTCTTTGGGTGTGGATATAATTAATTGGTATGTAGTATTCATCTTTAAATTTAGAGAACTTTACAAAAATATGGAAAAAAATAAACTAATTTCTGCATTAAAGTTATGCCACAAAATATGATAATTCCAACAAAAAAAAAGTTTAAAATATGAGAATCCCACAAAATACTATGAACAAAATACTATAAAAAAATACTCTCTCTCTCTCTCTTACTTTCCTCTTTCTCTCCATCTCTCCTCTTTCTCTTCATCCCTCACGTATTCCTCACTTACTCTCCCCATTTTTCTCACAACAATGACAGCCAACCATTTTCTCTCACAACAATAAGAGCTATCTCACACCGGCAAATGGACGACGTGTCTCCGGTCACCGCCGACGCCATCTCCGATTCATATTCCTCTTCGCATTCTTCTTCGTTTTCGCGTTCTTCTTCTTCTTCTTTTTTACGTTCTTCTACGTCTTCTTTGTTGTTTTAGATCTGTTTTTTCTTTTCTTTTTTTAGATCTGGTTTTCTTTTACAAATCTGATTTTTTTTTCTAAATCTATCTAAGTAACCAGTTACTGTCATGATTCTGTTTTGTTTTCAGATCTGAGTTTTTTGTTTACTTTATTTAATTTCCTTATTCATTGTTGTTTTTAAATCTGATTTTGTTTTTTAGATATGGTTTAAGTAACCAGTTACTGTCACGATTTTATTTTTCAGATTTGAGTTTTTTTGTGGTCCTAGTTGTAACCATTACCTTATTTAATCTCCTTCTTCATGTGTTATTTTTAAATCTTATTTTATTTTTCAAATTTGATTTTCTTTATAAAACTACCTAAGTAACCAGTTACATTCTTCGATCTTCTTCTTCTTAGTTATTTTTATATCTGATTTTGTTTTTCAGATGTAGTTGTTTTTTTTTGTTTTAAAGATTTGGCTAAGTAATTAGTTACTAATTAATTATTATTTTGATAGCGCTAACCAGTTACCACCTTCTTCTTCTCCTACTACTACTTCTCAGATTAATTTTTTATTTTCTAAGTTTTTTTTTTTTTTTTTTAAGTTTGGCTCAGTAAATAGTTATCAATCAGTTATTTTAATAGGGGTAACCGGTTACCTTCTTCTTCTTTACTGGATGTAAACTGATTTGTTTTTTTTTCTTCCAAATCTGTTAGTAGTCAGTTACAATTCACTCGAGTACTTGCCATGACAGTTAAAATTGATAGTAGTAACCGGTTACTGCCACATTACTAAAAAATCTAAATTTATTTTTATAGTGGTAATAATTTATTATTTAAAATGATATTAAATTACATATATACATCTCCAACAATAATCCAAAACATACATATCTATAATGACATAACCCAGACATCATCATCATCACCACAATTAGTGAAAGTCATTCTCATCACCTCATATTTGAATGTATATATAAAATTAATATAATAACAATAATAATACATCCATATATATATATATGTGTACTATTTTATAATCTTATATGTATATACATATAAAAATAATAATAGCAATAATATATGTATATATAGAATGGAAAAAATTATATGGTTTAATGTATACTATATTTATATATATGTATATATATTATTAACTTAAATATGATTAAAATATATATAGTAATAAAAATATATCTATAATTAAAAAAAAATTAATATTGAAATTATATGGTATATTTTAATAAAATTACAAAAATATGGGAAAAAATCCCATAAAAATGTAAATAAATAAATTATGCCATACAAAACTTAAGGGAAAAAAATGCCATATTTATAAAAAAAATTTAAAAAATCCCATATTTCATGTAATTTCCTCTTAAATTTATCCCATTTGAACACTAACATTCTCAATTTTTATTGTAAGCATGCTCGTAATTGAGTATAGGCGGGCTAGGCCTACGCATAAGGCCCCTACTTTAAATTTTAGAAAACTATCAATTTTTACCTACAAAATGTCTTTAAATTTTAGAAAAATATCAATTTATGTGTAGAAATAACTTTTTTTTTCTTTATTTGTCTTGGGTCTCACTCATTGCACGCCCCTGATTGTAAGTTCCAGTTTTGGATTTGGGTTAATTTGTATATTACAAACAATTTATTTCCCTCAAAAAGGCAACAAGTGCATGCAAAATTAATCCAAGATGTGTACCTCTAATAATGAAATGTTTCTTAAAACAATCTTTTTGTAATACTGTATGTAGTCTTGTATTTACACTTAAATTTTGCTTTCCATGAGTTTTGATAATATTGCAGGGTGTTTCAAATTTAATCATTTACATTTAAGACTACTTTTATGCCTGTTGTAAATTTTTGTCTTGTTTTGCTTTGAAAGTTTATTAATTTATATAAAAGTGTGTCTCATGACAATTTAGAATAATATTGAGATAAGCTTTTACACTGATCAGTTACAATACACAATTTGGACTAAAATTAAATAACACTCCACTGACGTCCTACTAAATTATTATTATTATATCTAGGATTATTTGTTCCTGCAAGTAACATATATATATATTTATTTGTACAAAATGTATCTTTCTGCCGAATTATTAATTAATTTTCAACACGGCATTTTCTATTATTTTATTCTTTCTCCTTCAATACAATCAAAATATCATTCCAAATATAATTAATTAATTATCTAAATCAAACATTTGATATTAATTGTATCGTACTTGGCTGGAATTTTTTTTGTAAATATAGTCATCATATGAAAATATTAAACAAAATATAATTTGACCAAAACATATTTTCACAATATATCATTGATTCATATTCATTTCCAAAACATCCCAATTATCTATCTGAAACATGAATTCTATTACAGCAGCATCTTCCCCATCTTCGACCGGTGGTGCAAGCTCATCAAACATCATCGGCGAAACCGTTTACATCATAATATTCTCCATAGGCCTTACCATAGTTCTCCTAACCATCATTGTGGCTTTTTACTACTTCTGCAGAACCCATGTTTGGTCCCCCACCAGCAACCTCAACCACCAAAGAGCTTCCCCCATCGCCGCCGTCCCAAACCCATCTCAGCCGCAGCAGCCGGTGGCCGGTGCTACTAAAGAAGCAGGCTTATTAGATAATGAAGCTCTTCTTTCCACTTATCCAAAGCTAAGCTATTCTCAAGTGAAGCAGCAGCAGCAAGGAAACTTAACGGGTTCATCAGGAGGCCTAGGGTCGTGTTGCTGCTCAATATGTTTGGTTGATTATAAGGACGATGATACGCTTCTAGTGTTGCCGTATTGTGCTCATTTCTACCATGTCAAGTGTGGTTTACAGTGGCTTCGACTGCATCCCACGTGCCCGGTGTGTCGGAACTTGGCTAGTCCAGCTTCGGTTCATCGGCAAGTTTCTCAGTTAGAATTATTAGCCCCTCCTTTGCCAATTCCAGAAGATGATTATGTGATTCATGTGGTATAGCTTTAATTTATTCCTTCTTTGAATTTGTTTTTTATTTTCTTGGTGGGGATAGATGGAGTAGGTGGGAGTTATATATTTAAAAAATTATGTAAATACTAAATAGACTTTTTTTTTTTTTTTGTTGAAGTTGGCTCATGTATTAAAATAGATTTTTCATGTACACGTGACTTTCATCTAGCTGGTAGCTAGAGTTTATTTATTATTTACATATATACAGGAGCGGTATTTCAATTTATATATTTGGTATCTCCTATCAATATTAAATTTAAGAGAATTGTTATATCATGCAAATATCAGATTCTATTTATTTAAATTTAATAAGTATTATTGGATATCACTAATCAATCATAAAGTGTCACTTCATGTGATGTTGGTCACCCTAAGAATACCACCAATCTTGATGCTAGAGGTATTGCTATAGCCAGATGTGAATCCCTGAATCAGAATGTGGCCGAGAGAGAGAGGTTGCCAAATTTTGGCAATGTTGACTTCTTGTTTTTTATTTTTATAAAAATATTTTTGTGTAGATAGATGAAAGAGAATGTAAAAATATTTATTGTGGATGCTACAAGGGGCCGAATACCAACCATCTAAATTTAATATATAAAATAAAATAACAATGTTTAGTAGAATTTTTGTATTATAATATAGAACAAACTTGTCCAAGTGGATAATGTGTCGGAATCTAATGGGATGGAATGGATATTAAACAAAATGTCCTCTATAACTATAAAGATATATTTAATTTAACCATAGGCCGTACGTTATATTAACATGATTGAACGTTCCCATATAACAAAATGTATTCTGCTATTCTTTTTTCTTTTTTTCATTTGGTAATGCACACATTAGAGACAATATATATATATATATAATATAAACGACGTTCTTAAATTATGAGTTATAATCTGCTGGTTTTATCCGTTTGTTCTCAATTAAAGTAGGTCAAAAAAGGGTGCATGCTTATAAGATTAGAGAGTTGCTGTTTGGAAAATTACACAGTTATATATTTTAGTCTTTTAGTACTAAAGAATATTGTTGTTTTAATTGAATTATAATAAGGATGTTTTATCAAATTATCGGCATATATATGAATAATATTTATTTATATATATATGGGTTATCAGCGTGATTCTGAAGAGTTTGTATTGTTTATCAAATTATAAACTTGATTGATCATGGTATATTATCATAAGGGTACATATTTCTAATTAATTGGATCCCATAACTTGCTTAAGCTTAAAAATGATTTTACCATTTATAGAACTGGCAATACACTCTGAATGTTTCAAATACAATTGGCACTCGCAATATTAGGCGTATACACGATCTTTAACTGAATTCTTTGACTATACATTATATATAATATATATATTTATTTATTAATTGGGGAGTACTTTATTGTATTGACTTAATTTGTCTATAAATTAGTTATGGTTTTCAAGGAAAATAATATAATACGCTTTTCTTTCTTTTAGAAAATAAAAATGCAAAGATTATATTATTTCTTTATGTAATCAAATCCACAACTAATATAGGATCGAACAAAAATTAAGATTGCACTCCAAAAGTAAGCATGTGTAATATATATATATTTTTTTAAAACTATTCTATATGTAGGTAGATTTTAAAAACACAAAAATAGTGCATTATTTTTATTAGTATAATTTAATATCAGGTTCTACTTATTTGAATTTAATATAAATATTATCAAATATTCCTAATTAATAATGAGATGTGAACTCAGTATGATGTTAGACAATTTAAAGTGATAAACAACGACACTGTAATATAAAGTGCTTGACAAATAAATTACATATGTGAATTAGAAATTGATTTAAAAATAATAGTAATAATTAATAAATCACTTTTTTTTTTTTTTTCATTTTCTTCCTAATGCAAAATAAACTTCACTACAATATAATTCATCAATCTAACCTCTAGTCTAGACACCAAACGAGTTATTCTCCTACATATATCCCGAAAAGCAAACTAATACCATCATACATAATCCTAAACCAAACTTTCCTCCACTCATAATAGCGGCAGACTTCTCCGACTTCGGCCCATTATTCTCCGGCGAGTGGCGGCCTTCTCCAGTCGGTGATGGAACTACTGGACTTGGAACCGGAACATAAGGTTCATCATGAGATCCATTATTATATGGTGGCGGCGAAGACGGCGGGCTTCTGACAGTCGTTGGAGCCGGAGAAGGTGGCGACGCCGGTCGTACTGGCGCCGGCGACGGAGGATAGGTTACAGGACAATTATGTACGGCAATGGCGATCTTCTGGCCGAGGTTGCAGTAGTTTGACAAATTGCAGATGAAGTAAAGCACACCTGGCTCTGTCAGCGAAACGATTGCTGGTCCGCCATAGTAGATCTTGATAGGGCTCCAAGAGGTGCAGCTCTCGTACTCTTGTCTCGTCACTTGGATCACGTTGTAACGCCCCGTTTCGAAGTCAAAAACTGTAAAGAAAATATATCAATGCATATATATGGTTTGAATATGATGATGAAGATAGCGAAAAAGGGAGATACCGAGAGAGTCGCCGAGTTTGAAGAAGTGGGTGGAAGACCAGTTTGAGTAGTAATCAGAGAATGGAGGGATGGTCCAGAGCGAATCTCCGACCCAGTATTGTAGCCCAGAAGGTGGTGGGAGTGGTGGCGGTGGTGGTGATGAGGAGCAACCGAACGATGGAACTACAGCTGCTATGATGATCGTGATTGTCACTACAACCGGAGTGAACAAAACGACGTAGTTTTGATGAAGCACAGCCATATGTTGCAACTTAAAGTGATCGAATTGGCTAGCTGCAGAGAGATCGATGGAGGTTTCTTTTTTGGTGGGTTGATGAAGAAATTTCATGTAATGGGAGATGATCTTATATAATTGGTCAAACGTACTACGGTTTTAACAAAATTAATGCAGATATATATGTTACTTGGAATTTTGGTCAATGTAAGTGTACGTTATATCATATGTTATTGCTATTTTAAGGTTAGTCTACTTAAATTTTGAAGGATTTGAAACCATTATATTTACTTTTCCGGTAAAAAAGTACCCTTATAAAAATTCAAATTATGAATGAGTTTAGGTGTACAACAAATTCTATATTGATGGGGCCAATTCCCCTGTTAAAAAAAAACCCATATTGTGATCAATGATCGGTCATAACTAGTGATATATCGAGTTTTACGTTTTAGATCTAGAAAATTCTGAAGAAAAAAAAAACATCATACTTTTATTCTAGATGTGTAAATTAGTTTATTAAACTTTTAAGAGTTTAAGTTTTATATCATAAAAAACTATCTATCACTCATTTGATTTTAGTTTTTATAGATACTTTAAAAAAAAAAGAAAAAATATGTCAAAGTTAGGAAAGTTTTTTTAAAAATATTTAGTGGTGATGATGGTTTTGTAGTAGCTACAATAACCCTCAAAATCAAAGAATGACCCAAACAAGAAGAGTAATGAATGCTAAAAAAAATAAGAATGATACTTTTAGCAATCAAACAAATATTATTTGGAAATATGATCCTAGCCATAAACATCCAAAATTTCTTTTTTATTTGTAAAATTAATACGAAGGGAAAAGAAAAGTATGAAATTTTAATTATATTTTAAATTATTTTTGCTTCTTTATTTTTCTTTAAAAAATAAAAGTTCTAATCAAATATTTAACAAAAATTTGGGAGAATCTAAAGTCTTATTGTCGTGAAGAGTATCCCGGCAAATTTGTAAAAAAAAGGGCTACCATTCTTCCAACTGTGCCGGCCTCAACCGCAACAACCGACAATCGGCGACAGGGACGGCAGACATTCTCTCGTCTCGCGTCTCGAACGCCTCGACCTCTCCCTATCGCACAGGCAGCCGTAGCAACCCTCTCTCGTTTCCGCCCCTCTCTGGTAACGCTGACTTGCAAATTTGATTCTTTGTATTTATGTAAATGTATGCGTATGTATATATAACACGATAGAACTGCTATGAGTTGTTTGTATTCATTAAATTAGATCAGAGGTGGCCGTGATTGTCCACAAATGTCGAACCACTGCTTAATTTTGAAATATTGTATTGGCTGTAGATGACCACTTTGTTGAAATATCTGTCTTTCTTTGACTGTGATGCCCAATTAGTTGTTGTGTTTCTTTCATTTGGGTTGTAGGAATGAAGTTTTTTCTGACTATGATGTTGTTATAGTTAAGGTGTTTGGTTTAATGTTTGAATGAAAAAATGAAAGCTAATGTTATTGTTTTGGCAACTTTACACGTGAGAAAATTGAATGTGTATTCTTAATTTGGATCATGAATTATAACTATACATGTAATATGACTTATTAATTTTAGATTGTGGTTTTTTTTTCTTAATATATTAATAATTTTTTTAGTTTACCAAATGGGCCAGCAGATTCCCGTCCCAGTCCTCACCTTGGGGAATATGTGGGGACAGGATCGCAGGGATGGGGAATGCAATCCCTGCACATTTTCCATCCCTTTGACATCACTAATAAGTGAAGTGAGTTGTGTGGAATGTTGCATACCAGATGTTTGATTAAAGTACTCTGAATATCCTTTTGTTTTTCTCAAACCCAATCCTTTCTCTTTTGTTTTGTTTAATGGTAAAACAACACGTATTGTCGGGTGGGATGTCGTTGTCCTTTTTATTTAGCTTTGCCTGCTTTTCAATTTTCCAGGGAAAATTAAATTGTGTACAGCTTAGTTGAGTTGAAACTCCGTTTTTACTAGTTTTCCGCTGGTTTCGATATCTAACATAATTTTACAATTTCTATGTGAGAAAATGGGTTGTTACTGTTTTAAAGATTAGTCTGTTTAATAAGCCGACAATGTTATTGGATGCTACTTTGTTTTTGAGTCTGCTGTCTAGTTGATTTAGAAAGTGATACAATTTGCGATTTAAACTGCTTATGATTTTAGGTGATTGAATGCTTTCTGTTCAATAGGGAAAATTGTTTCCGAAGCTATTTAGAGATGGAAACTGAAGTTTGAGTGCTATTTCTAGATCATGTTGTATGATTAATGACTACTTGAGACAATCATTTCATTCCGCGACTGTATATCCTCTAGCAAGAATATTTTCCCTTTTTTAGTAAATGATAAAAAGTGGTGTTTGAGTACAATTCCAGCTCATGTAATTTGGTGATATAGATGAATACTTTAAGATTTTATTCTCATTATGCAATTTCAATGATAAAGATGACTTTTTATTGTGTTTTTCATCGAGAGTTATAGTGGAAGCATCGAAGTAACACTTCATTCTTATTGTCTCAGAGAGATCACAATCAAGTTTGTGAACTATGTTACCACCGCGGATGAAGCAGGCCATCACAGATAACCCAAAGAAGCTGGCAAACTTGATTGATCTTGTAAATCTTCCTACGCCATTAAGGGAGTTTATGGGTCAGTCTCAGACTTCTCGTCTTGGTTGTTTCATGCGTGTCTGGTCATATATCAAGGAGAACAATCTTCAGGTTCTTCTATTCTGCACTTCTTTTCTTTTTCTGTTCGTAGTGTCTTGGTGTAAACCGTGTAATGATGGGCAACAAAGAAAATGTTTATGTTCTATTATCAACTAATAATTTTATGAATTTTCATTTTTCCTTCGTTTCAGGAACAAAAGCTTTATCTAACATATGCTTCTCTTAGCATACATGTGTCGTGTTACTCTAAACTAATTGATCTTTGAGCGCCTGTAAATTTTCAAAATATGGATTCTTGTAAAATGAAAGATGGGGTTGTCTGGTTTATAGCGTTTTGTCAAAATCTTTTTGTATCAACCGTTAATGGGTAGTTTAGATAGAGTCTAATCATTAGTGTGCGACTGAGTAGTTTTCGTTTCTGTTAAATATATATCAGACACTTGGAATTTCTCTACACATTCATTTGATTCAATTTACAATGATGTATTAGGATGAGAATTTTATATAAAAGAAGCTAAACTCAATTTTTCTTCTTAGGATCCCAACAACAAGAATGTGGTGAATTGTGATCAAAAGCTGAGGAGTATTTTATTGGGCAAGCCTCAAGTTGAGTTAGTTGAGCTTCCTTCACTGATCAAGCTCCATTTTCCAAAGAAATCAAGCTAAATTGTCTATTTACTATTACGTGCCTTCTCCACACTCCCCAAAGGTGTCTCTCAAGCAAGAAGCTTCCGATAACCCTCAAATTTTGCATGTTGTAATAAGATTTGTATTTTGTTTTCATTCTTAGTTTTGTAAGAAATTAAAATTAGTAATTCGCTACTTTATTTTCACCACTTTTGTAATGAAAACAAGTCAAACCTTTTTTTTTTTAAAAATACTTATCAAGGAAAAAGTACAGTTTCTTTAAGGGGCTAAAACCAAATGTCTTAGGGAAACTTTGTCATGTAAAAAAAAAGAGAAAAAACTCTTAAATTCTAGTAGGCCAATCTAATCAATTATGACCGTTACCCTTAAACTTTCCCAAGCCTAGCTATTTCGATCAACATTTGAGCCATTATGTATTTTCAAGCAACCTCTAGAAATCACACGTGTGTTATAAATATTCACTCATTTATATACTTCTATTTATTTTTTACTTTTTTGCCTACTTGGCTGTATTCTAAAATGTTTACGTAATGCTTATCCTGATTCGCATCTCATAGGATTCCTCCTCTGTCCCAAAAACACTACGCCTTGGAGTTTTAAATTGCCTCTGGCTAAGTTTCTAGCCGTTGGAACCAAAATTTGGACAGCACAGAACTGCGTCTCTTCTTCTTCTTCTCCAAAGAATCGAATTTTACTTTCGTCCGATCTTGTTGGTATTTCACGAAAAGAAAGGGCATTTTTTCAGCACTGAGTTTCCCTTGCCAAGTTTAGATTTTGAAATCTATAGTTGGGGTTTGTGGCCAAGAAAATGAAGGGGGTGAAAGGAAAATTGCTCAAGAAAATCAAATCAATCAAACCCGCTGACTATCTTAAGCTCCAAGATCGAATTCTTCAGGTGAGTTTCTCAAATGGGTACGTAGATTCTTCTCCCAACGATGTCAATGTTCAAGCTCAGAGCAGGTTGAGTTTCGAAGGAACAGAGGAGAAGAAAATTAACCGGAGTTGCGTGGCAGTACAAGAGCCCGATGTTATCGATGTGGAAGAGCTGATGAAAGACCTTGAAGAAGAAGAAGATATGGATTTTGATGAAGATACAGACGACAAGGAGAACATCAGGCCACATTTGTCTACGAAGAACCCGTTTTATCTCAAACCCAATCCAGAGATTTCGATAAGAACAGAGCAGGGATTAAGAGAGAGAAGGGTTTCGAAAGATTCAGAACTGTCGACACCAGAGCCTGGTAATCACAGACAAACTGAAACAACCCCTTTATCGGAGATGGACATCTCGTCTTTCCGGCGGCCGGATTTGAACTCGCATAGCCTATTTGATCCGAGACTGCTCGCCGCATTTCATCAAGCGGTGTTGGAACATATCAGAATGAGCGAAGCGGAGAGAAAAAACAGAACTGAAGAAAAGAGCAAAGAAGAAGAAGAAGAAGAAGAACACGAGCCACCTTCGAAAGCTCCACGAATCGAAAAAGATGGTGATGGGGATGATGACCCTTTGCTAGAATTCGAAGAGAAGTGTCCACCGGGTGGTTCAGAGTCAATAATCTTCTACACAACAACACTGAGAGGGATTCGAAAGACTTTCGAAGGCTGCAGCAGCATACGCTTTCTTCTCGAGAGCTTTCGGGTACTGTATTACGAAAGAGATGTTTCGATGCACTTAGAATTCAGGGAAGAGTTGAGGATGATCTTGGATGGAAGAGCACTTCCTCCAAAGCTTTTCATTAGAGGAAGATACATTGGTGGAGCAGAGGAGGTGCTGGGACTACATGAGCAAGGAAAGCTTAGGCCACTCTTCAAAAGTGTCCCCATTGATAGGAGTGATGGCCCTTGTGAAGGGTGTGGAGGAGTAAGGTTCGTGGTTTGCTTCAATTGCAATGGCAGCCATAAGGTCATTAGTGAAGAAGATGATGGTAATGGTCAGTACCAAATTTGTCCCAAGTGTAATGAGAATGGATTGATTATATGCCCTCTTTGCTGCTGAAACACTTGGCTTTTTTTGTTCATTTTCTTCCTTTGTATCTACGATTTTCTTTTTCTCTTTTTTCCTGAGTTATTTTTCTATTCATATTCTTTTGATTCTTTCTGTGCTGGTTGGAGTACAATTTCTGGGGCATTATTTGGCTATATATATATACCTGTTTCTGTGGATTAAAGTCAGCTTCTTCCTTGTTCAATATGTAAAATTCAGAGTGAGCAATAAATGGAGAAGATTCCTTAAATTCTTTCTTCAGGGCTGAAAATGCAAATTTTTCCTTTACATCTGTATCTTTTTCTTTATCCATGAATAAAGGAGAAGTATATTAAGTGGGCAGGTGAGCTTTTCTGAGCTTCTATAGTGTGGAACCAATGTAGAATCTCTGCATAACGATCTACCAGAATCTCATTAGGGAAAAAACTCTTATAACACTTTCTCCTCGGCAATGAATACATTCAGGTAACCAAACCTTTCCATCCCTAAATCGTTAGTATCATTTTCCACATTCTTAGCACTAAATATTCTTTGTGAGGATTAGATATTGATACTTGCAACTTCTTAGAGCTAACTTCAACCAAAATTCTAATAAAAATCTAACTTTTGCATTATATTAGTTCAATTTTCATATTCTCTATTTTTCTCATCTCCAATTTAACACTAGAATTTCTCTTTTATTAAGAATAATTTGTACAAAAAAAATGTTAGATTGAAGTAAAATTTAAAAGAATATTTTAAAATTGTGTCTTAGTGTTTCATCAAATATAATGCAACACTATTTACATCCATTAATATATCACAATATTTAAAATTTCATTAGAGTGTGATTTAGTACAATTTTTGCACTTAGATACAAATTTAAAATATTATTAAAGATAACCTTAGTGTTTAACTATTTATTGAGATTAAATACACTTTATCTCAGAGAAAATAACAAATTGAACTTGCAGATTAATTAGCTCTAAAATTTAACTATTTATTTTCTAGTCTAGTTGTGATCTCTCTCTCTCTAAATATATCTTCTATATAATAAGTGTAGATAATGAGAATTTTTTGTTTTAACGATTTTTTATTTTTTTCAATGGTAATTTTAACGGAATATTCTTATATTGAACATAATATTCTTATATTTAACGATATTCTTATATTGAACAGAATATTCTTATATTTAACGGTAGTTTATAAACCATTAAACTTAAACTTAAATAAAATAAAATAAATAATTAAAAAAATTAAAATAAGATATTTTTGAGATATTTTACAATGATAATTATTTAAAAATAATAAATAATTAAACAAATTAAAATATTATATTTTTAAGATATTTTACAATGATAATTATTTAAAAATAACAAAATCATATGTTTTACAAGTTAAATAAAATTTAATTAAACTTAAACTCACTTATTAAAATAATAATATAATCTAATGTCGATTAGCAACAAATTTTTTTTAAAAAAAAAACTAGCAAGAAATTTAAATTTAAAATACATGTATAATATTTAATATTACATTAAACATATAATATATAATCTCTTGTTTTCACTCCCAAATTAAAAAACTAGAACAAATATAAACTTAAACAAAAATAAATAAATTATTTAATTAAAATATAATATGTATTTGAAATTGTTGACGCGGTTCTTCGCCAACAGGTAATTAAAAGAAGAAGAGAAATGAATTAGTGCTAAAAGTGAACCGAAACAGATATATGATCTTAGAGGATGAAAGAGGTGACCCAAGACACGTTTTTTAAGTGGTTCAAAGGTTAAAATCATTCTACTCCACTAGTCAATATTATTGATCTATACTGAGTATTTGATTACAGAGTATTTCTTACAAGAGATTATTTTTCCAACCCCTATCAACTCTCAGGGTCTCCATATTTATAGGAGAAGGCACCTAGAAGTTGGTAAGAAGGTCATCCCGTGACCTTCTTACTTGTCGTATCAATTCTGTGACATTCATGATTAATTCCTAAACCTGACACATAAGTGTGGTCAAATCAATAGGTAATGGGCCGCACGGGCCAACCCAGTCGTGGGTGTCTGAACACGCACGTTCCTGCTGCGTGTCCGAGAAGTCAGGGGGATATCAGACACGTGATGCCTGATATATGCACGTTTACCTTGCGTGTGTTGACTTCACAAAGGGTCACAGCCTCCATATCCAGCTCGTACCACGAGCTTCATACTTAGCTCGGTCTTCGACCTTCGGAATCCCTGCCCCGGCCTTGGGCGGTGAAGGCGAGCTCTTGGGGCTTCCTCGAGCTAAGAAGGCACGACACTACGACAGAAGCTCCGACCCTGGGGATGATCATGAGGTAATCATGGTTAGGCCGCAACTCGGCTTACTAATCAGCCCGTGGGAAAATCAGGGCGTACAGAAATTAATATAAATTTAATAAAAATAATTAATAAATTCTACCCACAAAATTAAACATGCATAATGCACATTACTTATATCTAGTATATATATATATCAACCAATAATCATATGAAAATTGATCTCAATGAGTAATGGACACGTATTTGGCTTATTAAATAAGGTATAATAATTTTACAAATAGCCTTATATGAGAAGTATTTTTATTAAAATAAAAGAATTATTAAAGAAATTATTTTTATTAATAATAATAAATGAAGGAGAGTGCATAAAAAAATGTTTTTAATACATGTTAGTGAAAGGAAGAGAATATGAGTATTTTTGTCCATTAATAATCATAATGATTTAGGCTATTTTGCTAAAAAAAAATTATTGGGATAATTTTTTAATCTTTAAAACAAAATGGGGCTATTTTACTCCTAGGCCCAATATTGCATAATATTAGTATGGCCTAAGAAAGGATTATTTATAAAATTGAATAGTTGGCATAGATAACAATCTAAATAATCCTAGAATTTAACACGAGTAATGATTTGTATGCATAAAATATACCAAAATATTACATATAGTTATATGACAATTTTTTTTTTATTCTAATCACATTTATTTAAATTAAAATTCATTGAATTAAAAATACTAACTATATTACTATTTATAATATTTTGATGCATATTTTGCTTTATATAAGTAAGATGCACATTTTATATTCTATTCTCCGTGTGACCTCATCTTAGTAATTAGTAAATGATTCCATAACAAGTTAATCATGACCAATATTGATTTTACTAGGGAACTAACTTAATCATGTCGACAAAAACTTAATAATGCAAAAACATGACTTTTATGAAAAGAATGACTCTATTGCTTGTATGATATAAGTTGTTGCAACTTTGACTAATATTTGCTGGTAAAGTCAAAAAATAGTTGACGCTAGAAACTCTAAAATTGCGACCCCTAAAATAAACTCTAAAATTGTGATACTATACCAAATATTTCAAGACTATATGTAGGTGAAGAATCTTATAGAAAAAATAAAATATTATTCAAATTCATAGGTAGACATAAGAATGTCCTGAACATACAATATAATACTTATAAAAATACATGAAAAACACAAATAAATGAGATTCATTTTAGAATTTGAACATGTGAATAAATTTTAGTTACTCTTTTACTCTATTATTTGTTGTTGTATTAGCTTAATTTCAATAAAAATACTTTTATTTTACTTTGTTAAAGAAACCCACATTACTTTGATTTAAAATGTTTGAATATAAAAAGAGAGAGAACAAGTGATTGGAAGGAAGAGAAAAGTTGAGTTGAAAAAGGAATAAAAGAATAAAAATTGATTGGAAAAAAAGGATGGGTTGACAGTAAAATGAATTATCATCTTCAAGGCTTCTTCAAAACTCTTCCCGTCAGCCTCAGCGCCGTACGGAACCACCGTTGCTTTTCAGTCCAATTCAGAACCAGGTTCCCCCTTTCACCACTCACCTATACTCACACTTTTGTCTTCTTCTTCTTATTATTCTAAATTTTAACCGAGAAAAAAAAAGAAAAGAAAAAAGATCTTGGTTAATAAAACTTAATACTAATCAATGTTGTATTTGTGTGTGTGTGTGTGTGTGTGTATATACACACAAATATATGCTTTTCTGGGTGCCATAGAATTTGTCTTGATAAGATAGAAATGGAGGAAAATTGTCTCTCTGGTGGTTCTGAGGTGGTGGTAGCTGACCCTGACATGTTAGCAAACAAAATCTCTGCTATTCGGATTGCTGGTTCTGCAAAACTCCAAGTAGTACCTTCTTGCATTCCCTTTACTATTTTGTGTTTTTGGGGTCCAAGATGTTTCATGAACATAGCTCATCTACAGGCAAAACAATGTTATAAGGAATATACATGTACATTTATATATTTAGAACATGCTGCATACTTTCTTGAATCCCATTTGTGTGGATTTGTAGATATAGATAGTCTTTTATCGATTCCTTTTCATAAGTAATTTGCTGTCTGAAGGTGAGAGTAGTTAATACAATGTTCATAATTGATTGGTTTTTCTTGTTAGTGAAAAATCTCCCAAACTATATGAATCTTATGATGGCTATTTTTTGGTGACTTTCTTATATTGTTGATATTTACTTATGGTACATTCATACCAGGTAATTGCAGATTTTGATGCCACACTAACCAAGTATTGGGTCAATGGTCGTCGTGGGACAAGTGAGTCACCCTTGTACTTAAATGGTTTACAATTCTCTATATGTTTGATTTGTTTCAGTTTTATTGATAACAACCATAGGCAGTCATGGCCTTTTGCGACAGGTGAATCCAGAATATGATATGAAGAGGAGGGAGTTGTATTATTACTATCATCCATTAGAATTTTCACCAACAATTCCAATTGAGGAGAAAACAAAGCTCATGGAAGAGTGGTACGCATCTCTACACACTCACCATTCTAAACAAAATAACCAAATTGCTTGTGTGCATGATGCAACTACAATAGCAGTATGGTTCAATAAGTCCACTAGGGTAAGCTTATAGTTACATTTTTTCATGAAGTATGCTGCATAAAAGTTCATGTTCCTTGAATGATAGATTAAATTAAATTTGGACAATCAAATTCAAAAGATTGAAATTGTCAATAGTATTGATGCAGGTGGGGAAAAACACATGCTCTTTTGATCGAGGGAGGCGTTACATATGATGCAATAAAGCAATCTGTTGCTGATTCTACAATTGCTTTTAGGGAAGGTGTTGCCGAACTACTTGAACTTTTGGAGGTAAAGCTTATTTTATGTGCACCATGTTTTCTGGATGGATATATATGCATCATAGTGAGGCATTACAACAGCAATTTGATCCTCTGATTTAATTGAGACTATATTTTGAAGAGTATATGTTGGCTACCCAAGGCATGATTATGAATCTCCAAAACAATGAGTCTCGTTTTATTTTTTCCCTCCTTATATGTTTACTGGTATTTGCTATCCCAGGAAAGAGACATTCCCGTACTTATATTTTCAGCTGGACTAGCAGATATAATTGAAGAAGTGAGTGATAAATTTTTCGCTTCTCAAACTTATAAACATTATATGTTTTAATCATGGACTGACTTGCAATTTGCTTTGCTGTCACTTATATTTCATAATATCAGGTCATGAGGCAGAAGCTTCACAGATCTTTCAAAAATGTGAAGATTGTCTCAAACCGAATGGTATTTGATGAAAATGGTTGTCTGGTATCTTTTAAAGGTATCAAATTCTTTAAAAAAATGATTAAAAGAGTTAATAATAGCGTTCCCCTTCCTTTGTGCACAAATTGTTTACACCGCAAGAAGTTTTACTTGGCCCAGCGTTCTGTTTAATAAATTATTACATACAATTTTCATTTTTTTCTGGCATGATACCAGCAAAATGTAAGAGTCAAATGAGAATAATATTGTTGGCGCTGTATTTGTGGCCTAATCAGTAGTGCTTACATTCATGATCTTTGTAACGATAGAAACATAGCACTGGCCTAACCTTCTCTTTCTAATGCTAGTATTTCTTATTTCTATCTATGCTCATTCCATTCATTATTAAGTGGTAAAAGATTAAGAGGGAGCTCATGATTTGTTCTCACTAATTTTATGTACAGGGAAGACAATTCATACTTTAAATAAGAATGAACACGCTCTTGGAATGGCTGCTCCTCTTCACAAAAAACTGGGTGATGTAGATGAACAAACTTCTGACAATTCCTCAGTTAAGACGAGAACCAACGTGCTGCTTCTCGGTGATCACCTTGGGGACCTGGGAATGTCTGATGGCTTGAACTATGTGACCAGAATTGCCGTGGGATTTCTGTGAGTAAATTTGATTATCCTATACTAAGCTATTTAAGTCTCTTCTTTTTCAGTTACATGCAATATGTTTTACTCCTTTATTGAGTTATAAAATTTCTACAATGTGAGACAGTCCATCAGCGAACCAGAAACGCTGGTTGTTTATTTTCCTTGAACAAAGAAAATGAGCAGAATTCATTACTCAAAACATATTTCCAGTTTTATTTTGGTATTTATAACTGCATCTGTTGAGAGCTCTTATAACACCTGTCTTTGCTCTTATAACCACTACTGACATTCAAAGACAACATGGGCATGCATAACTTTGGCTTTATATGACTAAGCTGTGTTCTGTCTGTCCTTTTTACCGTTTTGAGAATTTCAACAAATTAGAACTACTTTGTACTTTTACATAACATTGATTCTTAAAAAAACAAAATCATTGCTGAACCCTGTTACTTGGTGCTTCAGGAATGATAACGTTGAGAGCTCTCTGGATACCTACCGCAATGCCTTTGATGTTGTTTACTTGGTAAGTTAAACATCATTGCTTAGATCGTGTGCTTGTCTTAAAGAACTCACTTGCCGTGAGGGATGCAATAATGATGTTTTATATAACAAACTTGATTATGTTAATGTTACTACTCTACCTAGCAAGATAATACACATTAATTTGTAACAACCTGATAAACTTTTAGGCAAATGTTTTATGAGGTGAGCTTTATCAATCCGTGATCTTTTTTATCCTGTTTAATACATGGTCCAGTGCTTACTTTTCTACTATCTACACATTTTTTGTTAGCTAAAGTTCCACAATCAGCTACAATTTCTAATTTTATGAATACTTTGATTGCAGAATGATGCACCTATGTCCGGGGTTGTCAAACTTGTTTCTCAGCTGTGCTAAATTTGATGATGTACAAAAAGGTTCAACCAACCCTATGACCCCCAAGTGAAATAGCTTTTTTTTTCTTCCCTTTTTTCAATCCAATGTGACATTGGCGCACAGCTCATTTCGATGGGAACTTTGGCTTGCCCTATCCAATCAGAATGTTTGGGTTAATATTATTAATAAGTAATCTTAGTTATATAAGTTGAGTAACTATTTTTATATTTCGTCTTCGTAAGCACAGTCAAAAAAATGTTAAGAGTACCAAAATTACAACCTAAACCAGCAATGATTGCAAATATGAGGTTTAAAGAAACTAATGATCTGAAAATCTTTTAATTTAAGTTATCATCCCACATTAGAGATGGTAAATTCCAAAGAGAACGAAGTACAAACACAAAACTACCCTATTTACCTAAACTTAAAAAAGAAAGGCTTACTTACGCTTCTTCCCATTCTTACAAACAGAAGTGGGGAAGCCCCTGTACACTTGCTCAAAAATAAGCTTCTCACTTTTGACCCGTTTGCCTCAAAGACAGCAGGACAAACAGACAAACAAATGAATTAGGAATGCAGAGTTATTCTCGATAAGTTAAAGGGTCAACCCACCTCCTATGCAACAACCATTGCCATTGGTATTGTTGGAGCTGTGACTTCATTGGCGGAAGATTCAGCAGCTGTGGCCTGTTGTAACTTAGTGTAGTGAAATTCAATCTGTAACCGGTGATGAATCGGTGTCGATGCCATTAAACCCTTCTTGAGATCAACCTGCAATTCCCTTATTGGGATGGCAGCCAAGAAGCTCTTGATATACTCCTTACATGATTCTTTGCCTCTGCATACAACTTCAACTTCTTTATTGTCATTCCCCATCTCATTCATTCTCTCCGGCTGACTCTTTTCAACTTTAGGTTCCTTGGAGTTTTTTGAGTGTCCCTTAAAGCTGCCAGGTTTTCCATCTAATTGTTTCTTCTCTTGAGGTAGTCTTTGGATGGTTGTGTCTTTATCAAATTTCAGAACATAAGCCTGATTACACCCCTCAAAAAGCCTCTCACCCAAAGTGTCGATTATGTAGTAAGTGTCATGCTCTACCTTTAGGACAAAGAAATGGTCATTCCAGCTTATGATATAGATGCTGGAAGACTCACCATTGCATGGTAAGTCTGATGCCAAGCGACTGATCTCGTCCCACATGCTATCAAAGGACATAACACCATTAAGGAAGTCAAGTTCCCCTTCTTCAAGTCCTTCAGGATGGAAGAAACCAATAAATGATTTCTCTGGAACAACAGTGAGAGGCCGAACTTTAGCTTGCAGGACTGTCTCGAGATCAAAGTGTCTGTCTGGGAACCGTTCAATGTAGTCCTTGTTCTCACAAAGATTTCTCCATTCTGATGATCCATCTCTAATCAAGCTATTGAAATCAGACTTAATGGGCATTTCATCTTGGTTGGACTGCAACCAATCAGCAATGACAGCAACCAGGGCTGTACATGCACTCTCTCCTGCAGCACGTTCACTTCTTTGATCAATTGAAGCAAAAAATACTTGGGTCTGGAGCTTCATTAGCCCATCACGACTAGTTACTTCCTTGTTCTCCCAACTGCCCACAGCAAAACTATCCTCCCCAAATTCAGAAAATGATGATCGATTAGTTGTAGAACCACCTTCTGTTCTGTGCCACTGCAAGAAAGTTGTCATTTAACATATTAGAATCCTAGAAACATGTTATTGCGAAAGTTGAACAGCAAAAAAAGGACATGAATTACAAAAAGAAAAGACAATAAAAAGTTGTTAAGTACCCCTAAACTGGATTCATCAGAGGAGCTAAGCTGCCTGCGATCAAAATCAATATCATCCCCGCCCTCTTCTCCATAATGCTTTTTCAAAAGCGGCTCTCCCTTGGCTTTAGGAGATTTGCTAAGGTTCATTTTCCTCTTCTTCCAAGGCAGGATTCTACGCTTTGAACTCCCCTGTGATATCTGTTCAGAGACTGTCGCACTAGAGTTTTCAATACTTGAGCGAAAGGTATCAGGCTTACGATTACTGAAGTAAATTAAACACTCGTCTTCACCATTGACATTAGAATTGGAGTAAAATGATCCTTGAGCACAGTTTGCAAGCGCCAAAGTTTCATAACTGACTGACTGCCTGACACCAAAATCCTCGCTCTCCTCTGTTTCTCCACCAGCATCATCATCAAACGAATCTGTGTCAAATGGAGAATGGCTAGCAGTATCTTCACTTCTAATAGAGCTCCTGCCATCACTCCCATCTTCTTCACGGCGCGTCTTTTTGGCTTTTCCAGCCGACACATATTCTTTAAAAGTTTTCACCTTTCGCAGACCTGCCTTGAGTGCAGAGAACTCATCTCTTGCTGTTGTGAAAACTTCCAAAGAACGGGGAGACATAGGAAGAGGTGATGTTGGTCCTTGCGCTGCCCCGGAATGCTCTTGAGCAGTTCCTAGTTCTAGTAGGATAAGAGATAGCTGCATTGTGGGACTAGACTCAGAAGAACAACCAGGGACATTAAGAGGTATTTTGAGCCCAAACTCCTTTCCCTCGGTAGTAGAAGCATAATCTGCAAGGTTCAGTGATGAAGTTCCAAAAACAGGGGCCCTGTTTTTCAATCCTTGGTTCACACCCTAATGTATTATAAAAACAAATTAGTGATACTATCAAAGAAAGTAATGAAGACAAATTATATGAGCCTTATTAAACAAAAGATTGCTGAACAGGTCCATGGGAAGATTAAAAGTTTACAATCGACAAGAGGCTTAAGTTTAAAAGTGCCCCAGTGTTCAAATGAACACTTGTTTTAATTAATAATATTAAAGCAAAGAATATGCAAGATTATAGAAAACATAAAATAAAATAAATTATGCAAGATTACTAGCTTTAAGCCTTGAGCAATTACAGATAGCGATTGGGATAAAATATTTTTAACAGAAAAAAAAGTCCTTGTTTAGTCTAACATTCTTTTTTTTTTATAGATACTCTAATACTCTTCAAATGAATAGGTGTAATAATTCATACACTGAAAACAAGAAAGCTAACAATGTTACTATACTAGAGTAAATTAATATTAGATTCTTTTTTACTCTGTCAACCTCCATTACAGTGAAATCACTATTTTTCCAAATTTCTCGTCATAATCCTCAACTGATTCTTAAAAGATAATTATCATATGGGAAATTTTTTTTACAGAATCATATTCCAACCATATTTCCGATCATCTTGATATGTACCCAAAGCTACCATGCTCAAAATATTCCATGGGTACAAACAGAAGTTGAAAAAAAAATCAAAGAAATTTCGTCATCAATAATCAATATCATGAATATATCAGAAGAAACTAGCCCAGATGGTATGAACAATAAATCAGAAAAACCATATCAAAAACTCAGTTGTTAAAAAAAAAAGAGAAAAAAAGCAGATTCAAACCAACAGTCAAGACATAAAAAAAATCAAATATAACAAAATATGTGATCATATAATTTCAATATAGGGACTCACGTTAAAGAGATTAAAGGAGAGCTCCCATGGATAAAACACACCCTCTTTAGGACCCGAAAAGTTACAGACAGTCCGAAACTCCTCATCAAATTCCACGACTCCATTGTCGCTAACAGAGCCTTCTTTGCTCAAATTCTTCTTCGTTGAGCGCCTCAGAGACCCCAAAGCCATACCCTTTGGACCCTTCCACTGAACCTCAACGAAGACCCTTTTCTCTTCCCCATCCAACTTCACCAAATCAAGACCTTCAATCCGGCGAAACGACACCACTACTTCAAATTTCTTGGACCAAAAGAGCGGTGGCCATGGCGGCCATTTCATCATCTTCACCACCATTTTTGCCGAAAAATGAAAATAAGAAAACCAGACTTCTTCAATCTAAAATAACAAAATATAAAAACTACCTTTTGAGAAAAAAAAAATGACCGAGATAAAGGCGTTAACTGAATCAGAATCCGAAATTTGAAAATGGGTTTCTCACAAAATTTAAGGTTTATAATATAATGATCTCGGGAGAAGATGGTGTCAAAGAAGTTGATATGTGAATTGAGTGTATTATATGTGTGTATATATATAGTATGGATCAGATGATACCGTTCGTTCAGTGAGAAAGAAACAAGCACTTTAAAGAGAGAGGAGAGAGAAAGAAAGGCCGGCATTAAAAATGGACCTAATTAACCAACGTCTCTTTCTCTCTCTCTCTCTTAGACTAGGAGAGCACTATTTTGTGTTTTGCAGTTTGGTCCTTTAACTATTATTTATTCTATTATTTACCAACCCCTCTTTACTAGGCGGAGAAATTTGCGAAATATAAGTATATGGCCCACGATTCTTTCAGAATACTGTTTGGATTAAGACCTTTCAATTTTCAAACACTTTTGTAGCATATTATAAGATCTGGAATTCTCCTATAAATAGTAAGGTTATTAGTTAGTAAAAGATATGATTTTTTTTAAGATCTGATTTTTTTTTAATTTGCTGCATTCATTTTTTATTACATTTAATTTGAGATATTTTCTTTTGTTGTATGTATAAACATTTAATTTAATTTAATTTAAGACATCTTCTTTTATTGTATGT
The DNA here is from genome assembly GCF_963169125.1 of Humulus lupulus. Taxonomy (NCBI): domain Eukaryota; kingdom Viridiplantae; phylum Streptophyta; class Magnoliopsida; order Rosales; family Cannabaceae; genus Humulus; species Humulus lupulus. The sequence goes on along the minus strand of NC_084800.1, from coordinate 69,788,278 downwards.
AAAATATTAATATTTTTACTAACGTTGTTAATGTTAACTATGATGAACTTATATATTTTTATTTTATTTTGTATTTTTGTGGTAATTTTACTTGCTATTTTAATTAAATAAGAATATATATATAAAATAAAAAGATAAATGGTATTTAATATTTAAAACAAAGTAAAACAAATTTGGAGTTCATCTATTCCATATGGTACTTATGGTAATTGTTTTACTCCGCAATTAATACAAACAATATCACACCACACACATGAGAATTTAATATTATAATATGTTATGGTTTTATCAATAGGGTGGAAGTAATCAAAATACCCGGTAAGATTCTACATTTTACATGGAGAGAGTGCCATAAAATTCTGCCTATTATTGGGTCTTTCCCCTCATATCATGTAAAGAAGAAGACATTTCTTTTTAAAGACATTATTATTTGTGCTTGTGAAATATTAGAAAAGGAACCCTTTCAAAACATGTTAATTGTAGTATGGATCATATGGTTTAAGAGGAAATAAGATAACTCATGGACAATCAGCAAAAGAGGCTAACTAAGTGTTTCAATGGGTAACTCGCTACTGTGAATCAATAAAAGTACACTAACAAAGACTGAGCAATCTTTACCAACTGTTCGAGCTCAGTATTACATAAAAGAGGAACAAGGGCCCCCCACCCATAACTTTAATAGTTGATGTTGTAATATCTACCCAGGCAGAAGCAGTGGAATTAAATTCTTACTCAGGATTTAAAAAACTTACGTATATTTTTTAAGGGTGCCTAGGAACCCTAACCATTCCCTTGTGTCAGGGTTGTTGTGTTTGGATGGGGACTTTACTTAAATCTTTTCTTTTTTCTTATTTATTTCTGTTAAATTTTATATATTAAACTCTTTTGGTTGTCATGCAGGAGTTTTATCAGCTTTTCAAGCAGAAGATTTGGTGCTACTAGTAGCACTTAACTGGTCTCAAAGATTAGGTCTTCAATTTGATGTAGTTTCTTCTTACTTGCTATCTCTTGTAATGACGCTGTATAACAACTCAGCTTACTAGAATGAACTAAAAATAATTTGTTCCGATATAAAAACTTCATTATCTAATTCTTCGATGACATCTTTATCTTATGTTGGTCGTAAATTTAACATAGCAGCCCATGAATTAGCTAAGCATGTCCTTTGGCTAGACAATAAATTTTGTTGATTAGAGGAAATCTTTTTTCCAATTTGTACTATCTCTTCATTGCAATTTGAATAAAAATAAAATCTATTCTCGACGAAAAAAAAAAGTATTATTCAACATCAATAATATTTTTTACCGTGTCCTATAACCAAAAACACATTCAAGAGTGAGATTTTTAATTTTTTAGTTTTTTTTTTTTTACAAAAGATTAACCATCTGTCAATGTTTAATTTCTTTTTCCCATGGTTGGTGTATGCTTTTAAGGGATTTCTTTCCAAATACGTTCAATATATATTGAATATTTCATATCACAACCAGCTGTAAAAGAACAGTGCTTGTGGAGCTCTAATGTTATTGTTAATTAAATAGTTGGTTGGATTTATATTATTATTATGGATAATGAGTAATTTAATGAGGACAATACTTTGTATACACACAAAATAATATACTCAAACAAACTTAAAAGTACTCACCATTCTGAGTGGGGTTATGAGTTTCAAGCATTTCATTTTACTTGTAAATTTGTTTTTTTTTTTACCAATATTAGTCATTGAATTTGCGATTGTATCCCTTCAAAAATACTATTTTTCAAAAATATATATATAGTCATAGTCATTGATTTGAAAAGAAATTAATATTAAAAAAGTAGCGTTTAACAACCATATCATATACAATTTGATGAGCATCTAAGAAAGGATAATGGAGTGTAACTTATAGTGTGAGACCTATTTTGATGTTCACATTAATTGGGAAAAGATATTATTATTTCATTTTCGACACGAAATAGTCATAAAAGAAAAAGTAGTGCGTTGGTGAGTAAATAAAGAATATGAGTTACACGTGCACAACACAACAGAGAATAGAGTTGACCGAATTTTATGAACGGAAATGAGAAAACAAAACAAAACTCATCATCATCATCAATTAGAAGAAGAATAAAGCTCACTTCCAAAAAACTTGTGTGGCTATTATAATTCTGTCAGCTGCACCTATTCAAAAAAAAAAAAATCTACTCATCTCCCAAAATTGTCGACACGCACAAGTCTTACCACTTTCTAAATTTGACATCTTTGCAGTGTGGAAAATTTGATTGTGCTGCTCATTCCAAATATTTCAAGCTCTTTAAAACCTCACATTTGTTAAATCCACTAACAACAATGTCCAAAACGCATAAATATATAATGTAATGTTGGATTATAATTATCTAAACAAGCATAATTTCAAGACTCCTATCCAAGATACTTTTATCACGAACACGCGTGGGTGTTTGGTATGAGTTTTGAGTGTGTGGGATTAGAGTTAGAGGAGTTTTAGATTAAGAAATGTGAAACTGAAGTGTTCAAAGGATTAAGATTATCCTCGAATCAAGAGAATTAAGATTACCCTCAAATCAATCTAAAAATAATTAAGATTACCCTCAAATTAAGCTAAAAAAATGAGACTCAGTTAAAAACGCAAACCATCAAACTAAAAAATAGGAGTCACTTCAAAACACAAACCATCAGGCCATCAAAAATAAATTTAAATAGATTTGACATTATCATTCACACCAATCCAAATCCTCATACCAAACACCCTATAATTAGATTTTTTTTTTCTTTTTTGAACTGAAAAAGTTGTTATTTTCATACAGTATCTACGGAAAATGCTTTTTTTATATATAAAAAAATGATAATATATGTAAAAAAAAATTCTTAAAAAAAATCATTATAGATTTAAACTTGAGAATGAAGAATTTGTTGTGTTAGATTTGAATTGGTTCATTAAAGAGAAAATATGGAATATATGGAAGCTATACTGGAGCAGACTTTGGTAGAATATTATTAATTATTAGAATTACCAAAAATCATAATTCTAATTGATTCTAATTAAAGTCAATATTGGTATATAAAACATAAATTACTTATTGGTGAGTTTCAACAATCTAATGATTTTCTCTAGTAATTTATAAGAACAACAATTATTCCAATAGTTTCAATATTCTAATGATTTTGATTAAAGAAACTACTTAATTATTTTTATGAAGATAATTTAACTCATAGAAATGTATCATGAATTTAAAGTTGGCTTGATAAGATAATCATCTAATTTTTGTACTCATTTTTATACTCTATTTTGTACTTTCATTTATTATTGTTGGAGGAAGTATTTGTCTGAGGATCATTACCAGATGAAGACGTTAGGAAAGACAGAGAACAAATTTACTAATAATTAAGCTTAAAAAATCAATTAATATAACTCAATTTAATCTTGCAAAATTAAACACTCACTATTGAAAGTTCAAACAATCATACTAACAAATTAACCAATAATCAGTTATAACAAATATCTAATTCTTACTTATTTTTTTACTGATTTTTTTAAATAAGAATATTATTCAAATATTTTACATCATAAGCTATTTATAAAATTCATACAATAAATAATAAATTAAGAAAATGTAAAAAAATTAATTTAAAAATATGCATTTAATATTTCTCAAATTTTAATAACCTTATTATTTTGCTTCCCATGATATTTTATAGACTTATTTGAACTTAGAAAATTTACTCTCTTTTTTTAACTCACAAAGTCCGAAAGAACCTATCCTCTTTGAATTTTTGTTTTCAATTTTAATAATACTTTAATATTTTTACTTTACTCATCTGATATGAAAATTTTATTATTTTTTATGAGAAATTCATTCATTTGGTAGCTTGTGTTTTTACAAAATATTATTTTTGTATTATTTTTTTTTAATAATGCTCATATAATATCATGCATTTTAAAATTATACATATTTAGTACCTTAAACTCAGATTTGATAAATACAATTTTATCAATATGAATAAACTGTCATAGATTACATGTAATTAGGTAATTAAATTTGAATTTAGAACTCATATAATTGAGTGTAGATGATTAAATTGGTAAAATTTTATTAATTAAATTGAGTTTATAGTACTAAATATGTATGATTTAAAAATACAAAGTACCAAATATGTACGATTTAAAAATATAAAGTACCAAATATGTACGATTTCAAAATACATGATATTAAATGAGTATTATTGTAATCACACGAGACCAAAACAATACTTAACAAAAAAATATATGGTGGCAAATGGTTAGCTGCTTTTTTTTTTCTTATCTCCATATACATTGTGCATCTCTTTTTCGAGGTGTCTCTATTACCACTGATCATCCAAATATTCATTGTAAAGAAACACATGCAGAATATTGGTAGATATATCATCTTGGAAAGTACATTGACTAAGAATATACTGTGACAAATGTTAAGTGACAGCCATGTCTGTGACCACATACAAATAAGAATAGGTGACCACTCCCCTCAAGAAATCAAGAAAATGCAATTTGCATGGCAATCCACTCCCCCCAAAACCCTTGCAAGTAAATCCCTCCAAGTGTTTCTTTTATATATATACAAATAACACGTGCTTAGATTTAACACGTGTGTCACAAGGCACACATGCAGGTCCCATTCACACATGGATTTGAGTTGGAGTATAGCAAAGGGATTTGAAAGCGAGTTTATCTACTCAACTCGGTTGAGAGAGAGAGTCCTCTCCTCTCATCTATAACAATAACAGCTAAGAATTTAGTCATCAATGAAATTTTAGTATTATTTGTTTGATAGCCAAAACAAATTTTGTACGAAGATTGTGTAACTTGTTTTATTTTCCAAAACAAAACTAAGATATCCCATCAACATAATCATGTAATTGTAAGCTTTAACGTGCCCTAAAAGGAAAATCCAAACCCCTTCTTCCTCGTGATGTATAAAAATATTTGAATACATTTGAATTGAGTGTGAATCTCTCACACACAAACACAACCAACCTCATCCACAAAATCAAACCACTTGCTAATTTTTTTCGAATTTAGTTTATGAAACAGACCAACTTTATTATTTGTATGGACGAGATGAGATTAGACTTGGTAGTATTTCTATGTTGTTTAATTTTTTTTTTTATTGTGCAACTATATTTATAATAATAACAAAAGAAAAGTAGTAAGACTTTTCATAATGGTATTTTCCTCTATATTTAAATTTGTCATGAATTATTGTCGATGTATATATACCCATACAATAATTCAAAAATCCTTAGTTGTAACTAGGGTGCACCGTTGGCGGATTAGGCGGGTTTTAGAAAAATGTAACCCATAATTGTTTAACAAGTGTGCGGTTTGGACAGTTTTTTTATGGATTGATTTATGCGGTTTTATGGGCGAGTTTGGTTAATTTAAAGCTCGAAATTATCAACTTATGATATTTAAAAAAAAAAACTATAGACTATAAAATTCAAACTTATATCATCTTTACTCATTAATGTCATCATGAATAATAAATTTATAAATATATTATTGTATCTCAAACTTGAATTTAAAATTCCACAAAAAAATTCTAATAATTAGTATAATAATTATCTAAATTATAAATGGTATTAAACTCATAAATTCATACATTAATAATTTCAACAATTTGAGTTTTATTTTCAGTAATATTTAACCATCAATACAAGTAATACTATTTCTTTTTTCATCTATTTCTAAACAAGATTTTATACACAATTCATAAGTTAGCACCAATAATCTCATAGTAACGAAAGCTTTCATTAAAAAAATTTAAATCTCTGGACTACTATAAATATAAAGAATATAATAATTCACATCCAAAAATCCAATATCTCCTTCAAATAAATTAAAATAGTCACACACTTTATAAATTTCAATGAACCATTTATGGGTTGTATTTTTAAGTTTAGATTATTACTAAATATATATATATATATACAAAAAAAAAAGTAGCGCATACAGGTTGGACCCTCCTTATATTATTGCAACCTGTACCCAACTCATCTTGTAGCAGGTTGCGTTCAACCCAACCAAATTTTAGCGCATACAGGTTGGACCCTCCTTATATTATTGCAACCCGTACCCAACTCAAATTTCAGCGAATTTTTTATTAGACGTGTTCAAAGCAGACAGATTTTAATGGATTAAACGAGTAGGACGGATTAGCAGTTTTTTTTTTGTGGTGTAGTGGTAGAAATAGTCTTTTGGATAAGAGGCTTAAATACACGAAAGGGGCTCACAGATTTTTCTCTGTTTGTAGGGATTTTGATTGACTTATTTTTTTTAGGTAGCTAATTTATCTATGTAAACGATTTAGCTAATTAGCTAATGTGGGTACTTGGGGAGATTTATAATACCTTTTGAACTTTATTAACTTGTATTATTCCTCCCCTTAGTAGGTAGGCCATGGCCTAAGGTCTTCAATTTTAGGGGTATCTAATATTTTAAAATATATTTTATTAATTTTTTTAGTTTAAAAATAAAAAATAAAAAAATATTTTTCAGAAGAAATTTAACATTAATTATTTTTAATTATTTATTTATGATAAAAATATATAAATAGAAAAGTTAACTAGTATTTAATATTACATAAAACTAAAAAAAAAATCAAATTTGGCATTATCAAAATGCATGAAAATTTATTAAGAAACAATTTTTTTTTAATAACTTTTTTACATTTTTACTCTAAAAAATGACATTCTTCTTTAATATTTTTATCATTTTTTAATAATATATTAAATAAAATCGTAGTCTAAGACCCCCGGAAAATTTGGGACCACGATATAGTGCATCATGATTTGATATTTAAAAAACTAAATTAAATTTTTATAATTTTATTTTTAATAGAAATTTTACCCGAAAGGTGTAAAAGTGGAATTAGTGATTTTTCTCTTTTTTAGGTCGAGGGAGGCAAAGAAAAAGTAGTAGGCCACCCTTTAAAATGGCGTAGAATGATATAGTAGAATGAGTCAAAACCAAAACCAAAGCCAAAACGAGTCTAGTCTAGTCTAGTCATGTGTTGTGTTCTGTTGTTCAATCAATGTGTGTCTTTACTCTTTACTCTTTACTTGATTAAAAAGGCCTACTTTTTAAAACAATTAAGAAAAAGTTTAATATCTGTTATATATAACTGTGTGGCTTATGAAAATAAGAATAATAATAATAATAATGTATGGTCAGTTACATTGTCTTTAGACCAGCTTCTACAAGGAATAAGATTGCATTTTATTTTCATAATGTATAGGACAAGATCGAAGAAACTGCTTCACCATCAACAACCTTTCAAACTTGGAATACGTTTTGTTGAAACTGAAATATAACCCTTCCATATAATTTTGCGAATTTTACACTTTTATTTTTTTCATTTATTTATATCCAAAAAATATTATTTATTTTATGCTTCACTGGTATTATTTTATCCTTAATTTATCCAAAAAAATATATATTTATATATATATATATTTATTAAGCTATTATTAAAGTTAGGGTTTATATTTTTTTGGACCATGTGTTTTTTCTCATTACCTGTTTAGACTCTGTGTTTTGACAAATTATTTTTTGGACCCTATGTTTTGTAAAATGGTTAAAATAGGACCCTAAAACCGATTTTGGTCTATGTTTTCTCAACTAAAATCACAAATAATTTACCAAACTAACAATTCAGAACAAAAATAAAATCATTCTGCTTAAAAACCGTGTTGTTATATTTAATTTTTTCTTCATCAAAATTGAGTTTAGGGTTTTATTTTAATAATTTTACAAAACATAGGATCCAAAAAGTAATTTATCAAAATACAATGTCTAAACAGACAATGAAAAAAATCACATAGTCCAAAATAGTATAAACCTTTAAAGTTATAAAGGGTTGGGAATTTACAAGCTAAACGACTACATTGTTTTCATTTTAATTGAATTGTGTCTGACGCAAAGTTTTGTTTTAGGTATATGCGTGTATAAACAGGGAATATTTTTTCTTTTTCTTTAAAAGATAACACCGAAGTTTTCAAAATTGGCAAGAAATATCTCGTATATTTTCACTTTTTTTTCAAAAAATATCTTATGAACATAGTTATTAACGAGGATTGTTATTTGATATTTTAAGGTGTCCAACAACACATGAGATGGTACATTATGGTTGGTTAGCGATATTCCATAATAGTTATTAAATTCTAATATGTGGAACCTGATATTTGATTACACCTATAGCAGTATGTCACCTCCTTATGATGTTGGACATCAATGATGCCCCTTAGCAATTCTCGTTATTAATATTACCTTTCATTCAATTGTTTCCTGCTTAACTTAATTATTAACAAATTTCAACTTACTTCCCCGTGAAATTTGTTAATGCTTAACTTACAAAATATTTCTTGGGAGTGAATATTTAGGATAATATAATGCTTATTTTAAATAAGGATTTATATTTTTTTGGAACATGTATTTTGCCTCATTATCTATTTGAACTCTATATTTTGAAAAATTATTTTTTGTACCTTGTGTTTTGTAAAATTGTTCAAATAGACCTCTGAACCCGATTTCGGTCAAAGTTTTTTGAACTAAAATTACAAATAATTCACCAAACTAATAAAAATTTAAAACAAAAGCACAATCATTCTGCATAAGTATTGTATTGTCATATTCAATTTTTTTTCTTCATCAAAATTGGGCTTATGTGTCTATTTGAACAATTTTACAAAACACATCCTCGAAAAAATAATTTGTCAAAACATAGGATCAAAACAGGTAATGAGACAAAACATAGAGTCAAAAAATGTATAAACTCAATATAAGAGAGTTTATCCTATAATATTTAAGAACATACAAAATATAATCCTTTCATATATACTATACTATACAAGTATTAAAATTTCATTTCTCCAAAAGTAATGTTTACAACATGTTCTTACAATAAAATATCTTGAAGTTATATCATTCGGTGAAAAAATCTCTTGAAGTTGTATTATTTAGTGAAAATTTTCCATAATAAATAAAATAAAATCTTATGAAGTCAGATTAATTAGTAGAAAACCTTATTATTTAGTACAATCAAATCATTTCAGTAATTTTTTTTGAAATTTTGATTAATTAAACTACTCTAAAATTATATCTATAAAGTCAAACAAATAATAAGTAATTTTTTTAATAAAAATACATCTTTTTTAAAATCATTTCCTAAATAGACTTATTTTCCATAATGCAACACTAGACTGTATCATGTTCAATAGTCAACCTCATACTAAGAGCTAGTTTATTGTAGTTGTGTTGTGTAGAAAAGTATTGTAGCTGTGCTGTAGGGAAAAGCAGCTACAGTTTTGCTGTGGGAAAAAACTGTTGAGTATTTGATAAATTATAGATTTTAAAGTGGTGTGAGGTAGAAAAGTCGTAGTAGAATATTTAGTAAACTATATGATTAAAGTGCTATAAAATATTAAAATACCAAAATAGATGTCATATTTATTTTATTTTATTAAAATAAATTCACACATATTAAATAGATTTTAATATAAATATTGTTAAATATTGACTTTTTGTGTAAATATAACACAATATTTGCATCTCTCCTTCGAGATGATCTAAGATCTAGTAAAATAATAACTTGATTTTTTTTTCATTTGATGTCTCTCTGAAGAGGATTGTTTTAGCTTCCTAAACTCCTTTCTATCAGTTTTTTTTAATAAAACATTTATATTAGTCATCCATTTTTTTAAAGGTCAGTCATCAAAATTCAAAAGTATATATCCAATAAACTCATTTCTCTAATTTCTTACTACTATATCCTCTATCTTTTTTTCCAAACAATCTAAAATAAACATTACAATAAATTATTTCCTACATCCAAAACCTTTAAAACTAACAACCTTGATCATATGACAAAAATGTGATTTGAGAGAAAGAAAAATTATTCAAATGCTAAAGAAGAATAAGGACCTAATTTTAATAAGTTGGAAAAAATGAGGCACAGCTCAAAATAATCCCAAAAGAAACTATTGAAGACAATATATAAACCCTAGCTAGTGCGAACATGTCACGTTTGTAATTACTTGCCGCCACAATCTTTATTAATTGAAATTTGAAATAGACCACAGTCCAAAAAATGAGTTTGTTATATATATATAAAATATATATTTAAAATGGAGTTTGTTAGATGATTATGTGTAAAATATATCCATATATAATGGAGATTGGAGAGAACCCTTCAAATGCATGTACACCCATTTTTTATTAATTGTGTTTAGATATGATGGTACATAACATTTTGTTGGTTACACCACCTCATTATATATATATATATATTTATTTAGTGTATACATTGCTTTATTAAATTCTATGACGATTCATTTGTTAAAATATGATCTAATTTGTTAGCTAGTGGTGATTATATAATTTATATCGCTATAGAATATTTACAATAAGAATTCATCTATATAAATTGCATGTCAAACTATATATGCATACGTACATACTCTTATCGACTTAATTATATATGATTCATTTGGCTGTGTTTCAAAATGTCTTAGGGTAGGAAAATTATACTTAATTTTTTGCTAATCCTTGTAAGCTAGAATAGTTGTATAGTTGAGTATAAATGATGTTAAGTGTGATTGAACAGAGTCCAAAAAACTTTTTTTTTTTTTAAATTTGAAAACAAAAATATTTTATTAAAATACTTCCAAATGGGTTTGTTTATTTTATTTGAGAGATTCTCCTTAAATTACTTGAAAGCAAACTCTTACAAACTCTCAATATGCTAAAATCCTAAATCCCACAAATGATGACAATACTAATTAACAACAATCCAATCATAGAATTAATGCTATCTAATTGGAAAACAATGAAAATAAATAAATAATACGCCTTAAAGTGATATAACCTAAAATCTGATTAAGACAAACAAGTACAATGTAATAAACGAGATAGTTAGGTGGATTTTTTTTGTTTTGGCATTAAGTGAATCTTAGTCTTCATTTTAATCCCATTTTTTTATATATATAATTATACTAACAATATATTATTGATGATATATATGCAAAGAAAGAATAATTGAGTGCATGAATACAAATATAATATAATTAAATTAACCACCTAATCTTTGGTCGAGCCTCCAAATGTATGACAGTTTGCCACATAATATATTAAACTGATCATTAGTAGGCCTTAATAATTTATATGAAAATTTAGGTAATGACAAAGATAATATATAATGAACAGAAATCAACTAAGCATATGATGATGATGATGACTGCGACCAACTCTCACCACTTAATGGCCACATATTAATGAATGAATATATAATAAAAATGAGAACTTTTATAATAATAATAATCTCATGCTTGCTTTGCTTTGGTCGACTTTTTAGTCGTGTGACCAAAAATGATCTCCTTTATGGGAATTCATTTCCCCTATACTTTTTAATATAATGCATTAATTCAGGCCAAGTAATTGTTGAGTGGATATAATACTAAGAGATGATAGGTATATATATGTATTGCACTGAGTGTTGTGATGAAACAAGTACAAAAATATTATTTAAAAATAAATAAATAAAAACATATATCTTGTGGCAACTGAGGCTTGGAATTTATTTTTTCTTTGGTAGTATTGATTTATTGAGCTTTTTTTTTAAATGGTTGATTTATTTGAGCTTGTTGAGTTGAGTTTTATTAATGTTAAGAGCCTATTATTCGATATCTTGTATTGGGTACGTAGGGAGCTATGCTTAAAATTTTCATGAATTAGGTTCGGTTTTAGGAGTCTCCCACTAACAAAAAGTTGAGTCCCATTTTTTTTAGGTCAAGAAGTGAATGGAGTGTGGAGTTGAATTATGTGTATTTATCTATTGACTAGTCTTATAGGTTTGGACAATACAGTGAAAATGAATAATAGGATTCTCATTGAATAAGCATTACTACATCAGAAGAATTGTGAGGCTCTATCTAAAAACCAATTGGTAATTAGTAGAGTTACACATGTTCTTATTAATGGTTTAATATTCTTACACTTATTCCATGTGAGACACAATAGTCTAATATCCTCTCTAAAGATGGTGATGATTTTTCGCTCACCAATCTTGAATCACCTGATCACAAGTGGCCCATCTTTTTTTTTCAGCTCATTTATTTTTTTTTTTTGGATCTCAAGTGTCTTTTCGCACTATACGAATCTCATATCTCAAGTGTCTTTTTGCACTATGCAGATCTCGTGCGGCTTGGCTCACTCTTTTTGGATCAGTATGGATCGAATGCTCGCGAGGGAGTTGGCTCTTGATACCATGACAAGAATCATGAGGTTCCATCTAAAAATCAATTGGTGATTAGTGGAGTTACACATGTTCTTATAAATGGTTCAATATTCTTACATTTATTCCACGTGGGACACAATAGTCTAATACTACACAGAAGTGAATATATATACAACTCTGAAACAGAATTAACAAATTAAGTAACTAACTATAGTTGTACAAAACAGAAAACTCAACAAAATAACTAACAACTAACTGTATCTCTAACACCCCCTCAAACTTAGTGTGGATAATGAAGCCATAGTAAGTTTGTCTCTTACGTGCAGAAAATGTGTAATGCCCCAAAATCCCTAATGCGGTTTAATGGCTGGATTAGTAGGCCGGGAGGGCCATGACTGTTTAATTATGTCATTAAATGATTATGTGCATGTTTATGTGAATTATATTATAATATGATGTTAAATGCATGCATGTGGGTCCACATTTCATTACACCGGTGTTTTGGTAATTTGGCTCGTTAAGGGCATAATTGTATATGTGTATGCATGTCGGTGATATATTGTTGAGACCACATTACAATGTGGGTTTGTTCGAGCTATTCGGCATGAGACGATCTTGGAATATTGATTAGCGGTCTAATCATACCAGGTTTAAGTTCGGGGCTCGGGGTGAGTCTCGGGGGGATTTTAATGATTAGAGTGTTGCTGGGAATTAAAGGGTAACGGGATGTGAATTATTGGTGTTGAGAATATCGAGAATAACGGGAATTGAAGAGCGTTAATTATGATTAACGAGATAGCACTACTACAAATATAGGCTTTCTCTGCGCTTTTTTTCTAGCATTAAATTTAAAACGCCGAGAGAAGGTTCAAATGAGTCTGAAACACGAAGTGGGAAAAAAATAGACTTTTCTTCGCGCTTCCATAAAGAAAACCACAAAGAAAAGTGGTACCTTTCTCTGCGGTTTTGTTTATGGAACCGCGGAGAAAAGTGGTACACTTTTCTCTGCGATTTTCTTTATGGAACCGCGAAGAAAGCCCTCACCCTATATAAAACCCTCGACTCACAGCCTTACTCATTCTTCTAATTTCTTCTACTTTGGCAGACCCGAGAGGAACGACGCAACCCTTCTTCCCCAGCCACGGTTAGTGCTCTTTTCACCTTTTTTTTAGTTTTTTTTTTCATTTTCTTCCATATTTAGGCTACAGCTAATGTAAATATACATATATATATTGATTTGTTTTGATGTTTTAGGGCAAAAATGAAGATATATTGATCGATTATAATGTGTTTTGAATGTATGTTTATTGGGTAATTTTCAAGCTTTTTTCCAACGTTTTTGAACGTTTGTGAAGGATTAAAAGACATTTTTATTGTTCAAATCAGGTATTGATTACTAAAACTTGACTTTTTTTTTGTTTTTTTTTCATTATTTTAGTTTTTTATTATTTTATATTATTTATCTAGTTTATATGTATTTTGATAATGTTAATATTAATTATGTTTACTCCTTAAAATGTATTGTATTTGACATAATTTTTTATATTTTTTATGAAATGTATATATATATAATATTGAAAATTAGTTATCAAATTAGGTTATAATATTGAATATATATATAATCGGAATTGAAAATAATTATATATAATCGAAATTGAATTTTTTTTTTTATTAAAATGGCTTTCTCTGCGGTTGTGTTGAATGAACCGCAGAGAAAAGGGTACCTTTCTCCGCGGTTTTTTCAACACAACCGCAGAGAAAAGTGTGGCTTTTCTCTGCGGTTTTCATACCACTTTTCTCTGCAGTCGAATACACTGCACTTTTCAATACTCTCGAAAACCGCAATGTATTAAGTAAAAAAACCGCAGAGAAAGACCTTTTTTGTAGTAGTGTAGTTGGAAAATACCAATTTTGCCCTTGGGAGCCTTTAGAAACCCTTAATTGACCTAGGGGTATTTTGGTCTTTTCACGCCTAGGATAGATATAAGCCATTGAAGGTTGTAGAAAGGTAGTGAAAACAGAGCATCTTCTAAAGCTTCTCTCGTACCTTTTCTCCTTCTATTTTCTTTGTGATTTTTGAGCCATTCTTGAGGATTCAAGCTTGGGAAGTAAGTCTTGGGAGTTTGGGAGTGTGTTCCACCATTGAAGAGCATCATAATCTGAGCTTGAGGTAAGTTTCTAGCCATTAAAATCCTTGCTTTGCTCTGTTTTAGTTTTGGTTTTCAGTTGGGATTTCTAGGTTGGATGATTGGTTTTGTTGGGAGTTTTGGCTAGGGTTCTTGTGGTTGTGATGCTTGGGGCATGTGAGGATGGTTTTTGGGTTCATTTGTCACCAAAAATGAGGTTTGGAAGCATTGGAATCAGGTTGGAATTGAAGGAGTCGAAGAAGGAGATTTCAGGGGAGATCTGTTCTGGGGGTAGTGCTACAACGCCCATCAGAGGGCGCTATAGCGCTTCACAGGATTGCTGATGGGCGGTTTGGGGTTCTGAGTATAGCACTGGGGCACTATTGAGCAGCGCTGTAGCGCTACTCTGTTCCTCCAGAATCCCGTTTTGAGTATTTTAAAGGGTTTTTGGTTCGGGGTTTCAATCCTTAAGGCCCGGGATCGAATCTACTCACCGTGTGGGCATGTTTTGAGGTCCCGATAGTGGGGTTTATGTTAAGACCCTTTCATTGTTGATTTTCCTTAATGGAGGTTATAATTGGTTGTGATTAGGAAACCGTTAAGGAGTCAAAAGGTCGATCGTTCTCAGGAGCCATTCTTATTATATTTCTCGCTCGAACCAGAGGTAAGAAAACTGCACCCTGTGTATATGACATGCATGATTGTTGTTGAGGAATGTTGGTTGATAAATGTGGACATTGATTGCATATTAAATGCTAGCATATGTTGTTTATTTGTGTATGGCAATGATTAGTCAGGGACGACACTGGTTGCGTATCACTGACCTAAGAGTCAGAAACGGCATAAGCGTCTTGAATGCAGAGCCGAATGAAGATTAGATCTAATCGATATCAGTGTTGAATGACTCTAAGGCATTAATGCTGGACCGACCCTAAGGTCGATGACACTTATAAGCGCTTGGCTAGTCTAGGACTAGTTACTCAGAGCCAGGGCCTAAGGCCTAGGTGACTGCTTGTCACATGGCTAGGGAACGGTGTTCCATGGTTATGACTCTATGGTCATGAGGTAGCTTGTGTTGACGACTAGTCATCATGCACCTAACCTATTTAAGCTAGTGAAATGATCACTTATCTTTAAAGCCCCGGTGACCCTATCGTCACATGGCTATTGGGAACTGAACCCACCTTAGTGACTTTTCCAATTGTCACTTCTCTATTTTGGACTGAAAATCCTGGATGATTATTATGATCATTGTTGATATTATATTCATGTTATATTGTGTTTTCTTGTTGGGCCTTGGCTCATGGGTGCTATGTGGTGCAGGTAAAGGGAAAGAGAAGCTCACCCAACCTTGAGTGGAGAGCTTAGGTGGTGATGTGTACATGTGCGGTCACTTAACCACCACGGCCAGGGAGTTCTCAGAGGAACTAGGGGGTTTACCCTATTTTTGCCGCTTAGGCCGACGGGTTGTAAATTTGAAACAGTAGTGACCACTTTGAGTTGTAAATAACTTGTAAATGTTTTTATGGGCCCATGAACAGTCTTATGTATTAAATAAAATATATCATTTCCTTTTTATTGGTTTTCCACCTTAGCCTATTAATAACACTTAGAAGCACATTTTTAACCAAAGGACTCAGGTAGCGAGTCAAATTTCCAGTTCACCGTTCACCGTAACTGTTATGAGGTAACCAGGGCATTACACTTCTGTCCGTGCTGATCAATCTTTGTTCATTCCCATAACACCAGCTCATACTTCTTTCCTTCTGGTTTATGTCGATGACATAATATTAATAGGAAGTTCTTTGGAAACTCTTACTCAACTAATTAGGCAGCTAAACAAGGTCTTTGCCTTAAAGGATCTTGGTGACCTGAACTACTTCCTTGGAATTCAAGCCAGTCATACAACTACAGGTTTACATTTATGTCAAAAGAAATATATTCCTGATTTTCTATGTCGATCTAAGATGCAATTCGCCAATTCTTTGAATACACCTATGTTGGGAGGTGAGAAGTTGTCTGCACATGCCAGTGATCCTTTTATGTGTCCTCATTTCTATAGAAGTGTGGTTAATGTCCTTCAATATGCAACCATCACTAGACCTGGAATCACATATGTTGCGAATAGGGTCTCTCAAGTTATGCAGACTCCACTTGAATCACATTGGAAAGTTGCTAAAAAGATATTAAGATATCTTAAAGGTATGTTGGATCATGGATTGCTATTGCCGCTTGTTCAACTTTGAGTTTGACAGGATTTTGTGATCCCGACTGGGCATCTGACCCTGATGATCGCTGGTCTACCACTGGTTTTTGCATCTACCTGGGTTCAAATCTGGTGCCTTGGACTTCAAAGAAACAACGGACAGTGTCTCGATCGAGTACGGAAGCTTAATACTGCAGCCTTGCAAATGTCAATGCCGAGGTTACTTGGATTCATTCTCTCTTGTCTGGAGTTGAAGCATCTCCTCATAGTATTCCTCTGATTTTGTGTGAGAATCAAAGCATTATCCTCATGTCTGCTAATTCGGTCCTCCATGCTCGAACAAAGCATATTGAACTAAACTTGCATTTTGTTCGTGAATGGATTCTCAATAAGAAACTTCAAGCGAAACACACTCCTACTTCAGATCAGATAGCTGATATACTAACTAAACCTCTCTCTTCAACTCATTTTGTAACGCCCTGGTTACCCTAGAACAGTTACGATGAACCAGAAATTTGACTCACTACCCGAGTCCTTTGGTTAAAAACGTGTTTCTAGGTGTTATTAATAGGCTAAGGTGGAAAACCAATAAAAAGAAAAGGATATATTTTATTTAATACATAAAACTATTCATGGGCCCATAAAAACATTTACAAGTTATTTACAACTCAAAGTGGTCACTACTGTTTCAAATTTACAACCCGCCGGCCTAAGCGGCAAAAATAGGGTAAACCCCCTAGTTCCTCTGAGAACTCCTTGGCCGTGGTGGTCAAGCGGCCGCACATGTACACATCACCACCTAAGCTCTCCACTCAAGGTTGGGTGAGCTTCTCTTTCCCTTTACCTGCACCACATAGCACCCATGAGCCAAGGCCCAACAAGAAAACACAATATAGCATGAATATAATATCAACAATGATCATAATAATCATCCAGGACTTTCAGTCCAAAATAGAGAAGTGACAATTGGAAAAGTCACTAAGGTGGGTTCAGTTCCCAATAGCCATGTGACGATAGGGTCACCGGGGCTTTAAAGATAAGTGATCATTTCACTAGCTTAAATAGGTTAGGTGCATGATGACTAGTCATCAACAAAACCTACCTCATGACCATAGAGTCATAACCATGGAATACCGTTCCCTAGCCATGTGACAAGCAGTCACCTAGGCCTTAGGCCCTGGCTCTGAGTAACTAGTCTTAGACTAGCCAAGCGCTTATAAGTTTCATCGACCTTAGGGTCGGTCCAGCATTAATGCCTTCGAGTCATTCAACGCTGATATCGATTAGATATAATCTTCATTCGGCTCTGCATTCAGGACGCTTATGCCGTTTCTGACTCTTAGGTCAGTGATACGCAACCAGTGCCTTCCCTGACTAATCAGTGCCATACACAAATAAACAACATCCACTAGCATTTAATATGCAATCAATGTCCACATTTATCAACCAACATGCCTCAACAACAATCATGCATGTCATATACACAAGGTGTAGTTTTCTTACCTCTGGTTTGAGCGAGAAATATAATAAGAACGACTCCTGAGAACTATCGACGTTTTGACTCCTTAGCGGTTACCTAATCACAACCAATTATAACCTCCATTAAGGAAAATCAACAATGAAAGGGTCTTAACCTAAACCCCACTATCGGGACCTGGAAACATGCCTACACGGTGAGTAGATTCGATCCCGAGCCTTAAGGATTGAAACCCCGAACCAAAAACTCTTAAAAACACTCAAAATGGGATTCTGGAGGAACAGAGTAGCGCTACAACGCTACTCAATAGTGCCCTAGCACTATACTCAGAACCCCAAACCGTTCATCAAACCAGGGCATTACAAGAAGTAAAACCAAAAGATATAAGTGCAGTGCACAATTTTTCGAACCAAGAACGGGGAGCTTGACGTAATCCATATATTTCTTTATGAAGTTTACACAGCAATGAAGGAGAAGTAGGATCTTGAAAACCCGGAGGCTGCTTCATAAACACCTCCTCAGTTAACTCACCATTTAAAAATGCGTTATTTACATCGAGCTACTTATTTGGCCAGCTTCTATAGAGTGCAATGGTGAGGATTATACGTATAGTTGTAGGTTTAAATACTAACTAAATGTCTCAGTAAAATCAAATATGTACTGTTGTAGGAAACCTTGAGCCACCAGCCTCTCTTTATGCTTGTGTACAGTACCATCAGCATTTTCTTTAAGTTTAAAATCCCAACGACAGCCAATGGCCTTCCTTCCAGGAGGTAAGGACACTAAAGACCATGTTTCATTTCTTTTTAATGCTGCAATTTCATCCTACATAGCATAAAACCAAGCTACATTTTTCAAAGCATCAGAAATGGTAAGTGGTTCTTTAGAAGCAATATAAAACTTAGGCTTATAGACCCCTGCTTTTGCTCTAGTCACCATTGAATGAGTATTTGTAGGACCTGCAGGTGCTAGTACAGCTGTGTTAGTGGACTGAGTGGAACTAGAAGAGAAACAAGGACTAACAACAGAATTTGGTAAAGAGGAAGAAGACTGAGATTGACTTTGAGTAGGCACTGAATTGGACCGAAGACCAACAGACACAGAAGGTGATGGCAAAGTTGGATTGCTACTAGAAGATTTGAAAACTAGAATGATGCTGGAAGTGCTTGAATGTTGTTGTATTTTTATTGAATTATCAGTAGAAGGTGACTCGGAAAAAGGAAATGAAAATTCATTAAAAAGAACATCTCTTGAAATACAAATTCTTCCATTCGGAGCTAAGCATTTATACCCTTTATGGTTTAAACCATAGCCTAGGAAGGTGCACTTTAAATATATGAATTCAAGTTTATGTTTATTGTATGGCCTAGTATCTGGATAACAAGCACATCCAAATACTATTAATTGTTTATAATTAGGGTCTCTACTGAACAACAACTTGAGATGAGTGTTATTATGAATCACAAGAGATGGAAGTCTGTTAATCAAGTAAGCGGAAGCTCTAACAACTTCATCCCAAAAATGCAAAGGCATAGAAGCATTAGCCAACAAAGTAAGAGTTGTTTCTATTAAGTGCCTATGTTTTTGCTCTGCTACATCATTCTGTTGATGGGTAGTAGGACATGAGACTCTATGGTGAATACCATTTTTTAAGAGATAAGTTTTAAAAGCTTGAAATTCCCTTCCCCAATCAGATTGTATAGACTTGATAGAGCATTCAAACTCTTTCTCAACTTGATTTTTAAACTGAACAAAAACTTGTAAAGCTTTAGATTTGGGTTTGAGTAGAAAAACCCAAGTGTATCTTGAAAAAAGAGTCAACAAAGTGAATATAATACATGTAACCATGGGAAGAAGTAATAGGATTAGGGCCCAAAGATCGGAATGAATCATCTCTAAAGGTTTTGTTTACCCAAAAATGGCTCCTGATGACGTGACAGGAATTTATTGCACATGGCAGCGTCAAAGTAAAGAGGTGTTGTTCGACTACTGACCAGCTCCTTATTGCTTCATCAGATCTCGCAATTAGATGCGATCAGATTGGTCGCATGCTTCGGTTTATTTCCTTAGAAGATATGTAATCTTGTAATAACTACATTTATTATTTTCTCTTTATTACTTTGATACGTTGATATTATGGATAATTAAGGCCCAGTGGCCCATGTAACCCCATTTAGCCTATAAATATGAAAGAGAAGGCTAAAGGAATGGACTTTTGAACTTTTTTTTGAATACACATAGAAAGAGCGTAAGTGTGATCATCCACCGAAAAGTTGTAATTCTCCTAAGGCTTGTGAAACTCTAGAACCCTAGTTCTTTGATCACATCATCGGGATTCAACATCAATAATAACACTAAATGGACGTAGGTTGTTACCACATTGTTGGGGCCGAACCACTATAAATCATTTGTGTCATTTCTTACCATTTGATTCCATTCTTGATTGCCTTCTTATTTCTTTGTTGAATTTCTGACTCCGTGTCGTTGGCCAAATCAAGGGTCAACATTTTGGTGCTTTCATTGAGAGTTTGATCAAGAAGCTTTATGAAAATCAAATGGCAAAGATGTCCAAGAAAGCTGGACAGGCCACTGACACTGCATCATCTCAACCTCCTCCTCCAAATGTGGCAGAGAATGAACCACATTTAGAGTTTGAAGAGGAGGCGTTGGATTCGGAAACACTGAGGGAAACATTGGGGATGTTGCAGGATGAGTTGGCCAATCTGAGGGCCAATCAGGAGAATGCAGCAGAGACCATGGCACTGCAGCAAAGGGAGATTGAGCGTTAGCGCCAGGAGCTAAATGAGTAGCAGGCGAACATGAACTGTCAGTAGAGGGATGCCATGGCCGCTCTTGAAGCAGCCATTCAATTGGCTCGAGAATAAGCTGCGCCGGCCTCTCAACCGGATCAGCCACCGAGTGCGCCACCACAGCAGGCTCCCAATCCAAGTCCTTCGCTTCAGCCAGCAAGCCCTCAAAGGCCCGAGCAGCCACATGTTGCTCAGGATGATGTCCCAATTCGGGATCCTGAGCAGCAGCCTCCATCTCAAGCTGGTCGAGGCAATCCTCAGCGCTAGAGGCATAATAGGGTCGGGCAGCTGCCCCGCAGCTCTAGACGCCCGGAGGACAAAAATCCAAATCCACCGAGTAAGGGGCAGCGTTCTTCTGCCAACAGAAGGAATAATGAGTCAGGCTCAGTGGTCAGGGGCCCTCCATGGCATAATAATGCACGGGGACCCAACGACCAGCGCAGGCCTCCCCCTGACGCTCGGGAAATGCCAGCCTGAGGACGAAACAGCGTGAATAGCCGGTCACGCCGTAGTCGACCACAGTTTAGAGACGGCCATGACTATAATGAAGCCGATTCTGGTAGAGGGAATGCTGGTCGAAGGAATGAGGAAATAGGTGGAGGCAGAATTGCCCCACCTAGAGAAAATAGGTCGACAAGCCATAACGCTGGGAGACAACCCCGACAAAACAACGTCTTTGATCAGCTAAGAGTTAGCAAGCAAAGGCGCAGGGATGATGTTTTGAGAGACGTACTCAACGACCGGTGTGAAAGGCACAACAAGTACGCCCTAGCGATCCCAGAAGCAGTTCAGGCTCAAATTGATGCTCTGAACCAGGCAGTACAACAGTTGGTCGGGGGCCGGACATCCCACATAGAGTACTACCGGAGGAGGGGCACTCCGTTTGTGCAGAGGATTGTTGTGGTAAAAACCCCCAACAAATTCAAAATGCCTGTACTGCCAAACTTTGATGGGTACGAAGACCCAGTATCTCATGTCAACAAATTTGAGAGACAAATGGATATTCAGAAGGTGTCGAACGATGCCCGTTGCAGGATCTTCCCTGCTACACTATCTGACACCGCCCAGGAGTGGTTCTTTAAGTTCCCTCCTGCTAGTATAGTATCCTGGGAAATGTTCGTGAAGGAATTTTACGGGCAGTTTTATGCGGGTCGCGTACACCCCACTGAGGCCAACCAACTGGTCGAGATACGCCAAAAGGAGGGAGAGCCCTTAAAGGAGTATGTCCAGCGCTTCATGCTGGCAGCAGCTGGAGCTAAGACAGTGAGGGAAGAGGGAAAAATGATGGCCCTAACTGCTAGGGTTAGACGACATTCTCCCCTCTGGAATAGTCTAAGAAAGAACGAGGTAAAAAGTACCCAGGAGTTTTTGGATCGAGGTGATCGATATATCAAGCTCAAGGATGTGATTGCCAATGAGGGGAAATCGCCTACAAAAGATAATGGACTGAAAGAAGAACCCGCCAAGGCTGCCAACGGGTCAGATAAGCCCAATGGCAACGGCAACGGGAATGGAAATGGCAGAAATGGTGGAAAAAGGGCGGGCAATGAGCCGTCAACGTCTGACAATAAACGCCCCAAAGGCAATAGATTTGAGCCAAGATTCACCAACTATACAACCCTTGTCAAAAGTCAAGCAGAGGTCTACCAGGCGACCAGCCCTAATGTTCCTTATAAGCGACCCACACCTATAAGGAAGGATATCTCCAAGAGAGATACAACAAAATTATGTCATTTTCACAATGACTACGGACATGACACCAGCGAGTACAACCAGTTGAAGGACGAAATTGAGTTCCTGATCAGGTAGGGACATCTAAGGAGATATGTGCGAGCCGCATGAGGGTCTCAGCGAGAGGCTCAGGGTGGCAACGAGCAGGCACCTGCATGCCAACGCTTGCTGCCTTTACAGCCAGCTCCTGTGGCAGGTACGTTACTCACCATCTATGGTGGCCCACACCTCGCAGGAGACAATGGGAAGGCAAGAGAGAGATACGCTCGAACCCTACGCCACGACTGTAACACCCTCACTTATTTTAGTTAAAACCATATTTGAGGTGTTACGTTTTAAAACTATATCATAATTTATTTCTGCGGAAGTCTGGACATTTTTTTTTTTTTTTTTTAAACTTGAAAACTTATTTCACATTATTTACATTAAACATAAAGTGTGTCTCAAACATATTATACATAAGTATTAAATAACCCAATTTATTTTCAAAACATAACTTCACACTTTATTACAAACATCTCACTGATAACTGAAATAACCCACAAAAAGGTCGATGTGTTCATATGTACAAATCAGGGCCAGGACCATGCTTCAGTTCTCCTCATATCATTCACATATTTCTTTCTCTACCTGCAACACAAGACAACTGTGAGCCTAAAGCTCAGTAAGCAAAGTAATGCATGCAATGCTAATGATTACCCAATATCAATGGTCATACACAACTTCTTTTTAAATTTTGGGCCCCTTAATATTGTGCACACTGTTTGAATTGGTCAATGCCTGCAGGGCTTGTTACACATACAATATAAAATCCCATGGGTTCTCCTCCGGCTAGCCATCACCACAGTAGGGCACATTAAAAACCTTAATCCATCGTTGCCCCGTCAGGCTCAAGAGTTAAGGCGGCCACACACTGTGGTGTCAATACATATAACAATAACTCATATGGAGGAGAAATAAAAACGGAAATATGGCAAACAATATAATTGGTTCACTAAACCTAGCCCAAATTATTGGGCAGCCACTATAAGCCTACTATAGGCCTCCGTTTACACTTATTAACACTTTCATTTGCCTTTTCAAAACAGTGGCACTGAACTTGAACTTCTTATTACAACTTTCTTTTATGCTGCACAAAACTTGCAAAGGCATCATATAATTAATCATCATAATATCATGCATGGTCTTATATCATATAATAATTTACCATATCACTATTATGCCATGCATACAAATTTATGATGAAGTGTCACTGTATGTTAATACCACTTACTCACAAAATATTCATATAATGCATACTTTCACATAACACATAATTCTTGTGTTGCAGTTGAGTACTTTACTTACCTTTTGTCCACAATATATTTCACCGTGTAACAAGTGATGTCTTAGGTGTTGATATGCTTATCCTGACAATGGCATGGATTTCTCATCACAATGAAGGCAGTAATACATTGAAATATCATTTAAAAATACCCATAAAACATCATATCAACTTTCATACCCAAAACATGCCTAAAACGCCTTAAACCACCTAGATCGAGCATTAGATTTATCTTAGACATTTGGGGAAATTTTGACAGAGTTTCCCCTTAATTTTAGCTATCCTCAAATATCAAAATCCACCAATAATCAACATCAATTAACCTGCCATAACCATATATCCCAAATACCAACATGATTCATCATAAAGTTATCATATACCGATTTTGATAAAATTCTTATCTCCTAGATCATCATCCAAATTAAATGAGTCTCCACATCTATTAAAACCTTTATAAACATATATACTCTCTTATAAACTCAATCAAATAACCAAAAATCATCTTGTACTCCAAGAACCCCAAAAACCTCATAAAACACAAAATTTCACTTACCGAGCAACTTTTCGGCGAAAACAATCTCTTCAAGCTTTTCTAAACCTCAAACCACTTGGAAACCCCAAGAAATATCTTAAAAAGGATAAAACACCATATATAAGCTTTCAGAAAAATTCAAAAACATAGTTTAACTTCCAAGTACAAGAACTTACCATAAAAAGGCTAGAACTAAGCTTAATCTACTTCTTTGGCTTTGATTTCACTTGGATCTCCTTAGAATTTCTTCAAACTAGCCAAGAAATGGTTTTTGGTTTTCTTTTCTCTCTGTTTTTAAGAATAATGGTCGTGCAAAGTGATAAGGTTGATGAAAATTCCTTATTTTCAATGATTTAGCCTTATTGTCAAAAGTTGACACCTTTCATCTCATCATTTCACCTTTTGACTTATGAAAACCTTATCACTTCAATAATTTCGACTTAATCATCTGCTAGGCCTATTATCCTTATGTGTAAAACACTCACACCAAACCTTAGGTCCATATGATTTCATACCCAATAGTTATGCTTACCCGATCGAGCGTAGCGCACTTATGCTAAGCTCGTTTTGACTTTGCATCAATACCACTGATTATGTATACCTCCCATCAAGAATTGATCTAATGGTTCTAAAACCATTTTTACATCATCAATGAGACCTTAATCATACCTCGATTACATCCGGTAAATCCATAAATACTCAATTTTACACCGAAATACTAGTAATCAACATTGTACTATTTTTCACTACTTAACCTATTTTGCCTTCTATATCTCACTTTCATCACTTAATTCCATGCCTTGTCCATATTTTTCATACTTTCTTATATCTTGAGCACATCAAACACCCATAAAAGACAACTCAAATGCCACAAGGTTAATAATATTGAGCATACATATAGACATCACATACACAACTTTTATACTTATACATGAGAACACTTATAAGAATATGCATATGCTCAAATTATACATATTGTATGATATGTAATGCAATGCAATCATGTGATTATTGGCTATATTATATCAAAATAATGTGGGTGCTACAACGACCAGGACATCGAGATGATGTGATGGACCCAAAACGGGTATGTTCTAAAAATTTATACTCGCAAGCACACGAATCGTATATGGAATATAGTGTTCGTGTAAGTACGAGATTGAACCCAAAGAAGTTGTCTAAAATTGAAAAGAAAACTATTTTAAATCAAAATTAATAAATTCTAACCTAGCTCCAAAGACTAATGAGAATTTGTAATAATAAAAATAAAATAAAAGATAATAATAAAGAGATTAAAGACAATATATAAAAATAAATTAAAAATGGAAATTAAGATGGTAAAAGAAAGATTATTAAGATAATAGAATCCACAAAATATAAGTTCAATAATATTTATAGGTACATTGATTTCCAAGTTTTAGTAATAGTAGAAATTAATCAAACTATCACTTATTAAAATTAGATATTCTATTTAAGCACAAGTTTTTATAAAAATATTGGATTTATCTTCACTTTTAAAATTATAATTTCAAATCATTTAGTGTAAATCAATCTAATGAAATAACAAATAAATCAATGAACATTATTTATAAGGCAAAACATAATATTTTTGTTCTAAGCATTGGATGTGTACAATTTAATGACACATCTTACACAAAGAATATTATGTTTTTTCACTAAGGAAGAACAAAGTATAAATATGTTCTAACAATAAAAAATACAAGATATTTAAGATGAAAGAAAATATTTGAAGAAGAAAATCCATAAACTTTATTGCACAAAATGGGAACTCAACATACAACATATGTACTATCTAGTTACATATTGTTTCATCATCACCTTAATAATCTTAAAAAGATTAGAAACTCATAACTATAATAGCAAATACAAACTAAAAATTACAAACATAAATAGGAAAATTTGGAGGAGAAACCCCCAAATTTTTCCTCTAAAAACTCATAGGAAAAATGACCAAAAAGAAGAAAAAGATGAAGAGAATTGAGAGGTTTTAAAAGTGTAGAACTTGTGGTATAGTAACCTCCCTCTAAATTAAGCACACCCAATTGGTCTTCAAAACTCCCTATTTATAGCCAAAATGAGAATATTAAAATAATCAATTTAAATTGATTAAATTAATAATAATATGACAAATAGAGGTAAATTATAGGGTGTAATGATGATGTTATGGGGTAAAATGTGTAGAAAAGTTTGGGTAAAAATATGGTATTTTGGGACAAATGGACAAGGGGACAAAATGCATTTTGTTGGGCTCAAGGGGAAATGGCAGCTGCTTTGGTGGCTGGTGGCATGGGTTGCTTTGGTATTCGGTTGGTTGTGAGGTGGTTGCTGGGGTGCTTGTTGCTGGGTGCATCAAGTGTGGTGGAGGATGAAGGCTTTGGGCTAGGCAGCTGCAGGGAGGCTCGGCTGGGAGAAGCTACTGGGATTGAAGATTGGGCCCAACTCGGCTTGCGGGCCCGAAAAGGTACTGAGGAGGAGCTGGCTTCGGCTGAGGCCACTAGGCCAAAGAAGAGGCGGAGGCCCACATGGGCAGCTGAACGCTAGAGCTGAGTTGAGGCACGACTGGGTGCTGCTGGTGGGCCTGGCTGGAGCGAGCCCAAGGGAGGCAGCAGGGGACTTCGGGCCTGGGCATATGGCTGGTTGATTGAACTTGGGCATGACACTTCTAGCTTTTGATTTTCAATTTTGCCATATTCCTTTCCCTTCTTTTTCTTGTTTTTCAAGAGCCCAAAAATACAACATATTCCTAAAAAAACATAAATTAAATTAAAACTACATATTTTCAACAATCAAATATATAACATAAGTTCCATGAAAATATTAATTAAAATTTAATTTATATTTAACATTTAAGTTCAATAATACAACATTTTTTTACCTCAAACTAAACAACTGTAATGCCCCGGATTCCCTAATGTGGTTTAGCGGCTGGATTTGTAGGCCGGGAGGGCCATAATTGCTTAAATACGCCATTAAATGTGTTTATGCATGTTTATGAGAATTATATTATAATATAATGTTAGTTGTATGCATATCGATGTGATGTGTTGAGACCACATTATGATGTGGGTTGGTTCGAGCTATTCGACATGAGACGATCGTAGAATATTGATTAGTGGCTTAGTTACAACGGGATTAAGTGTCGGGACTTAGGTTGAGTCTCGGGGTGTTTTTAATGATTAGAGCGTTACCGGGAGCTAAAGGGTAACGGGATGTGAATTATTGGTGTTTGAGATTTTTGAGAATAGCGGGAATTGGAGAGCGTTAATTATGATTAACGAGATGGGAAGGAAGTACCAAAAATGCCCTTGAGAGCCTTTAGAAAGTATTAATTGACCTAGGGGTAAAATGGTCACTTCACCCCTAGGATAGATATAACCTTTGATAACTGAGAAAATGAAGGAAAAACAGAGTATACTTTAGAGTTCTCCCGTACCTTCTTCTCCTCACTGTTCTTTGTGGTTTTTGAACCAATTTTGAGGATTCAAGCTTAGGAAGCGAGCCTTGGGAGTTTGGGAGTGTGTTCCACCATTGATGACCGTCATAAGCCAAGCTTTGGGTAAGTTTCTAACCATGGTTTCTCTGGTTTGCTCTGTTTTGGTTTAGTTTTGCAGCTGAGTTTTCTAGGATGAATTCATGGTTTTTGTTGGGAGTTTTGGCTAGGGTTCCCACGCTTGTGATGTTTGGGGTGTTTTGGGATGGTTTTTGGGTTTATTTGGCATCAAGAATAGGCTTTGGAAGCTTGGAAATCGAGTTAGAATCGAAGGAGATGAAGAAGGTCGGTTCAGGGGTGTTTGGGCCTGGAGGTAGCGCTACAGCGCCCACCCTAGGGCGCTATTGCGCTCCTCAGGAGGCTTTCTGGCGTTTGGGAGGTTCTGAGTAGAGCGCTATGGCGCTAGGGGTTGAGCACTGTAGCGCTACCCTGTTCCTTCCAAACCCCGTTTTGAATGTTTTTAAGGGTTTTTGACTTGGGGTTTCAATCTTAAGGCCCGGGATCGAATCTACTCACCGTGTGGGCATGTTTCGAGGTCCCGAGGGTGGTGCTTAGGTTAAGACCCTATTATTGTGGATTCTCATTAATGGAGGTTATAATTGGTTGTGATTAGGTAACCGCTAAGGAACTAAAAGGTCGATCGTTCTCAGGGGTCGTCTTTATCATACTTCTCGCTCGAACTTGAGGTAAGAAAACAGTGTATGGATACAGTTGCACCCTGTACAGGTATATGACATGCGTGGTTTGACATTGAGGCATGTTGGTTGATATATATGAACGTGGATTGCATATTAAATGCTAATGAATGCTGATTACCTGTCTAAGACACTGACTAGTCAGGGACCGACTCTAAAGTCGATGATCACGCATTGAATGGCTCTATGGCATTAATGCGGGACCGGCCCTAAGGTCGATGAACTTATAAGCGCTTGCCTGGTCTACGACCAGAAGACTATAGCCAAGGTATATGACCCCGGTGACCGTTTGTCACGTGGCTAAGGGACGTTGTCCATAGTTTCGACCCTAGAGTCGTGAGGAAGGTTATGTTGGTGACCAATCACCATGCACCTGTCCTGAACATGCCTATGAAAGAGAACACCTATCAGTTAAGCCCTGGTGACCCTATCGTCACATGGCTAGAGGGAGCGATGCTCATTATTGTGACTTTTGGCTGTTGTCTCCTACTTGTTGGACTGATAGTCCTGAATGGTTATTATGATCGTTGTTGATATTACATCATGTTTTATTATGTTTTCTTGCTGGGCCTTGGCTCATGGGTGCTATGTGGTGCAGGTAAAGGAAAGGAAAAGCTTGACCAGCCTTGAGTGGAGAGCTTAGGCAATGTGATGTACATACAGGGCCGCTTGACCGCCACAGTCAAGGAGTTCTCAGAGGGACTAGGGGTTCACCCTACTTTTGCCGCTTAGGCCGGCGGGGATTGTAAATTTGGAACTGTAGCAACTCTTTTGTATTACGAACCACTTGTAAATATTTTGAAAGGCTCATGAGCAGTTTATTTACTTAATAAAATGTACCATTTCCTTTTTGCTGGTTTTTCACCTTAACCTGATATTAACACTTAGATCACGTTTTTAACCAAAGGACTCGGGTAGCGGGTCAAATTTCCGGTTCACCGTAATTGTTCTGGGGTAACCAGGGCGTTACAACAACAATAATTCAAATAATTAACTACAACATTTTACAACAAAATAACTATAAAAATACACAAAAATCTATAAAATTAAAATAAACCAAATACATTCAAAATTACTTAAAATTTTAATAAATTACTTAAAAACTCAAGAATTAAGCAACAATTAGCACATAAAAAGTGGTAAAATAACTCTATTTTGTAGAGTTATCATGATGAGTGTGGAGGATTGAGCACCAAAGAAGGCTCGAATAGAGAAAGAATTGATAACATTCTCTGAGGACGATGCCCAGCACGTACAATTCCCACACTCCGATCCGCTGGTCGTTGACGTTCAAATCACCAACATGATGGTCAAGAGGGTGTTAGTTGACACAGGAAGCTTAGTCAACATCTTATACAAGTCTTCACTAGAAAGAATGAAATTGTCTATCAAGGACCTGGAGCCATGCAACCAAACCATTTATGGTTTTTTTGGCGAAGGG
Source organism: Humulus lupulus (assembly GCF_963169125.1). Lineage (NCBI taxonomy): Eukaryota > Viridiplantae > Streptophyta > Magnoliopsida > Rosales > Cannabaceae > Humulus > Humulus lupulus. Next base: position 69,758,161 of record NC_084800.1, on the reverse strand, counting down.
CTCGCCCCAGCTGGATCGATTAGGCTCCCAGTTACGACAGGAACTGCACCTGCAAACAGGACATTACTCACTCCTTTCATAGTAGTTGATTGTCCTTCAGCATATAATGCTGTAATTGGGAGGCCAATTATGGTCGACCTACGAGCCGTGACATCGATGTGGCACCCTGCCATGAAATTCCCAACCGACGCAGGGATAGGATGCATGTTGGGAAATCAGCGGGAAGCGAGAGAGTGCTACAACGCCTCGATATCTAAGGCGAACAAAGGTGTGTTCAAGGAAGTTGCCGAAAAAGAGTTGCAAATGGCAATTGATGTACAAGCCCAATCAGGTGATGATGTCACCAAATAGGGCGTTGGCCAAAGTGAGGATTGAGATTTAGATCCTCACTTTAGGGATTTTGATGAAGAGATAGAACCCATCGAGGACCTCGAGGAGGTCCAACTAGATGAAGAATATCTGACCAGGGTTGTGAAAGTCGGTAAAAACTTAGAGACAACAACCAAGCAAGCACTGGTGGAATTTTTTAGGAAAAACTAAGAATTCTTTGCCTGGTCACATAAAGACATGGTTGGAATAGACCCTGCAGTCATTAGCCATGTCCTGAACATAGACAAGAGTGTTCCACCAGTACAATAAAAAAGGAGGTTGCTCGACAAAGATAGATCAAAGGCCCTAAAGGAAGAAGTCGAGAAGCTGAAGGAGAATGGATTCATCAGGGCAGCATTTTATCCATCATGGGTCTCTAATCCTGTGCTTGTTCCAAAGTCGAATGGCAAGTGGCGAACATGCGTGGATTTCATAGACCTTAATAAAGCTTGCCCTAAAGATTGTTTCCCACTCTCTAGAATCGACCAACAGGTCAATGCCACTACAGGGAACAAGATTCTCTCGCTCATGGATGCATACTTCAGATACAATCAGATCAGTATGCATCCTCCTGATGAGGATCACACTAGCTTTTGGACTAATACAAGGCTTTACTGTTACAAAGTAATGCCCTTCGGTTTGTAAAACGCTGGTGCGACTTACCAGCGACTTGTCAACCACATGTGTTAACGAGATGATCGGCACAAACATGGAAGTATATGTCGATGAAATGCTGGTTAAGTTAAAGAAGGCATAAGGGCATATGGGGGACTTGCAAGAATGCTTCAGTGTCTTGAACAAATATCAGATGAAGCTCAACCCCCTCAAGTGCTCCTTCGGAGTAGGATTAGGGAAGTTCTTGGGATTTATAGTAAACTCGCGAGGAATTGAGGCCAATCCCGAGAAGATCAAAGCCCTGGTCGATATGAAATCACCAGCAAAAATTAAAGATGTTCAAAGCTTGACTAGAAGAATTGCTGCTCTCAGTAGATTTATTTCCAAATCGACGGACAAATGCGTCCCATTTTTTAATCTACTCAGAGGCAACAAGAAATTCGAGTGGACGGAGGAGTGCGAACAGGCTTTTCAAGCCTTAAAGACTCACATGTCGCACCCACTGATTCTATCAAAGCTAGTTGATAAAGAAACTTTATTCATTTACTTGGCGATCACAGAATACGATGCTAGTGTTGTCCTAATAAGATAAGAAGAAGAAGGCGTGCAGAAGGTTGTTTATTATGTGAGGAAGAGGCTAATAAGAGCGAAGCTGCGGTATCCACCTATTGAAAAATTAGCCTATTGCTTAATCTTAGCCTCTAGGAAGCTGCGGCCCTACTTCCTAGCTCACCCAATCACAGTTTTGACCGACCAACCTCTACGGCAAGTTCTGCAGAAGCCAGAAGCCGCATGTAGATTGTTGAAATGGGCGGTCGAACTTGGGCAGTTTGATATCTCTTACTCGCCACGAGCAGCGGTAAAAGGACAAGCCCTGGCAGACTTCAGCACAGAACTCACTGGGCTTCCAGATAGCGAGTAGCCAGAAGCGCCTGAAGAGTCTAAGCCTCAAAACCAAACTCACTCATGGAAGTTGTTCACGGACGGCTCTTCTAATGAGCATCACGCTGGAGCTGGAGTGATTTTGATAACTCCTGAGGGGCATCGATTCCACTGCGCAGTCAGATTTGACTTCACCGATTCTAACAACAAAGCTGAGTATTAAGCACTGCTCGCAAGATTACGGTTAGCCAAAAGCATGCACATAAAGTCACTTGAAATCTACAGTGACTCTCATTTGGTGGTCAACCAAATCATTGGAGAATACCAGGCCCGAGGTTTAAAAATGGTCGCTTACTTGAATAAAGCAAAAGATCTGCTGGCACAGTTCGATAAGTACACTCTCCAGCAAGTACCTCGCGACCAAAATTCAAACGTTGATGCTCGGCCAAGCTGGCAAGTGCCAAGGATGCTGACACCCTAAACATAGTGCCAGTTGATCGACTATCTACGCCGAGCATTCAAGAAGAAGGGGCATCTTTGGTGATTTGAGAGACCGACACATGGATGGCACCTTACATAGAGTACCTGACGCAGGGCGTGTTGCCGACAGACAGAATCAAAGCCAGACCCTTTAGCGGCAGGCTGCTAGGTATATCCTGGTCGATGGAAAATTGTAACGAAGAGGATACTCAATGCCACTCCTCAGGTGTATTTCGAAAGAGAAAACCAATGAATTGATGAAAGAGGTCCACGAAGGCTTTTGTGGGGACCATGATGGGGGGCAAAGTTTATCAAAAAATATCCTAAGGCAAGGATACTTCTGGCCATCAATGAATGAAGACTCGATGGAATTTGTGCGGAGGTGTGACAAATGCCAAAGGTTCTCCAAAATTCCACGAGCTGCCCCTAATGAGCTAAAACAAATGCAAATTCTATGGTCGTTCGCAGTCTGGGGTATAGATCTAATCGAATTTCTGCCCGCAGGAAATGGCTGCGTCAAGTACGCCGTAGTGGTCGTCGATTACTTCACTAAATGGGTCGAAGCTGAGCCACTCGCAACCATAACGACCAAGAAGGTGTTTGATTTCGTAGTCAAGAACATCTTGTGTCGCTATGTTTTGCCGAGAAAAATTGTCTCGGACAACGGCACCCAGTTTGATAGTGATCTGTTCACAGATTTTTGCGAGCGACATGGAATTATCAAGAGCTTTTCTTCATTTGCTCATCCTCAAGCAAACGGACAAGTCGAGGTAGTCAATAAAACGCTGAAGGATACTCTAAAGAAAAGGCTTGAGGAAGTGAAGGGGGCATGGCCAGAGAAATTTCCTGAAGTCCTTTGGTCGTACAGAACTTCCCATCGAACAGCAACAGGCCATACTCCATTTTCCTTGGCCTATGGATATGAGGTTATGCTAGTAGTTGAGTTAGATCCGTCGTCGCATCGAAGAATAACGTACGATCAAGGCTCCAATATCCAGCTGCTGATGGAATCTCTAGACTTGGTCGATGAAAAGCGTGAGCAAGCCCAACTCCGAGTAGCAGCGTACCAGCAAAAGGTCGCCCGGCATTTCAATTCTAAAGTACACGAAAGGAAATTCAGTGTTGGGGACCTAGTACTTAGAAGGGTTTTTCTCAGTACCCGCAATCTGGCCGCTAGAGTACTCGGACCTAATTGGGAAGGACCGTACCAAATTGAAGAAGTCTTTCAACCAGGCACCTATAAACTTGCTCGCTTAAATGGAGATCTCATTCCTCGCTATTGGAATGGAGAACACCTGTGCAAGTATTATCAATAAACAATTCTTCTTAAAGAATTGGCTTGTATTAATTTTACTTTTTACAAGTTATGAAAAAGGGTTGGTCATTTTATGTGACTGATCGCTTATAAGTGTAAGATCATTTCGGTGATCACTCGTACATACATGTATTGTCCATTTATTACGAGAAATAAAAGGGATTGTGCGCAGCCAGTCATTCTTGCCAACTATTGTATTTATTACAAGTATTTGCTCATTACGTGTGTTATTTTGCTGTATTATCATTTTTACAAGTCTTTATTGCGAGCAGAAATGTTCGAACAGGTTTTGATCAAGGCAAGTGACCGACGACCTAAAGCTTCTCAATCACTTGGGGGCATATAAGGTATCTAGTAAGCAAAGCATATCAAAAGGTATGTAAACACATGAGCGAAATAAGTGAAAGCATGCTACGGTACTTAGAGTATTTTTCAAAATTTTGAATTTTGTTAAATCAAACCAAAGTACTATGCTAAGTTTGGTCATGCGGACAGATGTTATAATAAAGTGTAAATATATTATAATATCAAAAGAAAATTCCTTTACACCGCGAGCAGTTATTGCTCGGATGTAATTGTTTGACTAAAAGGGAAAGAGATGCCCTTGCAGCATTAAAAGTTAAACATTGTCTTTACATCACGACCCGTAGGTCGTGTATCTAAAAGATAAAGAAAGAAAAATAAAAAGACTATGAGGCAGGAGTGTCCTGAGGAGTGTTCTGGTCGACGGTGATCCCAGCTTCATTTTTCGCACCATCAATCCCTGTTGCTAAGGAGATTTCTGGGGAGGCAGGAGTCTTGGCTCTTTCTTCTTCCTCCAGGCGAGAAGTGCACCAGGCTAATTGAGTTCGCCTCAGGCACTCGAAAAGGTATTTGAAGTTGGCCCCATGGTTGTGCTTCCAGAACTCGTAGAAGTAAAGGTGGATGGCTTCCCTACATTTCACCAAGTTGCTGGCGTTAGTCTCCTCAAGCTCCTTAACGCTCCCCTCCAACTCCTCAGTCTCTTTTCTACTCGTGATCAGATCAACTTCAAGCTGTCTGGCCTCCTGGTAGTTAAGTATAGCAGACTCCCTAAACTTTTCTTTGTCTTCGTTAGATTTGGCTAGGGCAATCCGGAACTCCAGCAGCTCTTCGGTCAACTAAGAGTTTTGCTCGATCAGGTCGGTGTTCTTCTTGAGCAGTTTTGTGTTTGCCTCGAACAGCTCAGTGTTTTTCCCCTCAAGCACCTTCATCACCTCATTGTGCTTGGTGTCAAAGTCTTTGGTTTGGGTGACCAAAGTCCCCGTGCGGTGCCAGCCAGTGGTTATATTCAGCAATCCTTGTGATCAGATGATAGAACTAAATGACAAAGTGAAGTCACTCAGCGATAAAAAGCGGTTTACGCTGGCTACCTCGTTCAGCCCTCGATTTATGACCTGGTCGGCCTCCATGGAGTTAGTGCCAATAATAGCCTCTCGGCTCCGTTTGTGCTTCGAGAGTTTGTATATTCTCTCTCTAGCTGAGCCAACCACAGTACTGGCCAGGGCATCTTCAGGTTGGCCCTGGGGTGTCTGGTCGGTTGGAGTTGGAGGAGTAGAGTGCTAGTCGACTGGTGTAGGAGGGGATTGTTGGTCGAGTGGTGCTGGAGGGGGCGTTGTTTTTTTCGAAGGAGCGGCGGCTGCTGGGAGATCCTCAGTCCAGGCCTTCTTGGTCGAGGGAGCCTTGCTGCTTTCTCCGCAGTGTCGCTTGCTCTCCTTTTTCTTACTTGAGGGAGCAACAGATGCAGTGTAGTGATCGAACACGTCTCCAGACGACATATCTGCATGTAAGGAAACATTGCGAGCAGTGAGACAATATGTATAGATGGATCTAAAAAAGAAAAACAAGGAAATTATAAGTAAAGTACCCATGCCATAATTACTGGTCGCTGCACTATTTACTTTACTAGTGCTACACTCACTCTCTGCCTGGAAGAATTCTGAATTTAAATTTGGAGTGTATTTAAAGTTGTCGTCCCCGTCAAATAAATGACAGGGAATGGGCAAACTGTCTAAGAGTGAAAAGACAGTACCGTTCTCGTCTGAAAACTCTTCAGTGGGGGCAGGGGGTTCGGAAACCTTCTTTTTTCCTTTTCCCGAAGGGGCAGGGGGAGCATCTGTTCGTGGGGGTGCTGGAGGCTTCCCTGATAGTCACCCCGGTTGCCCTCCTCCTTGGAGGCTGCGACATGTCCGGATGCTGCTCGGGGATTTCCTCGCCAGTGGCACTCCCAGCCGTTGACTCTCTCACGTCCTGGTGAGGTGCTAGAAGCCCGACCAGCCTTAGCTTAGCTTCATTGACCAGCTGCTGGACGCTTTTTTCTACAACAATCATGCTGGCTAATATGGTTGCTCAAATCTCCATGTCCGGAGTAGGAGCTGGTCGCAGCCATGGACCTGGAGAGGGCTAATGTTCTAAGGATGATGCAGATAATATAGAAAGAAATAAGCGACCAGAGAACAAAGAAGTTACCTCCTTGGGTGAAGGCTAGGTTATTGGCGACCATGTCGGTAGTCAAAAAGTACTCCAAGTGGTACTTCCCCACATTGGAGATGGAGGTGGTTTCACTCAGAAAGGTGCGGGTCGTTTCTTGGTGGAAAAAATGAAAAAACCCTGTGTTTTCTTGGTTGGGGTTGGACTTGAGGTCGAACAGGTAGTTGACCTCGTGTGGCGTAGGAACAGGCCATTTTTTATGACTGTAAAGGATATAGAGTGCAGAGAGCATTCTGTACCCATTTAGGGTTATTTGAAAAGGAGTGACCCCAAAATAGTTGGCCACTCCTTGGAAAAAAGATGGAGAGGCAAGATCGCTCTTGCCTCAATATGATACCTCGACCACGCTGAAGGCGCCTCCGGGCAGTTTTGCCTGCTAGTCTCTAGTGGGTTGGACTAAGGTTACCCCAGGAAGCCCATACTTCCTGATATAATTGGTTGTCATCCTAACCGAGATTCGGCTAGGAGGAGCAACGTACCATTCTACAGCTGGTCGAAGAACGTTTCGAAGTCGGGCTTGGTTTTGGATTTCTGGATTAGAAGTATTTTCACCTCGACCACTGGTCGAGGGAATTCCAGCCTGAGGAGAGGGTTGGTTTGTAGAGGCTCTGGTCAATCTCTTTTTCTGGGCAGTGGATTTGACTCTACCCACGGTTGATGGATTGGTATGAGGTCTATTGGTTGAAGAATGAGAAAATGGAATCTCCGGGATGAGTAGCGACAGCTCTTCTTCGTCCACGAGCAACTGAGCGAGCAGGTCGTCGTCGATTGGCCTCTCACCTCCCCACGGATCTTACATGAAAATCTATGAACAAAGAAGGGGAGATGAGAATCTACGGCCTAAAAACTTATGTTTGAAGTTGGAATGACGTTGCTCGCGTATAAAAGTTACCATCAGCATTCTAGCAAAAAACACCATGTTTCATACGAGTAGTTTGGAAAACAGATTAAAAAGCAGAAGTAAAAAGTTTTTCAGGAAAAACTTTTTCAACTCTGAAGGGGCGTGAAAAACCTAGTTTTTCTACAAGCTTAAAAATTGAATTTTTACTTCGATTTTGCGCCCTAAATTCATGATCCTAAATACCAAGCTAGTCCATAACCCCTATCAAATTTTATTTCAAGCTGAAGTACGTGCCCGCTTACCCCCGAAACAAATTTGTGCAAAAACAGTCAAGAATATTCAAGAACTCAGAAACTCAGAGTAAAAAATGGAGGTGAGATGAATATTGCATGGCATATCAACAACTGAAAAGTTTAAGAAAATTACTTGTATAAACGATGGAGTATATTTCTGAGACGCTAAGCCGAGTTGGTTGGGCAGGTGCTTCGTAGATTGCCAAGAACCACTGAGTTTCTGGGAGCTGTGCACCTTGTTCTTCGGTTTTCTTGAAGGTAGATGTAAAATGTAAAAAGTAAATATGGCTTATAAAGGATTATTTATATTAATTGAGGAGCGGTTACCCAGGTAATCATTTTGGGTAACTTTTTTAGGCATGGGGAAATGCAATAGCTGTCAAGCAACTTTTGGGAAATTGGAAAGATGTGATTGGTTGCCTTTTTCGAGAAAGCATGGACACCTTTGACAGATTTGGTGGGGTATTCGAAGGGCCAGACTCCTAAGTTTACTTTATGCTAGTCGCAGTAAAATAAACTTGGGGGGCAAATGTTTACCCAAAAATGGCTCCTGATGACGTGGCAGGAATTTATTGCACGTGGTTGGCACGTGGCAGCGTCAAAGTAAAGAGGTGTTGTTCGACTATCGACCAGCTCCTTATTGCTTCATCAGATCTCGCGACTAGATGCGACCAAACTGGTCGCATGATTCGGTTTATTTCCTTAGAAGATATGTATTCTTGTAATAACTACATTTATTATTTTCTCTTTATTACCTTGATTCGCTAATATTAAGGATAATTAAGGCCCAGTGGTCCATGTAACCCCCTTTAGCCTATAAATATGAAAGAGAAGGCTGAAGGAAGGGACTTTTGAAACTTTTTTCTGAATACACATAGAAAGAGCGTAAGTGTGATCATCCACCGAAAAGTTGTAATTTTTCTAAGGCTTGTGAAACTCAAGAACCCTAGTTCTTTGATCACGGAATTGTGATTCAACATCAATAATAACACTAAGTGGACGTAGGTTGTTACCACATTGTTAGGGTCGAACCACTATAAATCATCGGCGTCATTTCTTACCATTTGATTCCATTCTTGATTGCCTTCTTATTTCTTTGTCGTATTTCTGACTCCATGTCTTTGGCTAAATCGAGGGTCAACATGTTTGTTGTATCTAGTTTCAGAATTTGGGAAGGGAAATTTGTGGATCTTTCCTTTGCAACAAGCATCACAGAAATCAGAATGAACTTTATTGATAGAATGAACATTACAAACAAACATAATGTGTTTTACATTTCGAAAGGAGGGGTGACCTAACCTATTATGCCACAAAGTGAACAAATTGTTATTACATATATCACAAAGAGTTTTCTAAACATGATTGACAGAATGAAAAAAGACATTGTTGGAAGACTCTGACCGATTAGGCTGGTGAACAAACTAAATTGAAGAAGGATGCAATACGTATAAACCATGGTCACGAGTTCCTTCCATTATTGTTTGATTGGAGGTCTAATACTTAACAAGAAAGTAGTTTGGATAAAATTCAAAGGCATTATTTTCTTCAGAAAGTTGAGAAACACTTATAAGATTTTTAGTAAGATTAAGAATATGAAGAAGACAATTAAGAGTAAGAGTTTTTGGGGATAGAGTAGAACGAAACACAGCCTTACCAACATTCTGAATGTGAAGACCCGCACCATCACCTACGTGAACCTGATCAGTTCCATGATATGCTTCTTTGTTAATTACTGAAAGGAGCATCACTTGCAGTACAGTGACTGGTGGCACGTGAATCAGGATACCAAGATGGATCAAGAACAATATCTGTTGTGGCAACATTAACAGAATTCTTGTCCACATTAGGAGCACCGACACCAGAAATATAGCATCTCGACGCCAAGTGACCAGGACATGAGCAAAGTTGGCACACCAGATGTCCTTGAGACGAAGCAACAAACGGAGAGTAACCACGGCCACTAGAGGAGTTGCCTAGATTGGCATATGAACTACCACGATTACCAACAGAAAATGGATTCCATGAGCCTCTACCAGCAGATCGATTGAGGGAGGAATTTGAGGAAATCGGTTGTGATCGAGTGCTAGATTGAGAGGTTAAAAACTGAGTAGGAGGACCTCTGTTTCGAGAAGGCCGATTATAGGCAACATTAGCAGACTCCACATCTTTAGTATAAGATTCCATACGATGATCTTGCGCAAGCAGAAGTGACTTAATTTCAGCCACAGTGTATGGTTGATTTCTTGAATGAACAAAGATCACAAAAGTGTTATAATCAGGAGGCGGACCTTTGAAGATTGTCGAAATATGCTCTTTCATCGAGACCTTTTGTCCAACTGAAGCCAAACGATCAAAAATCGATTTGAGACAAAGGAGATAGTCATAATGGACATCGAACCTTTTTTAATGTTCTGAAGTTGAGTATGAAATTGGTCTATCTTTGCAGAAGTTTGAGTCGCAAAGTAGACTTCGAGAGTTTTCCAATTCTGAGTAGAAGTACCGCAGCCAACTGTTGGTATTAAATGATCAAATTAAAGGTATGCAGCAGAATATATGGACCCATTTTAATAAATATTAATACCAGTCAGGATCATATACATATATAAATATTAAATCACATACAAATAGATCATGGATTACTTCTTGTAGCCTATCAAGTGTCCTTGAGTCTTTTTGTATAAATCAACGATCTTCCTATCCAGTGTTCTGAGATCTTACACCCTAATCTTCCAGACCAATCCTCAAACACACAAGGATGTGTGTGGGCACGTAGGATTCAAAAAGTTGATTTATGTGATGCATTAAATGTACTCAACACATGAGATCTAGAGATAGAATAGCTTTCAGGTTTAGAGAAAACTATCGCTTTAGAGAGAGAGTCTGATTATTCATCCTTTTTTTGAATATCACGTATATTAGATTTATAAAGATATTTAATTTAATTAAATAATCTTTATTTAATTAAAATATAATTCAAATTAAAAATGATTAGATATTTTTATTTAATTATCTATTTAAATCATATTTAAAAAATAATAATTAAATAACTGATTAAACAAATTTATTTGAAATTCAAAATTCAAATCCTAGGGATAAAATCTCTGATGCTAGGCATCACTCATTGTACTGTATAGTGTATGTTGCCCAACCCTATTAGCGTTGCCCTAATTTTCTCTTTTGTTTTATTTAATCAACTTTTAAGACAAGATATTTATTCCAACATAAATATTAGTAGTTAATTCAAAATTAACTTTATCTTAAAATATCAGTTTTAAATTAAATAAATAAATATCATATTATAAATAAGATAATCATTATTTTCACTCTTCATATTAATCCAAACAAGATTAATATTAATTTTAACCTATAGTTTTTCAAAATAAAAGCTATAAAGTTAAATAATTAATTAATTCATAATTAATCAATTGCCCATCATTATCAAATAATTATTTATTTGTTCTGAAAAATTAATTCATTTGCAATTTAGTCATTTCTCTAAACAAATCTTTCTTTTGACATCCTTACCCTTGACAGTATAGGACAGAGGTGATCTGAGGACCATGCACTGTTAGGACTAGTTTTGGTATGTTTTTATGGCGTGTTTTAAGATACAATTTTAATCTTTTATTTGGTTTTGTGCGATATTATGTCGGTGTTTATTGTGTTTTCAGGATTAAGTGTGATTATGAAGGAAATATGTTGAAATTGGAGGAAAAGCGCTTAATTCTTGAAGAAACGGTGTTAAACGGGCTAAGGAATGGAAACTATGCGAAACTGGGGGTCAAATTGATGATTTGGCGAAAAAGTGGAATTAGAGTTGCAACTCTATGGTGTAGAGCCGCAACCCTAAGAGTTTCAGAGAAGGAAAAAACAAATCTGTCAGCATTAGAGCTGTAGCTCTATCAGATAGAGCTGAGGCTCTATTAAAATCTGAATTAGAGCTGCGGCTCTATCAAGTAGAGCTGCGGCGCTACAAGAACCAGAGACGAATTTCGGATGGCAAAGTGGACTAGAGTTGCGGCTCTATCAAATGGAGCCGCAGCGCTAGTCCGTACGGAAGTCAAATTTAGGGCATTTTTCAAGGGCAATTTTGTCCTTTCGCAGATAATTAATTAGGGATTATAAAAGCTTTCTTAATGACGTTTTTAAGAGGAGATTAACCCTAGGAGACGGCTAGAGGCACATTGCGGAGGATTGCAAGTGGAGTCGAAGAATTCGTCACAGTTTTCTTTTTTTCTACTTTGAATTTTTGTATTTTGGATGCTTTTTATTTCTTCTATGGTTATTATGAATTTGATCATGAACTAAACTATTTTTCTAGGGTGTTAATGGATTCTCCTGAACCTTTATTTTAAATTAATGCAAGTTTTATGATTTCAATTTTATCTTGTGATTTTTTCAATTTGAATCTAAGCTTGTGAATGATTGATCACCATTGACATGAAATATATGATTTTAATTCGAAATCTGAGAAGTGAGAATTGAAGTAATTGAATAAACATAGATTTCATATTAGGACGAGAGTACCTGTGTGGTCTGTGTAGTTTTAGGGTTGTTAATCTTAATGCCTATCTTATGTTTATTTATCACAGAGATGTAGAAAATTTGCATAGGATTGAGACTTATATATCCTAGTACGAATATAAGTTATTATTGTTGACCTGCTATCACAAGAGAAGAATTGAATAGTAAGATTTGTGTTAATAAGAATTAAAGAGGATGGTTGATGAAATTGATTGCCCTAGTTTTTAATCCATTGAATTTTCTTAACGTTGTTTATTTTCAGTTCTTGAAGTTAATTTGAGATTTTTGGTTTTACAATTTTAGTTAATTCTTGAGACTCAATTATCGTAAGCCAAATAGAAATAGGAATTAAGTTTTGGTACTTAATATACAGTCCTCGTGGGAACGATCTCACTTACTCTTTATTACTTGTTACGATTATGTGCACTTGCATATCGATTTTACACAACATGGACCTATAATACGAAGCTCCAATAAACCAGATTATTAATTAAACTCCTTAATCTAATAATCTTATTTATTAATTCCATGATTACTCCACTATAAATATGGGATTGCACTCTAAGTATTTATAGAATAATATTTACAAAGTTAATCAATATATGTAGTTATGTCCTCCATTATTAATTCATTAATTAGAGCTAGTCAAAATTATTGTTTTACCCTTCTAATTACCTCTTGATCCTTAAGTATCATTAATTCACTAGCGAATAATTAAAATATAATCTAATTATAGATTTGAGCTCAATTATTATTCAGTTCTAGAATCAACCCTTAAGAGAACTGTTATCCCCATTTCTTCCAAAATGTACGGATCTACACTCTAAGTCCATGGACCGCCTTCCAGGGAGTTAAAGCCCAGATCAGGCCCATTAGGCAAAGAGAAAATGAATATTGGTAGCCCAAGTCTCGGCAAGGTCCAAAGGGCATCTGGGAATGTAAGCCGAGACCATCACCGGGGCAGGTTGTATAAACCAGGGACCGCGTACTGGGATGTCTCCTGAGATGCAGTAAAAGAGGTCGCGACTCCCAAGTCCGAAATTAGGCCGGGATAGCTGTGGATGAACCCGGGTCCTAGTAAACGGACCGGGACCCTGGTAAATTGTATAGTCCAAGAACTTTACTTAGCTAGTTAAATACTAGTAGTAGTTATAGTTGTTATTACTGTGGATTTTGGTTCAAGCCGGGACTTAGTTGGAAACTCTTAGCAATAGTTATGGATTTTATAAGTTTAACCTATAGTTTAAGAATATTAATTATAACATAAGGTTTGATTAATATTGTTGGTTATTAATATTATAATTATTATAACCTAAGGTTTAGATAGAGCTAATAAGAATATGACACTTGTCATGAGCAGGGTTATTCCTAAGGTTTAGATAGTGCCAATAGGATTATGTCATTTGTCATATGCATGATTATTAAGAAATTATTATTTTAAAGATAAAATAAGGGAAATATAAGACTTAGTCTTCACCAGAATCTATTAGGAGCATGATTTTTATCACAATTTTATTTATTTGTGGATTAGGTTGTTATTTAGATAATTAAATAGATTTTTCGTAACTTTAGGGTACTGTAACTTCCGACCTATTTTTGACCCAGTTATGTTATGAATTTTGAAAAATAGTATTTCCAGAACGTTGTAGATAATTTAATTAGCTTTCTAACGGTATAAAGAGAGTCTAAATCGGAGTCCTACAGCCCAGATATATTGATTTTACTGCAGGGGAGTTTAGAGTTACGAGATTTAGGGAGTTAGAAGTTAGGATTCTATTTGTTTTTATTATTTTTGTTTTAAAAATCAAGCTTTGAATCCTTAAATATCTCTGAATAATTTGACCAATTCCTAAGCCTTTGGCTGAAGGATATTCAAATATTTTCAATTAAATTTATTATTTTTATTCAAAGCCAAAAAGAAGATTTTTATTCCTAGAACTCTATAAATAGGACTTAGCACCAAGTATTTTCATTCATTCTTCAAGCATTGATCAGAGCCTTCCAAGTGCTAGTGAGACTATAGAGTGATAAACACTTGGGTTGGGGTTATAAGCTTAATAAACACTTGGGAAGTAAGGTTCATAGTGTGTATTTCGGTTTCGAGGTGTAGTTCGATCATAGTAATTTCAAAGGTATTCCTATTCTTAGTTCTTTTCAGTATTGTTTCATTAGTTTTATAGTCCTAACTCAGTCTTCTCTATTCTTGGTTAGGCATCTAAGTTCTTCGAACTTGAGGTTTCTTGTCGGTAAGAATATTCTCGGTGGTTTTTAGTTCATTCATCAATTTCTTTTAGAATACTCACCTCTATATTATGGTTTTTAGGAGTGTTCCAAAATCCCGACTTTGTTCTCATCATCCCAGTATATTGGTAAGGAAAATAAGATAGGATATTATGTGTTATGCCATATGTTATCTTATGATTTATGTGTTATGTTAACTTATGATTTGTGTGTTATGTATGTTTGTAGACTTGGGCATATGACCTGTACACTAACAAGCCCCAATAAATTTATGGGCATATGACTTGCTTAGCTAGCAAGCCCCACAAATCTAATGGGCATATGACTTGTTTAGTTATGGGACCCCAAGTAATAATGGTCATTATAGTATATGTGACATATGTTATGATATGTTTTAGTATATGTTGATATGAATTTTATGTATATGATTTATGTGTTAGATTTTCCTTGCTGAGCATTAGGCTCACTCCTTTATGTTTATATGTGCAGGAAAATAGCTTTGGTGGCGGGAAAGGTTCTTGGAAGCTTGGGGATGTGTATTGAGGCGGAATGGAATCGAAGGACCGAGAGTTCGATTCGAGGATGAAGTTTTTTTTTAGTCTTTTAGTTATGATGTATTATTTTTCCGCACATAATTTTGTAATCAATTTATTTAAGTTATGTTTTGTTTTATTTTCAAAACAATGGGATCCCAATGTCCTACTTATGAATTTTATATAGTTTTGAACCTTTACCTTACAGTTTTGAAATAAAGTTATGGTTATTTCATATATACGTTTTCTTAAGATTAGTATAATAGTTATTAATGGTCCAAGGTCTAGAATAGTTGGGTCGTTACATAAATGGAGGGGGTTGCTGGTAAACGGACATGGGTCGGTTGGCCAAGTTTGGCGTGGTAAAGTATCCTCGATACTGACGTCATCCCAGGAAGCGTGGAGCTATGTCCCCATAAGTAACCTGCAGAGGAGGCTGCCTCGGGAATGTACGTCGTTGGTTCAGAACTGCGCCGCCACTACACTGACAGATCTTGTCCCCCGAATCTACCTCGTAGCCCATGACACCCAGTCTGAAACACCAGTTTGTCGCAAGTCTTATAATGCGATCGTGTTTGGGCTAGCCCAATATGCCTTAGTTAATTTATGTTTTATATTTCAATCATTTGTATTGAGCCTCCATCAGAGAGCAAATAATATTTACACCCTTATTGAGCCCGAACTAACCCGGCCCAAGCCCAGTGCACTCGCCTGCCTATAAATATGAATAGTGGCGCATTGGAGGGGATCCCAGATTTTCTCTTGTAAGCAATTACTTTGCTCGAACTTGTAGAAAACTCCATTGTCAAAAGCTCTCTAAGCTCTAATACAACTGACTCGTGGACTAAGGCTCATTAACACCCCAACCACGTAAAACCCTTGTTTGCATTTCCTAAATCCTTTCATTTAAGCTCTCTAATCTTTCATAATTCTAGTTTCTGAAAAACTCGGTAAACAAGAACCAATATTCGATATGTTAAGAAAGCATGGATTCCAATATTGTAATTCATGTTCCCAGTCATCCATGATGTTGAATCTTCAAAACAAAAGTCATTAGCCTCATTATACTAAGAGACATTAACGAGTGAATCAAAAGATCTAATAAACATAAACAGGAGTTCATGAATACTCAGGATTTAGACTGATCTACAAATGATCATCTATTATGACAAGAATTAAATATTTATGTCAAACAGCAAGTTTATAAAGATAATTAATTATCATCGGTCCTGTCATATGTAATCTCTATTATATACAGCACATTTACTAAGATGTCTATCCACATCAGTAATCTGAAGTTAGAATACGTGTATCTTGTATGCTTAGCAAACCGTACTAGTGACCATTCATTAAAGATTCCTTACTTTAATATGTTACTAACTATTTTATTCATTATATATGATCTTAATTCTCTCATACTAATAAAAGATCATATTCTCATGAATATATAGGGAATTTTCTTGATATTATTATATAATTAATTCAAACAATAATTATAACAGTCAAATATAATAAAATTGTACTTTTATTTAAAACCAATAAAATGTCTTTACATGTTTTTAGGACATTAATCCTAACTCCAATAACTCTGGTCAACACACCTTCAGTCATTGAAGAGAGAAGCCAAGAATTTAACAAATGATCTTGAACTTCCCATTGAGTAAACAACGGATTCACACGAGCAGCAAGTTGATTAGTCTCAGTAAGAAAGCGTCATGGAGGAATGAACATTTCAGAGCTATAGTCTTGAAGCTGATGACCTTTAATGGTGGAGGACAGAACCTGAGGTTTCCACAGCAGATAATTGTTGGTGTCGAGCTTAACAGAAATCTTGTGAGAAAAAACCACCAGAGGAACAGTTGCAGCGGCAGCAGAATCAGTCGTCGGAGTCTGAGAAGACGTCACCATGGTCAGAGAAGAGGAGAGAACCCGATCATAGAACAATGCAAGAGAGAAAAAAACCAGCATGCTCTTGATACCATGTTAGGATTGGACAATAGAATAAAATGAATAATAGAATTCTCATTGAATAAGCATTATTGTAGAGAAGTGTATGTACACAACCAGAGATGAGTGACAACTCTTAAACAAAAATAACAAATTAGTAACTAACTATAGTTGTACAAAACAGAAAACTCAACAGAATAACTTACAACTAATTGAATCTCTATTTTTCATCACAACATTATTATCACTTAAATTCAAACTTAGTATATCAATTAAGTTGGAAATTTATAAGAGTAAATATCAACAAAAAATAATGTTGGAATTTTATTTTTTATAAGAAAATAATTCAAGTAAAAGAAATTATATAAAAAAAATTCTAATGTTTATAGTTTTGTATGAAAATATATAATACTCTCAATTTATGAAAAATCATACATTATCCAATCAACAATTTTTTTCTACTTAGCGTGCTGTTCTAAATGTTCTAATTATCTTTGTGCAGTTTATAAATTTAAAACAAACTAGATACAAGCAACGTGCAATATGCACGTTTGCTTAGTTTTATTTATAGAATATATTAATTATTTTTATTAAGTTTATATTAATGTCATATAAATTTCAAATAAATATTCTATTTTAATTAAATAATTTATTTATTTTTGTTTAAGTTTATGTTTGTTTTAGTTTTTGAATTTAGGAGTGACAACAAGAGATTATTGTACGCCCTAAATGTCCATGGGTTATTAGCGAGCTGGAAAAGGGCATAATCCTATCAGCCACGTGGAAGCCACCTACCCGGAGCTGTTGTTACAAGTCTCTACCTCTTTAGCTCGAGATAGCCAAAGGTTCAGTGAGATTACTGAGGCATCGGGCCAGCAGTATGGACACCACGAGCTGAGACTACATCAAGCTTGGGATACGAGCTTGAGCTGACACCTCCGACCCTTTATAAAGTCAACCACGCAATGTAAACGAGCATATATCATATATCACGTGTCTACCCCATTCCTGAATTCTCGGACACGCAGCATAAACGTGCGTGTTCAGGCATCCCACGACTGGTTTGGGCTATGCGGCCCATTATCCCCCTTACCTATTGATTAGACCACACTTCAGTGTCAAGTTTTAGGAATTAATCATGAACGTCACATAAGTGACATGATGGGTAAGAAGGTCACGAGATGACCTCCTTTGCCAACACCCAGGTGTCCTCTCCCTATAAATATGGAGACCCTGGGAGTTGCAAAAGGTTGGCTTCTGATTTGTAAAGAAATACCCTATAAGGAATATTAGAGATATATCAATAATATTGACTGGTGGACTATAAGGACTTTAACCTTCGAACCACCTAAAAAAGTATTCGAGTTATAATCTTCCTTTGAGATCATTCATCTATTACGGCTCATCATTTAGCACTAATCATTCTCCTTATTCATATAATTATCTGTTGCCGAAAAACCGCGTCAACAATTATATATTATATGTTTAATGTAATATTAAATATCATACGTGAATTTTAAATTTAAGTTTCTCGCTAGTTTTTTTAAAAAAGCAATTTGTTGCTAGTTGACAGTAGATTATATTATATGTTTAATATGATATTATTCTAATGAGTGAGTTTAAGTTTAATTAAATTTTATTTAAGTTATAAAATATATGATTTTATTTTTTTAAAATAATTATCATTGTGAAATATCTAAAAAAAATATCTTATTTTATTTTTTTAATTATTTATTATTTTAAAATAATTATCATTGTAAAATATCTCAAAAATATCTTATTTTAATTTGTTTAACTATTTATTATTTTTAAACAATTATCATTTTAAAATATCTAAAAAAATATCCTATTTTAATTTTTTTAATTATTTATTTTATTTTATTTAAGTTTAAGTGTTTACTAACTACCGTTAAATATAAGAATATTCTGTTAATTATAAGAATATTCCGTTAAAGTTAACATTAAAAAAATAAAAAATCGTTAAAACCAAGAGTTTCTGTTATCTACACACTTATTATATAGAAGAGATATATAAATATGCCACCAAAAAAACAAATTTGTATATATTATAAATATGAGTTTAACGTAAATTGTTCTTCTCTGTTACATTTAATACTTTTTTTTAATTATTTTCTCACACCGTTAGTTATAAAGTCATCTAAATAAGATAAATAATTTTTTCTAAAAAATTAATAAAGTCATCCAAATAAGATAAATAAATTGAAAAAAAAAACATTTAAATAAGGTTAATAAATTGAAAAAAAAAAGTAATAAATGAATAATAATTTCTCATCACATATTTAAATTACTCTATCAATTATATTTCAAAACTATAATCAAAAAATATTTATGTGCTTAAATTTAATATTTTTCATTCTTTTATTAATTAATTATTTTGTCATTTAACCTATTTTTTTTATCCAAACATATATGTGATAGTATAATAAGGAAATAAAAATATATATTTTCTTATTTTGCTCTTTAGTTTTTTTAATGAGAATTTATTTATTTTAGTTCATCTAGCCATTAATTATAAAATATATATTTATATATAACTTTTTGTTGGCTTTCAAAATTTTAAATTAAATAATTAAAATTTGATCCAATACACTTTTTAAATTTGGAAATTTTTAATATTTTATTGTATGGAAATTTATAGATATTTTTTTCTAAAAGAAAATTAGAAAAAAATTATTAATTTGAAAACTAGAATGCATCATAATTTTATATATAAAAGTGTGTATCTAATGAATTCTTGGTTTAATTTAATGGTGTTGTTTAATTTTTTTTAAATATGTATGTGTCATTTTTGTATAATATATAACATTATTTATTTTATGGGTGACTTGGCAAAATGACTTATTTTTTAAAGTCATTTTGCACTCTAGCATAGTTTTAATAATTATTTGCAAAATGACATCTCATAATTTAGACAACTAGTAGAAAATTTAGACAGGTGGTCGAAAAATTCAAACAGCCGGTCGAAAATTTTAGACAACTGGTCCAATTTTAGACAGATGTCATTTTGCAAAAACTTATCAAAAATAGACCAGAGTGCAAAATCACTTAAAAAAAGTGGTCATTTTCACTAATTTCTCTTTATTTATTTAAATTTTATATGACATTGTTTATACATTTTCTAAATAAAATTATTAAGTAAACGTGCATTCCACATTGCTTTTACCAAGTAATTTTATATATTATAAATGTGAGTTTAATAGAAATTGTTGTGTTTTCGTTAGATTTAACATTTTTCTTTTATTGTTTTCTAATACAGTTAATTTCAAAGCTATCTAAATAAGGTAAATAAATTAAAACTAATAAATCATCTAAATAAGGTAAATAATTGAAAAAATAAATAAAATGTAATAAATGAGTCATAATAATTTTTTATCACATATTTTAAAATTTCATATTAAAGTATTTATGTGCTTAAATTTGTTTTTCTTTCTTTTATTAATTATTTATTTTTTCATTTAACGTATTTTGTTTATCCAAATGTATATGTTACACCCAGATTTCGAGACCTGAGGTCGTGACCTCGAAAGCTGGATTCGTCAGGTGTGAGCTCGCGATAGCTAAAATACATGTTCGTGATCTAGACGCCAAACCCTCGAAGCAAGGTGGCAACCTCGAAGATAGGTAG
The DNA here is from genome assembly GCF_963169125.1 of Humulus lupulus. NCBI lineage: Eukaryota > Viridiplantae > Streptophyta > Magnoliopsida > Rosales > Cannabaceae > Humulus > Humulus lupulus. Next base: position 69,737,967 of record NC_084800.1, on the reverse strand, counting down.
CCTTGAAGTCCTTTCTAAGCTCGAAAGACACAACATCGGAGTATATCCATTGTCAGGTATCCTTGGATCAAAGTGGCCCGAGCTTGGCATGGGTGTGAGCCCGGAATGAGGCGGCCCCGGTGGTATTTACCCGCACCAAGCTGGCCTTGGGGAAAGTAATACAGCTCGTAATTTACTCAGAGACCTAGACTGACATGATGCTGATTGCTGACCTCGAACGACTTAGTGAGTCATGTGATGAGACGCAGTTCATGCATTCAAGAGATATTTATTGTTGTAACTTCCCTACAATAAAGGGATATTAACTTGTCGGTTATACGCCCCCTGGTCTTCATGGGATGTTTCCTTGTATATAGGAGTTACATAATTTAAAATCATTATTCCCATTAATGAAGAAGAGTATCTTCCCGAAATATGTGGGAACGAACTCTAAGAACCCTCTATAAATAGAGAGGTCATGAACACTTGAAAATGACCGAATTTTTTTTATCTTGAGAGAATTTCTGGAGAGTCTATCCCTGAAGGAATTCCAGAAAACTCCAAAGTCCTAATAAAAAAGACTCGTGGACTAGGCAGAATTAACTGCTGAACCATGTAAAAAATCCTCATTGTTCTACTGTATTATCCTTCTTTGCCATAGTTATTATTGTTTACGTGCTCTACATTTTAAGTTGACGAAAAACGGCGTCAACAGTTTGGTGCTTTCATTGAGAGCCTTAAGCAGTACAATCCCTGAATAGCTATGGTCGCCAATGATCAGAATATTCCTGAAGAAAACTATCGACGACGCCCTGGGAAGCAGCCAACGGTTAATCCAGAAACTGAAGAGATAAGTGAGTCCTCTAATTCTCAGGGACCTCCAGCACCTCCGGCTCCAAGGGATGATTGTTGGCTGAGGCCAAGAAGCGGAACGAGGAATTGGCTAGGTTAGCTGCGGAGGCCCAGGCGGCTCAGCCCCAACCTTCGCGTGAGAACCAAGCCCCACCTCCTCGGGAGGTTCATGTTCCTCCCCGCAGCCCTCATGGGCGGCCTCAAAAGAACGCTGCCACAAGGAGACCGGAGCAACCTCCGCCACCGGCAGAGCAACCTGCTCCCTCGAGACCCCGGCGAAACACTCGAGCTAGAGCCCCGAATAATTTAACTGTAGAGTTACCAGCGGAAAATGTGAATAACCGAGCCCCTGCAGAGGCTCGGACTCAGATTCATGGTGACCCGCAGAATACAACCAAGCCGGCACGAGCGAACTCGGGACCATCCAGACCCCGGAATGGGTGGCAGCCACCGTCACCCATACGGTTCCCTCCATCGCCAATAAGATATCCCTCACCACCTTAGAGGATTGCAAGGCCAACTCACGGTGATGAGGAAGGGCGGGTAGGACGGAAACAAGGTAATAGAGGAGCTGCTAAGGAACGGAGAGACGCCTAGCCTGTGAGAAGCCAAATGTCTCGGTCTCGCACTACAGAGACGATGCAGCATGAAAGAAATCCATATCGGAACAACCATGCCACAAGCCTCGCCAGTGACGACTCAGAAGACTCGAAGAAATACTAGAAACCATAGGAACCGCTCTGACCTGCAGGAACACCTGAATCAGAATCGGGGAAGTGGTATTCCATCGAACCCAGACCTGAAAGATCGCCTAAATGGGCGCAAAGATCCCTTACAAAGATGCAAGCCTGGAATTGTGATCAATGATAGCCAATTTCAGGCGAGACCCCTCGCAGACCAGGTTCATGAAAGAATTGATCAGCTGGAAAGCGCATTTAGGCTCTTGCAGAATAAGCGAGGTCGGAGTCGGGATGAGGATTTTGACGAGGAGCTCGAACCATTCGCTCCCCATATTTCCAACACTCTGTTTCCTCAAGGGTTTTGGATTCCTCATGTCCCTCCTTTTGAAGGGAAATCTGACCCATACAATCATTTGAGTACATTTAACACCATAATGAGAGCAAGTAATGTGGGTTACGAGCTCAGATGCATGTTATTTCCAGCATCACTTACAGGATCAGCAAAAAGCTGGTTCGAGAAATATAAGAGACATTCAATCACTTCTTGGGCTCAAAAATGTTGGGGCCACATACCAGCGGCTCGTGAACATGATGCTCTCCGAGCACATAGGGAACAACATGGAATTTTATGTTGACGATATGTTAGTCAAATCTCAACTTAACAATAACCATGTTGATGACCTCGAAGAATGCTTCGCCGTGCTCCGAAAATATAACATGAAACTTAACCCTCAGAAGTGCTCTTTCGGAGTATCTTCAACAAAGTTCCTGGGTTTCATTGTAAATGCTCGAGGAATAGAAGCTAATCCGGATAAGATCCAGGCCTTGATCGATATGCCTTCACCTCAAAAACACAAAGATGTCCAGAGTTTGACAGGCAGGATGGCGGCACTAAGTAGGTGTATATCAAAATCTACAAACTGTTGTCTTCCATTTTTCAACCTATTGAGGGGAGGCAAGAAGTTTGAATGGACAGAGGAATGCGAGTTTGCTTTTCAGGAACTCAAGAAACACCTCACAGAGCCCCCTGTACTGTCAAAACCTATTACGGGAGAAGTTCTGTACTTATATCTTGATACGACCGAGCACGCCATAAGTGCAGTACTCGTACGAGAGGAAGAAAAGGTGCAAAGGCCCGTGTATTACGTCAGTAAAAGGTTACTGGGGGCAGAATCGAGATATCCCTTGATGGAGAAGCTAGCTCTCAGCTTAATTCACTCAACTCGAAAACTTCGACCCTACTTTCAAGCGCACCCCATCCATGTACTAACTAATCAACCACTAAGACAAGTCTTGTCTAAGCGGGAAGCTTTAAGTCGACTTCTTAAATGGGCAGTAGAACTCAAGCAATTCGAGATCACCAATCATCCAAGGACGACCATTAGGGCGCAGGCCTTAGCGGACTTCATAGTGGAGTATACTGGCATGACCAACGATGAAGTTATAACCCCGGCCGACGAGCTGTGGAAACTTTACGCTGATGGGTCATCTAATGAAAATGGATCAGGGGCAGGAGTAATTTTGATCACTCCTGCAGGAAGCAGACGTCACTCTGCCTTGAGATTTGACTTCGACGCGTCAAATAATGAGGCCGAGTACGAGGCTTTACTGGCAGGACTTTGTATAGCCAAAGAGCTCAAAGCTAAAGCAATAACTTGCTACAGCGACTCCCAGCTAGTAGTTAACCAAATATTGGGAGAATACCAGGCTCGTGGTACAAAAATGGCAGCATACTTGGAAAAGGCAAAATCAGCATTGGAACATTTCAAGTTCTATGCGATAGAACAGATCCCCCGAGAATAAAACTCGAATGCGGATGCCTTAGCCCGGCTCACTACCTCTACCGAGAATGACGAGCTGAATGTCGTACCAATTGATCATCTCTCGGCACCTAGTATTAACGAGCCAGAGCAGGAAGACGTGTGTATGATCGATTCCAAGCCTACTTGGATGACTCCGATAATTGATTATCTCGAGACCGGAATCCTTCCGAAAGAACGGACCAAGGCTCGAAAGTTGATGTATCAAATCCCTCGTTATACCATTATAGATGGAAGGCTGTATAGAAGAGGATATTCCATGCCACTACTTTGATGTGTGACTCCACCCAAAGCTAAAAAATCTTAGAAGAAATTCATGAAGGGTTCTGTGGAGATCATACTAGGGGGCATAGCCTGTCCAAGAAAATCATACGCCAAGGATACTTCTGGCCTACCATCAAGTCTGACTCGTTCGACTACGTGAAAAGGTGTGATAAGTGCCGATTTGCCACGATTCCTCGAGCTCCACCATCCAAACTGACTATGATGACCTCTCCATGGCCATTTGCAGTATGGGGAATCGACCTCATAGGCTCTCTCCCGACTGGCAAGGGCGGAGTAAAGTATGCGGTAGTTGCCGTAGATTACTTCATAAAGTGGACAGAAGCTGAACCTTTGGCAACAATAACCTCCAAAAAAGTCCTTGACTTTGTGGTGAAAAATATCACATGTCGATATGGGATGCCGAGGAAGATTGTGCCCGATAACGGAACCCAGTTCGACAGTGATCTGTTTACCAACTTTTGCAAAAAAAAATGGAATAATAAAGAGTTTCTCGTCTGTGGCCCATCCTCAAGCGAATGGCCAGGTCGAAGCTGTAAACAAGACTCTAAAAAGTTCCCTGAAGAAAAAGTTGGAAGAAGCTAAAGGAAAATGGCCTAAAGAATTGCCCAAGTCCTATGGGGATATAGGACTACGGCCCGTACATCGACAGGACATACCCCATTCTCTCTGGCATATGGTTGCGAGGCTACGTTGCCAGTTGAGGTCAAAATTCCCAAAACTCGAGCCCTCGCTTATGATCAAGCCCTGAACCACTCTCAACTCAAAGAAACTCTTAGCCTGATCAAAGAAAGAAGGAACGAAGCTCAACTAAAAACTGTTGCATACCAACAGCGAGCTACCCAGTACTTCAACAAAAGAGTTCGGGACTGAAAATTTGGTGTGGGAGATTTAGTGCTAAGGCGTGTATTCTTGGCAACACGGGATCCAGCAGCTGGCGTGCTCGGGCCAAATTGGGAAGGATCCTACCAGATAGAGTCAGTCATCCGACTTGGTGTTTACAAGTTGGCGAGATTTGATGGAAGTCTAGTACCGCGAGCATGGAATGGCGAACACCTACGACCTTACTATCAATAGTATAGGAAGGATGTTGCCTGTAACCATGCTTGTTTATCTGTACTGTTTTTCTATTTTTGGATTTTGTCAAATAAAGGTTGATTTCATTTAATATGCTGTATTTTTTGCAATCTCTCTTAATTTAATAACCTATGTTCTCACTCATAGGATATTAAGGGGGCATCAGTGGCACGTACACCACCAGCTTGAAAAAATAAAACAGCATATACGAAATGCACATAAGTGTTTGAACGTAACCAAATACGCGAGCTAAAACAGTCTGGATATAACCAAACTGTCAAAAGTACACAAGTATTTGGAAATAACCAAGTGCGCAAAAAAAAAAAAAAGATAAGTTTGGATACAACCAAACTGGTAAAAAAGACAAAAATGTTTGGATGTAACCAAATACGCAAACTAGATTAAAATGTAAGTGATAGGATTACAAACCTAACACGACCTTAATAGGTTTTGGAACAAACCAGCTAAAACTAATCGGCAGTAAGTTGGAGCATAACCCACTTCGAATAAGTCGAGATCGAGGCTGGAGTATCTTGCAAAATAATAGTTTCAACCTCATAACCTCAGAGAGCTAACCGAGGACGAGAAAAAGTAACTAAAAAGTAAGATATAACTAAACCGTTTGCATTACACACCATACAAGTACTTTCGGGTGCATGGTTAAATTAATATCCGACCTTGACAAATAACGAGATCGGAAGCGGATAATTCGAGCAAACTGTGCATGAATGCATTGAACCTTGAGCTTAAATCCAAACTATGTTTGTGTGATTAAACAGTCATATATGACTCTTTAATATAAAATGTGCAAAATATTTCAACCCGAGAAATGTAAAGCATATATAATAAAAGGAAGTCAAAAAGAAAGAAAAATTGTACCAGCCCCATGGGCATAAAATTAAAAGAAAACAATTACAAAAGTAAAGGGACGCAGCCCCGAGGTATCATCTAAAGAGAAGGAGCAATCTCCTTGGCCTTCTCAGCATCCTCCTTGCCCTTCTCAGCATCAGCGTCCTCCCCAACTCCCTCTGCACCATCACGAGCAGCTTCCTCCTCCTCAAGTCGAGCCTGCCATTTGGCTACGAGTTTCGCCTCAAGATGGCCCAAGAAGCTGGTATCGAGGTCGACATTGTTGGCCCATATTCTGTACATGGCCAAGTCAACTGCCCGATCCTTTTTCTCCTTAAACTCTTCAAGAAGATGAGCCTTTTCACCCTCAATGATCTCAAAAGTGGCGGCCTTATCTTCTTCGAGCTTGGCATTGACCCCCTTGAACCGAGAATTTTCCTTCTCAAGCTCTGCGAGCCTGGCGTTTTGCTTCTCAAGCTCGGATATCTTGGCCTTAAGCTCCTCGGCTCCAGCCTCAACCCTTGCCTTTGTTGCCTTGAGCTCATCACTCAGTTTGAGCTGAAGATCCTTCGCCTCCTGAGCATAGCAGAAACAACAAGAGCCTGGCATACAAAGAAATCAACATTAGCATATGGATCGTCTATGAGTATAGCTAATAGCGAGAAAAGAAAAATTATCTCGGCAGTAAGCTCAACACTCTTCTCGTAAACTGTGTTGCAGCCTCGGGCGTTGTTCAAAAACTACCAATGAGGAGCGTCAAAACCGCTAAAGCTCTGACCCACTCGAGACAGAATGTCCGAGCCTAGTGTAGCCCCATGAGGTCCAGCAGCATTGTCGACTACATACTCATCAACGTGAGTAGAAACTGACAGCTTGCGAGTTAGGGAAGCCAAGGGTTTTTCCGGAGATGGGCCGAGCGTTGAGTGAACCATGATGGGAGGTTAGAGCTCGAGCATAGTGGATGCCCCGACCTGTGGAGTTGGCTCCACAGCGGAGCTCGTGGTAGGAAAAGTTGGTGGAGGAGGTGTCTTTTCAGTCCTCTTAAGGACCTTGGCGGGCCGGTCGGTCTTTCGCGACCCCCTGGGACGCTTACTCCTCTTGGCTCCGCCACTCTCAAGGATGTTGTCGAGATCGAAGTCCATCTTGCCTACACAGTTACACCACAATATGAGTTATAAAAAAAAAAAAAGTAACTCAGCATCATGCAAACATACATGGATAAAAAGACAAATGGAGAGAAACCTAACTGCAAATCTCCCTCGAGCTTGAGCTCGGCGACCACGAAATTCCCCCATATTCAAAAGAGGTGGGGGGAGTGCCTTCCCTATAGGTGGACGTCAACCTCGAAAGGTCCCTATAGTCGTTGCTCCCATATTGGACGGCTATTCCATTCCATACCTCGTTCCGGCTATACATGATGTCGTATTTCCCGAGCCAGCTATCGAACCTATGAACCCGTTCATCTACCCAAGACCATACATAAAAATGGTTCATATCGTCCTCACATAATACTAACCTATCGGGCTTATGCTTTAGTAGGGAAGGGGACCACATATTCAAGCTAAGGATGACTGTACCTTGCTCATTCAAACCCGTGCTTGAGGCCTCGTCATTGGCCTCGTTCCCCGATTGTGGACTTCTGTGACGAACTGGAGGCGGAGGCCTCGTCTCTCTCCTTGGGTGGAGGTTGCCCGTTGGCAGAGGCACGAGCTCCCACCGGTCGTATTTTTTATTGGACCAGTCCGATGTAGACTGATCCCCACCTAAGAGCCCACAAGCCCGAAGCTTGTCTTCATGCAGGAGATAGGAAAGGGATCTCCTGCCGTAAGGAAGTTAGAGCAGAGTCTCTCTGTGCTCCTTCATCTCATCAGTGGGAGTAGGGTGATGATAGTTGGCTGGAAAGTAAAGCACATTTTAGCTAAGCACGAGCCTAAAGCAAAGTTAGAGCATAAAAGAAGGAGGTTGAAATACTTACGAATCCATCTGAATAAATAGAATCAAGACGGAGCTAGGCCATCTGTCCAGAAGAAGGCCTTCTTGAAATTAGGAGGATGGTTGGGAAGATCTTCACACATCTTCTTCTCCTTGGGATGGCTCGAGAGATAGTAGAAGCCATCCCCTCCCCGAGCTCGGGAGGGATTGCTTTTCAAACAAAAGAGATACAGGATCTCCTTTGGTCATGGTCCTTCCCACTTCAGCTCGTGGTAAAGCAACCTCAGGGCAGACAGAACCCTGTAAGAGTTGGTGTTGAGCTGGAAGGAGGCCAACCCAACAAAATTTGTGAAGTCCTTGAAAAAAGACTTCAAGGGTAGTACCGCCCCTGCCTTCATGTGCTCCTGGCTCTAAGTTGCGTATCTCAGCTTGCTGTCAGGATTTCCATCTCCTAGAGCGCGGCAACTTCGCTCGTGGGAGGTCGGGGTTCGACACCTTAGCGAGCTTGATAGTCCTATACCATGAAAGGCCAGGATATCGGTTATCTGGCCTAGTGACGTAACCGAGCTCCAATAATGCTCGGCCTCAAAAAACTCCCTCCTCGGCTGTGAGGTAAAGGGTTCCCCCATCAGTGAAAACTGCAGATCACCTGGTTTGAAGGCGACTGTCACTTGAAGCGAAGGGTCGAGTGGGATCGGTCTAGGCTCGGTATCAGGATCTGGATGAAGGGCGATCCTTAGTCTTTTCCTTGTCCCTTCTTCGAACTCGTCTATCTGATGTCGGAAGTGATCTCGAGTTTCCTCTTGCTCACGCCTCAGTTCGTGTTCCCGAAGTAGACGTTGATTCCGAGTGAAAGGAGATTCCAGGCTCGGCGTTACTGGCGAATAGGGAATTGCGAACTTTGACCCCCACCACTTTCCTGAATTCTGCAGCATCTAACAAGAAAGTAAAAGGGTGAGGGCCAAGCAAGCAAGAAGTACAGAGATAAATAGCACCTAAGCTCGAATGATCGAGGATACAAGTCAAGCTCGATCCAAAGGAGAGGAGACCAGTCCCAGAGTGTGTGTTCCACCGAAGGATAGGAAGGTGGATTTGTCATGGGAAATCCCGAAATATTAGGAAAGAAAGGTGGCGATTATTGAAAAGGTGATATTTTTGGGAATCGTGCATTCCTTAAAGGCAGACCCTAATTTTGTACCCGATATCTTCGTGTCCAAGATACGGCTTCTAAAAACCCAAAAAAAAGGAACCATTTTTGGACCCTTTTTTGCAGAAGCTGGGTTTGAATCTAATACTAGTGCGATTAAACTAGTGGATTGATAAATGGGACGAGAATAAATCATAATGCCTACGATGCAACAGAAGCATAAGCGTGCATAAAAAAAAAAGTATATACGTAACGCAAAGAAGCCATGAACAGATACTTACACAATGTGATCGGATGAAACAGAGAAATGGATGAGAAAATGAGCGGTTTCAAGTACGACCTCACTAAGTCGAAGATTCCAATGTTACTTTGTCTACTCGGCTTCGAGAACATGCAAGAAATGGGCAAGGAGGGTTCTGGTTTTTCCTTCTTCCTTTTTTCTCTCTGAAATGAACGTGAGAGTAAAGGAAGAAAACGACTGGGGTCCAATTTATAAGCCCATGAGAATGCGAAAGGCTGGATTAATCTGGGCCATTGGCCAGATTCCGTATCAAATCCGACGGCCAGGGATAAGTGACATGATGGTACCATAAAGGTGGCAGGCGAACGATCATGGGCAGATTTCCAAGGTACTCAAGTACATTGAGTGAGCAATACCGAGCTGATGCGTGTCCATACTCGAGTATGTATGACAGAGTGGTTCCCGAAGAAAGTAGTTCAAAAGTTTCCTTCTCGTAGGATTTGAACTAATACTTTTGAGGGGGAAAAATATTACACCCAAATTTCGAGACCTGAGGTCGTGACCTCGAAAGCTGGATTCGTCAGGTGTGAGCTCGCGATAGCTAAAATACATGTTCATGATCTAGACGCCAAACCCTCGAAGCAAGGTGGCAACCTCGAAGATAGGTAGCCTCGAAGTCCTTTCTAAGCTCGAAAGACACAACATCAGAGTATATCCATTGTCGAGTATCCTTGGATCAAAGTGGCTCGAGCTTGGCATGGGTGTGAGCCCAGAATGAGGCGACCCCGGTGGTATTTACCCGCACCAAGCTGGCCTTGGGGAAAGTAATACAACTCGTAATTTACTCAGAGACCTAGACTGACATGATGCTGATTGCTGACCTCGAACGACTTAGTGAGTCATCTGATGAGACGCAGTCCATGCATTCAAGAGATATTTATTGTTGTAACTTCCCTACAATAAAGGAATATTAACTAGTCGGTTATACGCCCCCTGTTCTTCAGGGGACGTTTCCTTGTATATAAGAGTTACATAATTTAATATCATTATTCCCATTAATGAAGAAGAGTATCTTCCTGAAATATGTGGGAACGAACTCTAAGAACCCTCTATAAATAGAGAGGTCATGAACACTTGAAAAGGACCAAATTTTTGTTATCTTGAGAGAATTTCTGGAGAGTCTATCCCTGAAGGAATTCCAAAAAACTCCAAAGTCCTAATAAAAAAGACTCGTAGACTAGGCAGAATTAACTGCTGAACCACATAAAAAATCCTCATTGTTCTACTGTATTATTCTTCTTTGTCATAGTTTTTATTGTTTACGTGCTCTACATTTTAAGTTGACGAAAAACGGCATCAACAGTATATGTAATAGTGAAATAAGACATAAATATACATATTTTCTTATTTTACCGCTTAATTTTTTTTAATGATAAATTACTTATTTTGATTGCTCTAGCCATTAATTAAATAATATATATTTACATATAACTTTTTGTTGGTTTTAAATTTTTTTAAATTAAATTATTAAAATTTGATCAAATAAATTTTTTAAATTCATAGTTTTAATTTATAATTTTTTTAATATTTTATTATATTGAAATTCATAGGTATTTTTTTCTAAAAAAATATATTTAATTTTGAAACTAGAATGCGTCACATCTTTTTATATAAAAAATATGTATCTAATGGATTCTTAATTTAGCAATTTTGTTATTTTTTTTATAAACTATAGATAATGTAATATGTTTTTGTTTTTTTTATAATGTATATATAATATTTTTTATTTATTTAATATTTATATGATAATAATAAAAATAATTAATACATTTCTAAAAACAAATACAGATCATTGACCTAATATATAACCTAATATATAAAAAGAACTAGTTTAATAGGGCATTTGTTATTCTCCCTATGGGCAGGAATCAAAGTTTTGTATGATAAGTTATATTTAATATTTTTAGAATTGATGATGTTTAATTTATGATTGGTTGACCAAAATTAAATTGTCAATTTTTTTTTTATTAATAGATAATAAAAAAAAAATTGTTGTGATAGTATCTCCTATATATATTTATTTGTTGATTTACTTATCGTGTTCATACATGGTACTAATGATCGATATATATAAGATCCTTTTCGAACTCTGACTTTATTCGAATATAAACTTATTGACCTGAATTTGAATTATTATTATTATTATTATTATTATTATTATTATTATATGTGGGGCAAAAGCTGTATGTTTTTTAATTAGTGATGTGATTGAAATAAAAATAAAATTTACGACAAAGATGGTTTATTTTTTTAATTATTGCCCTAATATTTTAATTTTTTAGTAGAATTTTTATAATCGTTGCACTTATATCTATAATTTTGTTTTATTTAATTAAGAAAAATTAAATTTTTTAATTTTAATAAATGAATAAATGAAATGCATAATTTTTTAGAAAAATATACAATTCAAACCTTATATAAATATATACATATAAGGTATAGTTATAAATAAATATATTTTTTATGAAATGGAGAATTAAGTTTAGCTTCCCTTTATTATAATAAATATTGATTTGCAAAATCAAAATAATAGTATTACACTCATATATATATATATATATATATACAAAAGTTTATAAAAAAATAATAAAATATTTATAGCTTGATAATAGTATTTCACTACATATAGAGAAATATTATTCGTTTAAGTAAAAAAATATAAGTTTCCATCACCTATTGGAAGACTATTTAACAATTTTTTCTCTATATTATAAAGAATTAGACATTTTACCTCCTCCATTGAAAGTGCTCTAAGTGTGTTTGTCTATTTGTTTTTTTGTTAGAGTTTCATTATTAAAATTGAATCCCAAAAAAAATTACAAATAAGAAGCACGTTTAGCTAATTTATGGACAACAATATTAAATTACGACCAACATGAAAAAAAAGTACTCCTTAAAAATAAGACGATATAATTTTAATATCAGATTAGATTACTGCCACCTCATTTTGGTACAAGGCATGTTTGTTGACAATTGAAACACATTTTTCTTTAGTTTTTTATTTTTTATTTTTGGGTACGTAACCATTTGTACCCTGTATTTTTGTAAAGTATCGTTTTGGTACCTTGTATTTACAATAATGCTTATTTTGTGTCATGTATTTTGAAATTGTACATATTTGGTACCCTGTATTTTGAAATCGTACATATTTGATATCATAAACCCAAATTCAATTGATAAAATTTTGTCAATTTAATCAAATTGCTCTCAATTTTATGAGTTCCAAATTCAAATTTAATTACTTAATTACAAATAATTGATAATAATTTGATCATATTGATAAAATTTTATTTATCAAATCTGAGTATAAGGTACCAAATATGTATGATTTTAAAATACACGGTACTATTATTGAAAAAAGAAGGTACCAAAACAATACTTTATAAAAACAGGGTACCAAAGGAGTGAATTCCCATTATTTTTATACAACAGTATTTGAAATATACTCACACACCCAAGCGACCCTGTGATTTTAGTATTGGGCACACTTTAAATGTCTAATATTCTACATATTTTTTTTAAATATTTTTTATTATTATAATTTATTTATTTGAACTTATATAGCTTAATATACATCTATTGTTTAAAAAAATAATGGTTAATGATATTATACATAAACATAAAAATTACCTCACATAAACATAATTTCTTGTAAATTTAATTTTTAAGTGACATAATTTTTTTTTGGTAGCAATGATAACTTCATTAAAAATAACATAAAGTCGTACAACTTAAAATATCTAAATATCCCGATAAAATGAGGGATATCATCTAATCAAACAAGTTGTATTTTCATCTTAAGAGCATGTGCAACTAATCTATAAAATAACGAATATGGAATAGAGATACTCCTAGAAATCTTGGTAACAAATTTGTTATATCTTATAACAAAGAGACAATGTCAATATAAAAAATAGTTCTCTTAGCAAAAACAAACATAATTGCTAAACAACTTGTTTTCACAACATCTACTGAAAAAATCCAATCCAACATCACCATACTTCACTTTTCTACTTGTATAACTAAGAAGCAACATACAAAATAAAATATCAACCAAACAAAAACAACATTAGTAAATTAAAAAAGAAAAAAAAATGAATAACAGAAATGTAAGCGAACAATAAAACTAAATCTCACAATAATTATAAAATTATCACTTATAATGAAGAAAAAAACTTATATGAGACGTGCAACAATAAAACTTATCATTTTTAAGTGACATAATTTTTTGTGGCATAGTTGATTCAAATGTTTCTGATAAAACAATACAATACTTGTTTTTTTTAATTATAATTTTATATTGTTATGTGGTTTTTAATAGATAAATAATGCAAATAATCGGTTACCATAAAATAAATAAAGAATATAGCGTGCTAACCTCTAATTTGGGACAAAAGATTAAAATAAATCTTAGGTATCTTAATCCCTAATACAAAAGAAGCGAAACCAAAAAAAAATTCTCAAAATTCTTTGATAGAATTCTCTTTGATAATAAAAAAGATATAAACAAAATAGAAGACAAAAAAAAAAGTGTATAGTTTTTATAAGTATCTATAGAAATTTTTATAGGGATGGAATGGAAGTGGAGAAAATAAGAAAATGAAGAGGCTTCATGAATGGAAGCAATAATAGAGAAAAACAATTCAATTTGACAGAAAGAGTAAATAGAAAAATATATTAGCCATTAGTTTAGAAAGAAAAAAATGAAAGTGCCATAAGTGAAATTATATTAAAATATCAATTGACGACATGATTTCACTTTTTTTTTCTTTTTCTAATTTATAAATGTACTCAAACTATGAATACAACAACTCTACAATGGGTGCGTGAACACATTCTTTTCATATAATTTATTAGATAAAGTTGATAAATAATAACAAAGGGTAATAATATTCTTCTTGTTCCTTGTGCATGAACCTGTCAAAGCTTCATCATCTAACTGGATTTTATTTATTATTATTTGAATAGATAGCTGGAATTGCTCTCAATTATATCAACAGGGACCAAATGAAATGAGCCATACTGGTAGTAGTGTCCCTCCCAAGCAAAATTCTATGCAAAGTCTCTTATGATTTAATTTAGTTTTCAATGGACTCTCTCTGCATTGTGCCATCAAAAGGGTCATACCTTATAATAGTCAACTACTTTAAAAACAATATTTGAGTTCAAAATCCATCATAATTAAACCAAAAGTAGGTCCACTCTCTTGAAGAGATGGGTCACTTAGTATGGTCCCTTGAGGTTGTGCGTTTCTAAAAGGTTGTCTCTCCTCTCCATTTCTTATTCTTTTCAAAGTCTATGTTTGTGAGCCTCTACTCTAATACATGGCTCTCTTTTTTTCAAACAAAAGAATGGAAAATAGAAAAGCAAAGGGGTTGGAAATAAAGACGTTCTCAAACTTCATAATGGGTTTTTTGGGCATTTGTCAAATTTTGGAACCCTTTTAGTTGACATGCAATGATGATGATAGAATAGAGGCCCATTTAGCTATCTAAAAATGTGATACTTTGCTTTAGGGAATAGATTGAAGCCACTCCTTAGACAGGTATCCATCACTCTTCCTCTTTTTTCATGTGCTACTTATTATTGTGTTTGTTTATGAAAGAAAAGCGTGTGGTACTTGTTCCAACTGTGAAACGACCTTGTTTTTCAAAATACAAAAACAAAATCTAGTGCTCTTTGTGTGGACCTTTGAACAAGATTTCATTTTATTTTATTGTTGAAAAAAATAGTCAGGAATTTAAGGAGTACATCATCCACTTGCCCAATCAATCTGGAAATAACCAAGATAAGTTTTTCTCCTTTTATATTGCCCCCACCCTAAAAAGATCCTCATCTAGTAATGTCACTAGGCCCATCAGAGGCACCAACTGTCAGCCCACCAATATCCACAAATGACAACTTTATAGCTGTACCATTCCAGTAACTCTAGTTTCTAGCATATTGACAAACTAATAACTTCTATGTACATTTTATAAAATCAAACATGGACTTGAACACTCAACACTTAGAATCATTCAAGCTTAATATAATTCTGATTAATAAGATAATATCAGTGAGTAATTAAGGGATATATTGGCTGAGGTTGAGTAGAAGACTTGCATTCTTTCTGGAACTGATTGTGAATTTTGAAGTCCAAAGTGAAAACAATGAGTTTGGCCATGGTGGTTGAGTTGGGTTGTGTTTCTTTCTTAAAGGCAATTTCGAATAACAAACTAGGAGACATTTGTGAAGAGAAGCCCAACACGGTTCATATAGACACCAAATCAAGTTAGTGCGCTTTGATTTGTTATCCAATATCACCTATGACTATTGTAAATGTAAATCATTTAGCACCAAACATGATAATAACTCGCCTCCATTACAGGAATGTTCTGCATAGACAAAATGTCAAATGGTTGTCTGAATTTTCATAACAAAGACTGATGGCCAACAAGTATTAGCTTGTTGTGTCTGCATTACTGCCACATAAAAACTGCAACAAGTAAAGAAACCTATACTCACCAGCAACCAAATTGAAGCGGCGCCATTGAGTATCAAGGAATCTAGTATAACAATTGATTGAAACACCTATATTCTAAACTACCTTATGAAATTAAGCTTCTTTAGTTGACTTGTTTTCGCTTATGAATGTACCCACTGATTTGAACCACCGCATAAGGTTTCTGTGATCTTTTACATAGAGCCATGCTTGAAGAAATTGAAAGAGACTATCATTCACACCTCGCTCCTCTATGTAGTCATGGAAAGAATCTCTCATCCTCTCATCAATGTCTCTGTAAGAATTTATAAATCAAATTAAACACAATTTCTTTAGCATGTTAATAAAATTGAAAGAAACAGAGGGAAGTTCTATGATGAAGTTCAGTGTATTACGACAGCACAACTTGAATAAACAACTGAGGCATTAGGAGTTTATCCCTTTCTAATTCAAGTTCATGTGGTTCAACTGAAGCATTAGGAGTTTAAGGTGACATCAGGTATGCCAAATTCCCATTGCTGGAGGAACTCTAGACTATAAACCTTTTTGCCAACTAAATACAGCACAAGATGGTGATTTTTAGAAATATGTTAAACTATAAGCAGCAGAATCCATATTTTGCACTTTTTCAAGAGATTTAGGGATAAATGAATAAAAATCTTCAGAAAAAATAACTGAGACCATTGGTTACTTTTACTCAGTTTTAGGCTTATGTTCGTAAGAGATTACGCAATGGTGGTACACTAGATATAATCTGTGGGAAAGAAATAATCACCCTCCCTCTTCACCTGCTCCAATATTAAGTACACATTATTAAACTATTATTCGGTTAGTATCCTCAATCCAAAAGTAACCTTCAATGACGTCCTATTGACAGACGATGGAAAGAGACGGTTGATATGGTGAAATGAAAGCAACCAATTGGTCCCCAATGGACCCTACTGAATTAGTAGTGCTCCAAAATTCCAAAAAAATGACATATGTCTACTGCATATTTCCCAGGCGCTAGCTAGCTACTAAAATTTACCACCAACTATGTATGTAATCCTTTATTTCCTAAAATTTCATACAACATTCAGCAAAAGAGTAAGCCCCTGCCCTATCCATTTCATCTGTCAGCATCACGAATCCTAATTTTCTCATGGCTCAAAAGGAGCAATTGGGCATATGTATATAGCAAAAATTTTGGGGGGTAGCTACCATGTTTCACCATCTCGATGTAAGCCTTTATCTTTTTCTCCTCTATATCCCTAAAGCTCCATACAACACTTGCCAAAAAGAATAGACAACAGGCCACTCATCCCATCCCAATAAACTACCCTAAGCCATTTCACAAGAGGCTAAGAAAGAAGTCCTTTGATTATTTTTCCTGCTATGAACTTTATTAATACCCAAATAAGCTAAACTCCCTATTTCAAAAGTTCAAGTGTTCTAGGTCTTGAGTCAAAAAAAAAAAAAAGCTAAAGTGTTCAACTTCTAACAAGTATAAGATCCCGTTTCCGAAAAGAAAAAAAAAACAATTCAAACACATGTAAATGCAAACAATTCCAGATTCAAACCCCAAATAACAAAAATGGAACATAAGCATAATAACAAAGTGATTCTTACTCGAAAACAGGGCCGTTGTATGTGGAAGGAACTGTAAGAGAAACTGAAGCAAAATTCTCGTCCTTGGATCTCATGGATACAGAGTGAATCCCCAAAGCATCGGGATACAACCCACAAAGAAAATGCAGAGAATCCGACTGTCCGGGCTTCGAAATGTCGACGTGAATAAACAACTGGTTGATATCTTCGTCGTCAAGGTCACCGCCATCGTCTTTATCGGCACGGGGGATAATGTTGGCCATTCTCATTACAGATATACTAATCTCCTCTTCGCCATACTTTTTCCTCAGGACCGGACCGTTCCCATCCAACGCTGCCTTAATGATCTTGAACGACGACGGAGGATTCACTTTCTGAAAAGAAAAGAAAAAAAGCACACCCATTCAATTCAACCAAAAATACAACACAGAAACGCGGTTTTCTTCAAATAAATCAACTGAAAATACATATAGAGAAGGAGGGCGATACGTACAGGGGGAGGGCTCATTTTGGAGACTTCGAGATAGTGTTCTTTGAGGGATCGGAGAAGCATGGAGTTGACAGCGGAGGAAACGCTGGTTGAGCTCCTGGTTGGTAGCAACCGCCATGGGTGGCTCTGGAGTGCGGAGCTTATGACCTTCTTCCACATTTTTACTTGCTTTGTCTTAAACCCTTTTTCTCTATCTTAGGGGTTTAGCAATTAAAGAAGCAGCCGGAGACGAAGAAAGAAAGGAATGAGCGACCCCCCACCCACCCGCTTTGTTACGAACGGGTCGGTTCGGGTCGGGTCAGCCAGACATTCTAGAAGAATATTAAATACATATATAATTCAGTGTTCAAATATAAAAATTTGTTCAAAACACACAACACACTTATTAGTACTCAAAATATTAATTCTAATACAACTTTTTCTGTTTGAAACCAAACTATATTTTTGTTATTATGAGTCATTTTATCCCAAAAAGAAATACATAAACATATATGTTAAAATGTAAATATGTTCTACAAAACTATGGTTTTCAGAGGCAATATTTCCTTGAATTTCTCTCGTCTATTTGCTATGCATTCGTTTGGTCACAAAAGGAAAGAATAGCAAGTGCTCTTTTTTCATACTCCACCCAACACCTTCAGTGAATATGGAAGACACGTCTATAATATCTCTAAGTTAAGAGTAATAACACGTACTAACGCAGCAGTTTAGTATAGTCAATCACATTTATTAAAATTAAAAATTACTGTTTTAAAAAGCAACGACACGTCACTATGGATAATATTTTAAATTATTAAGTTAAATAGGATTTTCATATACTAATTAACATAATTTATACCGTGAAACCCATCCTCAATAAATTAAATGATATTGATTGCAATTAAATAAATGTAATTGATGTGAAGAACTTGTCACACAAGCGTAAAATGCTTTTGTGTAAATTGTGTTTGCACCTATGATTCCTCGTAACGAATTACATTACTGATATCCTCACTTACATAAACTGTACAAAAGTAAAGAAGGGCTGCACAGTGTTAACTCGCCCTTTTAATAAAGAAGGGGAAGCAAAGACTTCTCATTAACAGATACGCATACCAATTTCTTTTATGTTACAAATACAGAGTACACTATAATAAAGAGAGAAGAGTCTAATGGTACAATTTGACCAAACAGGAATACCTTTAATCTACTCGTACTACAAGTACAAAGCAACAGAAACATAATCGTCCTTTAAGGCTACAAAAGATACAAAATTGTGAGAACTTATGCCTGCATTGCGACCATAATTTTCCCTTGCAATCAAAAAAGAAGAAATAAAAAAGGACAGACAATTTTTTAGTGCAAGATTTTCCGGTGTTCTGAAACCCTTTACTGGGGGGGTTGATCATACCTTTTTGTCGTTGTATCTCGTATCACACCATTCTAAGAGGACCCACCCCCCCACAGCAACCTTCTGCCCCTGATCTTGTACAGAAATATTTATTTGCAAATTGCAATTTTTTTAAGATCTTCAATAGGAGAACAATCTTAGAGAGAATCTTTTCACTTCTTCCGCTGCTTGCTTTTAACTTTTATATACTTTCTGTTGGACTTGTCAACTCCACTGCCACCACTCCCCAGTGAGAAGTTGCTTCCATCAGCAATTAGACCTAGACTACCAGCCTGAAATGGAGATGGGTTCTGAGGATTAGCCAGATTTGGTTGGCCCCCAAATTGAAATGGATTAGCAACTGAGGGAGCTGGTGCTGAACCAAATGCAAAGGGCGACGGAGCTGGGGAAATAGTTTGTTGCCCAAATCCTGGGACTGCGGGAGCTGATGCCTGAACAGTGTCCTCGGCCATGCTGTCTTCCATACTCATTTGATCATTGTGGCCTGATGAAGCACCAAAAGCAAATGTAGGACTAGGGTTTCCAAACACAGGCTGTGTTGTCGACGCAGGACCTGAAGAGGAATTGAATAAGAAAGGGGAACTTGAGGATGCACCATTAGATGATCCAAACATGGCAGGTGCACCATTGGTAGCAGCAGGTGTTGATGCTCCAAATATAGACGGTGAACTGTTTGTGGTAGTGCTAGCAGCTGAAGTTGCTCCGAAAGAGAATGTGGTTGGACTAGCGTTGAAATTGAATACAGATGGAGATTTTGAAGGTTGCCAATTGGAAACAAACACAGTAGGTGTACTGCTACTGCTGGAGCTAACCAAGTTGGCCTCTGACAAGGAAGAAGAACCAAGTCCAGGAGTAGCTGCTGAACTAAATGGTTTAATAGAAGTTGTTGAGCCAAATGGTGAACTGCCAGAAGAGAAAGTGGTACTTCCAGACAACCCAAATGTTGGGGAGGATCCTGAGGAAGAACCAAATTGGAAAGGTATGCTCTGAGAAAATGTTGCAAGACCAGTCCCAGCGGGGGAAGCCTGAGAACTAGGCGCAAATGAACTACCAGCACCAAAAGAACCCTGAGACTGGGTAGTAGAAGTTGATGAAGTGGCAACAGCAGAAAACCCAAGGATTGCACTCCCAGAGCTTGCATTAGCAGGGGCTGTGGCACTGAAAGCTGTGGTGCTTGAATTACCAACAGACGTGCCCTGCTCTGTTTTAATGGCCCCACGATTAACATCAGAAAAAGTTTCAGAAACTGGTGGAACTGCAGGTGAGGCCGTAGAAAATTTAAATGCAGAAGCAGCTGATACAGAAGAGGTTTCCAAAACTGGTGCAACTCCACTTGGGGCTGTATGCCCAAATTTAGTTACAGGTGAAACTGGTACTGAAGAAGTTTCAGTATCTGGTGCAATAGCAGTTGAATCAGTAGATGATCCAAATTTAAAAACAGATGGAGCTGGTACCGAAGAAGTTTCTGTAACTGATGCATCTGCAGGTGAAGCCTTAGAGGACACAAAAACAGATACGGGTACTGCAGGAGCTGGAGTTGAGGTAGAGAGACTACCACTGCCGGTGGCAAATGTAAGGGTGCTGGGAGTGGTAATATTGCTACCACTGTTTCCAAAAAGTGCTCCATTTGATGTGTTTTGACTTGTACTGGAAACTACAGGTGTGGAAGATATTGAAGCAGAAAATCCATTATTGAGACCAACATCTCTAGGTGTTGTTCCAAAGGCAAATATATTTGTACTAGAAGTTGAAGCTGCAGACGGAAGTGCAGTCTCGGATGCCCTAAAAGAAACTCCTACATTTGAATTATTCTTATCTGGTTCAGGCGACTTTGGAACAGAATCTACTGCACCAGTTGCTACTGTGGATAAGCTGTACAGAGAGCATAAGGCAAATATAAAATATTCAGACCAATTTCAAAATTACAATACAATTAAGCAGTCCCCAACTCAAAAAAGAGAATAAAATGAGATGAAAAAAATGAAATCAAAAAATAAATCACTATGTGGATTAAGTAAACCAATCAAAATTCACTCCTTTCTATTCTTTTAATCAAGTCTCAAGAAGTTGGACCCTACCAACGACTTGTGCATCAAACATTTCACATCTTACGATCTCACAAATTCATTCACACCCAAATTTCTGCATCATGCATTGGCATTGCATTATAACCTCTAGACTACATAGCAATTCAACCACCAGGCAAAAATAATGAGGAAAAAGAAATTTGAAAGGGAAAAAGTGTACACATTGTATTGTACACGGCACAAGTCAGTTAGCAATAACCAACAGTTTTATAAACATGGCAAACAAGACAAGAAATACAGAGCAGGGGCCTACAGACATCAAATACTATTAAAGAATGACTGGTTCGACTTTTATCACAACAAAAATACCATTCCATACTGCAACAAAAATCATGATCCACGAATGTTGACATTGCAGGTTCCAATACATAATTAGAAACTTTCTCTCATAACTACCCTAGCAAGTAAAATACTTCCACATTCACACAGACAGCAAACCATAGAAAGCCCCCAAAAAATATTATGATTTTTTCTTTCAAGGAACGTACATACACACATGCAAAGACACACAAAAAACACATTTACTTATTAAAATCTAGGCTCCCCACCTATCCCTACAATATTTACGGATCATAAAACTAAATTACTATGTAGGTGCCCAAAAGGGATTAGAACTTTGAACCTCAGACCTAGTGGGAGCAAACCACGTCTGACTATTTGAGCTACCCCTCTTGGAAACAAAAGACACATTCATAAATATAAAACCAACTGCAATGCAATAAAACGGCATCACTATACTTACTTGCTTGAGGTTCCAGGCTTTGAGTCGGAAGAAGCACCAAAGTTTACAATCTCAGATCCACTTGCTGAAGATGAAGAAAACATAAACTGTGAATTTGAAACTTTATCAGCACTTTTGAGGCCTAAGTTGAAGACTGGAAAGGCAGCATCTGCATCTCTTGATGATGAAATTTTATCCCCAAAGTTAAACATGGAAGGAGAAACATTTGATTCCTTCAGCGGAGTAGCACTATCAGTCGTTAAGAATGACACGGCTTTAGAGACAGTAGGGGCTGTCGTGCTGGGAGATGTACTTTGGAAAACAAGGTTGGTGCTCTTTTCAGCAGTCACAGACCAAGCAAGAGTTCCAATATCATTTTTTTTATTCAATTCAGGTGCTGCAGGTTTAATTTCAGTCAAAGCTGAAGCTTTCTCACGTATAACATCTTCAGTTGCAATGCTTGTCCTCTCTATCAAAGAGGAATTCTCTTTTTCTCTCCCCTCACCCAACGAATTAAAAACAGACCCATTTGAATGGCTATCATCATCCAAGTCAACAAAATCCTGCAAAAGAATATTCATAAAGTAAAAATAAAATTGGAGGCCATTTAAAGGTAAAAAAGTACATGCATATGAAGAAAAAAATGCACAAGATAAAGTATGTGGTTATTAATAAAAAACAAAAAAAACCATAAAAAAAATGCTAAGTATCTTTCAAGTATATATATATATATTATTTTTGAAACTACGCTCCTCACTTGACCCTATAATATTTGGGTACTAAGAAACTATAGCAATTGCTATGTAGGTGCACGTGATTTTCTTAAAAGCAGCTAATAAAGATTAAATACAGAGAATCAAATAATGAAATGTCCTCAAATGTTGAGGATATACCTCGTGTGCACTCATCCGAAATGTCCTTCTCTTATGTTGAGGATATGCAACGGAGTTTGATGCAGCAGGTACTGAAGTTACAGTACTAGGCACATTATCTTTTCTAGGCACAATAGAATTCGCACCATTAACTTCTGACACTGAAAAATCTCTATCATTCATTTTAGAAGTGGATTGGCCATAAGGAAAATCATATTTAAATGGACCATTATCTTTAGCCTTGTCTAGCCTTTGCGAAGTAAACTCCTGAGCATCAGGCAGTCTCATATCAAGTGAATCCTCCAAAGACTTGTTATTTTGGATATTACTGAAAATTTTTGACGAGTCCACATCCTCAAGGCTTTTCAAAGCCTGCCCACGTAGCATAGATGGTGATAGTTTACTAGGTAATTTATCCATTGAAGCATATACCTTGGACTGAGATGATTTGTCCTTAGGTGAGACCAACTTATCAATTTGCTGCAATATTTTTGAGGCCATCTCACTGGATTTGAAGGGAACAGTAGTGTTAGACACAACATTTTCCCCGTTATCAGTTGATGGTTTAAAGAAATTACGTTTAGGTTCACCAAATGGTGGCTTAAGTACTGAAGACGATGGGTTTTGATCACTCTCAGAACCCAGTCGACTTCCAGCTGAACCGATAGGGCTACCAGAGACGGGTGAACTCAAGCCTCTTGAAGATAGAAGGTTTGGTTTCTGTCGAATTCTACGTATAGCACCATAGGATCCAATGTCATTGTCCAAAAGTGAACCTCTGCGTTTTGATGACTGCATAGAATTTAAAAAATAAATATTTTTCAAAAAAAAGTAAACAAATGACGTAATCTTAATAATGTCCAGAAATTGTACCCCCTGTTTGGATCTAGAAAGTAGATTTTGATCTGGTGCATGCTGAGAAGATGATGACGGGCCAGTATAAACATCAATTGCCTTCTCACCACTCTGGAATGCAAACAGACTGGTGTAAGGTCCTAAATCACAAGTATTTTGCAAAATTAAATAAAAAACAACATTTACAAAAATTATAATAACCTTGAGGCTAGTGGTCTGATAAACCCGAGAATATGGCGTTCGGGCCATACTATATATAGCAGATCTTCCTCTAGATCTTGGGGTTATAAAACCATTTTCCCGAGCCTCAACATGGCCTGAAGTCCTTGGCACAAATGGTGTAACAGGTAATTTCGAAGGAGAAGTTTGATTGCGGGTGTACAAAGCAGTTGAATTCTCCTTTACTGCTTGACTTCGAAATCCTAACATCGATGGAGATATGGGCCTCTTATGCATGTAAGATTTTGCAAGTTCTACAACATCAGTAGGAGAAGCAACATCCCCTTCAAGGACCTATCACCATTATTACATCAAAACGTGGTAAGGGTGCTTAAATTCTGATGCTTTCTAAATTGTACGCACAACTTACAAAAGCTCTTAAAAATATGGACAAATGAAAAAATTAAATAAAATTTAATTATCATACAGTTGAACTGACAACAGGAGGCGAAACAAACTGGCTTTCTATCATATTTCCCGGCACAGGAGTTTTTGGAAATCCATCGCTCTCTATCATATTTCCTCGGACTACAGTGTCGGGAAATACCTGCTGTCTATCAGCAGATGCCACTTGTTTTATAGGAATCACTTCAGGCTTTTTCTCCTTATCTTCAATTGCTAAACCAATAGTTCTTGAATGTAGTAGAGCTGTCAGATGATCAATCTCAGATCTGCATGGTAATTAACATTAATGACATCAACATCACAACAATATCAGCTCATGTCAAAATAATAATAATAATAATTAAGCACTCTTGGTAGGGAGAAAGGAGGGAAAAACAAAATCCTAACAATAAGCCATACTGTTAACCAAAGCATGCATTGGCATGATAAAAGAAACAATAAAGATATATGGTCACAACATTAACCGGTACTAAGAAATCGATAGTATACAAGATTTAAAGTGAAAGGATGTACTGTACAGGGGTAAAAACAGTACTTTTAGCACAATGCTGACAACACTTGAAAATTTTATTAAATTTAAAAATTAAAACACCACACAGCACAACACAACAAACTTGCCTGGTAAAGGTTTTTTGCTGCAAAATTTGCTCAAGCTCAGTCAATTCCCCTCCACTAAAGCTAGTACTTGGTCCATTGCTTTGATCAATGGCTCCTTTTTGTGCTCCAGAAGAATCCTATTCTCAATCAAAAAAAAAAAATCAACAGGAATATATGAGCAAAAATTACCCAAAAAAAATAATCAAAATGAAATTACACAGCAGTATGACGTCTGAGTAAATGACAGGATATTATTCAATGACATGCGACAAGATGGCTTTAAATAACTTGTCGATGAGCAGGGAGAAACAAACTGAATTACATTCTTGCAATATTTTGGAATGACATAGCAAGGTCACATCCTCTCAAGGCTCAAGAGATATGTACTCTCGTACAACACTCATGATTCATCACCTTCCTTGAAGAACTTTCAAGATAGATTCATCACCTTCCTGAAGTTCTATCTCTAACTAAGTACGCACTAAATGAAAGAAATAAAAATACCATGCCAAGGATGGTCATTTGATATAACCTAAGCTTGAGTGAAGAAAAACATAACTAAATACTGAAATGTTAAACTAATTAAAATTTCGAAGGCATACTATACTGTCTTGGTTAGAGTAAACAAAAGAGTTGCAAATATGCACAACTATAAATGTAAACAAATTGCATAAGTATTCAAACTTACTGTGGCAACTGTTTCTTGTTGCTTATTTCCTGCTTCGCAGTCTGCCTCTGTATAATTTTCAGATATTAATTAAAAGAAAAAGATAAATAATTATTTATGATAAAAACATAATATAAATATCAATTAAAGTACATGGAAAGTGGATAGAAATCAGTGACTGCTACAAGCAAGCTATAACACGCCAGCATCAACCTCTACTGCTACAAGAGGGATAGCTTGGACACAAGTAGAATGGGCGTAAAGTAATTTTTACATGAAGAACGGACATGGCCTATAAAACTAATTACAGAGAATGCAAAAAATCTTGTTACTTGCTATTCAAGAATGGGAATTATGTTCTGACAATAGCCTGGCTGTGGGTTTGTGAAGGCGTAATACACTCTTTTTTCTAAACTAGGCTTCCCACCTAACCCTACAAACTCAAACCTCAGCCTTGTGTATGTAAACCATATTCCTAGCCATTTGAGTCACCCCTCACTACAAAACCAGTTGAAATTTTATAACCAACCAAATCAATATATTTTAACTTTGTCAACCAATTTTCCAGTTTTCTATTACCAGTATAATATCATACATACTTGGCATTTAGTAATAATTGAAAATGCAGTACTCCTGAGCAAAAAACCTAGCTCCTGAGCAAAAAAACCTAGCTCCTACAAATGCTGCCGAACAGATTTGGCCAAGTTTAATCAACCTGGTTCCGCAACACGTTAATATAAAACCAATCCGACAAAAAGGACTCAATTTCTTACAACCAGCCATCTTGTAGACCAAAAACCTCTGTATTGAACAAAACCCTAATCTTGAATTAAACCCTAACCTCACCAACAAAGATATAAATACACCCATAATATTATACAAACACACACGCTCGGGATTACATTACCCTCGTAAATGAAATGTTTAAAAATATAATAAATAAATAACCTTGCGGTAACGGTGATGATGGCGGCTGCGGCTGCGGCTGCGGCTGAGTGAGGCGTTTTGTGAAAACGGAGGAAAAAAGGCGGTGGGCACTAGCACTAATGAGGCGGTGGGCCGGATCGACGAGCTTCGAGAGCCAACCTCCTCCATTATTAGGGTTACGAAACACCGTGGGAGGGCGATCGTATGGCGTCGAATGAGTGGTCTTCCTAAAAGGCTTCTTCCGAAACTTCCCTCCCGCCCCTAATCCCCCGCCTTCGTACGGTTGCTGCTGCTCCTCCCGCGCCGTCGCCATGAGAGTGAGAAGGATGGCAAATTTGAAAGCTTTAGGGTTTGAGTCCGAGGGGTAGAGAGAGAAAACGGTGGAGAGAGAGAAAGTGCGGCAATAACAAAATTAGGGTTTTTAATTACGGAGAGAGAAGGGGGGAAATGAAAAAGGGAATATAATAATAAATTATTTGGAAAAAGAAAATGAAAAACATAACATGTGCAAATGTGTATTATTATTATTATTATTATTATTATTATTAGATTTTTTGAACACTCAATATTATTTTCTGAAAATAAATAAATTACTTTATGGGGTATCCAACGAAAATTTAAACAAAATGTATAATTATTTTTATAATTAGTGATGTAAAAAAATAGTTTTAACAATTACCTATTCAAAATATTCGAATTTTGTTAATTAGGCCATCTCCACTAATGTAAATATATTTTTAAATACTATATTTTGTTTGTTTTATTTTCATAAATAATATGAAACATACATTTTTTACAGTAAATACTGTTGCACTTTGTTTGTTAGATAACATTAGATTATGCACTTAACAATCCAAATTTTTGGAATAGTTTTAGTTTTATTTTTTAATTACAATCTTTATAAATTATAGTGTGTTAAAATTTGTAAAAAAGTTGGGTTTGGTTGAGATTGAATGGGAATGAATGAATTTGTTTTAGAGTATCTAGTATGATAGTATGATGCTAAAAAATGAGTTATAATAGTGTTGTTTGGTAATACTTAAAAAAATAGTTTTTTATTTAATTAATTAAAATTTTGAAAATTAAATATAAAATGTATTTGGTAACTCTATTTTTATTTATTATTTTTTTAAATTTTAATTAAAATTTATTAAATTTTGAAAATATAAAAATTTTTTAAACAGTTTTCAATTTTTCCTTTTTTCTTTTCTTCAAATCAACACTTATATTGTAAAACAAAAAATAAAAATAAAAGTTATCAAACACATTTATTATTTTTTGTTTTTAAAAACAAAAAACAAAAATAGTTACCAAACATATTTTTATTTTTTAAAAATAAAAAAACAAAAATTTTACCAAACGGCCCATAATAATTACAGGATTAAAAAATTATAGATACAAATAAATTATTTTAATATAATAATTACATGATTAAAAAATTATATTTTAGTTTCTTATATTATAATAATTTAAAAACCTAAAACATGAACATAAATGTTAATGTGATTGTTTATTTATAAAAAAAATATAATGTGTTAATAATAAGTGTAATGAGACAATGTAGAAAAAATAAACATTTATTATTACATTAAATTATTTCTCAAATAATAAAATTTTATCTTTACAAAAATTAAATTTAATATGTATACTATGATTCAGTATTTAAGCTGAATTCAACTCACCTTATATTTTGAATTAAATTTATACAAAATATTATATTTTTCAAACCAGTCAATTTTATTTGATATCTCTTCTATATAAAAGTGTGTAGATAACAAATTTTTTTTTGTTTTAACGGATTTTTTTTGTTAACTTTAACGGAATATTTTTATATTTAACAGAATATTCTAATATTTAATGATAAATTGTAAACATGATTTAAACTTAAATAAATAAATAATTAAACAAATTAAAATAAGATATTTTTTAGACATTTTACAATGATAATTATTTTAAAATAATAAAATTATATATTTTATAACTTAAATAAAATTTAATTAAACTTAATATTATATTAAACATATAATATATAATCATTTGTTGTCACTGCCAAATTCAAAAAGTAAAACAAACATAAACTTAAACAAAAATAAATTAATTAATTAGTTAAAATAAGATATTTTTAAGATATTTTTTAATAATTTAAATAATTAAATCATATTTATTTAAAAATAATATAAAGGCATACATATCATTTTTTATCTTATAAATTTATGTGATAGTTTGTTTTTTATCAAAAGATTGAAACTCTTTTTTTTTCATCAAATTCATTAAATAATATTGTGAGATACATTATAAACTAAAAATAATTTATGTATGTATATTGCTGTATACATTATGACTTTTCATATTCTTATTTTATTTTTATTATTAATTTATTTTTAAATATTATTGTATTTTATATATATGTCATGTAGCCATATAAATATATATTTATACGTTGTGTTTATATATCATATATGTAGAGATTATTGATATAAATATTTATATATACTATAGAATTATAATTCATTCTATTTTGGCCAAAGCATAGTTTTGGCAAAAAAAGAAAGCTTTCATGATTGCATCGCAATAGCATCGAAACACCATCGATTTTGCATTGAAAAAGTATTGTTTTGGTCAAAATAAACAAGTTTTTATGATTGCATCGCAAGAGTATCGAAGCATCATTGATTCTGCATCGAAAAAGCATCTTGTTGGCCGGAAATTAAGTTTTCATGATTGCATCGAAACACCATCGATTTTACATCGAAAAAACATCATTTTGGCCAAAAAAATAAGGTTTCATGATTGCATCGCAAGAACATCGAAACACTATCGATTTTGCATCAAAATTGCATCGAAAAAACATTATTTTTGCCAAAAATCAAGTTTCATGATTGCATCGCAAGAGCATCGAAATTGTATTAATTTTGCATCGAAAATACATCATTTTGATGTAATTTAGATGTTTTTTTTTATAGTATTTCGATGCAAAATCGATGGTGTTTCGATGCGCTTGTGATGCAATCATGAAAACTTGTTTTTTTTGCCAAAATGATGCTTTTTCGATGCCAAATCGATGGTATTTCGATGCAAAATCGATAGTGTTTCGATGATTTTGTGATACAATCATGAAAACTTAATTTTTGTCCAAAACAATATTTTCTCGATGCAATTTCAATGCTCTGCACTGAAATTTGACGAAAACTTTGGAGGTTCATATTTTTTCACTCAAATATCAGTTTCAGATGATTTTTTTGTTAATTTTGGTATTTTTCGATATTTACAATATTAGAATGATAGAGAAAGTGAGAGAATGAGAAATGTTGGAGAGAGAGAGTTCGGATTGAGAGAAAAAATAGGTATTTGAATGTTAGGAATATTTTTTTCTAGAAAATTAAAATTTTATAATAATCTATGTTGGCATATTAAAATAATTTACTAAGTTATCATGCAAATTTCATAGAGGGAAGGAGACCACATGATGATGGGAAGGGTCCAATGCCTAATGCAATCCAATATTCCATTAAAAAAAAAGTGTTAGTAATCACTTTCTATTATGCTGTGCTTTCACTCATATTTTAAGCCTCACCCTCACTTCATGTTGAACCCAAATAGTGGGCCCATTCTTCTCTTCTCTTCCACAGCATGATTGAAATGAACTGAATCCTATGTAATCTATTTTTGTCTTATCTTTTTTTCTTTTCTTTTTTTTTGAAGTTCACACAGGATTTTAATATATATTCGATAAAAAAAGGACTAAATTTATAAATCCAGTATTATTGAGTTTTTCAAAATATCATGTACTCAATTTTGACAGAAAGTAAAAGTACTGTACTTTCTAATTAAAACAGTTAGTATATTAAAACTGAATAATTTCTTTCTCCATTTTCACCCCTCATTTACTTAGGTCCATTACTAATACTTATATATTTTTTAAAGATGATTAAATATAAAATTTTAATAAAAGGAATGGCAAACAATATAAAAGACAAATAAGTCTCACATCTTGATTTCAACAATAATTATCACTTTTTTCTTCATATTAGCAAAACTTCCTATAAGGAGGCACATTCTTAGTTGTCATAAAAACACAACAAAATTATGTGAAAAATACTTTCATCCACTCTGATTCCAGGAAACAATTGTGAGAAGCATAGTACAGAATGAAGAGAAAAATGATACAAAATCAAGTAAGAGAAGCTAGAAAAACAATTCGTGTAGAAAATTGGATCGTCGATAAAATGCAGTTTCTGTCAAGAGAAGTACATAATGTATTTTCAACGAGTTTCATAAATTAAACTAAAGGGTAAAGAAAACATTTTTTTTCCTCTCATGGTGTACAAAATATAGTATAGCTGCAAAGGTCATTGCAAACACTAACAGAGATCTCCATGAATTCAAAGAAGAGCATATATAACTGAGCCCTGGCTATACCTTAAGACCAGCATTTAAGCTTCTTACTGTACAATCTTGATCTCTCAAGAAAATCTTGTAAAAAAAATATAAAAAAAAATTCAAAGGACGAAAGAAATAAGAACCTTGTTGCCAATTACGACACTAAAGTTTACGACCCTCTCTAAAAGCAATGCTGAAGGAATTTTGTAGGCCTTTTTTAGCAGGGCCACCAATAGTTCCTTTCTGCATCATCGCCACGAACTCGTTATAATCTATGCGTCCATCCTGCACGAAGAAAAAAAATGTGGGAGAAACGGTAAGGTCTTGGAGATGAAACAAATAGAAGTGATAGCCATATCGAATTCAACCATAAATCACAGAAAACAAATGCAAGTCTTGAAAGAATGCAGGTTTCATTTTAGTAGACAGTAAGATGTTTAAGCCAAATTCACACTAGCAGTAGCAGTTCAAGAAAAAGTAAATTCAACCACAGAAACAAGATCTTAAGTTCTAATGAGTCCATCTTGATATTTGCAAAACAAAACAACTAATGGCTCAAAATAAAATTTGAATGATCATATGCCCTATGCAAGGAAAACAACTCTTCAAATCTCTGAATTTTAATTTACAGCCATTCAATTGGTGCAGTAACAGAATAATCATCAGAGAAATACTCACATTATCCTGATCAACTTCTTGCATCATTTCTTCTATGCGGACGTCCTCTACACCAAACTCCTCGCAAGCATGTTGAAGCTCATCTTGAGTAATGTAGCCACTTCCATCTTTATCGAAGTAGGAAAATGCCGCGAACAAATGATCTTCTCTCTCAATTTTGTTTAAATGCAAAGTGGCTGCTACAAACTCTCCATAATCAATTGTTCCACTGTTATCTACATCTGCCTGCAAATCAGTAAATAAGTTAAACTAAGAATATCTAATGTATTATTCTCCAAACAATTTATGAATTAGTTCTCTATCATATCCTTGAGTGATCACCATAATTGAAGAAGAGAAGAGCATATTAAAAGGTGAGTAATCTCATTACTTATGATGAACGAATAATATTTCAATTTCAATGATTTTTTCCTGAGATTTGTCACCAAAGGTGAAATATCTTTTGAAGTAATTTAGAAATAGATCAAGAGTAAAGCAAATTGTCACATATAAGGATTTTTTATATAAAAAAAAATATATAAAATCAAGATTGAACAAATTACCTCTTGGTGCTTGGTTTAAAGTTGAAACCATACAAAGCCCAGAGACCATTATAAGGAAAAAGGAACTAAAAAGGCAACCCATAGTCCATACTAGTGTATATCTAATCTTAAAAATCTATGCCATGATATATTAGCATATAGATCCAAACTACAGGGAAAATCTCTTTTAGTACTAGATTTAAATCTTTTCATTTTGATCCTAAAATTTTTAATAGTGTTTCCAATAGTCCTTATTAACATTAATTGTAAAATATAAAATGACTGCTTTTAAAAGGTTTAGAGACCAATACTAAGTTCTGTATGAAATTACAGCTGTGCCCTTAAATTAAATCTAACAACATGTGTGTTCAGGGGCTAAAGGGGAAAAGTTTTAAAGACAAACAATATATTCTGACGTTTAGGGTACCAAAAGGAGAGCTTCTCAATAGTTTAGGTGTTTAGAATCATCTTTTGATATACTTAGCTCTGGAACAAGCACAGTTTTTTCAGCCTCTTCATTTGGAATCTTAATAAAAAGAACAAGCATATCCCATTTATAATAGTTTAGGTGCATAGAATCATCTTTAAACATATATGAACTTACTGCTTGCATTAAATCATAAATTTCAGATTCCTTAAGATTAGCTCCAAATCTTTTCAAACCAGCCTTAAGTTCTTCAAAAGTGATTTGACCACTACTGTCAGTGTCTATCATTTTGAACATTTCTTTTAGGCCAGCAATTTCTTCTTCAGATAGGCTCTCTGCAATTACCTGCCAAAAAAGGGGAAAGAAATGAGTTGAATAATTACAAGTCATCTATTCATTTAATTTAGGTATATGACTCTCAATTATTTGGCTTCAAACCATTCATTTATTTAATACATAAAGTGACTTACTCTAATAGCCATTTTCTTGAGCTTGTTCATTGCAGAGAATTGCTTCAATCGACTTAATATTGCAGAATCGAGAGGCTTGTCAGGAGCCACACCACCAACTTGAACCCAGGGATGGCCTGCGAGACATATAAATAAAAGGTTATCAGTGCAAACAGAAGAATGCTGTGCCTAAGAACACCTTGATATAGAATTATATATAAGCAAAAAATTATGACAATTGTTGAACAAAAAAGATGAGAATAATTATTTATACAGCAGCTGAAATGAATAGCAGATGCTTTTCCAAAAAGCTTTGCTCAACAATAATTGCAACCCTTTAATTTCAGTAGCAACACAGGTCAAACACAAAAATTGTAATTATGAAAGCAAACCAGTGACAGAAACTCACACAAAACATCATGTGCAGATATCCGCCTTTTGGGGTCTCGAATAAGCATTTTCCTTACTAAATCTTTGGCACCTTCAGAAATACTAGGCCATGGGTCTGTTGAAAAGTCTAGGTCACCATGTAATACTTCTTCAAATATCCCTTGCTCGCTCTCTATTGAAAACAAGGGAAAAGAAAAAAGGTCACAAAATATACATATAGAGACACAAATAGAAACACCGATACTAAATACAACAATGATGACTACCAAGAAGCATCTTTAAAAATCCTACCAGCCCAAAAGGGAGGCACTCCACTTAACAGAATGTAAAGAATCACTCCAGCACTCCAAACATCTGCTTCTGGACCATACCGCTTGCGTAAGACTTCTGGTGCAACGTAATATGGGCTACCAACCACATCACTAAATCTCTCTCCTGCAAATGGGAAAACAGGTTTTATTAGCTTCTCATACAAATTATGGATCAGATCTAGTTCTATGTTGTGTTAAACAATCACAACAATGCATCATATAGCCGGAGAAGTAAAGTGTAAAATATCTTCTTAGAAAATTATAATTTTGTCTTGAGCATCACATAGTTTACATTAAGTTTATGAAATCATATGATTTATATGTTAAAAATCATTCCAAAGTTGCTAAAACTAAAATACCACTAGAATACCTGGCTTGAAAAAAACAGATAAACCAAAGTCAATAGTTTTGAGAAGTGCATCCTCCTGCTGGTTGACAAAAAGAAAATTTTCAGGCTTAAGGTCGCGATGCATAACCCCCAATGAATGGCAGGCTTCCAGTACTCCAACTATAGTCCTAGTAAGCTCGGCCGCTTTCCTCTCTGTGTAATGCCCGCGTTGGATAATCCTGTCGAACAACTCGCCACCTGCACATAACTCCATTACAACATGGACTGCTACAGCATCCTCATACGCCCCTTTAATGGATATCACATTGGGGTGGCCCGCCAAATGGTGCATTATCTGAATCTCCCTCCTTACATCCTCCACATCGTCATCTGTGACTAACTTCCTCTTTGCAATTGATTTGCAAGCATACTCTTTTCCTGTTGCCTTCTCCACACACAGAAATGTTGTCCCGAATTGCCCTTGGCCTAGTTTCTTCCCAAAAGTGTAGAACTCTTTTAATTTACCAGTTTTTGTTTGCAACACCGAACCAGCCCGAAGTCCAGCACTGGACACCCTCTTCATATGTGGAGACTTCTCGGCTTTCGGGGATTGTGGATCCTTTGTAGGTTCAGGTTTCGGAATTATAACTGGCTCTGGTGGTTTGTTTTGGACTGGCATAGGTGATTCAGGCTCCTTAGATGCCACATCATGGGCACTTTCTCCATTAGTATGTTCAGAAATTGAATCATCCGGAGATCTGGACCGCCACATTGCAGCTGAAACGGATTGAAAGAATCCATTCTTGCTGATGGTAGGACCAACACAAGTATTCCCCATTTAATCCAACTCTTAGTTCCTCCTCAACACTCTTAATTTTAACTCCAAGATCTAATCCAATTCAACCCGTTGACACAGTACATACGATCCAGTCTTCAGCATATTCAAGTCAAACCCCTTTTCCCACCACAGTTCGAATTTGCAAAAACTTAACAAGATGAACTATAACTGCTATCAGAACAAGAAGGAAGTAAATACAAAATTATGACTAAAGTTTCAAGAGTACAAGCATAATTCTGTTAAAATCAATAACTTATACACCTAAATTAGTCTAAAAATCATGACAAAGAGACACAAATGAATAAACCATAAACCCAAGAAAGATCAAT
Source organism: Humulus lupulus (assembly GCF_963169125.1). Taxonomy (NCBI): domain Eukaryota; kingdom Viridiplantae; phylum Streptophyta; class Magnoliopsida; order Rosales; family Cannabaceae; genus Humulus; species Humulus lupulus. The sequence continues at coordinate 69,703,099 of NC_084800.1, read as the reverse complement.
GCCTATATTGATCAGTATTTTATCTACAATCACTACAGCCTACACAACACCAAAAGCGAAGAGCACCCGTCTTATAATTTTGGGATCCCAGAAGCAGTCAGTTAAAAATGCAAAAGATCACAGATAAGAACCAAAGATGAGAAAGTCAACAAACGGGAACAGGATAAAGCAAGACAAATGTGGTCCGAATAAACAAATCAAGTAAAGCTCACCAAGCTTGATCAAATCAAGGAGACGCCAAGCAACCCATATGGGTAAAAGAGAAGCAGCCTAAAAAGAAAAGGCAAAAACAGAAAAAGGGTATATGGAAATGGAGCAAGAGAGAGAGAAAATTTGGGTCTTGAAAGCAGTTTTGGTTTTTGAAGAATATTAGATAAGAAAGAAGAAAGAGAAAGATATAGTGGGGTTTGGACTTTGGAGAGGTTTGTCTGTGCTGTGGGCTGTGTATGTATGGACAAATCTCTCCTTTGGTTCTATCTGTTCAAATAATTTAATGGGAAAAAGCTTTTAGTGCTTGGTAAGTTGGCGAAGTAAGCGCGTTTGGTCGGACACTTCAATCCCGGAAGCTGACGAGAACTCCTTCCTTGGTTGATAGATTCAGGCAAGACTGTCCTGACCTTTTCCATTTTATTGGCCCACTTTTCTCACCCATTTCCAAAGGTGTTTGCTTTATTTTCCTTATATTGGTTTTTTTTTTTTTAAATTAAGTATTGGTTCCATTGATACTTATTATTATATATTAGTATTAATGAGTTGTTTTTCTTTTTATCTACCAACAATAAGACTTGGTACTCATGTAAATTACTATAAGGTTCAATTTCATTCTAAATATATTTTTTATTTTAGCTTATATAAATTATTTTAATTAATAAAATTAATTCAAAAGATTTTGAGGATACTTTTACTCATTATTGGCTATGGTGTTTTTGTAGGAGGCTTCAATGTTACTCAAGCATAAATTGTGGCTTTGATGGTGGTGGCGATTGGTATTTTATTATTGGTGATTTCACTAAGAGATTTTTGTGTTGTAACGAGTTAGGTTTTTTATTAAAGAATATTACAAATTTATTATCCAATTTTCTTGAAGGGTACCTAAATTATCTTAGAGGTATAGCTCATTAATTAATAGTACATGCTATCATAATGGATCGGTAATAGATAATTTTCCAATTTTTCGCTAGATTTATTACACTCGGATTATTTTTAATAAATTGTTCACTGTTAAAAAAAAACTTGTTTATTACTCTAAGTAATTAGAGGATATTATTTATATTTTACTTCATATTATAACTAAAAAGTTATTTTGAAGAGCCCTTACCTCTGAGATACTCTAATAACTTAATAATACATGTTTGGAGATGCATGGGTTGACCCAATTGAGCCTAGTGATGGAAGTTGTTCCCTACATTGCATTTTAGATTATGTACTTTTTTTTTCTTTCTACATTTGATTCTTCTATTAGTAAAACTTTTTTACTATATCACCTCACCTAATCTTTTTAGGAAATTTACTTATTTGGTACCCTATATTTTTGTAAAGTATTATTTTAGTACCTTATGTTTTCAATAATGCTCATATGGTACCTTGTATTTTAAAATTACACATATTTGATACTCTAGACTCAGATTTGATAGATAAAATTTTGTCAATATGATCAAACTGTCATCAGTTATATGTAATTAAGTAATTAAATTTAAATTTTCAACTTATATAATTGACAGTAGTTTGATTAAATTGGTAAAATTTTATTAATTAAATTTGAGTTTATGGTACTAAATATGTACGATTTTAAAATACAAAATAACAAATATGTACGATTTCAAAATATTGGATACCAAATAAACATTATTGTAAACACATAGTATCAAAATGATACTTTAGAAAAATACATAGCACCAAATAATTACCTACCCATCTTTTTATTATATAATTTTTATATGTTATTCTTGATTTTGATTTCGACTCTCTAATAATAATAGTATTGTATTAAATTCAAGAGTTTGTACATACAAGTTTTTTTTGGTCAGAAGAGTTTGTACATGCTGATTAAGTCTTTCCATATATTTTAGAGGATTTTTAATTAATTATATTAAATTTTTGTCCTAACAATACAAATATTGATTTAGATCATATTTTTTTTAATAAATCATGTTTCTATCTATATAATATATATTTTACGTGCATTAAATAATTGGGAAAGAATCATAGAGACTCGAAGTATCTTTTTCGTATTTTTTAATCCTGGTATGTAAATAATAAAACACTTACTCATTTTCAATATTTATCTAGTAAAAAAATAATATATTAAATCAAAGTAAAATATTACTAAATAAATGTAATGTCTTTTAATAATGAAGAGTGTCATATATTAAAAATTTGTTTGGTCCATATATTTTAGAGTTTTATATGATGATGATGATGATGTGATGACCACGTTAAAATGTAAAATAAAGCTTATTTGTTATAAGTGATGTGTTTTAATTTTTATTTCATAGTCTCTAACATTGTTTGTCTACCAATTTAATTTCTTAATAAAAAAAATATTTTGTTATTATTAATCTGAAATCAGCTTCTGTAAAATTTAGTAAATCTTCATGTTTTTGTTTGATTATTTTTGCAATATAATTCTTTTTTTTTACAAATAAAGTTTAGTAAAATATATTTGTCAAAATATTTAGAGTTAAAATAATTACAAATTACCGGGAAAAGGTTGCTAAATATATATATATATATATTATAAACTTTTTAAGGGATTTTGAAAATAATGTTTGAATGGTATGAATATAACCTAGTTTTTTATAACACAAATTTAATTTTATATTATTGTTCTGCTATGAGAAAAAAAGTCCATTCAATTCTGGTACCCAAATCTTTGGGTGAGATTCTTGAGGAGCTGTACTTACAACTACCTTTATAAATGGCTTTTGCATCTTTTTATATTATCATAGATATCTTACTTCTTTTTAATAAAATACAAATCTATTAAAATAATAATAAACTTTATCAAGAACGCTTCTTTATACTAAACTTTATGTGACAATTTATTTTATTGACTGCAATACCAATGGTCCGTACAAAATAATACGTGTTAAATAGAAAATATTTTGTATTTGTATTTTTTAAGACAAAAACAATAATTATGTGATAATTATTATTCACGGCCATTTTTTTAAATAAGAGAAAGGATTCCATTAACTAAGATTTCTTGGAAAGAAATATAACTAGAAAAATCAATTTACAAATAAGATGCAACTCATCACAAATTTTTAACCTTCTCCACTTTTAACTCTATCACATTGTTTAGATACTAGAATCATTTTGCAAGGAACATTAACAAGGACTAAACATGATAAAGTGAATAAAACTCCACCACAATGATAGACTATAATACCACCATAGAAGTGGACTACAGCCTCCCCGCAAGGATATTACTGTTTAATGCCCAAATTATGACAATCACTAAGCGGTGGTTGTAGTATAATCGGGCGATCGATCCACGAGGAGATAACCTAAAATCAAAAGATTAGTAGAAAATAACACAAAAAATTAGTAACAATAAATAAATAAAATTGTAAGTGAAAAGAGGTTTGAGATTTTTGTATTGTCTTTTTTATAAAGTGATAAAATAAGATAAATGAAGTAAAAGTAAGGGTAATCAAGAGTTTGAGAAATATAAAGGTTTCAAGAATCATCTATATACTTGTTTAGCTACTTATTAGTTACTTGATTTACAAAAATACACAAGTAAATAGTTCACATCCCGACATTTACTTGGAAAATCTAACATTAAGGTCCATATTTTTTCTAACAAAAGTCAATTTGAGTTATCAAGTTCTTTACTTTAAAAGCACAATGTTAATCTTATGAAAAATCTAAAAATGACAAATGCACAAGGGCAATAATGCAATAAAAGATTAGACATAAAATTATGTATCAATATTACTTTTACTAATTGGAAGCACACAGAAAGAGCATGATTAATTTTATATACTATTAGCATAAGTAAATAAAGATAACAAAATAGAGATGGAGATGAAAGAACATAAATAGCTCAAATATATTACATTAAGAACATAGTAAATCAAAGTAGCAAAATAACATCACTAGCATATGGAATCATCCATAACCTTCCTAGGAAGATTAGGCCATTATACTCATGATTCTCACAAAATTCTAAGAAGAAAATATGAGAAAAAAGTGAGTAGAAATTTTGCTATAGTTTCCTTCCTCTCAAAATTACATACTAAATGTGAAGAAAGAGTCCATATTTATAGAATGAGAAAATGACTAAAAAGAAATTAAACAACAAAATAAGGTTTACAAAATAAATCTGAAATAATAATAATAAAATATGATTTTGAAAAACCAAATCTTATTATTAATATTAACCTAGTTATTTTGATGCATGGTCATTTTTCCATTTTCTAAAATACCACAAAAACATGAGTTTTAAAGCTCAAAATAGCAATTTTGCAAGGCCCAATACCCACAAAACATGGGTTGAAAGTGGCTGGTGGCAGAGGAGGGTTTTGACCCATTCCTAGCCAATGGGAAGGCGCCACGTAGGCGCTGGCTGGGAGAGAGTGAGCTCGGGTTGGGCCTGGTTGCTGCATTGGGCTGCTGGAAGCTTGGGTTCGAGTTGGAGGAAGCTTCGGCTGAATGAGGCAAGCTGCTGGGCGCATTGGGTCGCTGGGGAGGCTTTGCTGCTGGGCTGTTGGAGGTGCATTGGACTGGGCTTGCTTGGAGGTGTTGCGCGGCATTGGAGGCTTGATGCAAGAGGGAAGCTGAGATAGCTTAGACAGGTGGCGCGCTAGGAGCAAGGAGGCTCACGCTGGGGGAAGCTGAGAGGGCTGGTGGCAGTGGCCATATTTGGGCTTGGGCCAAATGGGTAGAGCTTCATTTCTTCAAAAATGCCACTTTCTTCATTTTTCTTTTTCAGTTTTAACTATTTCTTTGTTTCTTCTTTTTATTAATGTCAAAATGCAATTTATTTCCTGAAAATTAAACACAAGTCAAATTAGAATTAATATTTTCAACTATAAATTATATTACAATAAATTCATGAAAATATTAATTAAAACTTGATTTATTTTACACTTTAAAACTAATGAATTTGCATTTTTGAGCACTAATCAATTACAAAGGAAACTAAAATAAAACTAAACAAATCACCAAATGACAAAACTAAAGAAAGCACAAGAGCATCACCCTACACTAAAGAATCAGCACCAAAGTGGACGAGACTCCACCTCCCGGATCTCATAACAGAAGGCAACCCGCCAAGAAAAAGGAACCCACCGATCAAACCACCCCAAACCCAGCCACCACCGAAGAAAAGGACTATGCCTTTCAAGCAAGAAGTCCACATCCCATCAAATCAATACTCTATTTCCTAGCCACCATTGATTCTTTAGGTATTTTCTAGGAAGAAATGAGGATTGAGATTGAATAAGCCTTAAACTCACAAACAAAGTCAAGCACTTTATTTATGAGTTCTTTGAGAAAACTTGAGATTCTTTGAGCTAGAGAGAGAGAGGGATTAAAGAGAGATTGGAGAAAGTGATCGAGTCTTCCAAGACTCTATTTTGACCTTTATATAGAGTAGGTACCGTCATTAGATCTAACCAATAGGATTAGACTTGTAAAACATGTCATTTAGAGCAATTTACGTAACTTGTACATACTCTATCGCCTGCTAGGGTTTTTTGAAACCCTAAGCATCAGGTGATGCTACGCCACTTGGGTGGCGACACATCGCCACCTTCTCTATTTTTGGACCCCTCCAATGGTCTTAAAATTGCTCTAAATGCTACCAAACTTTTTTAGGATTATTAGATACCTCCATGCATCACTTTGGACCCAAAAACTCAATTTTAAAGTGCCTACAATTGAAATTCAAATTTCACAATTTCATTATGTGAAATTCACTTAGTGTTTATACATTGCTTGTATTTTAACACTTATCTTTTTGTATTTAATCAATCATAACAATCTCTCACTTAGCTAAATACAAGTCTCATTCTCTAGCTTAAAACAGTTTTGGTGCATAAAGTAAAGTGTCTTTTGGTTTGAACAGTTTTGGTGCATAAAATAAAGTGCCTAGGAAATTGAGGTTGCTCACCAACTATTTTAGGAGTCTCCTCTTAAGGCTCTCTAATTTGAGTTGATTCTAACTTGTTGTCATCGCATGACATGTTCTCAAAGAACTCAATCTCTCTTAATTCAATTATTACATTAGACTCCAAGTCTAACAAACTATAAGTTTTGATATTTTTGGCATAACCCCCAAATGCACATCTTATAGCCCTTGGACCCAACTTGGTCTTTTCAGGATCAGTGCTCTTGCAATAAGCAAGATACCCCCACACTTTAAGATAATCAATGTTTGGTTTCTTTCCTTTCCATAACTCATATAGAGAGATATTGTTTTTTCTTCATGTGAATACGATTCAAAATATGATAAGCGGATAGCAAGGCTTCACAAACTAAAATTCAATTTAGAATGTAATAGCATATCATTAATCATCTCAACAAATTTTCTATTTTTTCATTTTCGCTACACCATTTAGTTGTGGAGTATAAGATGTTGTACATTCATGAATTATTCCATGCTCTTCACAAAACAAGTTAAATTCATTTGAAAAATATTCACCACCCCTATCATATTTATCGTGATCAACATTATCACAATAATTAATCCACATTTGATAGCCCTTTTTAATTTTGCTAAATCATATATGTTAGGTAAATGTAATTTGCTTTAATGGAAATTGGTAAGAAAAATACAACTGTAGGTAAAATATTACAAATAAATAATTATTGATTAAAAAGTGTTACAACTCTATGACTGAAAATACAAATAAACAATAGAAGAATTAGAAGAAGAGAATAGAGAAATACAACTCTAAGCAAAATGATACAAATAAAATAAAAGTGTTTTAAACAAAATAAATAAAAAAATTACAATTCTAAACAAAGATACAAGTAAATATAACAAGAATAATGAGAAGAAAAGCAATAGAAGAAAAGTAAGAACAAGAACAAAAAACCAAGAAACTCTCACTCACACAACCAAAGTGAAGAGTGTTGGAGATCACCAACTTGAATAGGGTTTGAAACATTTGTCCAAAAACTTATTTCCCCCTAACTCAAGCACTAAGGGATCTCTCACAAATTTTAGAAATGCTTTATGGAATAATCAAGCATCTAGGTGTTTTCTAACTAAGTGCCCTAATGGATAGAAAATTGTTTCTTACAAGTGAGCAATAGGCTCCTATTTATAGAGTTTAGAGACACCCTTTGAATTTCAAATTCCACCAACTCCCCTGGCTGTTACCAATGATTAATTGAATGTTTATAGAATTAAAATTGAGATTTGAGAGTTATTTGAGCTTTTTGAGCCGTCAAAAAGGTTGGAAAAAACTAAAAAAAGTTGGTCAGTTTAGCACTTGTGGCCGCGACCAGGAGCATCAGTGGTCACGGCCACTGGTTTCTGTTCCCCAGGCCGCGACCACCAACATCTTGTGGTCGTGGCCACTGACCAATTTCAGCACACAACTGTTTGTCCAAACGGTTCAAATCCACTCCCAATTGATTTTGTAACCCCCAAAACATATTATTGTGGTTAAAATCATATATCTAACAGTCATTTCACATATGGCTTTAAGAAATTCATCTCAATATTGTATAACATCAAATCTACACAATAATGGGTAATATTTGGAAGTTACAAATTTGTGACTGAATTTGTAACACCAAATATGTTACATATTTGGATATTCACACATATCTAAATATTGTAACTCTCTATTATATGTTACAATACGTGACACTCTTTGTCACATTTATTTAATCTAGAACATTATATTATAAAATAATATAATATTACATTATATTATAAAATAATATAACTATATATGTGCAAGTCTAACATGCCACAATTTAATAGAATTTGAGTCAAGCATATAACAAAAAGAAGAAGAAACTTTATTGTTCACATTGTCAATTGAAGTACACATTTTGAACATGCAATCATAAGCATATCTCTTTCCCACAAAAATATTATCCTTGGAGAAAATAAGCTTTCTGGAATCTATAACAACTTTGATTCCTGGTTTGCCAAGCAAATTGTCACTCACAAGGTTTATACTCATTTCCGGTACATACAAAACATTAGTGAGTAGAACCTTCTTGCTGGATGTGAAGAACAAATCAATAGTTCCATTGCTTTCAACCTTGGACCTTTTCCCATTGCCCATTTGTATCTCGTGCCCTACCTTTGAAGATTCAAAGGTATTGAAAAGAGTTTTATCATAGGTAACATGAATGGTGACACAAGTATCATACCACCACCCACTCACCTTTCCATGAATGATATTAACTTCGCATAGTGTTGCCACTAGCTCATCTTGGGTTGAATTGACTTTTGCCTCATTGTTTTGGGTCCTCTTGAACCTAAAATCTCTAGCAAAGTGGTCATTCTTGCCACACACAAAGCAAGGTATCTTGGAACTTTTGAATTGTCCCTCATTCTTTTTGGGCACTAAGGGTTTATGACCCTTGCCCTTGTTCTTACCAATTCCTTTGCCCTTGTTAGGAGGGTTAGACACTGCACTGGCCCTGGAAGTCTCTCCATTAAACTCTTCCTCATTCTTATCTCTAGAACGAGATTCCACCTCAATTCTCAAGTGTTTGAGAATTTCCTCCAATGAAATCTCCTCATTTCTATGGAGCATTTTCTTCCTATAACCTCTCCGAGAAGGAGGTAACTTGCCTATAATGGCACCTGTTGGGGATTAGGTTATAGATAACATTTGGTTTGTGATACAACTCGAGACAAAAGATACAAGTAAAACAATCTTTGAGGATAGTTAAACACAAATTACATAAACACAATAGGGTAAGAGTTTAGAGAGGACCTTCCTTGAAGGACAAACTATAGGAACATAAATCACAAGCTATGATTTTAGGTGAAACACAAAAGTTGCAAGGCTTGTAACAAATGAAGATTTGTTGTCCAAGAATCTCTATTCCTAGCATTTTCTATGGAAATTCTTGAAGCTACAACAATGGAATGAGATTGGGATACACAATCATTGATCATTCATAAAGATTCTTAGAGAAAAATAGTAATCTTGGAGCTAAAGATAGACGTTTTTCTTTTAGATAGAGAGGTGAGTGATCAATTCAGCAATTAACTCATATAAACTATAATGTCATCCTAATCCAAGACTGTTACACTATGTGATTACATAATGCTTAACTCTCTAAACGAGTCATTTGGACGTAAGCCATGTAATTGAAACTAACCACAGGTTTAGGTACTAAAAATTTTGGTCAAAAGTCAACCATTTTATTAAAAACGTTGATAACTCTACGATTTAGAGTTATTTTTATATCTTTAAACTTGAATTTTTGAACCAAACAAAAGAGTAATGAGTTTTTATTTCTTGTAATTGCGTTCAATTTAGTGTATTTGTGTAGTAAGGGACTTTGTGTTCGTATTGTCTTATGTTTGAGTGATTTATGTAATTTATTGTATGTGCTAAGCAGGAAAGGAAGCTGAAATAGGTGATCGGGAGTTTTGGAATCAAAAAGGGAACAACAAGTCTGAAAAATGCACGTTGCTGTTCTATCATTGCTGTAACGACTACCACGTAGAAATCGGCAGAGCCCAGGAAGGAAACGTGACTAACTTCCAGCTGGATTTAATGAGATATAATAGGCGCTGAGGTGGCCAGAATTTTGTACAACTAAGTCAGCTGGATGGCGTGGCAGAATAGAGGGGCAAGATAAACTTTGACTTTCTAATCAGGGTAAAGCAAGTACCCTAAAAAGGAAGGAGGGTAGCCGAAAAGAAAGAGGACCCATTATTGAAGAAAAAAAAATCCAACCATTTTGAGAAGAAGTACACAGAGAAAAGGGAGGACGAAAATAGAAGAGAGGAGTACCAAAAAGAGGAGAGGAAGGAGACGCACTAAGGGGGACTTGAGCTCACCAACTCATCTCTCTCTCTGTAATCTTTCCATCTCATTTTGTATTAATTTTCTATCTAGTTTTTCTGCTCAAACTCTATGGAACTTTTACTTTCTGGTTATATGTTTGTAATTTCAGTTATGAACTAAGTTTTTAAGAGATTTGGGTGGTTATGAACCCTTTGTATGAAGTAATATTTTAAATGCATGGTTAGAGTAATTATATCATTGTTCAATTAAATGTGCTGGAATGTTGATTGAATGTTATGTACTGGCCATATTTAACATTTATTAAGCTGGATCTAACTTGGAAAAGTAAAACACAGCTGAACCCATTTAATTGATGCAAGAACTTGCCTAGTTTTAGGTAATTTTGAGTAGTGGAATAGGAATATTTTGCTGCCTTGTATAACTGGAGATTTGGTGTTTGTTGGATTGTTTATAACCTGATTTAATGCAGGAATGTGTTGAGGGGGTTATAGATAATATGCTGTAAGTTTTGGGAAAAGCTTGCTGGGCATTTATGAAATCTGTTAACTCTTATATAATTGCTGAACCATTGCTGTAACAACTGGAACGAAACAGAGGGGAATTAACCACCCAGATCCATTTTCTCACATCTGAAATTTACACAGAATTACTTCATTTGGTCTCTAATTTTTAGTTTAATTAAATTTGATTATTTACATTTAATTCCAGAATTAATCACTCAATTGTTCTCTTGAATTGGTTACTTCATTTTAAATTGTTTTTAGTTGATATTGCATTTATTTAGTTCGAAAGTCCCTGTGGAGACGAACTTTGATACTTTATCACTGTATTACTTGTTTGTGACTGTGTATACTTGCGCATATTTTAATCGTTAGAATTTTCACAACAAACGTTTAATCTCAATCATGGGATCCCAACAAAGTTTAAAACGGTTACAACCCAAAATGTATACAAAAGTCGACCAAGGTAGCAAAATCAGGGTCCAACCCTAGTTCCAGCTGATAACCTCAGCCGTGGTGGACGAGCAGGCCGCATATGTACACTCTGCCCCTGAAGCTCTCCAACTCATGGTTGGTAAGCAGTAAATCATCAAAACACAAAATCGTAAATAGAATGCCTAGTTGTAATAACCATACTCATGCATTCAAGAGTACAATTATGAGTCTTTAGTGGAGTCACGATGAATTAATAAGTTAGTAAATTTATTTATTAGATTTATGATAACTTGTTGGAGCTTGATTTCATAGGCCCATGGTCCCCACTATACCTTGGATAAAATCATCTAGATAGTCTCAATTAATTGATTTAATTATCAATTAGAATTATCAAAGTTGACCAGATCAATTTTTTAGAAGAAAAGAGAAATTATGGCAAATTTATTAATTAAGATAAGTTAATATCTAAATTAATAAATAAGTTTAAATAAATGTTCAAATTATAAATAATTAATTTAATAAAGGATTTAAATAATTATTTAATTAATTAAATTAATAGAAAATAATATATGCATTGATTTTAAGTCCAACAGGTTTATAATTAAATGAGAAATTTCACGGGCCTAAAGCCCTTGATAATTTAGACCTAAGGCTGATTATTGGCTATTATTTTATTGATTTTTTTAATTAAATAAATAACCTAATTGAGTCTATAAAAGAAGTGCTAAGTGAGAGATGACAGACACAATGTTTCTGAAAAGATCAGAAGATCTATTAGGTTTTAGATTCTCTATACTGCATAAGTCATTTTTTAAGCCTCAATTTTTCTCTTCTATTCTTCTTATCTCTGTATCTATTTCATGTGTTGAGAATTACCCACCCTAGTCTAGATGATTCTAAGGATACTTTGTAAGGTTGTAAAGAAAATTGAATAACAATTCAGTTTCTTAGTAATACCATGCGACAGAAAGGATACAAGGGTTAGAAAAACTGAATGAAAGACTATCATTCTTATTCATATAATGTAAGTATTATTATCATTATTTTTCTTTTGAATTCAATTTTAGAAACGTGTTTTAGGTTTTTTTTTATAATATAAATATGTTTAATATAAGATTTACATGAAAATAAATAAGATATTGTATAAGTTTCCCAACACACTGAAGTTGAACCCCGTAACCAGAGCAAACTCGCATCTACCAAATCAACAGGGTCTAGATCCCAAATGGAAATGCAACTCATCCTCTTTGTTGCGCTGGATCTTGTGCAACATTAATTGATGTATGAGAGATGTAAAGAAGTCCAACTTCTCAGACACGAAAAATTGTTTGAAAGGGGATTGCTTCACCCTTTCTATTAACCCGAGCTCCTCAAACCTGTCCTTGATTGTTTTAAAGTACCCATTACCCATGTATGTGACTGGACTAGGAAAGTGATCAGTCAAGGGAAAAAGAAACTTCGGTATCTGCAAAAAAAATATATATATATATAATACAGTTAAATAGAATCACATGAAAAATCCATCAACAAACATACATGCAACCATCGAACCCCTATCGAGTACCCATCGAACCAGAAACCTGGCCATTTCCATAAAAAAATACCCCATCGAACCAGCCTACAATATCCATCGAACTACTATCAAGCTTGCATCAAACCACTACAACATTATCTTATACCCCAGATGGCCTACCCTATCGAACCCAGACAACACCCCCACCCATCGAGTATGCATCCAACCCCCTAAATGCCTACTCGATCGAGCTAATATCGAGAATGCATCGAACCCTACCTACCATGCACCTGGAACCCCTATGGCCCACCCTATCGAACCAACGTCGAGCATGCATCGAATCACCATCGAACCCGCTCTTGGAACCCCTAACTGCCTACCCCATCGATCCCAAATTGAGCATACGTTGAACCCCATCGACCATGCATCTGGAACCCCTTATTGCCACCCCATCGAACCAATATCGAACATGCATCAAATCACCATCGAGCATGCACCTGGATCCCTTAAATGCTAAATCAATCCCCCCATCGAACCAACATCGAACCCCTATCGAGCAACCTCATGAAACCCAAAAAAATGCCCAGCAATTCATTCTACGATTCCCACTACATTCCATACAAAAATCCCAACCACAAACAACAATCCATACACAAAACCAAAAAAAAAAAAAAACACAAACAATCCTATACTTTAACACTAACAAATCAAATCAAATATGTGTCAAGAACTTACCTTTGTACACTTGAATCTCGCGGGTTTTGGTCGAGGTCGATGGAGACGAGAGACGGTCGGCCTTCGATTTTAATGGAAGCTTTGACCCTTCGCTTAATGGAGAAAAGGAGATGCGGCCCTTTGGTTTTTATGGCTAGGGGGTTCGACGGAGAAATGGACGGAGGTCGACAGAGGCACGGTGGTTCGACGATGGCAAGATGGGCTGGGTTAGATGGGTTTCAGGTAGGGGAGAGCTGAACCGAGAGAGTGAGAGTGAGAAAGTGGAGAGAGAGAGAGGGGAATCAAAAGTGAGGTGGGGGGATTTTTGTGACAAGAGTATTTTGGGTACTATAAATTTTTTTAGCATTATTTTGAAATGATTAAAGAGCCTAATACTTAATACCCCAACTTAAGCGTAAAAGTTCAAATCTCCCGTAAAGAACAAGTATCATTACTCTTATTTTTATGAGTCCAACACTAATTTTAGAGTAAATAATGAGACTGACAATCCTTGGGATGAGGAAGATAGTCATTCCCATTACCCATCATTATCAAATTTACCCTCATTTGAAAAAAGTAAACAATTGATTCTTAGTAAGATTCGTCAATCCTATTGGAGACTGATGTAATTACCAGTCATTGTAAAGTAAACACACCACTAATTAGACATTGTGTAAGACTGAAAGATCTTGCAATGGAAAAAGACCATAATAAAGTGAAATGTGATGTTCCATTTATTATTATTTTTTCTCACTCAAACACCAATAAAATAATGTTATTAAGGTGAACAACATTCTTAATACAATTAATACAAATGAAGTTACTTGTCAAAAAAAGAAAATAAAAATATACATTTATTTATAACCACACCCACTATATTTCATTAATTAGGTTTGAATTGTACGTGCATATATATAAAATAAAAATTATGCACCTATTTATTGAAAATTTGAAATTATCTTAATAAATTAAATAATTAAATAAAAATATAAAAAATTAATACAATCCAAATATAAATTTATGAAAAATTATAATAAGCTTACTTTTATATTGTATAATAATTTTTTAAAACAAATTTATATTATTATTGTATTATTATATAATTGTTTGATATTAGAAGTAGAAGTACTCAATAAATTAATTTTTTTTAGAAAAGAGTTTTAATTCTATTAGAATTGGATCACCTAACTAAGCTTAAAATTTTATAAATAGAATTAAAAAATTTAAATTGTATATTTTAATTATTTTAACAATATATTTATTTATAGAGTATAAATATAACTCTCTTTTCTATATTCATTTTATCATTATAAAGTTCACTTGTGTTTCTCTTTGATCGGTTTTCTTACCAGTTTTTTTGACAAACAATTGCTACTATTTTAAAATAGAAAACATATGTAATCTTTAATACAAAATTATTCTTGTAATAGTTTGATTTTGTCTCAATTTAAAAAAAATATTTATATCTATATATATAGTTTGATTTTGTCGAAATTAAAAAAAAAAATCTATATCTATATATAGTTTGATTTTGTCGCAATTAAAAAAATATCTATATCTAAATATATAATTTGATTTTGTCTCAAGTTATTATTATTGAAATTGTCTTGTATGCATAATTACTATTGTTTAATTTTGTAAAGAGAATTCAATTCAACACACACTAGCCCGTGGCGTTTGGTGCCGGCGCTTGTGAACATCCAAACTACTGATTATCATTTGACTAAAATATAATCCAATCTAAGGTGCAGCACTTTCAGCCATAATTTATGCACTTTCTTTTGTCATTTCATGCTATTTCTTTATTCTTTTCATTTTTTTTATTTATTTTGATGCTATTATCTTGATGTGACATACTTATATTTATCATTAAGGTTATACATAGTCAAAGCAACGAGAATTTCCTCCACCACCCAGCAACTCCAATGCTAATTCTTAGAGAGTTGTCATAGTTATTTGTGGTCCCTATGTTAGATTATTGCTGAGAAAGATTGTTAAAAGTTGACAACGTTGTCATTTTGCTTTTGTTGGAACCTTTTAAATGAATTATTAAAAATTGATACATTAGAGTTGTGTGTGATATAGGAGAAGTCCCACATGGATTTGGAACATTCTTCATAGAGTGTATATATATTGCAAATGCAATGACTTACAAGAACGATCCTCTCGGTGCAGGGAGGATTCGTACAGAGGCTGTTTTATCCTGGGAACGGCGTGGTTGATAGACTGCCGTGCACACTTAGGGCAGAGCCGCGAAACGTCTTAAAGAGAGCGACTTTGTCCGCGACTCAGCCAGAAAATATTGTTCGGTAATTTCGTTCCATTTATTTTACTTTTGTGGAATATCAATTTTAAGACGTTCTGTTCTGCTATGGCTGCGACCGATGATTTTTCTGGTTCTACCTCTGTTGATATTAACAAGCCATTTCGCTTTGAGGGTTTGCACTTTAAGCGTTGGAAACAGAAGATGCTTTTTTTATCTGACCATGAAGAAGGTGGCGTTTGTGCTCACTGCTCTGAAGTCGGTTGTCCCTGAAGCCTCGACCGACAAGGACAATCAGACTGAACGTGAGAAGCAACAGAAGGACTTGGACTCCTGGGTGGAAAACGATTTCCTATGTAAGAATTTTATTCTTAACGGTTTATCTGATGATCTTTATGACTATTATAACTCAGACAAGTCAGCAAAGGAGATTTGGGAGGCGCTGCAAAAGAAATATGATACAGAGAAGGCGGGGACTAAAAAATACGCTGTTAGTCGCTACCTGAAGTATCAGATGGTTGATGATAAATCTGTGGAGGCCCAATCTTACGAAATTCAAAAAATTGCTCATGAGATTATCTCAGAAGGTATGGCCCTTGATGAACAGTTTCAAGTTGCTGTTTTAATTGACAAATTACCTCCTTCCTGGAAGGACTTTAAAAATGTTCTCAGACACAAGACTAAGGAATTTTCCTTAGAAAGTTTGATCACCTGCCTTCGTATCGAGGAGGAAGCAAGGAAACAAGACCAGAAAGAAGAGGTGCTTGTTGTCTCTAACAGCATCCCTAAGAAGCCCACACCTGCGGTTCTGAAGCCAAATGGCAAAACCTTTAAGAATCAGAACCGCAACTCGAATTCAAATTCCAACCGCAACGCGAATTCAAATTCCAACCACAACAACCAGCACAATCCTCGAAACAACAATCAGAATTTGAACCATAACAGGAACCAACATGGAAGGCAGCAGCCTCCACCTAAACAGAATGACTCTAGACAATTCCTTTGTTACGTTTGTAACAAGCCAGGTCATATGGCACGTAAGTGTAGGAACAAGCCAAGCACTGCTTCGCAGGCTAACTTGACTGAAGAAGCTTTTATAGCTATGATTTCTGAGATCAACCTTATTGGTGGATCAGATGGGTGGTGGGTAGACACTGGCGCTTCTCGCCATGTCTGCTATGATCGTGCTATGTTTAAAACATACACTGCTGCTGATGATAAGAAAGTGCTGTTGGGAGATTCCCACGCCACTATTGTTGCTGGGATGGGAAATGTGGAGCTTAAGTTTACCTCAGGAAAGACTTTATTACTGAAAGATGTAATGCATACTCCTGAGATGAGAAAAAATCTGGTTTCTGGTTTTCTGCTTAATAAGGCTGGGTTTACTCAAACTATTGGGGCTGATTTGTACACCATCACTAAGAATGGTATTTTTGTTGGGAAAGGTTATGCTACGGATGGTATGTTTAAGTTAAATGTTGAATCCAATAAAGTTTCTCCTTCTGCTTATATGTTGTGTGATTTTAATGGTTGGCATGCTAGACTTTGTCATGTTAATAAGCGCATTATTAAGAACATGAGTAACATTAGGGGTGAGCATTGGGCGGGTTGGTCGGGTTACAAGGCATTTTTACCCGTCCAATGTCATAATCGGGTTAGCAAAAATGACCCGTAACTTGCCCAATTAAAAAAAAAAAAATTTAACCCGTCCAATAATTTGGGCGGGTTGGTTGGGTTAACCCGCCCAAATCGAAATGGGATTTTTTTGGGCGGGTTGGTCGGGTTGGGCGGGTCAACCCGCCCAAACAATTTTTTTTTTTTAATTTTTGTAATTTTTTTCTTTTAAATACTAATAGTGTGAAGTTTATCTTTTTAAACTTAAAACAATATTTTAAATTTATAGTAAAAAAATAAAACAAAACTTAATTAATTTATATATTTATTTGAAAAAAATTCTTATATATTAATTGGCAATATATTAATAATTGCATCAACATTAAAAGCATTAAACAAAGTAACAAACATATATCATTAAAATGAAAAAGAAACTTAATATAGTCCAAAGTCCAATTACAAACCAAAGTCCAAATACAATTAAATCAACCACCGTAAAACATTACACACTTAGTCCAAAATTCAAAAAAAAAAAAATAGTCCAACCATGAAACATCACAAATCATACAACCACGTTAAAACTTCAAAGTTCAAATACAAATATAAAAAGATAATACCAATCCAAGTATCCAATAATCATCTCATGATTCCTCCATCAAAGGGCTCATAAAGTACTAGGAGTAGCGGTAGTAGTCTCAGTTCCTGTGTTTGTAATACACGATTCCTCTAATATAAAAATAAAATTAAAACATATTAGAAACTAATATTTACTAAATTTAGTTAAGAATAAGAACTAAGCAAAACGATAAATATAACATTAACATACCTGACTCAACTTGCTCGGATGTCACCAAACCTTCGATTTCGTCCATGTATTGTCTCAACACAATAGGAGCATCATATTCACAAGTCAACCAATTCTTTGAGCAAATTAAATCCTCGACCATCTTTGGAGACAAAGAGCTTCTAAATGGATCGAGAATCCGTCCTCTAGTTGAAAAAGCTGATTCAGAGGCAATAGTAGACATTTGAACAGCCAGAACATCTCTTGCAATATGAGAGACAATAGGATACTTATTTCCATTCCTTTGCCACCAATCTAGAATGTCAAAATTAGTATCCTCAACTAACTTTTCCTTTCGATCTGCATAATAATCATCCAAATCATTGCTGGTTACTTCACTCGAAATAAACTTTCGCTTAATAAGAAATGACGAGCTACTAGAACTTCCACTTGCATTGGAAGTGACACTTTGACTTGCTTGTTGATCATTAGAGGAACTAGGTGTCATAACAGTGCCCTTATAAAATGCATACAAGGTAGTCATCATATTCTCAACTTTCTTTATCATTTTTTCAGCTAGAATGGGATCATAGAGATACCTGAAACCGTTATGAACAACATCCAATTTGAATCTTGGATCCAAAATAGAGGCAATATATTGCAACAAATTAATCTTCTCAACATTGCCCCAATACTTGTCAAACTTCAACTGCATGCTCCCCGCCATTTTACTCATCAACTCATCTGTATTACTCTTCATATCATTCAGCTCAACTTGAACTTCAAGAATCTCTTGGAAGAAAAGGTTTGATGTGACATACAATGACCCACTGAACTTCAATGTAAGTTCATAAAATGCCTTGAGAAACTTAACAAATACTTCTGCATTAGTCCAATTAGTATTGTCTGGTGGGCCATCAACTTTTTCTCCATTTACTCTTTCTTCTTCAAAATACTTTGTGTAATTTGCATCCCCTTCCAAATACCTAAAAGCTTTCTTAAACTTCAATGCAGCCTCTAGCATCATGTAGGTGGAGTTCCACCTTGTCACCACATCTAAACATAATAAAGCTTTCGATTCAACATTTACATCTTTACATGCTTCTTTGAACCTCTTCAACCTAGCTGGTGAAGATCTCACATACCTAACTGCATTCCTTATGCTAGAAATGGCATAACTCATTTCTTTTAAACCATCACTAACAACCAAGTTCAGAATATGTGCACAACACCGCATATGAAACATCTCTCCACCCAAAACTAAAGCATGTGGTTTTTCAGACAAATATTCCTTGACTTTTCTCAAAGCTACATCATTTGAAGAGGCATTGTCAACAGTGATAGAGAAAAGTTGAGTAATCCCCCAATGATTGAGGCAACTGATCAGTTCTTTTGCTACCATGTCACCTTTATGGCTAGGAACCTGAATGAAACTAATAATCCTTTTTTGCATCTTCCAATTGTCATCAATCCAATGAGCAGTTAGGCACATATAACTAATATTTTGTATGGAAGTCCAACAATCAGTAGTTAAAGACAACCTACGATTGACAAATTCATTTCTCAATTTTTTCTTTTCCTCCAAAAACAACTGGTAGATATCACGAGCAATTGTAAATCTTGAAGGAAAGTCAAATTTTGGAAAAAAATGAGTAACAAGCAAGCGAAACCCTTTCCCTTCAATATGCCTAAAGGGAAGCTCATCAATAATGAAGTACTTGCTAATCAATTCTCTCACTTTATTCTGACTAAACTTCATTGTGGTAGTCCCACTTGAGTTAACTTCAGAATCATGAGTCTTCTTTATAAATTGAGTTATCATCGTTTGTTTCTTATTCTGCTCCACCCAATCACTAAATGGACACTTCCTGCACTTTTTCTCAACATGACTCCACAATGTACTAGTCCCACAATACTTACTATCAGCTGCATAATCAGCTCCACAATAGTTGCACTCTGCTCTATCTTCTTCTTTTTCCTCTTTATTATTTTTACCTTTTACTTTTTTCTTAACCATAGTAAAATGTTCCCAAATAGTTGATGTTTTTTTCCCTTTCCTCTTCCTTTTTTGCGGTCGTTCGATTTCAGCAGCCCCTTCTTCAGTATCTACATATTTAATCCATTCTTTCACCAAATCATCCACATTTTCATCTTCAATTTCCATATGTAATTATCTGCAAAAAAATATATCATACACATTCTAATCTAAATGTATATGATAAACATAACACAAACACAAGGTGAGATGAAAAGAGAAAACTAAATAAAAATGCAAACCATTAAAAAAATCAGATATTGAGTAATGCTCAAATAAGTACTGCCAAAAAGACAAAAACAACAAAAGAAAAAGAATGAACAACATTCATGTGTGTGTGTGTGAAGTGTGGTTCTACTTCTACACAGTAAAGGTATTGAGTTTGAAATCATATAATTATCTAATTATGGATAAAAAAGAAGAGAAAATTAAATTAAAAAAAACATAATAATAATTATTATTATAATTTATAATTAGGCAAATATTAACTTACTTCTACTAATGTAGGATTAAATCTCAGAGGCAGAGCAGATGATTAGGAAGAGATTAGTTCAGTTGTTTATCTCTTAATTCTTCTTTTGTTAAATTTTACCAAAACAATAATAACAACTACTAACAAACTCTCTTAGAGAGAAAAATGAGACTGTTTTTATCTCTTAACACACCATAATTCATATTTATAATTGCTTGGCTAGTAGTGTTGGAATTATATTTTTATTTAACAAGTTTTCATAGTTGACGATCTAAAGTCTCAAGTCTTTATATAATTATATGTATGAACCTAGCCTCTTAATTAATCAACATTAACTCATTCACAAGACAGACAATCACTTACACTAAACAGACATAGTTTTCAGTTTCACCAATTATTTTGACTTTAAATATTGACTATGCTAATATTGTCAAAATAAATAAATAAATGTGCTAACGAATCATATGGTGGATCTTTTTTGTTGGGCTCTCTTCTTTTAAATTTTAATGCTCTTGACCAATATATATTATTTTGAAAACTAAAAAACCAGAACAAGAAGAAACCCAGAATATTTGACCTGTTTCTATTTGTTTCTATTAACACTCCTTCCTGTTTAGTATTGTGTTTGGGTTTAGAAAGAAGTGTAGTTATATAATAAAAACAACACAGCAAGATTAATTGTGATATTTGAGTGAATCCGAAAAAGCTGATTCAAGAAATTTGTGTGTATATATATAAACACCACAAAGCTAGTTATGTAAATTCTAAACAGGTCAAATAATATAATATAACAAAACCAAAACTGAGTTTCCAAGTTGAGATTAAAGGTGGAATACAACGGAAGTTTAAGATAACCTCACTCTTAATACCTGTTTGATGTTGTTGCGTGGAGCGAGCGAGGCTTGACTTGAACTGAAGAGCAGGAACGCTGTCACGCCGTCACGCCGGAGGCTTGAGCTGAAGAAGAGAAGGGACGCCGGAGGCTTGAACTGAAGAAGAGAAGGGACGCCGGAGGGAGGCTCTGCAATGTTTGAGAGAAAGTCGAGAGAGAGAGGAGAGAAAGAGATGAGCTCTGCGACGGCACCAAAGGAAAGAAAAGAAACGGGAAAAAAAGAAATGAGGCAGAGAGACAAAGTTAATAATATGGTTCAGTAGGGTTTTATTTTTTTTAAATATAAATTTAACTAAATATATATATATAATGCTTAATTGGGCGGGTTGGGTTATATTTTCAACCCGCCCAATGAAACAATTGGGCGGTTTAAATTTTGGTCGGTTTATTCGGGTTGCGTTTTTTGGCGGTTTTTTCGGGTTGGTTTGGGCGGATTATTCGGGTTGGGCGGATTGTAAAAATTTCTGCACAGCCCTAAGTAACATAGGACTGATTCCTAAAGTGTCAGAAAACGATTTTGAAAAATGTGATTTTTGTAGTCAAGCAAAAATAACTAAGACTCCTCATAAGTCTGTTACTAGAGAATCTGAGCCACTAGATTTAATTCATTCAGATATTTGTGAACTTGACGGAACGTTAACTAGGAATGGTAAACGTTATTTTATCACTTTTATTGATGATTGTTCTGACTTTACTTATGTGTACTTGATGAAAAATAAAAGTGATGCGCTTGACATGTTCAAATTATTTGTGACTGAAATTGAGAATCAATTCAATAAGAAAATTAAAAGGTTTCGTAGTGATAGAGGAACTGAATATGATTCAAACATGTTTGTTGAGTTTTACAATTCACATGGCATTGTACACGAAACCACTGCACCATATTCACCTGAAATGAACGGTAAAGCTGAAAGGAAGAATCGAACTTTTACTGAATCTGTTGTGGCTGTTTTATTGAATTCTGGTGCTGCATCTCATTGGTGGGGTGAAATTCTTTTGACTGTTTGTTATGTGCTTAATAGAGTTCCTAAGTCTAAAAGTAAAGTTTCACCTTATGAGATCTTGAAAAATAGGCAACCTAACCTGTCTTATTTTAGAACTTTGGGTTGCCTGGCTTATGTTTGTATTCCTGATCCTAAGAGAATTAAACTAGCAAGTAGAGCCTATGAATGTGTATTTATCGGATATGCAATGAATAGTAAGGCATATAGGTTCTATGATTTAAATGCGCATGTTATTGTGGAATCAAATGATGCTGATTTTTATGAACATAGATTCCCTTTTAAATTGAGAAATAGTGGGGGCGCATCTACTAGCAACATTCCTGTGATTAGGAATAATGAACATATTGAGGATAGAGAATCAGAACCTAGGAGAAGTAAGAGAACTAGAGTTGCTAAAGATTATGATTCTGATTTCTGTGTCTATACATTAGAGGAGGATCCTGCTAACCTCCAAGAAGCCTTGTGCTCCCTAGATGCTGACCTCTGGCAAGAAGCAATAAATGATGAGATGGAGTCTCTTGAGTCTAACAAAACGTGGCACTTAGTTGATTTACCTCCTGGTTGTAAGCCTATAGGTTGTAAGTGGATCTTGAAAAAGAAATTGAAACCCGATGGTACTGTTGAAAAATACAAGGCTCGTTTGGTAGCCAAGGGTTTTAGGCAGAGAGAAAACATAGATTTCTTTGACACCTTTTCACCTGTTACGAGAATAACATCCATTAGAGTTTTGATTTCCCTAGCTGCAATTCACAATCTAGTTGTACACCAAATGGATGTTAAGACTGCTTTTTTGAATGGTGAATTAGAAGAAGAAATCTATATGGATCAACCGGAAGGGTTTGTGATCCATGGCCAGGAACAAAAGGTTTGCAAGTTAGATAAATCTCTGTATGGTCTTAAGCAGGCACCTAAGCAATGACATGAGAAATTTGACAATTTAGTTATCTCACATGGATTTAAAGTGAATGAAAGTGCAAATGCATTTATTATAAATCTGATAATGACATTTGCACTATTGTATGTCTATATGTGGATGAATTGCTCGTATTTGGTTCGAATATCCATGCTGTGAATGTTGTGAAATATCTGCTGTGTGCTAACTTTGATATGAAGGACCTCGGAGAAGCGAATGTAATCCTTGGTATTAAGATTACTAGGTCAGAAAAGGGAATTTCTCTGGATCAATCTCACTATATTGAGAAGATTCTAAAGAAATATAATTATTTTGATTGTAAACCTGCTTGCACACCATATGATCCAAGTGTAAAGTTATTTAAGAACACTGGTGACGGTGTAAGACAATCTGACTATGCGAGCATCATTGGCAGTCTTCGATATGCCACTGATTGTACGAGACCCGACATTGCCTATGTCGTGGGATTATTGTGCAGGTTTACTAGCAGACCTAGTATAGAGCATTGGCATGCTATTGAAAGGGTCATGAGATACCTAAAGAGAACCATGAACCTTGGATTACATTATCAGAAGTTTCCAGCTGTTCTCGAAGGTTATAGTGATGCAGACTGGAACTCTCTGTCTGATGACTCCAAAGCAACAAGTGGCTATATCTTTAGTATAGCTGGTGGAGCTGTTTCTTGGAAATCTAAGAAACAGACTATTTTGGCACAGTCCACCATGGAGTCAGAAATGATAGCACTAGCTACAGCTAGTGAAAAAGCAGGTTAGTTGAGAAGCCTGCTAGCTGAGATCCCTTTATGGGAAAAACCGATACCAGCTGTGTTGATCCACTGCGATAGTACCGCGGCTATTGCAAAAATTCAGAACCGTTATTACAATGGTAAGAGACGACAGATACGTCGTAAGCATAGTACTGTTAGAGAGTTTCTCTCAACAGGAGCTATTAGAGTGGATCATGTACGCACTGATGATAACCTAGCAGATCCTTTGACGAAAGGATTAGCTAGAGAGAAAGTCCTTAAAACATCAAAGGGAATGGGACTATTGCCCTTAGAATGATGAATCACTCATGATGGTAACCCAACCTAAAGACTGGAGATCCCAAGAACTAGGTTCAATGGGTAATAACAAGTTGTGAAGTGATATGAGTTGAATCATGCTATTTCTGTTAAAGCAAATAGAAGCATGAATTCCTGAAGCGATGAGAGGATGAGTTAATAGAAACTCTTAATGAGATCTATACTCTATGTGGAGTGGAGTACCGAGCTACAGGAGTACTCTTGATAGACTCACCTATGTGAATGTGGAAGTGGGGCCGCTTCTTATGGAATTTGGGCAAAATTTCTAGAGCATTCACTATACTGGGATAGACGTGCATGGCCATTAACGCACGGGCTTTTTTTTACACCCTTGAAAGGTTGGTGCGTGGTACGATGTTAGAAATAGAGTTCAAGACTACGTGTCACTCTAGTATAATCTAAATCGTATTCACTACGCAAATGTTCAAATCGAAAGATACATTTGTTTATGCACAATCTTATAGATTCTGAAATTGCTCAAGAAAATATTTTTAAAAATTCAAGTGGGGGATTGTTGGAACCTTTTAAATGAATTATTAAAAATTGATACATTAGAGTTGTGTGTGATATGGGAGAAGTCTCACATGGATTTGGAACACTCTTCATAGAGTGTATATATATTGCAAATGCAATGACTTGGGGTGTGCCCCAAGGGGTACCCAGTTTTGTGCGAATGGGTGAGGACTCACACACTTGACCAACACGCGCGCGCCGCCGCCGCCGTCCGTCCGACCGAGCTGGGTGGGTGGTGTGGTGTCGTATTTAAGTTTTATTTTTTTAAAACAAAAGTATCTAAACGTTTATCCTTTTATTTAAATTTTAAACGTTCACTTTAATAAAACAAAAACGGTTTTTATTTTAATTAAGATAAACGTTTTAGCCATTTAGTCCTCCTCTGATTTATTAGAAAAACGTTTTTAGACGTTTTTGGGATTTTTCTGTGTATAAGTAAGATAGAACTATTTTGGAAATAGTATATACAAACAGAGAGTTCCTTTTGTTCTTACTGGGTTCTGGGTTCTACGAGAATTTTCTGAGAGCAATTTTTTATAAAGGGTGTACAAGAACGATCCTCTCGGTGCAGGGAGGATTCGTACAGAGGCTGTTTTATCCTGGGGACGACATGGTTGATAGACTGCCGTGCACACTTAGGGCAGAGTCGCGAAACGACTTAAAGAGAGCGACTTTGTCCGCGACTCAGCCAGAAAATATTGTTCGGTAATTTCGTTCCATTTATTTTACTTTTGTGGAATATCAGCTTTTTATTTTAATACAATTATTTATGATTAGGTGGAGGAAAGATAATACAAAAATATTAATATTTTAATTTTTTTTAGCAACATTATAGAGTGCTAGCATTGTAGATGCTCTTATATTTACCATCTATTTTTTCTCATTACTTATTTAAAATTTAATTATATATTTTAATTAATTACTTTTTATTGGAGTATGGTGCATAGAATAAGTGTAAGACTATTAAATTATTAATAAGAACATGAATAACTCTACTAATCACCAATTGGTTTTTATTCTTGTCATAGTATCATAAGTCAATTTATTTGCAGACATTTGATCCACACCGATTCAAAGAATGAACTAAGTCACACGAGATCCGCATAGTACAAAAAGACACTTAAGAATCAAATAGTAAGTTAAGCCGCACAAGATACACATAGTGGAAAAAGACACTTGAGATCCAAAAAAATAAGTGAGCTGAAAAATAGTTACTTGTGATCAGGTGATACAAGATTGGTAAGTAAAAAATCACCACCATCTTCAGCAGGGATATTGGAGTATGGTGCATAAAATAAGTGTAAGAATATTAAGCCATTAATAAGAACATGAGTAACTCTAGTAATATACAAATTGATTTTTAGATAAAACCCCATAATTCTTGTCACTTTTAGACTTTGAATCTTGTAAAATTATTCAAATAAACTCTTAAACTCAATTTTAATTAAAGTTTTTTAAACTAAAATAACACTTAATTTACCAAACTAACAACTTAGAACAATAGTATATATAATTATTATGCATAACAACTGTGTTGTTATATTCAATTTTTCTTAACGAAATCAGATTTAAGAGTCTATTTAAGCTGTTTTATAAAATACGTAATCCAAAATTTAATTTGTCAAAACGCTAGATCTAAACATATAATAAGACAAAATATAATAAAGTTATTCAAAAGGTATAAATCTATAATTTTTTTTAGTTATTTACTGGGAGCGTTTATAAGATTTGAAAGTATATTATTTTTAATTGAATTTTATATTATATGAATGGATAATATATGATGGATTTTATTTTCTCTTTCTTTGTACAAAATAAAATATTCATTCCTTGACCACGTCTTAGTAACTGTAGTTGTAACTAAGCTTAAATATTCGTTGTTGGTGCGCAACTTGTCATTACTTCTTAATTTAATGTTAATTAATCAGATCTGGGAGAGAAATTTTCTAACAATAATATCATGTAGGTGTAGCACAATTATATTAAACCAAAATTAAATTGGGACGTGCGAAATAGTGACACATATATCTCTTCTATATAAAAAATTTCATAGATAAGGGAATTTTTTTGTTTTAAAACATTTGTTTGGTTAACATTAACGAAATATGTTAAATATTTAATGAAATATAATTTTAAAACTAACTAAAAAATATATATTTATTAATTATATTAATATAAATTCAAATATTACAAAATATCATTGTTATATTAATATTTAATTTAAGATTATATATATAACATAAATTCTTTGTTTTAAAAATTTGTTTAGTTAACTTTAACGGAATATTCTAAATGTTTAATGTAATATATTTTAAAACTAACTAAATAAATATTTATTAATTATATTAATATTTAATATAAGACTACATATATAATAATTATATTATATGTTATAAAATATGATTATTACACTAATATATATAATAGATATTTAATAATTATATTAATATAAATTTAAATTTTATAAAATATTATTATGATAATAATATACGATCCTAATTTTTTTACTAATTATATTAATATGAATTTAAATATTATAAAAGAACATTATTAATATATAATACATAATCTTAATTTTTATTAAAAAAATTATCATTTATCTTTAAAAATGTTATCATATTATATATATATATATGTATATAAATCATAAACAATGTTTTGTTTAATTTTTCTTTTAATTTATTTATGTCAATTTTTTATATATAATATTGTTTATTTATTTAAAATTTATGTGACAATCATAAATACTTAAGAAATATAATTAATAAATCTATATATATAAATGAAAGCTTCAAAGAGATGATGTGACACTCTAAAATTACTCAAAACTATTTTTTCTATTTTCTCCTTAAATCTAATTTTTTTATTCATTTTTATTAATAAAAAGATGATGTGTCATTCTAAAATTATTCTAAACTATTTTTTCTATTTTCTCCTTTAATCTAATTTTTTTATTTATTTTTATTAATAATTATTTAAACTTTTTTTTTTTAGATATTTAAATAAGATATTTTTTTAATTAAATACCTAATAAACTACAAAAAATAAAATAAAACAAAAACTACATTAAACGTTATTTTTTTTAGATATTTAAATAAGATATTTTTTGAATTAAATATCTAATGAACTAACAAACAATAAAATAATAAAAAAAACTACAAATATATACTACATAATATACTAATAAAATAACATCTTTGAAGCGATATATAAAATATTATCCAAACGAGTAATCAACATTTTGATAAAACACAAGGTCCACGAGTTAATTTTAAAAGATAAAGGGTCCAAACGGGTAATCGGCTAAAATACAAAGTCCAAAATGATGTGTATATATAGTTTACTTTCTATATATTGTATACATGCAGTAAATTATATATAATTTACTTACAAAAATACACAGTCCAAAGGTTAATTTTTAAAAATAAAGAGTCAAAGCAAGTAATCGGCAAAAGTATAGTGTTCAGATAACCAATCTATCTATTCTTATTTTTAACATCTTGACAAAACTTGAGGTCCACAAGTTAATTTTTAAAAATAAAGACCCCAACGAGTAATCGGCTAAAATACAATGTTCAAAATGATGTGAACCCTTACAAAAAAACATAAATTATATATAATTTAATTTTTATAAAGAATTTTTAACTTTTTGAATAAATATATGGTCCAAATGTTAATTTATAAAAATAAAGGGTCAAAACGGTTAATCGGCCAAAATACAATGTTCAAATAATCGATCTATCCAATCCTATATTTAACCTTTTTGACAAAACACGAGTTCTAAAAGTTAATTTTTAAAAATAAAATGTTCAAACGGGTAATCGCCCAAAATAAGTCTTACACAAAACATAAATTTCCATATACATAATTTAGACTTTTTATAAAAAAAATCACGCAAAGCGTATAATAATAATAAAAAAAAATAAATGCACATGTATAACAAATTTTTTGAACTTTGTTTTCGGTACTTTAATTATTCAGAATTTTTCAAAAACTTGCAAGAGATTTTATATACAATGGACATCATTATGAAAAAAAAATGGTATTCAATACGCCCTCACGTGTCCATATAAGGAACATGTTGTACGAGTAGGGTGAAAAAGAATCCATGCCGTAGCATTCTCCTAAAAATATTTTAAAATATGTATATTTTTTAATAATTACAAAAGACTACGCGAAGTGCGGTTATGTTTTCTAGTTTTATAAATAAAACTAAGCAAACGTTCCACGTTGCTTGTATTTAATATATTATTCAAATCACACATCAATGATTAAAAAAATAACTTATTTATTCTTGATAGAAAATAAATATTATTCTAATTATTTATTATTTAGATACACAGTTATACTATTTGTACCGACGCAACACTTATATATATATGATGTATTTATTATGTAATAACAAATATCTAGTTTTATGACATGTGAATTTATATTAATATAATTATTAAATGTCTAGTTTTATATTAACTATTATTATAATAATATTTTAATTTAATAATGATATTTTATAACATTTAAATTTATATTAATATAATTAATACATTTTTATTTAACTTTAAAAATATATTTGGTTAAATATTTGAAATACATCATTAAAGTTTCCTTATCTAAATACTTTTAAAAAGAGATATATAGTAACATTTTTATACATGATAATATGATATGACTAGTTGTGCACTTAAATAAAATAATAGTAACTTAGATTAGATAGAACGTTGTGAAGGTTGTTGGGCATGCAGGTCACATTAATTGTTTCTACGTTATTCAGCTTCTTCTGCATGTTAGAATATGGTTAAGACTTAAGAATGAATAAATGGCATAGGGCCACTGGTATGGTAGGCGACATGACATCTCTCGTGATTTTGAAGAGTTGCATATCTCTTTGTTAGAATGTGATTTTTGGTAAGTAGCAGTCACCAAAAGATGCCAAATAGACTTTTGAGATGTGATGAATAACCACCACCATTCTCTTCATCTATAAGCTCTCTCACAATGAATAAAAACTAGAAATCAAAGTGAGTTGACATATATGTTGGAATAATATCTCAGTGTGATACAAAATTAAGTGATCAATTATGTTATAAGTATGATAGGGTATTAAAGTGTCTTAGATTTAATGTATATAAACATGAAAATGAATTTTTAATTTTATAATTGACAAAATTAGAAATTACTAATCATTTATTAAGGTATAAATGTATCATTCTATTTTGTTGTAATCTCATTGGCAGAGAAGAAAATATAGATAAATTTATCATAGAGATACATATTATATAGGAAGATTTAAACCTTCTCTGCAATCTCCAACAATAACTTCAGATTAGAACGGATCTATAAAAATATGATTTTAGGATATTATATTGAACTACTTTTACTAACATGATTATAATATGTGATTATGTATTGAAATATTGATATTTATGCATGTTGTTCGAGTGATTAATATTCATAACAATATTGGTATATGTGCAATTATTCGGAATTCATTGGGGGATGTTCTCGCTTGTCTATCTAGATGTTTCTCTGATATTTTATCAAGTTTACTGTCCAATTTTCCAAAGTTGTCCCTAATTCATGTTCGTCGTACGGCTAATAAGACTGCTCGTGTATTAGCAGTGCATGCTCTTAGGGTGAATGATGAAGTTGTATGATTAAAAGATTTTCCTTATATTACACTAATTATTTTCAGTGAATTATTCATTACTAAAAAAAGTTGTGTTGATATATTCTTAAAAACAATATATTCACTTGATTACTAAAAAAAAAAGTTGTGTATAGTGTTCATAAGATTTGCCATATCTTGAAAGGTATTTCCATACAAATCCTGAGAGAGTGGAAATATTGATTTTTAGAAAGTGTTATATTATTTTAAATAATATAATATTTTATTAAATAATTTAAAAGAGTAATTACAAGATATTTTGTAACATATTTGTTGGAGTTACAAAATTCTTGTAATATAAGTGGGGAAGTTACACAGGTAACTAACAGTTACAAATTTGTAACTTATACTTAAAAGAGTTACACATTTGATTTGAAATTTGAATCAAATGGGAGTTATGTTTGGTAAGGTTGTTATTCATAAGTTATTATGTGTTTAATGGAAGTAAATTATGTTTTTGGAGAATTTGGGATATTTCGGCCATTTTAAGTGTCAATGAAGAGCTAAAAACTAGAGAAAGTGGCATTACGTCGCCACTTGTGTGGCGACCCTAATGATACATGTAACGTCACCTAGTATAAAAATAACTCACTTTGTATGAAATAAATTACTTTATATTTGCTAATTGAGTTACTCTGCATGTACCGATTAACTTACTCTCTACATATCAATTGAGTTATTATTTATGGGAGCATCTCTAGTACATCACTAGTTTTTTTGTTGTACCTATACCCACGATTGCGTTTTCGTGTGTGGATAGTTAGAATATCATTTTTTTCTTAATGATAATGTAAATTGTAGTTATGTATAACTCCTTGCAAAATTTCGAGAAATTTTGAATAATTTACCATGCTAAAAATAGAGTTCAAAACAAGTTATTTTACATAAATATAAATATATATACGTCAATGCAATAGATTATTTCAACATTGTTTTTAACATTATAATTTATTTGAAATTTTACAAAATATTCTAAAAACTATCTATGCACAAAAAATGGGGGTATAGATAGATTACACAAGTGATGTAGAGATTTTCCTATTATTTATATAATAACTTGATTACTTTATGTAGTAATCAAGTTACTTTAAACTTGTATGTATTTGTCGAGTTACTTTTACATATTATCAAGTTACTTTAAACTTATATGTATTTGCCGAGTTACTTTTACATATTATCAAGTTACTTTAAACTTATATGTATTTGCCGAGTTACTTTTACAAATTATCAAGTTACTTTATACTTATATGTATTCCCCGAGTTACTTTAATTTTTAAGAATTAATAAAAAAATAATTTTTATAATTAGATGATGCATAATTTGGTAGTCGTCAAAATTTGAGGGGACAAAATATTAATTATTTTATGTAAATCGTAATATGGGGCACGATCTGATAATATCAATAGTTTAGAAGAAAAAATTTAACAGACAATATATTTTAGAAGACACAATCTGGTAGTGTTAAAATTCAGGACAAAATTACTATTTATTCTATTCTATTCAAAATAGTAGTGTTTGGTAAAATAAAAGAGTATTATTTGATATTATTCAAATATGATAACTACATCATATAGCTTGTGGCACTTGCCTTAAGTAATACGGTCATGTTGAAAGGTTTTGTTGTCATATTAGTGATGTTAAAGAAGTTTTAGGAATAATTCCTACATTTCACACTTCAAAGCATCTTGGAACACGTATTTCGGAAAATTAATTGAAAAAAAAATCAACAAAGTTGAAGAAAAGGCAAAAGTAGTCAAATTTTGTTGAAATTAGATTGCAATGGAAAGATACAACGGAAGGTATTAAAATGTGCTTGGTAAAACACGGTTTGATATGCTATATTGTGATGGCATGATATACACGAACACCATAATCTTGATTTAAAGAATGATAAGTGACGTAGTCTTCATGCCAAAGAGAAATAGATCTATTTTATATTTTTTACTCCAAAATTATTGTCTGCTACAATTTTTTTTGAAGATAATAGGCCAATTTTATTAATAAGATTAGTCTCGCAACATATATAATAGGTTAAATAGTTTATAAAAAGTCGATTTCGTACCAAATTTAGCATAAAAAATGAGTCAATATTACATTTGACTTAATATTTATAATTGTAGTCCAATGCACAAAATGTAAATTAGCTAACAAAAATTAACAATTTATTTAATATTTATTGATAATATACAAAAAAAAATGATATTAATTAATAAATTAGTGACAATATTATAAATAAAAAAGTGACATTAATTGTTGTGCTAAATTTGACTTATGCTATATTTCATGCTAAATTTGAAACACTTTTTATAACAGTATTGGAGTGATAATTTTACTAAAATGTGCTAAATATAATAATGCACCACCTTTTTAGCAATTAGTTGAAAATGCTTTTACAAAACTAATTCAAATGACCAACTTACACGTAACAAGTTGTTTACAATGTTCACCTATTTCAACTCCAATAATAGTTAGAGACCTATAATCAATTAAAACTCTATTATTGAAAATAAAACAACAACCTCCATCTCGTAAAACCCATTGCACTACTACAAATAATCACAAAACAAGGGATCCATAAACAATTAAACAACACCCGCCCATGTACTAATTTGTCGGTAAAAAAATGAATAAATTATTTATTACAATATTATTGAAAAATAAAATTAAAACAAATAAACAAAATTAATCAAATCATATTTTAATAAATTTAGTAGCTAAATTTTTAGATTTATATAATCTAAGTTATTTTTAGTATTTCGCTTTTGGATTTGTTTAGTGTGTTTTTTTAAATATTGTTGTTCTTAATTAGTTAAAATTACTTTTTTTTTTTCATTTTATAATTGGTTCTAAAAAGTTTTTCTAATTTTCAAATTAGACTTTAAAATACGATTTAATTAAGTGTAATGAATGTGTGAGAGAATGTAGTTTTCATGTAAAAAAATAATATTAAATACTTTCACCACTATTATTATTAACAATAATAATAACATTAAATATAATAAATTAAAATTACATACATTTTTTTTAAGGGTTTATGCTTTTTTTGGACCCTGTGTTTTGTCTCATTATCTGTTTGGACCCTGTACTTTGATAAATTACTTTTTAGACCCTATGTTTTGTAAAATGGTTAAAATAGAACCCTAAAACTGATTTTGATCAATGTTTTCTCAACTAAAATCACAAATAATTTACCAAACTAACAATTCAAAACAAAAATAAAATCATTCTGCTTAAAAACTGTGTTGTTATATTCAATTTTTTCTTCATGAAAATTGAGTTTAGGGCTCTATTTTAACCATTTTACAAAACATAGGGTCCAAAAAGTAATTTATCAAAACACATAGTCTAAACAGGTAATGAGACAAAACACAGGGTCCAAAAAAGTATAAACCCTTTTTTTAAAAGAAATTATATCCACGTTCTAAGATAAATTAAGTATATATTCATGGGTAGGTACCCATTTGATACCATGTATTTTTACAAAATATAACTTTGGTACCCTATATTCTCGATAATGATCATCGAGTACCCTGTAATTTAAAAATTGATATTAAATAGTACCCAATGTTCTCAATAATATTTATTGGGTACTTTGTAATTTAGAAATTGATATAAAATGATAACATGTTATTCATGAGAATATATTCATTCGGTGCCTTGTCATTTGCGACCAAATTTAAGCTCAGAGTACTGTAGATGTGATTTCCTACAATTGATTAGATGGGCACCAACAACCTATCAAGAACAAAGAGAGAGACAAGAGTTCAATTGGGAGCACCGGTGGGGTGTCAGCCAAAGGGACTTCGATGCTCAAGTTAGTCAGATTGTAATGAAAGCTAATTGAAAGTAATACAACTATGATATAAATAATGATATGGTGACGGATGGATGAGTAGTGGACTGGTCAGAGTGACGGTGGTGACGACGGCGGGACTGAATGACTCGGTCAAGTCCAGTCAGATCAAACTGACTGATTCGACTTGCTTGACTAGATCGCTGAGAAAGAGAGTAGTCGCCGTTCCAATAAGAGAGTAAAGAGAGTCAAGTGATTATCAGGTGTCCCGTTCTCAACCCCTGAGGGCCTTATTTATCCTTCTTCTTTTCGTTCCGTTCTCCTCCTCTATATCTGCCCGTCTGACCTGTTCTTAGTGGTTCTTCTCCGATCTTTATGGGAAAAAGAACGTGTACTTTGACTGCTTCAATGTCCTTGACTGACTGAAAGCATCTGTACTCGGGTCTAGGTACCAGCTGGCCCATTGGATGGTTTGTCCAATATGTGTGAGCCCATTTGCATTGTTTTGGGCCTTGTGAATTAGTCTGGCTGACTGGGCTTTAATTTGTACACAAATTTTGTCCACTACAGTTTGTCCCTCACTCTCTAGTTAGAATTTATTATAGCTAGAGAGTTTAAAATGTCGAATTCTAGGAGTCACGGGACCTTTAAGGCTACCTGGCCAAGCGGGACAAATGTCAGAGTGGCCGAGTAGCCTGGTGGTCGAGTGGCTTGGTGGCCGAGTGGCAAGGTGGCCGAGAGAAATGGCCGAGTGGGCCGAGTGCTCCTCCGGGATGGTCGAGTGCTCCGCCAGGGTGGCCGAGTGACTTGTGTGCTTGGGCTGAGTGGCGTGCCGATGAGGTTGTGTGCTCGGGGGAGATGGCCGAGTGGGCCGAGTGCTCCTCCGGGATGGCTGAGTGCTCCGCCGGGGTGGACGGGTGACTCGCGTACTTGGGCCGAGTGGCCTGCTGATGAGGTTGTGTGCCTAGGGGAGATAGCCAAGTGGGTTGAGTGCTCCTCTGGGATGGCCGAGTGCTCCGCCGGGGTGGCCGGGTGACTCGCGTGCTTGGGCCAAGTGGCCTGTCGATGAGGCTGTGTGCCCGGGGGAGATGGGCGAGCGGGCCGAATGCTCCGCTTGGGTGGCTGAGTAACCTACCGAGGTTGTGCGCTCGGGAGAGACGACCGAGTGAGCCGAGTGCTCCTCCGGGATGGCCGAGTGCTCCGCCAGGGTGGCCGAGTGACTCGCGTGCTTGGGCCGAGTGGCCTGCCGATGAGGCTGTGTGCCTGGGAGAGATGGTCGAGTGGGCTGAGTGCTCCGCCTAGATGGCCGAGTGGCCTACTTCTTGTTAACTTCATCTGTCTTTGAAACTTTAGGTGTTTCCTAGGGAAAGTTAAGTACCTTTTGGTAGGGCCTCTTGATGGTTGACCACTTATTTTTTCACCCTTGCATTCATGGCCTTATATGGCCAATCAAGGAGTTTGTGTTTGATCTTTTTGTAGTGGTGATAAATGTATTTTTTTTTTAGTTACTTTAGGATAGTATTCCTCGCATATGTGCGTCTGATTTATGTATGTCTAATCCATATAGTTCTCTCTTCTGACTGAGTGGCCTGTCTAACTGACTAGTAGAGACTTAATTTATTCAATAGGCATATCTTGCTTTAAGGGTCCTTTCAGATTGACTAACTAGTCATTTTGTAATTTAATTGGTATAATAGTCTGTCTGTCTGATTAATACGAAATCTTTGCATTGTATATCTTTGATGTTAGGTTCGTCTATCTAACTAATTGTTGATAACTTGTTTTTTCTTAATTGTGCCTTAATGAATGGTTCGCATGACTGTTTGATAAGTCTCTTGGTGGTTCTTACTTGTGTGTCTAATTGAATGTTTTGAAAGCTGAGATAGTTTTGTTGGAGAATCAGATGTTAGTGATTGGGTTGGAAGCTGAGATCTAGTGTCGTGGCATAATGACCAGTGGATGGTAAGACTGATAGCTGGGATGTTTCTAAGTACATCGCAGACTTTGAGGAATTGGAGAAGATGATGGCTGAAGAGATGACCTGTGCCAAAGAGTTAGTCACTTATTCTGGTGTCATGACTGCTCGTGATCTAGTTGCGGATGATTAACTCCTCCTTTGTTCAAGTTTTCTGTTGGGGGTGATTGAGTTTATCCATCCTATGTATTTTTAGTTGTTGTATGGACCTTTTCTTATGTAGTGTTGTAAACGAGACTTTTTCTATTTTTTTTCTTCTTGTATCCTGACTAGTTGTAGCTTATGTTAGTGTTCTATAAGTTATTGTATCGAATGCCGGTTGGATGTATGACATATGAAGAATTAGTATCTTATTCCCCCCAATCTAAGTATGAAGTTACTTAGTCAATTTATACTTAGATTTGTTATTGGTCTGTTCGTAGTATATGTAAAAAAATGGTTGTGATAGGGGGCTGCGCTCCATGGAGTTGCCTACATACCCTTTGCAGGGATCAAGCCCAAATGTAGTTCTGACACTTCTTGCTTTAAGGGTCCTTTCAGATTGACTAACTGACTAACTGATCATTTTGTAATTTAATTGGTATAATAGTCTGTCTGTTTGATGAAATGAGACTAGATTGAGTTAAAAGTGATATTGTGTTTTAAGTGGATAGCGTTCCGGCTATTGTTGATTTCGTGTCCCTCTTTAGTTTGTAGCTTGTATGCTCCATGTCCGACTACCTTTGTGATCAGGTAGGGACCTTCCCATGTCGGGGTGAGCTTACCTGCTCCCGCTTCCTTAGTGTTCTGGAACACTCTTCGTAGTACCCAATCTCCTACTTTGAATGTTCGAGTGCGGATGTTCTTGTTCTAATGTATAGCTATGCTTCGTTGATAGGCTGAGATTCTTAAGAGTGCTTTGTCCCTTCTTTCGTCGATGGTGTCGAGTTCATGGCACATGTTTTCCCAATTTACTTCGTCTATCGTCAGCTTATATCTGGCTGTCGGAACTTCACTCTCGATAGGGATGACTGCCTCCATCTCGTAGGCTAATGAGAAGGTGTTTCTCCCGTCGAAGTCCTGGTTGTGGTTCGGTAGGACCAAAGGACTCCTGGTAACTCGTCAGCCCATCTTCCTTTGGCTTTTTCAAGGCGCTTCTTGATGTTGTTCATGATAGTCTTGTTGGATGACTATGCTTGTCCATTTTCTTGGGGATACCTTGGTGTGGAGAAGCTGAGCTTGATATTCTAGAATTTGCAGAAGTCTTGGAAGTCGAAACTGATGAATTGAGAGCCATTGTCCGTTACGATTTCTTTTGGTACTCCATACCTACAGATTACATTCTTCCAAATGAAGCCCTTCACTTCTTTGTCTCTGACTTGGTGGAACGAGTCTGCTTCGATCCACTTGCTGAAGTAGTCAGTTACTACAAGCATGTACACCTTCTGTCCTGGTGCGGTTGGAAGCTTGCCTACTATGCCCATCCCCATTTCATGAATGGGGCAAGGGGATGTGATTGAGATGAGATGCTCCGGAGGTTGGTGGGATATTTGAGCGAACCGTTGGCATTTGTCACATCGTCTTGCGTAGTCGGAGGAGTCGGCTCGCATAGTTGGCCAGTAGTAGCCTTGTGTTAGGGCACGATGCGCCAAGCTTCGTCTTTTAGAGTGGTTGCCACACTCTCCTTCATGCAACTCAGCCAGTACGAGTTTGGCTTCTGCAGGGTTAATCCATTTCAAATATGGACCAAAAAATGAACGTTTATAGAGTTTACCTTGTATAATAGTGAAGCGGGCTGATTGAGCCTTGACCCGATGTGCTTCGTTCTTACCTTCGGAAAGTATGTCCTGCTCCAAGTACTCGACTATTGGAGTCATCCATGTTCGGTTGTTGGAGATGTCACTAACTTGCTTTTATTTATCTTTCCAGACAGCTGGCCATTAGAGATATACTATATGTATTGTCTTGTGGTCGGTTGTCTGGATGGAGGACCCAAGGTTTGCTAATGCATCCGCATGACTGTTATCCCCTCTTGGTACTTTGTTGATAGTGAACTCGTCGAAGACTGACTGCAACTCTTTAGTCTTGTTGAGGTAGGCTATCATCTTGTTATCCCGGGCCTGGTAGCTACCTTGCATTTGGTTGACTACCAACTGAGAATCACTGAAGACCACGATCCTTTTGACTCTGACTCCCATGTCTTTGACTAGTCTGAGCCTAGCAATCATTGCTTTGTATCTGGCTTCATTGTTGGTAGCTTTGAACCCGCATCAGACTGCTTGTTCGATTACGTCACCTTGGGGTGAAGTCAGGACGAGTCCGAGTCCACTTCCTCTAGTGTTACTTGAGCTGTCTACTTGCAACTTCCAGATTCTGGCTGATTGTCCCTCGGTCAGACAACAAAGTTCTTTTTCTGCCTACACAAGCATGTTAGGTGTAAAATCTGCAATGAAGTCAGCTAATACCTAAGATTTGAGGGAAGTTCATGGCTTGTATGTTACTTCGTACTCGCTGAGTTCTACCACCCACTTGGTAAGTTTGCCTGATTGTTCCGGTTTATGGAGGATTGTTTTGAGTGGGAAGGTGGTTAGGAATTTTATTGGATGGCACTGGAAGTATGGGCGTAGCATCCTTGCTGCGTGGATGAGTGCTAGTGCAAGCTTCTCCAACTAGCCATCGAGTTTCTGCATCAAGCAAGGCTTTGCTTACATAGTAGACTGGAGATTGCTTGCCTTCCTCTTCTCGGACTAGGACTGCGCTAACTGCCATCTCGGACACTGCTAGGTAGATGAATAGTGTCTCATTGTATTTTGGATTTGAGAGGAGAGGCGGGCTGGTCAGGTACTGTTTTAGTTGGGCTAGTGCCTCTTCACATTCAGCTGTTTATTCAAAGGTTTTTTATTTCCTTAATGTGTTAAAGAAGATGTGACATCGTTCTGACGACTTTGAGAAGAATCGGTTGAGTGCTACGATGCGTCCAGTTAACTTTTGTACGTCTTTTATGCACGTTGGGGAAGGAATCCTTTGGATTGACTCTATCTGTGCTGGGTTAACCTCGATTCCCCTTTGAGTTACTAGGTACCCAAGGAACTTTCCTGCAGTCACACCAAAAGAACATTTAGTTGGATTCAGTTTCATGTTATATTTCCTAAGAATGTCAAAAGATTGTTTTAAATGGCTGATATGGTCCTCTGCAATGAAAGATTTGACTAGCATATCGTCAGTGTAGACTTCCATCGTCTTCCCAGCAAGTCGATAAACATCTTGTTGACTAATCTCTGGTAAGTCGCTCCTGCGTTCTTCAATCCGAATGGCATGACCTTGTAGCAGAATATGCCCAAGTTGGTCATGAAGGCTGTCTTTTCCTGGTCGTCTGGGTGCATCAGGATTTGGTTGTATCCTGAGTATGCATCCATGAAGCTTACGAGTTCATGACCTGCTGTGGCGTCTACTAGCATGTCTATGTGTGGTAATGGTAATGAGACCATGGGACACGCCTTGTTGAGGTTTGTGAAGTCGACGTAGACTCGTCATTTGGCATTATTCTTCTTCACAATGACTACGTTGGCCAACCAGTCAGGATAATGCACCTCTCTCATGAACCCATTATCAACGAGCTTTTGAACTTCTTCGTTAATGGCCTTGTTCCTTTCAGGGGCGAATTTTCTTCTTTTTTGCTTCCTTGGTGGGTAGTCTGGATCAACCTGCAATTTATGGACAATTGCTTCGGGGTTAATTCCAGTCATGTCGGCATGGGACCAAGCAAAACAATCATAATGGACAGATAGAAAATCAATGAGTTTAGTTCTGATGTCAGGGTCCAATCGTGATCCGATTTGGACTTTGTGGTATGGGAAGTCCGGATGTATCTTAACTTCGTCCAACTCCTCCATGTCTGGTTGGTTCATCTGGGAGTCAGTCAGTTTGTCTTCCTGTAATTGCTATAACTGAGCGAGTTTGGCCTTCATGGTAGTTTGGTAACATGCTCTTGAGTCTTTATATTGGCCTTTGATCTCTTTTACTCCTCATTTAGTTGGGAACCTTAGAACTTGGTGGTATGTTGAAGGGACTACCTCCATTTCATGTATCCATGGTCAACCTAGTATCACGTTGTAAGCAGACAGATAGTCTACTACCAGGAATCTTGTGCACAGATTGACTCCTTCGACATAGACAGGTAGCTCGATCTCTCCTAGTGTGTTCTTTTGGTCTCCACTAAAACTGATGAGGATTGTAGTCTTCTTTATGATCTTTGATTCATCTACCCCCATTTCCTTGAGAGCACTTAAAAATAAAATGTTAGCTGAACTGCCATTATCAATCAATATACGTTTAGTAAGACAATTAGCAATATAAAGTGCAATAATAAGAGCATCGTGATGCGAGTTGAGGAGTCTGGTTGACTCTGTTGTTGAGAAACTGATGGTTTGAGCTGGTAGGTTGATGATATTATTCTCTGTCCCGCTGGACTCTCCTTTGATCCAGCTGGTCTGCCTAGCAAGTCATTTGGCTGCTGAATGGGTGACTCCGCTTACCTCAGAGCCACCATTTATTACGTTCACTGTCCATTCATGAGTAGGTGGCTTCGGCGGGGTTACTTCTCTTTGGACGACTGACCTGTCTGCCTCTTGCTGGAATGTTCTTTTGCCTTTGTCTGTGAGCAAGTCAGTCAGGTGACCACGTCTTAATAGGTTGGATGTTTCGAGTCTTAAGGCAATGCACTCATCCGTTCGGTGACCGTGGTCATTGTGGAACTTACACCATTTTATTTTGTCTCGCTGGTCAGATGGAGTCCTCATCCTTTCCAACCATTTCACTTTGTCTCCGAGTCCTTTCAGTGCGCCAACGACTTCGACTGGTGAGATTGAAAGATTGTATTCTGGTATCTTTGGTCCATCTCAGAGATGTGTCTCGGACGTCCGGTTGTACTCCCTCCTTCTGTTCTCTGATCAACTAGGATACGGGTATGACTCGGATCGTCTGTTACTCTGTCGCCTGTCTACCCTTGAGTCTCTTCGAGAGTCTTTTCTTGGAGAAGAGTGATAATAGTTAGCTTCATCCTCCTCCCATTTGATCTGTGCCCAGGTCTTGGCGAGAACGTCTTCCATCGTCTTGCAAGGATACTTGGTAAGTTCTTTGTATAGGTCTGAATAGTAGTGGAGTCCTTTGCGGAAGGTTGAGACGGCGGTGTCCTAATTACAATGGGTTATAGACACCTTCTCTTTGTTGAAGCGACCTACGTACTCTCGTAAGGGCTCACCCCGTCATTGAACTATGATGTAGAGGTCTTCTGTAGACTTTTCAAGTTTCCTACTACTAGCAAACTGCTCAACAAAAGTGTTAGTCAATTATGCAAAAGTAGAAATAGAATTATTAGGTAAATTAGTATACCACTGGAGGGCTGGTCCAATCAGACTAGAATCAAACCCCTTACACATGCATGCTTCCCTCCTGTTGTGTGGGATGACAACGGTGAACATTCTTTGCCTGTATTGTGCGATGTGATCATTGGGATCAGACGTTCCATCAAACATCTTCATGTGGGGGAAGCTGAACTTTTTTGGCATTTCGACCATGGCTATATCATAAATGAAAGGTGAGTCAGCGTAGCAGCTTGCTGCACTCTTTTTAATAGGGGCTGATATTCCAGGAATCCGCTGGATGAGTGCTTCCATCTCGGTCAATTTACGAGCCAACTCAGGATCTTGGATTGGAAATGAGCTTGTGGTTGCTTGATGGGCTGGCTCGCTCATGACTGGGTGATTCAATCTAATTGTCTGCTGCTCAGGTATATTCAGACCAGCTCCGATGATGGTCTGGCTGGCTCCAACGGTAG
Source organism: Humulus lupulus (assembly GCF_963169125.1). Classification (NCBI taxonomy): domain Eukaryota; kingdom Viridiplantae; phylum Streptophyta; class Magnoliopsida; order Rosales; family Cannabaceae; genus Humulus; species Humulus lupulus. The sequence goes on along the minus strand of NC_084800.1, from coordinate 69,661,150 downwards.
GCTGACTAACACCTGGAACTTGTTGCTGTCTGGGTCCAGTGGATGGCTGACTAGCTCCTGGAATCTGTTGCTGTCCAGCTACCAAGGCTGGCTGGTTGACTCCTGGAATCTGTTGTGATCCGGGCGGAGATGAATGTCCATGTTCAGTCATGGTTACCTGTTTACCTGTATTGACAATAGAATTTTAAATGTTAGACATGGTGGATGGAGTTTGATAATTCCTTACCGAGGGTGATGGAACTGTCTGACTCGGTCCATCACTATTAGAGATAGGGGTGAGGTCCTCCAAAGGTTGCATAGGGCTAACTGGGCCTCAGAAGCAGGATGGTTGAACCTCGGTGGCTTGAGAGGACATGGCCTCCATTCGTACGAGCATGTCAGCATTCTCAGCTTCGAGCCTCCTCATTTTCTCGCGTTCTTCATTCATCTGGGCAGTAAGAGCAGCGATTTGAGCAGACATATCAGGTGTCTCAGTCACGTCTGACATGGATCTCAAGTGAACTCATGGATCTCTTTGTCGATCATCTAATTGTCAGGGCCCCACGATGGGCGCCAAATTTTAGATGTGATTTCCTACAATTGATTAGATGGGCACCAACAACCTATCAAGAACAAAGAGAGAGAGAGACGAGAGTTCAATTGGGAGCACCGGTGGAGTGTCAGCCAAAGGGAATCCAACGCTCAAGTTAGTTAGATTGTAACGAAAGCTAATTGAAAGTAATAAAACTATGATATAAATAATGATATGGTGATGGATGGATGAGTAGTGGACTGGTCAGAGTGACGGTGGCGACGACAGCGGGACTGAATGACTCGGTCAAGTCCAGTCAGATCAAACTGACTAATTCGACTTGCTTGACTAGATCGTTGAGAAAGAGAGTAGTCGTCGTTCCAATAAGAGAGTAAAGATAGTCAAGTGATTATCAGGTGTCCCGTTCTCAACCCCTGAGGGTATTAGTTATCCTTCTTCTTTTCGTTCTGTTCTCCTCCTCTCTATCTGACCGTCTGACCCATTCTTAGTGGTTCTTCTCCGATCTTTATGGGAAAAAGAATATCTACTTTGACTGCTTCAATGTCCCTGACTGACTGCATCCGAACTCGGGTCTGGGTACCAGCTGGCCCATTGGATGATTTGTCCAATATGTGTGAGCCCATTTGCATTGGTTTGGGCCTTATGAATTAGTCTGCCTAACTGGGCTTTAATTTGTAGACAAATTTTGTCTACTACAAGTGCTACTTTATTATGATTTTGCAAATTCAGGGTACCGTACTAGTATTATTCGTAATAGAAAGTACGAAAGTTATATTTTGGTAAAATACAAGTTACCGAATAAGTAAATTCCCTATATCAATTCATATTAAACTACTAACAATATTTAGATCAAACAATAGTGTTATAATGGTGAAGTTACATGTAGGACCACATTTTGTTTGGTAGAAAGGAAAAAATTTAGAATGGAAAGAAGAAAAAAAAATTATAATAGAAAAGAAAGTTTGTTTCTACAATAATTGTTTGGTGAAGAACAATCAAAGAAAATTTGAATAAATTTTGTACCCTATTATTATTATTATTTTAAAACTAAATGAGTAAAAAATAAAATTATTTAATCTATCCATCCTTTTCTTTATTCTTCCTAGCAAAGATAGCCTAAGTAAGTGCCAAAATGCATAACCAAATTATGTATGCTAAAGTGTAGAATTGGAACAATGATTTGTATTGTATATTATGAGATAAAGCAAGGTTGTTTAGAAAATTTTATTTGTCACAATAAATTTATGCCCATTGCCTTTACCGTTTTCACAGGTTTTCAGCAAGAGTAATTTTGAGATAAATTGTTATTTTCCTAAAATGTAGTCAACCGTTATATAAGAGGTACATCCCATAAAAATTACTTTTAAGAACATATTTACTATTTCCACCATTAATTTCTATTGTTTTATAGACAAATTTGATCCTTAGAGGGTGCTTTTTTAGTACATCCCATATTTTTGGATGTATCGGTTCACCTCCTCCCATTTTCAGTATTGAGATGATTTTTTGTTCATGGATACTATAGTTATTAGAGCATTTTGTAAAATTTTAATTTTTTTTTAATAATTTATAGTGTCGAAAATAGAGTTCAAACATGCTACTTTTCACACTCATAAAATATATCAGTTACCCGTGCAACAAACTTTTTGTTGACCGCGTTTTTGGCCAACGACGTGTAGACGTCAAAACGACAAAAAACCTTCAAAAGAAATATACGACACAGACAATTTTTATAGTGGTTCAGCCCCAATGTGTTGGTAATAGCCTAGTCCACTTAGAGCTATGATTATAGATCTACACTCAAGATCAGATGAACCTGAGTCAACTGAGTTTCTTTAGTGCAGATGAAATGAATACAATATTTCTCCAGATACAAATATTCTCTCAGACAACTCGAATCGAATCCTCTTTATGATGCCATGGGCCTTGTATTTATAGGCTCAGGATTGTACAAATGATGTCCCTCATAATCGAAATATTTCGCTATTCTCACTACATTCAATTAATAATAATATTCAAAATACAACAATACACTATTTTTGTGGGATAATCTGAGAGATTCCCACACAGGTATGACCGATTCTTGTTGAAACTGTTACTAGGATCCTTTGCGTAGCACTGTTCTGTCTAGTCGCCCCACATCACACTCAGGAGGAGAACTGAAGGACCGAAATTCCTCACTGGTCGGACAAGCACCTGACTGGGCGGACAAGCACATGTCTGGTTGGCCAAGGACATGACTGGTCGGACAAGCACGGACAAGCACCTGACTGGGCGGACAAGCACCTGACTGGTCGGACAAGCACCTGATTGGGCGGACAAGCACATGACTGGTCGGCCAAGGTCATGACTGGTCGGTCATGACACTTGACTGGTCAGTCAAAAATCTTCGTTGGTCTACCGGGTCACTCCTAAGCCAGATTACCCAGCCATTCCTTGCCATTTGTCACTTCTATTGCCACGTCATCGAACTCCAATTTTTTAGGATAAGATTTGCCCCCCAAGTTTATTATACGATTTACTCGTATGATAAACTTTTCTTCTAGCAAAATGTTTTTGAGGTCATCCAAAAACTTCCGTCCAGTCGTAACTTTCATTTTTGTAATAAACCCACGATCGAACTTTTCTTTTGATTTCTTCAAATTCCATTCTTTGAGCTTGTTTGAATAGCTGATTTGAAATGCCTATTTGGTCCCCGGGACCCAAATAATTTCTTAACTGCTAACCCTTGGGTGTATTGTTTCCTGCTGCTCAGACGCTTGCCTGGCTCCTTGGACACACGAACCACAACTCTGCAGATGTGTCAGGCCCCTCGAACACGCAGACAACAACTCCTTGGATGCGCACTCCAGGTTGTTCGGACGCAGCCCCCAGCCGCTCAGACGCAGCCCACACACTGCTTGGATGCAGCCTCAGCTGCTCGGACAGCCCACACACCGCTCGGATGCAGCCCCAGCTGCTCGGACAGCCCACACACCGCTCGGATGCAGCCCCAGCTGCTCGGACCCTGCCCACACACTGCTCGGACATAGCCCACACACCGCTCGGATGCAGCCTCAGCTGCTCGGACAGCCCACACACTGCTCGGATGCAGCCCCAGCTACTCGAACGCAGCCCACACACCGCTCGGATGCAGTCCCCAGCTGTTTGGACATCAGCCTTCGGACGTGCGCGCGGGCCTGCTTCGGCACACTCGGCATCTGCTTGGTCATCACCCAACCGATCAAGCATATGGCATAGCTACTCAAGCATATGCATAAAACTTATCTCTCCAAAAACCATCAAAACACCTTGTTTGAATCTCCCAAAAGTATTTTGAGAGATTGATTTCTCTCAATCAATCTTGGGGAAAAATTGACTTCTCTTCTCAAAGACATTTTTTCACTATGTAGTATTTACTTTGCATGCATTTGTTCGTGTTTGTTTGATTCACTCCAGGGACTCATCGTTGTTAGTCATGCCCAACAATAGAGTTTCCTACTCGACCAATGATACATGCTCAGCTGACCAGGGAAGTTGTATCTGTTCTCCCTACCAGGAAAACTTTGCACCTGATCAGCTAGACTTTGTACCTGGCGAGTAGTTTACTCTTTTTTCTTGTGAAGACAATTGTTGTTTAGCAGCTTTGATATTTTTCTCGTACAGTCGAGCTGTTGGCATTTATACTTTACTTTTCTTTGTTAACTTAAAACATTCTAAGTCTTTTTAGACTTAAAAAGTTATAAGTTTCTTGTGAATAGTAAAGTCACTCTGATGTATGCCTTATATTTTCGCATGAGTATTTAGTTTTCTAACTTTGAAATACTAGACATTTCATATGTAACGACCCAAACTCGCTAATAAGACTTGAGGGTCTTGATTAGTGTGCTAGGAGGGCATTAATGGATTAATTGTGATTTAAATGTGTAATTATATGTTTAGTAAAGTTTTTATAATAATATGAAATAAATATGTGATATATGTAAGAACCACATTATTATGTGGGTAGGTCTGCGGAGCACGACTCGAGACGATCCTAGGGTCAGATAGCGGGAAAAGTCACAACGGGACTTAAAATATGACTTTGGACAAGTCAGGGGTATTTTAGGTATCGGGTAGTTATTTAGACTATTGGGTTATGAAAATAAATATATGGAGATATATTTGAGGTTAGGATGTCTAGGCGGGAACATTGGGGGATTTTACCGTTTTGCCCTCAGGGACGGTTCCGGCACCCCGAGCTTTGGGAATTAACTTTGTGGGTAAGACAAACATAAGGAAACCCTTAGAAGAAAAAGATAAACTGACCTTATTTTCTTTCTTTAGTTTAGTTCTCTCTCTTTCAAGGAAAACAAAGGGAAGAAGCTAAGTGAAAATCCAAAGGAAAACAGAAGGAAATCTGGGACCTTTGAGCTGGGAAATTAGGCTGGACTTTGAGGCTTAGCTCAAGAAACAATCCAGGAATAAATCAAGACTAAGGTAAGGGTCAATCCATGTGTTTTTCTGAAGTTTAACTCTGTGTATCAATTGGTTATTGAGGTGCTGTCCAACTATTGTTTAGGGTGGAATTGAGCTGGGAAATCATTGGGAATCAACTGAGTTTTGGTTAGAGGAAGGGTGTTATCAAGAGGGTAAGCTTTATTTCATGAATTGATGATTTGGGTTTGAGTCTTTGGCTGGTTAAATTGGGTGTTTAAGTTCTTAGAGTTTCAAGAATTGAAAGTGAGATTTCTATGGTTTCTTTAGACTGAATTTCTATTGAAATGTGTAGCATAAGTTGTGTAATAAGTTGTGGAAATGTTGGGTGTTGAAGTAGGGAGCTTAGGGGTGGTTTTGATTGAGGTTTTGAGCTTTAAAATGGTGGGTTTTCTGGGCACGAAGGGAAGGGCCGCGGCTCTGTTCTAGAGCACTGCAGCCCTAGGAGGAAGAAAGGCCAAGGAGGCTAGGCCAAGGATGGCCGCCGCGGCGCCCAAAGCAAGGGCCGCGACGCATGTCTTTGTTCAAGTTGGCCTTGGTTCTGTTTTGAGGCTAGGGCCGCGGCTAAGCTTCAAGGGCCGCAGCCCTTGGTTGTGCACATGAACTTTTGAGGATTTTAGGCATGGGAATGTGGTATAGTATGCTCGGGATTGGTTTCACCACCGTGCTTGGTGGAATTCGGATTCCCGGGAGTTAGTCTTGTAACCAGAAACCTATATTTGAGTATTAATAGAACCCTATACTTTGGTTGTGACTAGGTGATAAAGGCTTAGGCTCGGGAACAGATCGTGCTTGAGGGGCGTTGCTCGTAATTCAATAACTGTAAGGATTAAAGATAAGAAAACTGCACCTGGTTGAATATATGTGACAGGACTAAGAGTTCCCTATTGTAAAGGCTTGAAATGATGGTATTATGCCATGCAAGCTATTTAGTGAACCAACGGCCTAAGGGTGCCAAGGGTTTCACTAGCGCACAGGGCGCGGCTCGGCCACTGGTAGCCGAGGACAGCTTATTATGCACTGAGCTCGGTTTAAGCAGGCCAGAGTCAGTGGGTTAAACAGAGGGTGCGACCTAAGTCGTCGGCCCTGAATATCATGTGATATGATTGATTGTTTGCATCTTGAATCTGGGTATATGTGCTGAGTTAATTGATGAGAAATCATGCTTGATGACTTAACTGTTTGATATCATTGATTGTGTTATATATGATGTTTTCTTGCTGGGCCTTGGCTCACGGGTGCTACGTGGTGCAGGTAAAGGCAAGGGCAAGTTGGATCAGCCCTGGTTGGAGAGCTCAGCGAGTGGAATGTACATAGCCAGTTGCTCAGCCGCCACAGTTGAGGTTTAGGCAGGGACGCGAGACCCAAAGACTGTTTACTTTGCCTTAATATGGCTAATGATTACTCATGTACCTTTGGGAGTCTGTAAACTTACTTTTAACTCTGTTTTCTTATGGGATCCCGTGTACGTAACAGTTTAATAATATGAAATGAGTCTTTTAAGACCAAAACCTTTTTAACCCTAGCTCTTACATGCCTAATGACACGTTTTTAAAATAATGACTTGATTAGCAAGTCCTGCACCTTTATAAGTACACAGTGTAGCGGTCCTGGCTATCCAGGGCGTTACATCATAAGTCCATACTAAGTATACTTTCTCACACTCTTATTGCTCTAAAATTTTATGAGCATAATGTTTATTGTCACACGAATATCTACTTCTAACTTGAAATTTTAAAAAATTCCAAGTTACTTTAGCTTTGTCGAACAAGTTAACTTAATGGCCTTTTTGGACTTCGAAAATTTACAAGTCAGCCTAAAAACAGATATCTTAACTCGTGCTCTTATTGCCTGTGTTAAATTATATACCAGCATACCCCATGTGCCCCCCAATCGATCGAGGGTTGAAAGATTCTAGTCACTTGCTACTTGACCGAATCTGTTCGAGCAGTTAATTGCTCGTGAAACACATAGAATATATTGAAAACATTCGAGCAGTTGAACACTGCTTGAATGTATCGACCATCTGAACACTATCCGATTTTATTGACCAGTTGAACACTGTTCGAATAATTAACACACATGTACATTTGTAGCAAGAATCGACCACGCTGCGCGTAATCTCTTTTATTACTCGTAAATTAAAAAAGGACAATACGTGTCTAATAACGAGTCTTAAACAACAAAAATTATTCAAAAATAGATGACTGGTCAGCAAATAACCAGCTCTTAAACCAAAATTTAAATAACAAGTTCAACAACTTGAAATTAAACTACCACTCTGAAAGCGGTATTTAGAAATAATATATTCACAGACGCTCGCCGTTCCAGTGGCTCCTGATCCTAGCACTCCCGCTCAGCATACTTCTCCCTTACTTCGTTGCTTTCCTCAGCCAAGTGTGGACCTCCACATATAGTGTCTAAGGTAAAGTCCACAGGTCCGGGCTGCAAGGGTGGAGATCTTTGTCGTTTGAACCCAGGATTGCTGCTGCCTTTTTCTCCCTGGGGTGTCTCTGCGCGGTACTTCCTTAACTTGCCCGACCGGAGAAGAAATTCTATCTCGTCCTTGAGGTGATTTCATTCATTCGTGTCGTGACCATAATCTCCATGGAAACGACAAAACTTATTCATATCTCTCTTCCTCATCTCCTTTCTGATGGGTGGAGCTTTCTTGTAGGGAACCTCTTCATGACTAGAAAGATATATTTCTCCTCGGCTAGCGAGAGAGTGGTGTAATTAGTGAACTGAGGCTCATACTTGGTTGGCTTTTCATTTGAACTCAACTTTGCTTTCTTTTCCTCATGGTGGTCAGACCCGTTATTTCCACGTTTCTTGCCACCATCCTTAGGAGGGTCAGTTGATCCGCCCGGATTGTTTATGCCATTCTCCTCTTTTTCGATTGCATCATCCAATTTCATATACTTGTCTGCTCGGTCAAGAAATTGTTGAAGTGTTGAAATTGGATTTCTATGTATGCTATCCCACAAAGGGCTCTGATAAGTTATCCCAGCGGATATGGCAACCATCTTCCCCTCGTCTCCTACAGCAGTTGCTCTATTGGCTTCTGTTAGCCGAGATTTTAGGTAACTATATTAATAAATATTATTTAAGGGTAATTGTAATGAAAGTATAAGATTAACATGGGGTTTTTACGTGGTTGGGGCGTTAACTAGCCTTAGTCCACGAGTCTGTAGTATTAGAGCTTGAAAAACCTTTTACAATGGAGTTTCTCTCGGTATTTTGACAGAGTAACTGTTTCTTAGTTGAAGAGAGATCCCTTTTACAGTGTACTATAGCCTGTATTTATAGGCTTATGGGAACACTGGGTTTGGGCCAGGTATAACCCGGGCCCATCAGAGACACGAGTATTCTTGGCCTTTCTAGTGGAAGCCCAATACAAAAGATACAACATACATGAATTCCAGATCAGCTAAGGCCCAATACATTGGCTCAAGAGCTATATCTCGCCCGACAAAATAGCGCTTTTGGTTTGGACACTTCGAGTTACGAGGCAGATTCAGGAGACAAGACCAGTCAGAGTACTTGGCAGCGCAGACCTGAAACAACGGCGTGCAATCCCGAGGTGGCCTTTTCCGCAGGTGAAAAGTGGGGACAACGCCCACGCGGAGTGGGGTGGCTTCAGGTTCCTGGACGCTTGGCCCCTCCAACGGGGGACGATGTGATCCGGGTCTGTTTACCTTTATCCCTCTTCATTTACTGCAGGCCCGGACCGTACCAGGGACCAGGACCAGGACGCGTATGTCGTGGGGGTTCGAACGATCTGTACATCTCCCCGATGACCGTCCCGGAGGATGGAACCCGGAGGACCATGCCGGACCCCCCAAATGGGCCCAGACATGCACCCCCGGCCCATACCCCTCCTCTCGGGCATTTCCGTACCAAGAGGCCTTGGGCCGGACCCGCATGCTTAACAACCCCTGACAATGGGCCTGGACGAAGGTCCCAAGTCTATGCAGGAAATGGGGATAACAACTTCTCTCATGAATCTCTGTATATAATTCTTTAAAGACTCATCTTTTCCTTGTTTGATATCTGCCAAGTGGTTGGCATAAACTGGTGGAGTCCGGGCAGTGCTGAATTGTCTACAAAACCCATTCCTGAATGCTTCCTAAGTGGTAATGGAGTTCGGCTTAAACTTCCAATACCATTCCTGGGCGGTATCTGACAAAGTAGTCGGGAAAACTCTACACCGATAATCGTCACTTACTCCGAGCAATTCCATCTGGTCCTCAAATTTCCCAACATGGCTGATGGGATCTGCCTTTTCTGTATATACTGGCAGAACCGGTGCTTTATATTTTGCTGGCGGCTGGACTGCTCTAATCCGGGCACAAAATGGGCTGCCACTCCGGTGGTCTATCGCATCTATCCCGGAAGGTAGTTTTGACAAACCTTGCACTGCAGCTGTTAGCACGTCAAGCTGGGCTTGGATGGCTGGTGCAAATGATGAAGTTCCAAGGTCTTGACCGCCTGGTCGGGCATTACCATCTGGTGCACTATCGTCAAGTATTTATACTTGACTGGCAGGGCGGTTCAGATTTTGCCCTTCGACTGAGACGGTCCTCCTCTTGTTGGTGATAACGTCCCTCAGATCCTTCCGGGAAGCATGCTCTCCTGCCCGATCGAACATCGTGCTTTTTGATTTTTCAGAGGGCTTACTACGCGGGACTTGCACTCTCCTACTACGCTGCTGGGCGGGGTGCAGTGGAGGCTTTTCAGTACGTCCCGGGTAGTATTTTCCTCCTTGTGGGTTGTTGTCTTTTTTATCCTTTGACTGGTCGGTGTGATGACTATCAGCCTCATCACGACCATGCCCATCTTTGAACTATGAAGTTCCCTTATCTCGAGGAGTTCTGGTATGATCTTGCCTGGGTGGAGTCTTTTTACTGCCCGATCGGTGACTCCCTGATCTAGAAGTTTCTGATTGGTGGCTCCTGGAGGGGGTTTTAGAGTGCTCCCTTTGCGTCGAGGCAATTCTAGATCGATCCCCATCATCTTCCTGACCAGGGGGGTTACTCCTGCTTCTGTCCGGTCCCCGAGAATTGGCTCTGTCAGTGGTCCTCCGACCAGCATTCTTATTTCTTGCTCCCTGGGTGGCTGCTTGTGCCGCGACTTGAGCATTGGCTTGGGCCAATTAAGTAGCCGCTTCTAGAGCAAGTGCTGCTTCACGATGTCTCTAGTCGACTTCCTCCTGTCACTCTCTGAGCTCTTCGCTTCTGGCCTCCATATCGTGTCTTTGCTGCTCTAACACAGCTCTCTGCTTGGCCATCTTTTCAGCGAAAGACTCCTGCCGAGCATTGAATTACATCATCTCCTCTTGGAAAGCGCCTATTGCTTCCTGGAGTTGTTCAACTTCTGGAGTGGTCTCCTCGAGAAACACCCTGGGCTCAGTCTTTGGGTTTTGCGATCCAGGCTCTTCAGATCTAGCAGGCTCCTTTGACGTGCCTGACTTTTTGGATGCCACATTGGTATTCTTGGGCGCCATTTCGATATGATAGTCGTGTGCTTATTTTCTTCAGGCTCTCAATGAAAGCACGAAAATGTTGACCGCGTTTTTGGCCAACGACGTGTAGACGTCAAAACGACAAAAAACCTTCAAAAGAAATATATGACACAGACAATTTTTATAGTGGTTCAGCTCCAATGTGTTGGTAATAGCCTAGTCCACTCAGAGTTATGATTATAGATTTACACTCAAGATCAGATGAACCTGAGTCAACTGAGTTTCTTTAGTGCAGATGAAATGAATACAATATTTCTCCGGATACAAATATTCTCTCAGAAAATTCGAATCGAATCCTCTTTATGATGCCATGGGCCTTGTATTTATAGGCTCAGGATTGTACAAATGATGTCCCCCATAATCGGGATATTTCGCTATTCTCACTATATTCAATTAATAATAATATTCAAAATACAACAATACACTATTTTTGTGGGATAATCTGAAAGATTCCCGCACAGGTATGACCGATTCTTGTTGAAACTGTTACTGGGATCCTTTGCGTAGCACTGTTCTGTCTAGTCGCCCCACATCACACTCAGGAGGAGAACTGAAGGACCGAAATTCCTCACTGGTCGGCCAAACCTTCACTGGTCGGCCAAGACCAGTGACTGGTCGGACAAGCACCTGACTGGGCGGACAAGCACATGTCTGGTTGGCCAAGGACATGACTGGTCGGACAAGCACCTGACTGGGCGGACAAGCACATGACTGGTCGGCCAAGGTCATGACTGGTCGGTCGTGACACTTGACTGGTCAGTCAAAAATCTTCGTTGGTCTACCGAGTCACTCCTAAGCCAGATTACCCAGCCATTCCTTGCCATTTGTCACTTCTATTGCCACGTTATCGAACTCCAATTTTTTAGGATAACACTTTTTAAACCATGTTTTCGACACTATAAATTATTTAGAATTTCCTGAAAAAATTTGCAGGATGCTTTAAATAAATACAATATACATGATCATAAAAAAAATTATCCAGTTACCAAAATCTGAAAATAAGAGGGAAAATAAGAGGGTTGTACCAATACTCCCAAAAATAAAGTGTGTATTGTAGACTTTTCCTATATTATATTACAATAAAGGAACACATCATCAAGACTAAAAAATAATATAAAACCAAAAAAAGAAAGAAAGAAAAAGGATTATTTAAAAGTATACAGAGAAAAACTATGCAATTTGTATTTCTTAGGAGGAAGTAGAACTGTAAATGTGGATCGGTCCGACCTACATTTTCGTGCCTACAAATAATTTGGGCCAGATCGGACCCGTATTTAAATTCGTGTCGGGCCAGGCCAGCCCATATTTGAAATAGTAAGCCTAGCACGGCCCATGTCGTGCCGTATCGGTCACAAATCGAGTCGACCCACTTTCATTATTCGGGCTTATTTTATTATTGCAAAAAAATGTGAGGATGGAGAATTGAACACCCCACCTCCTCTTTAAAAATCAATGGACTCACCACCAATCAAAATACATATATTTGTTTAAATTATAGCTTGAGATATTTTTATATACTTTTCAACAATACTTTACACAAAATTATATCAAAGATAATTATTAGAATTTGAATACCAACTAATAAATACTAAAAAATTTAACTCACAAATCTTAAAATAAATTAACATAATTATAAAATTATAAACATTGAGAAAAATAATAGACTTTTATTATCATTTTAGTTTACATATAATTGACAAATAAAAATTCATTATCATTATTAATATCAAAATATCAGGCTTTTTATCGTGTCATGCTTTCGGGTTAGTTTGTTTGTGCTTTCGTGTCATGTCTTCGGGCTTGTCGTGTCATATCGTACTCAGGGCCATGTCGTGTCGTGCCAATTTTCAATTTGTCTCATGCCTGGCCCAAGCCCATATTTTTTTCGTGTCGTGTCGTGCTAAAAAGTATTGCCCGTATTTACAACTCTAGATGGAAGTGTACTAAATAAAAAATTTACTTATCTTTTTTTAGAGAATATATTAAATTTAGGGAGTGTACTGGTGTAACCCCTTTTCTGTTTTTGGTACTTAGATGATTTTTAGTGCAATTTTTTTATAACTTTATATATTGTAGTTATTTAAAACATCTTATAAATTTTCAGGAAAATTCGAATAATTTACAATGCTGGAAATTAAGTTCAAATAAACTACTTTTTACGCACATAAACAAAATAATTATGCGTACAAAAAATATTTTATCATTGTTTTCAACAATGTAAATTATTTAAAATTTTCTAAAATTTTACAAAAAAACTCTAAATAACTACAATATACTCGAAAAATTATCGTACCAAAAAAGTAAGTGCACCTCGTAATTGGGCTTAAATTTATTTGATTACAAAATGTTGAGAGACATATTCAATTTTGTTATACACATAATTCCAAAATATACGTCATTAAATTGATTCATTTATTTTTTGTAATTACTTGTGATTTGACTATTTCTAAAAGATTGAGATTGATGTGTCCTCTCTAAATTAAATATAATTAATTCTCGATTGATTTTAAATTAGGATTTGTTATGCTAAGAAAAAAAATATAGTAATATGTATTTAAGTGAAACACAAATTTAAACCCTTTTATTATGAATAATGGTTACGTGGTACCCTAAAATTACAAAATCAGTATTATATGATATGTAGGGTTTAATTTTGATCAACAAATTTTTTTCATATGTCCTTAGTTATAAATCCTAACAAGCAACATATTTTAACCTGTCCAACTTATCATTTTTTAAAATTGATTTTAAAATTCGGTAAATGATTAAAAATATATGTCATTTGACGGAAAAAAAAACTATTTTTTTTTATTTTTTTTCCTCCTCTCGTCCTGGCTAATCCATTTCTCTCTCAAGTATTGTTGTAAGAGACTCTAGTGCCTACTCTCTAAAATGTGACATATATTATTCGCATAATTATCTATCATACCATACATATTTTAATTTAAAAATAATTAAAATATATGATGCTCGATATTTAATTGAAAGGGAATTGTTATAGGTCTTCACAATGGAGAAAGATTTTTTTTTTCTTTTTTAAAATTTAATTTGTTTTATCTTCATTTTTTCGTCAAATTTTTTTTAATTATTTTTGTATTTTTAAAATCAATTTTTTTAGAAAATTTTTAATTTGGACCAATTAAAATAATATACCTATTAGTGTATTTTTCTTAAAAAAATATTTTAGTTACTTATAAATAAAATAAATTTTTTGATTGATTTTGAGACGAAAGTACCATTTTTGTAACGTCCTACTAATTCAGGACCGTTACTCTATCCCACACAATTTTGGGTTAAAAGGTATAAACTTTTTATTAAAACTTTAAACATTTACAAGGGATCCCAAAAATGTTTATCGAAATACAATTACATTCAAGATATACAAAATAGTCGGCCTAAGCGACAAAATTGGACTTTTATGCTCTAAGTCCCACAAAACACCCCGACCGTGGCAGTCGAGCATGCCGACACATGTAAGCGCTGCTCTAATGCCCTCTAACTCATAGTTGGTCAACATTTCCCTTGCCCTTACTTGCACCATATAACACTCGTGAGCCAAGACCCAACAAAAAAATTTCCACAAGACATACATAATAATGACAACATGTATATATAACATTTCATATGAATAATAAATCATATCACATATATGGCAGTCATAAGAATAACAATTCGCATAACTCAAAAGTCATAGTCATATATATTCAATAACCATATAGACATTCAATACCAACCATACCAAGTAATTTGCATCACCAAGTACTATATGTACGGTTGATGCCTAGTAAAGTGCGTCTCCCGACACTAAGCTTACAGTTATAACTGCATACTTACTGAGCAAAGTGCGTCTCCCGGCACTAGGCTTACGATAATAATCGCATACTTATAACCCAATCAGTCACTAATAAGCATAACAAACAAATATACAATAAGGATACACAATCCTAGCTCATTTCAATATTATACAATCGTAATTGTTTCTGGATACAATAGGGCCAATGCCTGCTCTACATGCAAATGCTAACTTTTCTTACCTCGAGTCCTGTGCTGTAGACGAAGCGACTTCGAGTGCGATCCTTTTCCCGAGTTCTGCGGAAACCCTAGTTACAACATAAATGGTACGCTTATTAGGGACTAAGTTCAATCACGGGTTCCAAAACTAAACCCTAGTTATTGGGACTTCCAATTCCATTCAACTGGGTAATGGAATCGTCCTCTAAGCCTCCAAGTGGGTCCCCAAATCAGATCCTTGAAGCACCGAGCCTAATGCCCAAAAATCAGAAAATTGCATTTTCGGGCCACTTGGCGTGGTTGCGCTGGTGGCCTGGAAACCCAAAATTGAATCCAAAATTACTTGGGCTCTGGGACACTAGCACGGTCGCTCTAGGTCCCTAGAAACTCAAATCGCGCCCAGAATTTTGTGTTCTTCCCCAAATTGAGACCTGCGATTTCAAAGCACCAATCCGACCCCAAAACCCCAAAATTCGACTTTAAAATGCAGAAACTCAAAATTCAAACCTAAAGGCACATACCACACACTTTATACATCATCTAAACCCCAACCAATCCACAAATCCCAATCAAACACATGAATTGGAACTTTGAGTTCTAAACTCAAACTTTTGCTCCCAATCCAAAAATTCTACCTTAGTTTCAGAAATCCAGCAACAATTAAACATCTAAAACAGTTAACAAATCAGTCCTATCATCAAATCACCCAACCCAACAACCTGGAGCTCCAAGATTCGAAAATTGAGCAAACCCCCAAATTTTCAAGAACATGAAAAATACCACAAACTTAAAGCAAATGAGAGAAGAAAATAAGCTTACCTCTCTGAATGTTTTTAAAAAATCCTAGCTTACTGATGACCTTGGCAGCTCCTAATGCCACTTTGAAGGCTTGAATCTTCACTAGAACACCTCAAACTTCATGGATTGATCCCTTAGAACTTGAGTAAACCCTTGTGAAAGAGAAAGGAGAAAACTAGCAAAAGAGGAAAGGGGTCCCAAACGTGTATGGCAGCTGCAATCCAAAACTTAGCCAAATTCATCTACTTATTGGTCAAATGACCATTTTACCCTCACATTAACTTAACCTCAAAACTAACCCCAATGGCATTTTGGTCATTTGCCTAAAAATCTAATTACACTATTAATCTCCAAATTTAATCCACTTATCCACCAAAGATAAGTATTCCACAAATTCATTTCATTTACCAATAATTCAAAAAATATGCAAAATTCCTAAAATACCCCTAGGCTCGACTCGAGCGGGGCATGTGATTTTTCTGCTAAACTGCTTGAAATGATCCACTCATGTCGAAAATAGCACATAAATCCACATAATAATGCAATCCCAAACACATAATACATAAATTACAAATATATCATCAACGGGTCAAAATTACAAAAATGCATATTTTTAACAAAAATGGGTTTTTAAACACATTTAATACACATAATCATGCATACACAATTGTATAATAATATAATTCACATAATTACCCCACATGTCCTCCCGACATGCTAATCAAAGTACTAATCTTGTTATGAGTTTTGGAAAGCTAAAATTTGATAATTTTAAAATACTACATTACCATTATTCATAATAGAAGATCTAAATTTGTATTTTGCTTAAATACATTGAACCAACAAAAAAGTGTAATCCCTTGCTGCAAAAAAAAAAAAGTGTAATCCCTTGGTAAAACATGCCACATTAGTATAGTATATATTGTGTTAAGATATCATTGTCATTAATTTTTTTAATAAAATAGATAATAAAATAAAAAATGAAGATACAATTTTATAATTCCTCAACAACTTTCCAAATTTACATTATATAAAGTGAATCATCTTTTCTTTTCTTTTTTTTGACAAAAAAGGAATCATCTTTTAAAACTACTTAAATTACAAGATTTTATAATGTAATCAAGACAAAAGTCATTAAACGACTCACATATGGGTATATTTACCATACAATTAAAAGAAATATATACCATTCACTCAAAAAAAAAAAAAAAAAGAAATTTATACCATACAATTTTGTTCCCAGAAAAAAAAAAAAATATTAAAAAATCAAATAATTTAAGAAGCCACTTGTAAACACTAACAATTTTATTTATTTATATATTTATTAATTATTTAAAAAAAAAAAAAAGAGTGAAAAAAAAAGAATGAGAAAAAAGGAGCTGAGAAGGAAGAAGACGAGAGAGATCGTTATTATGGTTTTTGGTTTCCTTTGACGTCGTACTTATCTATGTTATAACATTCTCTTTGTATAAGAGGAGAGAGAGTTAGGTTGAAATCGAAGGCAAAGCAGAACCATTAGCTCTACCAAGAGGAAGCGTGACCTTTCAACCACTGATTCACCGAACTCCATTGGTCAAATTCTCTCTTCTTCCCCTCACCGGGGGAGCTCTCTTGGAAGGTAGAGATGGCGGCAGTTACGGCGGTCGTGGCGGGAGGTGGTGATTTGTGGAAGGCGCATGCTGCCATGACGCTGATTCAGCTCTTCAATGGAGGTTACCATGTAATTACCAAAGTAGCCCTCAACGTTGGAGTCAATCAGCTCGTCTTCTGCGTCTTCCGCGACCTCCTTGCTCTTTCAATTCTAGCTCCCGTCGCCTATTTCAGAGAAAAGTAACACTTTCTTTCTTTCGTATTCAAGATTTTCTATAAATGTTTTCTTGCTTCAAATGGTGAATCATTCTTTCGATTTTGATTAGGGTAAATTCAATTCAAGATTCCCTCTTTTGACGTTTAATTATTTGTCCGTTCGGTACCTGTTTTATTCAATCACTGTTAGATGGGCGTGTGTTGATATCACATGAAGGATTTCATTTAAATTGGAACCAAGAAATGTTTATGTGGGGTCTTCTCATACTTCAAACTGTGGATCGGTTTTGTTTCTAATACAATAGATTCGACCCTGAAATCCGTGTTTCAGATACGCATTTTTGTACACGCTGATTGTGTTTATTGGTTTATTTTTGTGATATTGCTGAACTAATTTGAAATTGCTTAAAGTTCAGTTATGCTATTGTTGTTTTAGGTTTGCTTCTGGAGCATCTTCTATGTTGAGCAAAGTCATATATGTCTATATATTTCATAAAGTCCAAAGTGATAAAATAGCTTTATAGTTAATATTCCTTGGAATACTACTACTTTACACCTTTTCCCTTCTTTGTAAAATATGTCAAGATTCTTTCATTATTTTGATCAAAAGTTGGAATTGGCCTTTTATTTGTGAGAATGATGACAACTTAATGTGCTAATGCACTATTTATAGCGAGGAGTTGTTTGTGAAATCACTCTGTGGAATATGTTTTGGGGGATTCAGTTAAGTTGGTCTCAGTATGTGGGATCATTCCCATCCTTCTACCAATCTATATTTGCTTAAGTGGCTGATCTTTCAATCTATATTGTGCTTGTGCTTGATTGCCAAAGGGGCTCAATGATGGGTGCCCTTAAGTGCTTTTTAATAGTGCTTCCATGTTGACATTTTGCAAGTTGCAAGGTTTCTTATTATATTATTGTCATTGGTCAATTTATTAAATGTTGCAAATGTAATATTTCATGTCTCCTCTGTGTAGGCGGATTCGACCACCATTGAATAAACATCTTCTCCTAACATTCTTTTTTCTTGGGTTAACTGGGTAAGTCACTGTATTCTAATCTTATTTTCAGTGTTTATCTATAAATTCTCACAGCATGTATTATTTGTCGGTTCATATAATTTTATTTTCCTTTAATTCAACCAGGATATTTGGAAACCAGCTTTTATTTCTAATTGGTCTTGGATACACAAATCCAACTTATGCTGCTGCCATACAACCTACCATTCCAGTATTTACATTCATCTTGGCAGTCCTAATGGGGTCAGTTTGAAATTCTAGAATTTGAATCTTTATTTTATTTGGAATTTGTTCATATTGTATCTATGTAGAATGACAGGAGTTACTCGCCATTGTGTTTGAATGGATGCTGTTTATCCTGGTGTCTAATAGCATACCATATGTATACCTTATTTATGCAGTACAGAACGAGTGAACTTGCTCAGGACTGAAGGTCAGGCGAAGATTGGAGGCACTCTCATTTGTGTTTCTGGTGCTGTATTTATGTGTTTCTACCGTGGTCGGGCTTTGATAGGAAATATGGAGCCTGAATTTTCAGCACAAAGTGAAATAATTGCCAGAGGTCAACCTGAACCTGTCGGATGGCTAATGTCTAGTTTTTTAGAGTTTGGGCTTGATCATTTTCACCTTGGAGTTTTGTGCTTAATTGGAAACTGCATGTGCATGGCTGCATTTCTGGCCATTCAGGTACATGACTGAAATTCACTGGTTGAAATAAAGAAATGAGATAAAGTTGTTAATGTTGAATTTCTAAGTGAATCTGAAGTGGAAGGGAGCCTCTTTTATGCTTTCTGCTAGAGACTTTTTTGCTGAGAAGTTGTTCCTTTTTTTTTCTTCGTTCTTTAAGGAGGGTAATCAAGTATCATTTGAAAAGCCAAAATTAAGCTTAATTATAGTAGGTTTCACGTTATAAATTTGCAGTGCAATTTTTAAAGGACAGGAAAAGTGTTTAATGGTTTTTCATTTATTGTTGATCTAGTAAAATTTGTTTTTTATTGTTACAAACACTTGAGATATTCAATATTGATCTTGCATTTGCCTAGTATTTGAAGGTTTCATAGAAATTTTTGTTAATTTGATCTCTCATTTGTGTTCATCATGGAGACCTTAAGCTTTGATGTCTTTACTTAACTTGCTCTTCTGTAATACTTCCAGGCTCCACTTTTGAAAAAGTATCCTGCAAACATATCAGTCACTGCATATTCATACTTCTTTGGTACTTTGTTGATGGTGGTGACATCATTCTTTCTGACCAACGAATCAACAGACTGGGCTCTAACACAGTCTGAGGTTTTAGCTGTAATATATGCTGTAAGTTCCCTGTTGACATTTTTGTTTTTGATTTATTTCTTATGATTTTAAAGAATTCTCTGGATCTTGAGCTCATTTAAAATATACTTTCCCCCATCCATTTAGGAGCACATCACCTAAGTTCTAAAAAAGAAGCAAAACATAGTCAACAATACAAAACTTACGGTTAAACCCCATAATCTGACCCTTTTAGAACATTTCCCTTCAACTCAAATTATTGAGAGAGAAAAGTGATGTCTATAAATTTCTTAAAGACAGCACCGTTAAAGAAAGCTGTGAATTACTATGTTATCACAATTACAAAATTTTACCAAATAACTCTTCAAAGTTTGTGCTTTGTTATATGTGCACATATTGTTTTGGTCCTAGTTGATCTACAGTGGATATGTCTGTAAATGAAAAACTTTAGAATTGGTAATTAGTGTTCTTGTATTCATTAGTCAGGAACAGAAAAATGATGAAAAACGAATTAATTGCTTTGTGACTCCATTTCAGGGCACTATTGCATCTGCACTTAATTATGGACTTCTTACATGGTGCAATAAGATCTTGGGGCCAGCTTTGGTTGCTACATACAACCCACTTCAACCTGCTGCCTCTGCCTTCTTGTCCAGAATTTTCCTTGGGAGCCCTATCTATTTGGGAAGGTTTTGGTCCTATCACTCTCATCACAATTGTTTGTGCACTTAATTATTCTAGTTGTTGATCTTTGACATAATGCTATCTAAGATGCTTAATTTTACAAATCATAAAATGCAATATACTAGTACAATGATTTATATTTACAGGCTTAGCCGGATATGTATCTTACTTTATTTGAAATAATATTTTGAGTGGAAAAAAAATCTGAAATTTGTTAACTTAGATTCCAAGATATTGTATAGAAATGAAATCTAACTGGGTGTTTTTAACATGCGGTCACAGCGTTTTAGGTGGGATTCTGATCATTGCTGGTCTCTACATTGTCACTTGGGCGTCCTTCAGAGAGAAACAGGCACTTCTGGGGATTACACCTCATGTAAGTCGATCTTCTGAACCTCTCATCCACAAAGATATGTTGGTTAACAGGTTACCGCACCAGAGAGGACACATCTTCTCAGGAATGTCCAACATATTACCAAAACCCTCAGATTAAGAAGAGAATATAGAGCGTTATAATGTAAAAAACCACTAGTTCTACCATTGCTACAGGAGCATTTGTTGAGAAGCCACACCTCTTTTTCTTTTTTTTTTAATCCAGTTTTACTACAATTTTTTAATGGTTTTTTGAGAATTCAATTTAGGAATTACTGTTAGCCATACTGTGAAGATCAAATGCACATGTTTTTCTTGTGCAAAAAGGCACAACCACATAATGCAAAAGAGTTTTGAATTTCAGGACTATGCGTATACCCGGGTCTCTTCTTCCTCCTCGATAAGCTCAAAAAAGTGAGTCGAATTGGGCAATGGCTGTTTTTTGTCCTGTTGTCCTATTCTAGAGCAAGATCGTTGAAGAATAAATATTCTGTTTTATCTATATTGCTTTGCCTTCCATAGTGGCTAGGCTAGCACTGTGACCCCACCCCATGTATGATGATGTGGTACACGGTCCCCATAGTACCAAGCGATTTGGTGTAATCCGTACAAGTGGTTCATTGATGATTCTGAATTCGTTGCATTTTACCTCGACTAGTACACTCACTCACTCACTCACTCACTCTGTCTTTAGTGTAGACCCACCTGTCTCTGAGGGTTTGGACCTACAATTTCTGGCCTCGTTGTCGTTTTAATGCGTGCTTGCTTGGTTTTCATGTTACATTGTTGCAATGAAAATATTGCAATACATGTAAAGTTGTATAATGTTTAATAAACAACTCTGTATCTGTATAGGTCTCATGAAATAAACTGGTCTCACTATTCATTTACTCGTAAGAAATTTGATTTATTAAAAAAAATATATACAACTTTATAGAGAATAGTATATTATAGTTTTCGGTACCTTCAAAATTTTATATAAATTACCGAAGCTGCAGATCATAAACAACCTTCAAAATCTTATGTGGATTAAACTTAAAAGAACCATGTTTTGGTGCTGGTATAGAATGAAAAAATAGTAGGATGACGTCGTTGTGGGGAAATTTGGAAGGCTTAAATTAGTTATGTATCCATTTGAATTTTCTTATACAAATGGTTCCATTTGATAAAATTTAAGAGAGATATTTACCATTTCAAGCATTACATCTAAGTTGGATGTTGAAGGAGCCTCGTCCCTCTAAAACTATATGTTTGAAAAAAAAACCTTATTTTCAAGAGAAAAGAAAAAAAAAAAGTTGAGACACACTCAAATTGTGCATAATTTTTATACATAATTAATCTTAACATCATAATTAAAAGTGATGTGGTCCCTACTTAAAATTATCTATGGTTAAAATTTAACACACATCATTGTGTATAAAAAGTGTGTGCAATTTGAGTGTATCTAGTATTACTCTAAAAAAAAAAAATATGTATTAAAGTCTATCACTAATGATTAATGGCAATACTATAATTTAAAAAATTGAATTTATTGTTTTGTCAAATTTGGCACAAGCTATATCTTGTGCCAAATTCTAAATATTTGACACAATTTTTAATATTTGTCAAATTTAGTACATTTTTTAGTACACAATTAGAGAAGTATTGTTTTACAATAATGCCAAAATATAGCATTGCATCCGAAATTTGGCAAGGGATATTCTTAGACGTTAATTTATAGAATGATAATATTATTTGAAAATTCATTCACATATAAAGGTTAGGCCTCTGACTAGAGCCCCAAGTTAAAGGGACCTAATTTAAAAATATACTATATATGTTATTCTCTTTTATACAAAAGTCCCCCAAATTTGAAAAATATTATTTTATTTGTAACATTTTATAAAAATATCACATGTTGCATTGACCATATCAAAGAAAGTACATGTACAACAAGATGTACTCGAATATTTTTTAAATACAAATATATAGGTAATATCTAATTTTACTTATTATGCTAAATAGTAGATACATAATCTAAACTTATAAAATCAATTAATCATATAGTTCCACATGATTTAAATTTTCTCTATTTTATTATAAAAAACTATAAATACACTTAATTATAAAAAAAACTAGCAGTTAGTAATTTTATATATTATTACATATTAATACACTTAGAGTATTTTTATTATATTATAGTTCTTACATTAATACTTTTTTAATTTGAATGTTAATAATCCTATTCTATTTGCTAGAAATATTAAGATTATAAATTAGGGTATGAGTAAAAAAATAATGATTTCTATAACATAAATAATTTAGTTTTTTTTTAGGTTTTTATTAAATGAAATAATATTTTCTTAATTAATTATTTGTTTTAGTTTTATATTTATAAAATTATATACTCTTTTAATTTATAAAAACAAGAGATAATACTATTTGTGTACCCTCAGTTTTACTCATAACCATTTTGACAGTTTATTTTGAAAAATATATTTTTAGACTCATATTTTACAAATTGGTTTAAAATAATCCTATTATTTTAATTTTAGTCAAAATATTTTTTAATATAATTCAATAAAATTGACGTCCCTTAAAAATCTACACATTTTTTCATATCGATAATCCCACAACGAGAACAAACATATTCTAGGCCAAAAAATCATATTTAATAAACTATTATAAACTACCAATTTATAGAATGTCAAAAAATATTTTTTCAAGATAAAAAGTCCAAACATACATTTAACAAATATATAAAATTCAAAATAGCATTATCCTTGAAAACAAACATATTATATAAAACTAATACAACTATTTCATTTTTCCAAATAAACTTCCAAGGTCTGCTACTAACTGTACACAAGCATACATGAAACCAAACTTATGATGATATCCCAAAAGGAATTGTTCGACCACTGGGCAACCCTTTGGCACAGCCACAGTTTAATCTTGTGTACGTAGATTCTAAATAAGAAAAACTAGTAAACGACTTTCAGAAGAGTTAACATTGTTTCAAAAGTTTACAAAAGCATATTAGAATAACCAAGATTCAGAAACTCCCACGACCTTTTCATGTCACTAATCACCTTCTCTGCCTCTTCTTTCTTTAGCACCGAAAGCTTCTCATGATCCCGTTCAGCACTGACCAGTGCCTGTTTTGATGTGGCTGCTCGACCAGCTAAAACTTCAAGCATCTTACTAAGTCGTTCCTTCTTCGCCTTCCTTTTAATCAACTGTCTTTCGAGCTCAGCTATTTCATTATCAACAACTCCAGCTTGATTCCTTATAGGAAAGAATTCAGAAGATATTTGCTTCATATCTGTTTTAAGATCTTCTATTGACTTTTCCTTCTCTTGGACCTCTCTGAGGTCTTGTTTGGCAACTTCATATTGCTCACAACTTTCGACAAAGTTAGCCATAAACTTGTTTATCTCATCTACCATGTTTTCGGGAAAGGCATTGCTACTTAGCAAGATTGAAAGTGATTTCTTAAGCTCGAAGTCTCTACCCAATTGGATGACCTTATCAAGATCAATATCCAGGCATTGTTTTATAATTTCTTTTGCATAGGCAATCTCGTTTACGGTCCATGAAGGAGGGCATATGCTGCTTGTGATGTTGTCTGACTTAAAACTCTCTCCTCCAAGTAGTTTTTTAATGTCCACAAACAAGGTGTCATATTCAGAAAAAGAGGATTTACTTCTTTCTCCTTTTACAAATGTTGAATTCTGAAACAATGTAGCGAAAGAATTAGATGGCTAATGTAGATATAATTTACATATATATAAACATATCACCAAGAAGCTAAAAACCATTATGCATGTCACTTTTCACCTGATCAGATATTCCATATTTCTTTATGTCTTGTTCTTCAACATTCAACCTTACCTGCAATGTAAATCCAAAAGCACAATAATGCTTACTTTCTTCACCAAAAAAATAATAATTCAAGTAGTTTCTAACTAGGAACTAGTAAGCAAAAAAGTTTAGAGGTTGGTTCATTTCATTTACACGATGAAGTTCTATAATGGGTTCTTAGTTCCAAAGCTTTTTAAGCAATACACACGCACAAACCTCTGCTTCGACTGTGCAAACGTCTCTCACAAGAAAACCTTTGCTAGGATCGTTAAACTCACTCAAAGAAATGAATGAAGCGAAACCCCAATCACACTCATCAGCTTTGAATACATGCTTTGTTTCTGCAAATAGTAAAAAAAAACACAAACACACATAATCATAGGAAGACAATCAGTAATTTCGTATCCAGATATGTTATGTTATTCAACAAAATTCAAGTATTCACACACGAACATCATCTACTTAATCACAATGTTAGTCCCTAAAGTACTATCATCGTTTGATAACATAAATTTCAAAATTAATGGTTTTGGTCCATAGATATATATATACCTCAAACACTTACCCCGTTCAATATAACAGCACAATAGTTCTAGCATTGTTTCACACGAAAATAAAATAATATTGTAAAAAACGACAACATGAACATTTAATTAACAAGTTTATGAACCTTGACTAAAAATGAGACTTCTAATAATTTAGATATCAACTTAGGAATAAGTAGCAAAACCAACCTCTTTTAACTGTTAATTTAGGATTTTGGTTGATAACAGACATGCTAAGAAAGGGGACATTTTTAGTCCACCCAGGAGACAAGGTTTCTGAATCAGCAAAGTCTAGATACATCGACAAATGATCTACATTGTTCCCTTTTGGGAAAATTAGTAAACTCCTGCACATTATTTAAATATGATTCAATAATAATTACCAAAAGACGTGCATAAAAACTAAAGGCATTAACAGATAAGAAGAGTTTTGGGTACCATTTACATCCTCCTGCATAGAAAATATCTGAATAGAGCTCCGTGCTATCAAGCTTGGAAAAGTTGTTGATGGTCCAGCTTAACCGACCAATATCCGTAGGCTGACCAACATCTTCATTAGATGTCTCTTTCGCTTGATCTATATAGACATATAAATTTATATATATATATATTTATATATAATAGAGTCAGTCAACAAATATAATGTCTTGACTGAACAAAATAAAGGAATAAGACTAAGAAAAGGAAAAACAAATAACCAAAAGAAAGTAACCCACTTCAATGATCTAGACTATTATATTCCAAATAAATCATATCTACTTGGAGATGTGGCAGTAAATTTGTCAGCACACAAGAAGGTATAATTTTTTTTTTTAGCAATAGTAATAAACTATATTAACACCACGAAAACTTTGAAAATTAGACTCTTGTGTTTTCACCCATCGTGTTAGTTTAAACACTAACACTCAATTTTTTTATGGATAAAGGGTAGAAAGACTTTAAATGAATAATACCTATCCTAGTTCCTGGTCGTCAAACGACCCAGATTTGTTAAAATGATAATACATAAGTCAGAACATATATAAATGAATCATAAGATAAAAACAGAGTAGTAGTTACCTTCCATGAGATGAGCCAAACAAGAAAACCTCAAGTTATAGTTATTAGCAGCGACCTTTGCCAGAGCTTTTTGATCCTTTTTGGCTACTACACAATACACATGGGCTGCGCGGACGGGTTAGATTTTCATAAGAGGGGCTATCTGGGGTTTCAGTCATTCAAATGCTTTATTTCAAGATGAATGTTGGTTTTTATAACAACTTTTCCTAATGCTTTATAATAATATAAAACTTGATTGATTTTGATGTACAACCAAACACATGAAGAACTTGATTGATTTTGATGTACAACCAAACACATAAAAGAAGTGATGTTTTTAGAAATTATAAATAAGATTTTAATGCACAATTAAATATAATAATGTAAGTTTTCAGAGAAATCTACTAATTATCCTAAGAAAAAGTCAAGAAAGTCATATAAACATGACACAACTAGACCTACTTTTTTTTTTACAACAAAATGTAATTTAAGTACTTTCTTACTAAGAAATAATAGTAGAGTAAAAAGTTATGAATTTTAGTTAGATATAATTAACATGATGAAGTTCCATATAAATATATGTTAGACTTTTATTTGGGCTTATATTATTTATTTTCTTGTTTTATAAAAGAGAAGTTTATATAAATATGAGAAAAATATATATAGTTTCTAAATTTATGGGAAACAAAATAATTATACAAAATATGGTAAGTTTTAGAAAAAAAATTTAAAATATGGTAAATAAATTACCATAAACTTAATTATCTTATTTTCTCTTCTCTCCTCACGATCTCTCTCTCTTCTCATTTCTTTCTTTCTTCTCCCCAATTCAGTGTCCATCTTAGATTTCTTCCGGCAATGCTACCTCTGTCGCTGCCTCCGACGACGACGACGACGAACTGGTTTTTCTTCTTCTTCTTCTTCTTCTTTCTTTCTTTCTTCTTTTTCTTCTTCTTCTTCTTTCTTTCTTCTTATTCTTCTTCTTCTTCTTATTCGGTCTTTCTTATTCTTCTTTTTCTTTCTTCAAATCTAGTTTTATTCTTTTTATTCTTTTTCACATCTGATTTTGAACTTCATATTTGATTTTTCTGGGTTTTTTTTTTCTAAATCTGTTTAAGTAATTAGGTACTTGACTTCATATTTGATTTTTCTGGGTTTTTTTTTTTCTAAATCTGTTTAAATAACCAGGTACTTGACTTCATATTTGATTTGATTTAAGAAATGTACTTAAGAAAGGCTGACTGCTATTATTTAGTGTAGACTAGGGTAGTATAAGAAGCTCGGTAGTTGAATATTTTAGGTACTTTTAACATATGAAAGCTTAGGTTAGCTGATTAGTTTTTTTGGTTGAAAAAGGCAAAAGTTGTCAAAAGGTTCTTCCCTGTGATGTTTAGATCAATTGGATATAGGTTTAGCAGCCAAACGTTCATCAAATAAGGTTCTAACATAAATATTTATGTGTTTATTAATTATTTAAAGAAATAGAACTAGAACGTTTGCTCAAAAAATGTATCGATAGGTTTACAAAATTTATTCATAATACAAGTACAAGAAATAAAAAAACAAGCAAACAAAACTTTTGATTTTTCTGGGTTTTTTTTTTTCCAAATCTGTTTAAGTAACCAGGTACCATGACGCTTAATTCATTTTATTCATATAAGATTTATTTTAGACCTAGGTGTAACCAGTTACAATAGCGATTAATTTAGATTCTTTTGTTTAGATTTGATTTTGTTTTCACACCTGACTAAGCAACCAGGTACCATAGCAATTGGTAATTTTTTTTAGATTTGATTTTTTTTTTTCAAACCTCGCTGTAACCAGTTACGATTATGATTAGTTTAGATTTTTTGTTTGAATCTTATTTTTTTCCAAGTCTGGCTAAGTAACCGGTTACCATCGCAATTGTCTCTGATTTTTTTCATTTTTTTCAGACCTAGTTGTAACTAGTTACCTTCACCATCAATTTAGTTTTTTTTTTTTTTTCATATAATTGTTATTTCTTCCAAATCTCACTAAGTAACCGATATTGATATTTTGATAATGGCACATTACTTAAAAAAAAATTAAAATTATTTTTATAGTTGTAACCAGTTACTACAACACCTCTCAAATAATAAAACTAATTTTTATAGTTGTAACCGGTTACCACACATCATTAAAAAAAATGGACAACTTGTTCTATCATAATCGCTATGAACAGAAATAGGAATAGCATACCACTTGATTAAATAGCTAAAACAACAGACATAACATACCATTTTCCACTGAAAAAATATTGAAATTGAATCTTTGAATGCCTAAGGTACCTGGAGAGAAAACCTCAGCACTGGCGTCCTAGTCATAGTGTGGTGGTTAAGGATATTCAAGATGTGAACAAGATGACAATAGCTCTGTACGCTACTCATACCATAAATTTTCAGAACTATGGGGACAAGAGCAGCCGAATATCCGATCTAGTATTAGAATTGAAGAGAATATTTGAAGAACTTGGTATAAAATACCGGCTGCTGCCTCAAGAAATTCAAGCCAACTTTGTTGGTAACGCCACTACTGCAGCACTGCATTCCACATGGCGATGATCTTAAATCCTTTCCTCTGCAAGTACTTCTTCTTCTTCTCAAACAAATGACTAGTCTTTTCTTTCTTTTGATTCGTCAAGAGTTTCAAATTATCTTTTTTTTTGTGGTCCTGAGACTTTCGCCTTGTGCAATGCCTTCAGTCTTGGGTTATATGCT
The DNA here is from genome assembly GCF_963169125.1 of Humulus lupulus. NCBI lineage: Eukaryota > Viridiplantae > Streptophyta > Magnoliopsida > Rosales > Cannabaceae > Humulus > Humulus lupulus. Next base: position 69,632,516 of record NC_084800.1, on the reverse strand, counting down.
GCTAGTCCTTATCTAGATATTTGGTGGTAAAATATTTTATCAAATATAAATGATAAAAATTAACACAAATAAATTAAAATTATACCATTCTTCCAAAAAAAAAAAGCAAAACAAAAATATCCTGATGAATTTACGTGATATGTTTTTGGGGTTATAATAAGCAAAATTGTTTATAAAGTAATTAATTAATTAAACATATAGTTACTTATGTATTATCACTACAAGTAATAACATGTCACCCAAATTTCCAATATATGATAGCGTTAATTATTATTCGAGCATTGTATATATATATCTTAGTGCTATAATAAGTACTTGATGGTTAATTATGATGTGACATTAAAATATAAATGATAAAAATTAACACAAATAAATTAAAATTATAAAAATAATCTCAAAATAATAAAAAATAGGTACTAAAAAAAGTATAAAGGATAAAATATGGTCTACAAATAAAGTTTTACAAATATATGGGAAAAAAGCTCCCATAAAAATGTAAATAAAAAAAAAATGCCATAAAAAACTTAAAAAAAAAATGCCATATTTTTCAAAGTTTATAAAAAAATCCCATATTTGGTGTAATTTCCTCTTTATAAAATATGAGTTGATAAATAGTTCTTTGCTGATCTAACCCATTTAATTTTAGTGATCTCTTGTTTATGGGCTTGAGGCATAAGTGTAGGTTTTCTAGTTAACTGAAGCTTTTGATGAGGCCTAGTCCAACTAGGTTAATATAAGCTAAGTCCCCTCCCTAACTCTATATATATGAATAATCTCATCGCTATTCAGTAGTCTGATAATCTGCTTCAGAATTAGAGGTCCTAGGGAGGAATGCTTAGTTGGTTAGTATTGCACTAACAATTCACGTTTTCTCCATGACTGATTCATGTATGTTTTTTGTACTCTTTAATTGTTTATAGTGTTCTAAATTGTATGCAAAATTATTGATAAGATGTTGTATGAATATCTAACATGTGGTATCAGATTGTCAATTGTATACGATTTATGACCTATAATTTTTTTTAAACTAAATTGAGATTAATAATTGATGAACCCTAAATAATTATTTTATGTTGAAAATTTTATCGTTAGATCCTAAAATTTTAGGGCTTTTATTACTCATGAAATTATCTTTCTATTGATATATTTTATGCTAAATTTCGTTTAGTACTTTATGAGAATTTCATGTTTAAAGTTTTAGGGTTTTTTCATAATATTCGCAATTGAAAAATTGTTATATCTCAATTTCATGGTTATTTCTCCAAATTCAATATTGTATGTCTTCATTATTGTTTGTAGAGCATATACCCATTTACATAATATTTTACCCGAAATTTTGGTGTATTTTTTCACATATAATCTCTTAGATCTACACTAAATTTCTTGTTTTTTCTCAAATTAAACCTCATAAATCTATTGCCCATGATCCGAGGATGAAAACCCCTCAAATACACGCTCGAAAACCCCCTTTTCTGGCCGGAAACTCGTTGGACCTGACCAGGTCGCACAACCTGTTTTCAGGCTGGCTGGAGGTTGAAGACAACCTTTTTCGACGACGCCCACTCGCGGTAGCGGAGAGTGGGGGCGAGTGCGGTGCTTCCGAGCAACTTTTTTCGACGATTTTTTTTTTTCAAATTCATTAGAATTTAATTTATGATTTTTCTTTGATTTTTAATTAATTTTTTGATGTAAATAAATATTTATTAATGAATTACTACGACTTTTTCAGTTATTAAATCATAATAATTATTTTTGTCATATTTTTTGAAAATTTTAAATAACAGAAAATTATTTGGTATTTGTTCATTCTTTTGAGCATAATCACTCTCCTCATCAACCTTTGTTTTTCCTATACTCTCCACTCAAACAATAGATTTTCATTTTCATAAATAAATCCTACATTCTTTGTTGTTCTAAAGTGTTAAACTTGATTATTTGATGACTAAACAATGTGTTATGGTGGGACACATTATTTTGATCATTTATAAATTTAATGAGCAATATTTTTTAATTTTTTGGGAATTTGGTTGAAAATATTATAATTATTATCATCAAAGTGATTTAATTATATTGTTTTTCAATGATTGTTTTATCGCCAAATTTCATCAATTAATAAGAATTTGTTTTTTCTTTGGATAATTGATATGTATAATTATTTGCCCAAAGGAGGTAATTATATATATTAATGTCTCATGAAGTGTGTTGATTATAATGCATGTTTAAAATTATTTGCCCAAAAGTAATAATTTTTTATGTGTATTTTGTTTGGTTTGAATTAATATATATGATTTGAGAATTTGTTTGCCCAAATGTAATAAATTCTTAATTTATATATATTTTTTCTTTTTAACTTCATGACAATAGGTCATATGTGTGTTATATTCTCACCCCAAAGGGGAGTTTGCGATGATCATCTTGACTCTATTTATATATTTTCTTGATATGCTCATCGCTTAATCAAGTTTTGTCATTTTTCCTTTATCTGGTAGTTTCTTTTTCTGTGAACAACAACAATGCTTCAATTCAAATTCTGACTGGGTCCAACTACAAGAAGTGGAAACGAGATGTAGATTTTAGTTTGGGAATCATGGACTTGGACCTATGCATGCGTGAAGATCAACCTGCTGCTCTTACTAATGCGAGCACTACTGCCCAACGAACTCTCCATGCACAATGGGAAAAATCAAATCGTCTCAGTCTTATAGCTAGGAAAAGATCAATTCCTGAACATCTTTTGAGCGGTCTTCCTGAGACCACTAATGCCAAAGAGTTTTTAACTAATGTGGGAAAATTGTATGACATTGGTGAGAATGCTGAAACTGGATCTCTTATGGATGAGATTCAAACCATCAAGTATGATGAAAATAAAGGAGTAAGGGACTTCGTTCTGAAAATTTTCAAAATTCAGTCAAAGCTAAAAGATCGTAAGGTTCTTCTACCTGATTCCTATATTATTCATCATTCTCTCCATGCTCTTCCTGCATCTTTCAGTCTCATTAAGACAGCCTACAACACTTATAATCAAACATGGAGCATAAATGACGTAATTTCAAAGTGTGTGGCTGAGGAAAACAAGCTGAAAAAGGAGAAGAATGAGTCAGCTCATTATGTTTCTCAACTCAAGCCAAATAAAGGAAAATGGAGATTCAAAAATAAGAGGAACAACACTCCTAAGAACACTGATAATAAAAAGGAGCATAGCAATGGACAAAAAAAAAAGGAGAGTGCTCAATCGAAGTATGCTAATGTTAAGTGTTTCTTCTGTGATAAAATGGGCCAAATAAGAACTGATTGTCACAAATTTAAGATTTGGATAGAAAAGAAGAAAAAACAATTAGGTACTTCTTTAGCTTGTGTTTGTTTTGAATCTAATCTAGTTGATGTTCCTATTAATTCTTGGTGGTTGGATAGTGGTGCCACAGTTCATGTTACTACTACCTTGCAGGGGCTAAGGGATAGTGGTGCCACAGTTCATGTTTCTTCTGTGATAAAGTAGGAAACGATGTTGGAGTTGAAGTGTGTTATGTTGGCACATTTATTCTTGAATTACAGACAAATTTTAAGCTTGTTTTGAACAATACTTTTTATGTTCCTACTTTTAAGAGAAATTTAGTTTCGCTTTCGCTTTTGGATAAACAATGATATTTGTTTCTTTTTGCAAATTATAAAGTTGACATTATGTTTGACTCCAAAGTTATTGGACATTGTTTTTATTCTAATGGTCTCTACAAATTATCTTTGGCTCCTTTGGTTTCCTCTTTTAATGTTGAGAATACTGTGGCTAAGAGATCTCGTATCAAGGAACATTCTTTACTCTTGTGGCACAAACGGTTAGGTCATATTTCCAAAGAACGAGTTGATAGATTGATTAAAGCTGATATTCTTCCTCTTCTTGATGCTTCTAATTTGGACAATTGTGTTGAATGTGCTCGAGGGAAGTTAATCGAAACTCGTAAGAAAAGTGCCACTCGCAGTCAAAATCTATTAGATATTATACACATCGACATCAGTGGGCCTTATTCTACTACTCTTTGTAGGAAGAAACATTTTATCACTTTTATTGATGACTTTTCTCGATATGGTTTTACTTATTTGATTAAAGGTAAATCAGTTGCTCTTGATAAATTCAAAGTATTTCGGACTGAGGTTGAGAAACAATTAGGAAAAGTTATCAAGATTGTGCGTTCGGATCGTGGAGGTGAGTATTATGGCAAGTACACTGAGACTGGAAAAAATATGGGGCCTTTTGCTAAGTACTTACATGATAGTGGTATAATTGCATAATACACTATGCCTGGTACTCCTGAACAAAATGGAGTTGCTGAAAGACGCAATCGTACTCTTATGGATATGACTAGAAGTATGATGAGTAGATCTAATATGCCAGAGTTCTTATGGGGTAAAGCTATTTTGACTGCTACTTACATCCTAGATCGAGTTCCAAGTAAATCTGTACCCAAAACTCCTTTTGAGTTATGGACTGGTAGAAAGCCTAGTTTGAACCATTTTCGCGTATGGGGTTGTCCAGCTGAAGTGAAGATTTATGATCCTAACTTGAAAAAGTTAGACCCCAGAACAATTTGTTGTTTTTTCATTGGTTATCTAGCTCATTCTAAAGGTTATAGATTTTATTGTCCTACACGCGGTACTAGAATTGTTGAATCTCAAACTGCCAAATTTCTGGAATTTGATATTCCTGAGAAAGTTTCTACTCCATCTCTTGAAACAGGGGAGTCATTTGGTGGAATTTTCATTCCTTTATCTCTTTCAAGAGATGATATAATACAGACAAATGATACTCATGATGATTCTATTCATACTCATGTTGTTGATGCTCCCATTATGGATGATGCTCCTGTCTTTGAAGAAGTTCCAGCTGCTGAAGACGTCATTCAAGATGGCGTTCAACAACAAGTAGCAATTCTAGAAATTATTCCTCTAAGAAGATTTCAGAGGGCAAAAAGGTCAGCAATTTCTAATGATTTTTTTGTTTATCTTGGAGAAGGAGAATATGATATTGGTCATGTTGTTGATCCTGTGACTTATAGTGAAGCTCTTAAAAGTGGACAATCTTCTAAATGGATTGAAGCCATGAAAGATGAAATTGAATCCATGAAGAATAATGATGTGTGGGAATTGGTTGAGTTACCTGTTGATTTTAAACCAATAGGATGTAAATGGATTTTCAAAACCAAAAAGGATAATAAGGGTAAAATTGAAAGATACAAAGCACGTTTAGTAGCAAAGGGCTTTACTCAAAGAGAAGGTATTGATTACATTGAAACCTTCTCACCTGTTTCTACAAAAGATTCATTCAGGATTATTATGGTCTTAGTTGCACATTTTAATTTAGAGTTGCATCAAATGGATGTAAAGACTGCCTTTCTGAATGAGGAATTGGATGAGCAGGTCTATATGTCTCAGCCTGAAGGTTTCAAGGAAAGTGGAAGGGAGAACTTGGTCTGCAAATTGAAAAGGTCTATTTACGGTCTCAAACAAGCATCTCGTCAATGGTACTTGAAGTTTGAAAAAGTTGTGACATCATTTGGTTTCATAGAGAACAAGTTTGATCAATGCATTTATATGAATTTTAGTGGGAGTCGTTATATTTTTCTTGTTCTTTATGTGGATGACATTTTACTAGCGAGTAGTGATTTGGGACTACTAAATGAGACCAAACTTTTCCTGTCTACAAATTTTGATATGAAGGATCTTGGACAAGCATCTTTTGTTTTGGGGATTGAGATTCATCATGACAGGAAACGAAAAGTTCTTGGTTTATCTCAAGAAGCTTATATCCATTTTGTGCTGAAAAGGTTTAACATGGATCTATGTAAACCTGGTTCTGTCCTTATTCTGAAAGGGGACAAATTTAGTAAGCAACAATGTCCTAAGAACAACTTAGAGAGAGAAAAAATGTCAAATGTTCCTTATGCCAGCGTGGTAGGGAGTTTGATGTATGCTCAGGTTTGCACTAGACCTGATATTGCTTTTGTAGTAAATGTTCTTGGACGATATTTGTCTGATCCTGGGCGTGATCATTGGGTTGCTGCAAAGAAATTTTTGAGATATTTACAGAGAACCAAGAATTTTATGCTTGTTTATAAGCAAGTTGAGAATATCCTAGTTGTTGGTTATTTAGATTCTGATTTTGGTGGTTCTATGGATGATTTAAAGTCTTCTGGATATATTTTCACTTTGGCTGGCGCAACTAATTCTTGGGAAAGTGTAAAGCAGACTTTGATTACTTCATCTACTATGTATGCTGAGTTTGTAGCTTGTTATGAGACATCTTTGCAAGCTGTGTGGCTAAAGAATCTGATTACAGAGATACGAGTAGTTGATTCTATTTCCTTACATATGTTGATCTATTGTGATAATAATGCTGCCGTTTTCTTTGCCAAGAATAATAAGATCAGTGGTGCTTCGAAACATATGGAAATCAAGTATCTTACTGTTAGAGACCTAATCAAGAAAGGAAATGTTATTATAGAGAATTGCAAGACATAATTGATGTTGGCAGATCCTCTAACCAAAGGATTAAGTGCGTCAGTATTTAATAAACATGTTGTTGATATGGGCATTTTAGAATCCTTTGATCTTTTTGGTTAGTGGGAGTTTCTTTTCTGTTTTCTTTTATCCACCACGAATTATGATTATTTGTAATTTCTTTGTTGAACTTATGAACTACAAATTGTTTTTTGATTTCTTTTGATCAATGGATAATTATGCTTTCATTTATGTTTTGTTATATTCTCGAGAATGTTGAGTTGAAAGCATGTAGTTCATAATATTGTTGTTATCGTCATTTAAGTTTATTTGCTTAATGACGTGGATATTATACTGTTTTATGCATAGTTAATGATATAACACTGACTTATTTATTAAGTAGTGCTTTGGTTATTTCACTGGCTTAATTGTTAGGCATCATGGTATCAGTGAAATGAGGGCTGATAAAGAGATTATGTTATATAATTGATCACATGTTGGACATAATCTCTTACCACACTACTAGACTTATTGACCATGTCGATTTAATACTTTGGTATTTGTGATTATGAATGTTTTTTGTTGATTGGAAAAAAAATTGATAATCATAGTTCAATATCAAGGATTAAATTGGACCTGTTGTTTTAGATACTATCAAAGAACTGTTGTTTTTAAAAGTGGCCACAATATTTTTCTTGTTACTCAACCCATGAGTCATTTTTTTAAAATAAAATTATTTTAATATATATATATGTATTGCAAAATTAATATAGCCCAAGTGGGAGAATGTTAGACTTTTATTTGGGCTTACATTATTTATTTTCTTGTTTTATAAAATATGGGTTGATAAATAGTTCTTTGCTGATCTAGCCCATTTAATTTTAGTGATCTCTTGTTTATGAGCTTAGTATCTATAATAGTCTAGTTGAGGCAGAAGTGTGGGCTTTCTAGTTAACTGAAGCATTTGATGAGGAGGCCCAGTCCAACTAGGTTAATATAAGCTAAGTCCCCTCCCTAACTCTATATATATGAATATTCTCATCGCTATTCAGTAGTCTGATAATTTGCTTCAGAATTAGAGGTCCTAGGGAGGAAGGCTTAGTTGGTTAGTATTGCACTAACAATTCACGTTTTCTCCATGGATGATTCAGGTATGTTTTCTGTATTCTGTAATTGTTTATAGTGTTCTAAATTGTATGCAAAATTATTGATAAGATGTTGTATGAATATCTAACAATATATTCTTAGTTCCAAGAAGAAAACATCTACTTTGACCGTGGGAATGTCTCAAGAAAACCTTTGCTAGGATCATCCAATTTATTCAAAGGAATGGATGAAGTGAAACCCCAATCCTTCTCATCAGCTTTGAACACGTGCTTTGTTACCGCAAATAGTAAAATAGCACAATTATAGGCAGACTACTAGTAAGTTCGTATCTAGTTTTGCAACAAAATTCAACAAATTAATATCATTAAATAAATTTCTCGTTTTGGTCCATAATCTCAATTAGGGATGTAAATGGGGTGGGTCGGACTCGCCCCGCTAAAGATCCGTCCGACCCGCTAAGCTTATGCCCTGACCTGACCCGTTAAGGCATTTGATGCGGGTCGGGTCATACCCGCCCCGGTCAGCAGCTCCTGTCCAAACAGGGGATGACATATCGAGCCGCGCTCTAAGATCGGCCAAGGACAGGATGATAAGGATCCTGAGGCACGAGCGCAGCCGAGAAGCTATGGATGGGACATAGTCAATGGATGTTGACCAGATCTTGAACCACGCTCTAAAAGAGCTTGCCAGTGTAAGTTGTCTCTTCCTGTTGAGACATTCTTTTTATCTATAATAGTCATTTTAACTTTTGTTCTGATCGCAGGCAATGCTGACCGTGACTGCCAGCCGGCTCCGCTCAGGGGTCATCACTGAGCAATCCAAGCCGTCCGAGCAATGGCACGCTGATGAGCTTAAGGCTGTCGAAGCAAAATATACCGAGCAGCTTGAGGTGGCTCAGAAGGCAAATGCGACATTGCTCGGGGAGAAAAATAAAATGGCTGAGAAGATGAAGGAAAAGCAGGCTGCTCTGGACAAAGCTCTCGAGGCAAAGGAGAAGTACAAAGAGTCTCACCTCATCAACTTTTGCGAAGCCAAAAAGCTCGAGGCGGACCTGATCGAGAGCAGGCAGGAGGCTGAGAAGTTGGAGGTTCGGATCAATGATCTTGAAAAAGCCAACGCCAGCAATCTGGAGAGGTACAAGGGCACCACGTCCAAGTGTTTCTATGATTTCTGGAAACACAACCAAGGGGCCGATTTCATCTATCTTCCCGAGCGCACGAGGCAGACTGAAATAGCCCGGTGCGTTGCTCGCTTGGAGGAGGAAGAAAGAGCGAAGATCCCAGCCTCGCCTGAAATCTCTTTGGCCACTGGCGTCGAAGGTGCGGACAATGAAGCCGAAGCTGCAGTCGACTAGGAAAATCCACACGACCCTCCTGCCTCCTGATTATAATCTTTTAATATTTTTTGTTTTTTTATTATTTCTCTGTACTTTAAAACAATTATTTTTATTGCTACATAGGCAGCTTTTACTTTTAATCAGACAATTACATCCGAGCAGTAACTGCTCGCGGTGTAAAAGGTTTCATTTTTGATATTATAATACTTGCATTTTATTATAACATCTGTTCGCATGACTGAACTTAGCATAGTACTTTGGTTTGATTTAACAAAATATTTTTTTTTTGAAAAATACTCTAAGTATCATAGCATGCTTTCACTTATTTTGCTCATGTGTTTACATACCTTTCGATATGCTTTGCCTACTAGATGCCTTATATGCCCCCCAAGTGATTGAGGAGCTTTAGGTCCTCGGTCACTTGCCTTGACTGAATCCTGTTCGAACATTTCTGCTCGGAATAAAGACTTGTAAAAATGACAATACAGCAAAATAACACACGTAATGAGCAAATACTTGTAATAAATACAATAGTTGGCAAGAATGACTGGCTGCGCACAGTCCCTTTTATTTCTCATAATTAATGGACAAAACATGTCTGTACGAGTGATCAACAAAATGATCTTGCACTTATAAGCGATCAGTCACATAAAATGACCAACCCTTTTTCATAACTTGTAAAAAGTAAAATTAATACAAGCCAATTCTTTAAGAAGAATTGTTTATTGATAGTACTTGCGCAAGTGTTCTCCATTCCAATAGCGAGGAATGAGATCTCCATTTAAGCGAGCAAGCTTATAGGTGCCTGGTTGAAGGACTTCTTCAATTTGGTACGGTCCTTCCCAATTAGGTCCAAGTACTCCAGCGACCGGATCGCGGGTGCTGAGAAAAACCCTTCTAAGTATTAGGTCCCCGACACTGAATTTCCTTTCGCATACTTTAGAATTGAAATACCGGGCGACCTTTTGCTGGTATGCTGCTACTCGGAGTTGGGCTTGCTCACATTTTTCATCGACCAAATCTAGAGATTCCACCAACACCTGGCTATTGGAGCCTTGATCGTACGTTATTCTTCGATGCGACGACGGATCTAACTCAACATGCAGCATAGCGTCATATCCATAGGCCAAGGAAAATGGAGTATGGCCTGTTGCTGTTCGATGGGAAGTTCTGTACGACCAAATGACTTCAGGCAATTGCTCTGGCCATGCCCCCTTCGCTTCCTCAAGTATTTTCTTCAGAGTATCCTTTAGAGTTTTATTGACTACTTCTACTTGTCGAGGATGAGCGACTGAAGAAAAACTCTTGATAATTCCATGTCGCTCGCAAAATCTGTGAACAGATCACTATCAAACTGGGTGTCGTTGTCTGAGACAATTTTTCTTGGCAATCCATAGCGACACACGATGTTTTTGACTACGAAATCCAACACTTTCTTGGTCATTATGGTTGCGAGTGGCTCAGCTTCAGCCCATTTAGTGAAGTAATCGACGACCACTACGGCGTACATGACGTTGCCCTTTCCTGTGGGCAGAGATCCGATTAGATCTATAACCCAGACTGTGAATGGCCACGGACTTTGCATCTGTTTTAGCTCATTAGGGGTTGCTTGTTGAATTTTGGAGAATCTCTGGCATTTGTCACACCTCCGCACAAATTCCATCGAGTCTTCATTCATTGATGGCCAGACGTATCCTTGCCTTAGGATATTTTTTGATAAACTCTGCCCCCCAGTATGGTCCCCACAAAAGCCTTCGTGGACCTCTTTCATCAATTCTTTGGCCTTCTTTCGAAATACACCTGAGGAGTGGCATTGAGTATCCTCTTCGGTACAAGATTCCATCGACAGGATATACCTAGCAGCCTACCGCTGAAGGGTCCTAGCTTTGTTTCTGTCCGTCGGTAACACACCTTGCATCAAGTACTCTATGTAAGGTGCCATCCATGTATTCGCTGCCTGGATCACCAAAGAGATCTCCTCTGCTTGGATGCTTGGTGTAGATAGTTGTTCAACTGGCACTATGTTCAGAGTGTCAGCATCCTTGGCACTTGCTAGTTTGGCCAAAGCATCAACGTTTGAATTTTTGTCACGAGGTACTTGCTGGAGAGTGTACTTATCAAATTGTGCCAATAGATCCTTCGCTTTATTCAAGTAAGCGACCATTTTTAAACCTTGGGCCTGGTACTCTCCAATGATCTGATTGACTACTAACTGAGAGTCACTGTTGATTTCAAGTGACTTTATGTGCATGCTTCTAGCTAACCGTAATCCTGGGAGTAATGCCTCATACTCGGCTTCGTTGTTAGAAGCAATAAAGTCAAATATGATTGCGTAGTGAAATCGATGCCCTCAGGCGCTATCAAAATCACTCCTGCTCCTGCGTGGTGCTCATTAGAAGAACCATCTGTGAACAACTTCCATGAAGGAGTTTGGATTTGAGGCTTAGGCTCTTCAGGCGCTTCTTCTTGCTCGCTATCTGGACGACCAGTGAGTTCTGCGATGAAATTGGCCAGAGCCTGTCCTTTTATCGCTGCTCGTGGCAAGTAAGAAATATCAAACTGCCCAAGTTCGACCGCCCATTTCAACAATCTGCCTACGACTTCTGACTTCTGCAGAACTTGCCGTAGAGGCTGGTCGGTCAAAATTGTGATTGGGTGAGCTTGGAAGTAGGGCTGCAGCTTCCTAGAGGCTAAGATCAAGCAATAGGCTAATTTTTCAATAGGTGGATACCGCAGCTCCGCTCCTATTAGCCTCTTGCTTACATAATAAATAGCCTTTTGCACGCCTCATTCTTCTCTTACTATGACATCACTAGCAGCGTATTCCGTGATCGCCAAGTAGATGAACAAAGTTTCTTTATCAACCGACTTTGATAGAATCGGTGGTTGTGACATGTACGTCTTCAAAGCTTGAAAATCCTGTTCGCACTCCTCCATCCATTCAAATTTCTTGTTGCCTCTGAGTAGATTAAAAAATGGGACACATTTGTACGTAGACTTGGAAATAAATCTACTGAGAGAAGCAATTCTTCCGGTCAAGCTTTGAACATACTTGATCTTCGTTGGCGATTTCATATCGACCAGGGCTTTGATCTTCTCGGGATTGGCCTCAATTCCTCGCGATTTTACTATAAATCCCAAGAACTTCCCTGATCCTACTCCGAAGGAGCACTTGAGGGGATTCGGCTTCATCTGATATTTGTTCAAGACGCTGAAGCATTCTTGCAAGTCCTGTAATGCCCCAAATTTCCTAATAAGGTTTAAGACCTTGATTAGGAGGTCGAGAGGGCCATAATTGATTTATTGTGTTATTAAATGATTATATGCATGTTTAGGTGTATTAAATATGCATGTGAACCCATTTTTGAGTAATTGGGTGATTTTCATATTTTGGCAATTTCAGGCATATTTGGCATATATGTGATATGTGAGTGGTGCTTTATTATTATTTGGTTATGTAGGTTACCCGACACGAGACAATCCTAGGAGGTAAGCTAGTGAGAAAGTCACAACGGGATTTATTCTTGACTCGATGTGAGTCAAGGGGTATTTAGAGCCTTACCAGGTTATTGGGTAATGGGAATGCATATTTGGTGATAAATTGGGAGTTAGTAAGATCAGGGGGAAATTCAGGAGGTTTTGACTATTTTGTCCTCGGGGGTGTTTTCGGGACCCCGAGCGTTAGGATTTGTTTGAGGCTACTTAAGCTTGAAGTAACCTTTTAAGAAATAAAAAGAACGTTCAGTAAGTTCTCTCTCCCTCAAAGTTCCATTTTCGTTTCCCGATCGCATTTTCGAAGGTAACTTGAATTCTAGGACTCAGATTCAAGCGAGGATCAAGGCATAGCGATCCTAGGAAAGATTAGAAGCTTATTAGCCGAAGGATTTAGTTGGAAATAACTCAATTGGAGGTAATTCATGTTTTAAGTTCTAAGTTTTTAAAAGTTTTTAAGCTTGAATTGGAATTTATATTTTGATGAGTTTTTGTTAGATTTGAGACTTGGGTTTTATGGGTTTTGGATCATGGGGATGTTTGGGAACTTTATTTTTGAGTTTGGAGATGTTTGGATAGGTTTTTGGGAGGTTTTAAAAGGTTAAAGTCGGGGAAAAATGGCTGGTCCAAGGTCGGGCCGCGGCCCTGTTCTTGGGCGCCGCGGCCCAAGCTCGATGAAGCAGGTGGAGTTTTTTTGTAAGCTCTGGGGACCGCAGAACTAGGTGTAGGGCGCCACGGTGCTTGGCCCTGATGCCCCTATTTTGGCTGGGGGTTGCGACTCAGTGAGATGAGGCCGCGACGCTTGAGGATATTTAAGGCCGAAATGATGTCTTAAGCTTGGGAACTCCAACCTTAGGTCTTGGGATCATTCCTACTACCCGGATTAGTGGGGTTTGATGTCTTGGAGGCTAGGTTTTGGTTCCGGGATTAGTTTTAGAACTTGAACTCATTGGATCACCATTTGTGGTTGTGACTAGTTTATCACTAGAGGCTTGGAGTAAGGATCGTGCTTGTGGCTCGTTTATTGGTAACCTGTGCTTGGACCAAAGGTAAGAAAACTGCACCCTATGTATATGACATGCATGGCTATTATTGATGCATGTTGGATGTTTAAATGTGACATGCATGGTTATTGTTGAGGCATGTCAAGTGATTAAATGTGATGCATGTGTTGCATGAGAAACATGTGATTAGGGCATGCTATGAATATTGAGTATGAGATTGTTCAGAGCTTGAGTCTCTGTGTTTATGCATGATCCTAATTATGCTAGAAATTGTTAAGTAAGCATGCCGAATGCCCTGTATTTGGATATTTGACATATGATATAGGTTTGGTAGCATTGCTTACTTGTGCATGGCCCTGATCATTCAGATTTGGCATTGGTCGTGTGTTACCAACCTGGGAGCCAGAAATGGCATAAGCGTCATGAGCGCAGGGCCGATAAAAGATTAGATCTAATCGACATCAGCATTGAATGACTCATATGGGGTATTAATGCTGGGCCGACCTTAAGTTCGATGAAAATTATAAGCACTTGGCTAGTCTAGGACTAGTTACTCAGAGCCAGGGCCAAAGGCCTAGGTGACTGTTGTCACGTGGCTAGGGAACAGAATCCCATGGTTATGACTTTATGGTCATGCGGTAGGTTATATTGGTGACTAGTTCATCGAACACCTATCTTGTTTAAGCTAGTGAAATGATCACTTATCAATAAAGCTCTGGTGACCCTATCGTCACATGGCTAATAGGAACGGAACCCACCTTAGTGACTATTACAACTGTCACTCTTCAATTTGGGCTAAAAGCCCTGGATGATTATTATGATCATCGGTTGATGTTGTATATTCATCATTACGTGAACTCATTTGCCTGCTTGAATAGGGCTGTATTTGCTAGGCGTGTGCCTTATGATTTGATGACATGTTATAACTGTTCATGAGCATATTGAGTTTTCTTGCTGGGCTTTGGCTCACGGGTGCTATGTGGTGTAGGTAAAGGCAAAAGAAAGCTAGACCATCCTTGAGTAGGAGAGCTTAGGTGACGATGTGTACATATGCAGCTGCTCGACCGCCACGGCCGAGGTTGGAAGGAAAGGAACTAGGGTTAAACCCAATTTTGCTGCTTACGTCGGCTGGTTGCAAATATCTTGTTGTAATAAACCTTTAAATTATATGTTTGGGATCCCAATGTATACAGTAAACGTTCTAATGAAACGTTACATCTTAACTAAAATTTATCAATCGCTAAACCGCTAATCATACTTAGTTACACATTTATGGCTAAATGACTCGATTAGCGAGTTTAGCACTGTTTGCAATGTGCACCGTAACGGTCCCTAGAGTTTAGGGCGTTACAACTTGGTATCAGAGCGAGCCAATGTTTATGGGTTCCTGAAGACAAGCTAGGCATGTACACTCGTCACTGAAGATAGCTTCACTCAGGGAATGGTAACTATTTCTGTAGTTATGTGCTTAATTGCTTAAATAGAATGTAAATGCTTTACCTGCACATTGTATTAGGGAGCATGAGATTCTGATAGAGCCCGACTCTTGACTATATAATTATATGCTCCGTGAATATATATATATATGATTGTGATCGTATGATTATCTGCTCCATGAATATATAATTATGATATTTGCATGCTGGAGTTGGAAGCATGGTGTGAATGTTGGAAGAGCAGGGATTATGATTGATGTATGAATACCATGGGTATGTTTTTAGCACTTCAAGTGGTTTGTAAATGTGGTGTGGTAAGATTGATCCCGTGGGGGGAAAGCTCTTGATATGCTCATCATGATTAATGAGTCACGTTATTGACTGCAGATTCAATCAGCAGGTTTACATTCAAGGTAGATAATGAGGTCTGGTGGTGGTTATACAGAGGTTGGGAGTTACAGCCAGGGTATTAGTTCTTCATCTGCTCCTATGAATTTTCAGCAGATGTTCACAGATTTGCAATCAAGATTGCAGAGGCATGAGGAAGAGATTAGGTATTTGAAGCAACAACAATTTCTGTTGGGGGACACCTCTTCCTTTGCTATGCTAGGAATGGCATCAGTTTTGGCTCAGCCTAGGGTTGAGAACAGATGGGAATTTATCTGTGGAAGATTCCAGGAGTATTACCCTCCAGTCTTCGAGGGAGGCCTAGATCCATTCAGAGCTGAGCAATGGATGGGCATGATCAGTTTCATTCTTGACAGTATGGGGCTAGTGGGTCACGATAGGGTGGCTTGTGCGACATTTGTATTGTGGGATAATGCCCGAACGTGGTGGGAAGTGGTATCCCAGAAACGAGATACAGTTGTGATGGATTGGAAAGAATTTAGGCAACTGTTTAATGAAAAATATTACTGTGATGTAGCCAAGACTGCTAAGATGAATGAGTTTCTGAATCTCGTTCAGGGAAAGGCATCAGTAACCGAGTATGTTAACAGATTTGATGGGTTGGCCAAGTTCACTTTTGACATGGTACCCACAGATGTAGCTCGGAATGAAAGGTTTATTCAAGGATTGAATCTTGGAATAGCTCGGGGCATTAGAGTTGCCCCAGTGCATGAAATCTCTACCTATGCTCAGGTGGTAGAGAAGGCTCTTATTGTTGAGAGCATAAAGAATGAGAAGAAGAGTGCTAGGAGCACCGAGCTCGGATAGTGGTACCTACACTTATTGGAGCAAGTAAGAATGAAAGTTGGAAGAAAATTTATCCAATCTGCACTCGGTGCAAGAAGCGTCATCTGGGAGAATGTCGAGCAAAGGCATGTTTCGCATGTGACATGGTTGGGCATATTGTGAAGAATTGCCTAAGGCTAAGAGAGGATGAGCAAAAGAGGATAGACAGCTTGATTCTCGCTTGAGTGTTCGTTCCGATGCAGTTGGAATTTGGGACTGAGACTGAGACTAGTTCTTCAGGGGTGGCAGGTTAGTTTTCTAGTTCTGATTTTGGTATTGTGCTGACTGGCTTGGTGCCATGTTGTTCTTTATTTGTTGCATATAGAGAAGCATAAAGTTAGTATGCAGATCACATGGCCATGTTATGATGGGAAAAAAATGATACTGTATTGGTGACTTAAGATATGAGCAGGGTTATAATAAAAAGGACTCATCAGTGACTTAGATAAAACTGGTTATGACTGACTTCCGTATGATCTGGGTTATGGATTGGTTAAGTAAGTGTGGGGCAATACTAAATGGCAGGGGAAGTATAGTAACTTTTGAGCTTAAAGTGGGAAAATCTTGTGGCAGGTTGCACTGTGCATGGTTCTGTATGCTTATGCTATTTGCATTGAGAGCTAGAGTTTTATTGCAGGGAGGTGCATAGAACTCTTAGCTAATGTGGTGGATACCACTTAGATTGTGCTAGTGAGATCAGGACAGACTGGATTAGTCTATGAGTTTCTAGATATGCTTCCAGGGGATCTGTCAGGGTTGCATTTACAAAGAGATAGAATGGTGATTAGATTAGTGCCAGGGATGAAATCAGATTGAGGGCACTGTATTGAGTGGCTCAGCGGAGTTGTAAGAATTAAAGGTTCAGTTATCAAGTAATATGGCGTTCTCCAAGGTGGATCTTTGATCTGGTTATTACCAGCTAGAGATCAGGGAGAAGGATATGCAGAAGACTGTGTTTGTATCAGATAAGAGCACTGGGAGTGCTGAGTATGTTTTGAGAATTTGTTTAATGCCAAGTGTTTGTGAATCAGATGAACAGAGCATTCAAAGGGTTATTTGAATGGAATTTGTGATCGCCTTGGACGATGGTATTGTGGTGTTTTCTCTGCAGAGATTTGCCAAGGTCAAGGAACGCCTTAGAGGCAGGAGTTTCCTTGGGTGGTAAGGATATTTCAGGTGCTTTGTGAAAGAGTTCTGAGTCTACTTGCAGATCAGAATCAGTTTAGAGGTTGTTATGACACCTCAGCGGCAAAGAAAAGTTAATGCCTATGTAACATGTTGGATAAAGTTTCTGACCAGAACTATAGTAGAGTTTCTGGTGGGCTAGGTGGCCAGTTTTATGTTTGAGATAATTATTTCAGAAAAAATCAAAGTAAAACAGTTAAGTGAACCACAGATAAGAAAGATTAAGTGGAAAGTCTTAGCTGGATTAGCTAAGGATTATATAGTGTCAGATATGAATTTATTGAGGTATAAGGATTGGATTTGGAATCCGATGGACACTGAGATTAATTGGGAGATTCTGGATGAATCTCATGCTATTCTGTTATTCTCTTCATTCAGGCATCATGGAAATGTAACAAGATATGAAAGCTTTATAGTGGTGGCCTGAGATGGAAAGAGATGTAATGATATATGTGGTAAAGTTCTTAGCCTGTTAGCAGGTCAAGATAGAGAATTTGAAATCAGTGAGGCCATTGTAGCCTTTGAGTATTTTATAATGGAAATAAGAGAACAAGCGATGGGTTTCGCAGTGGGATTGCCCAAGTTTGTGGGTCAGCGTGAATTGGCATTGGGTCATTATGGACCAGTAATCCAAGTGAGTTCACTTTTATAAGTAAGGATAAGTAAATAATACAGTTGATCAGTATTCAAATCTCTATGTGTGAGAGAGATAATGCGCCTTCATGAAATTCAAGGTCTATCTTATCAGATGAAGACTCTATTATTGCTTCCAGGTCTTGGAAGGGTTAAGGGAGGGCGATAAGTATATAGATGAAATTCAGTATAGTTAATTATTCTCAGACTGATGGTAAGTTAGAGAGAGAGAAAGAGTTATCCAGTATTGGGAAGGTACCTTATGAGATGAGGTATGTTGAGAATGTTTATTATCTGTTCATTGGAATGAGATGGGTGAGATGTTATATCTGGATCCTGAGGTGATTCAGGGGGTTATTGAGATAATTAGAGGTTGGAGCTTGGATGCTCACTTCTCAGAGTAAATGGAAAAGTTTTACTGAATTGAAAAGTAGGAACATAGAGTTCCAGGTAGAAGATTGTATCTTCCTTAAAAGTATTACCATGGAAAGAGGTGAGGAGTTAAGGGAAAGTTGAGCCCTAGCATAGTATAGCAGTTTGAGTCCTTGATAGGACTGGTCAGGTTGACTTTGGATCGACCTTATCTTTGGCACTGTCAGTTATATACAGTGTATTTTGTATTTCCATGCTGAGGACATGGGTTAAAATAAACTCATGAGTTGAGTTATGAGAATCTGGAGATTAAGGCTAAGTTATCCTGTAAGGAATAGCCAGTCTAGATATGAGACAGAAAGAATAAGGTTTTGAGGAACAAAGTGTACCTTGAGTTAAGATAATGTTACAGAAACAGTAAGGTCAAGGGAATGACCTGGGAAACTTGGATCAATTGTGCGGAAATGGATGCTAGTCTTAGGCCTCGGGGTCGATCCTACTACCCGGTTTAGTAGTACTCGATGTCTCGGAGGCTAGGTTTGGGTTTGGGAATCCTTTATTATTCATTTTATTAATGGAATCCCGTCATTAGTTATGACCAGGTAACCGCTAAAGGACCAAAAAGTCGATCGTTCTCAGGAGTCGTTCTTATTATTATCTCTCGCTCGAACAGGAGGTAAGAAAACTGCACCCTGTGTATATATGACATGCGTGATTGTTGTTGAGGCATGTTGGCTGATAAATGTGGACATGGATTTCCTATTAAATGCTAGCGAATGTGGTATACTTGTATATGTACTGACTAGTCAGGGATACTTACCTAAGAGTCAGAAATGGCAGAGCGTTATGAACGCCGGGCCAAATGAAGATTAGATCTAATCGATGTCAGTGTTGAATGACTCTAAGGCATTAACACTGGACCGACCCTAAGGTCGATGAACTTATAAGCGCTTGGCTAGTCTGAGACTAGTTACTGAGAGCCAGGGCCAAAGGCCTAGGTGACCGTTTGTCACATGGCTAGGGAACGATGTTCCATAGTTATGACTCTAGAGTCATGAGGAAGGTTATGTTGGTGACTAATCACCATGCACCTATCATGTTTAAGCTAGTGAAAGGTTCACTTATTTATTAAGCCCCGGTGACCCTATCTTCACAAGGCTAAAGGGAGTTGTACCCACTTTTGTGACTTTTGCGACAGTCACCTATCTGTTTTGGACTGATAGTCCTGAATGATTATTATGATCGTTGTTGATATTATATCATGCTATATTGTGTTTTCTTGCTGGGCCTTGGCTCATGGGTGCTATGTGGTGCAGGTAAAGGGAAAGAAAAGCTTACCCAGCCTTGAGTGGAGAGCTTAGGTGGTGATGTGTACATATGCGGCCGCTTGACCACCACGGCCAAGGAGTTCTCAGAGGAACTAGGGGGTTTACCCTATTTTTGCCGCTTAGGTCGGCGGGGTTGTAAATTTGAAATAGTAGTGACCTTTTTGTACTGTAACAACTTGTAAATGTTTTGATTGGCTCATGAGCAGTTTATAATAAATATATCCTTTCCTTTTTATTGGTTTTACACCTTAACCTGTTAATTACACTTAGAACACGTTTTTAACCAAAGGACTCGGGTAGCGGGTCAAATTTCTGGTTCACCGATCACCGTAACTGTTCTGGGGTAACCAGGGCGTTACATTATTAGCCGGAGGATTTAGTTGGAAACAACTCAATCAGAGGTAATTAAAGTTTTAAGTTCTAAGTTTTTAAGCTTGAATTGGACTTTGTGTTTTGATGAGTTTGTGTTAGATTTGAGACTTGGGTTTTATGGGTTTTGGATCATGGGGATATTTGGGAACTTTGATTTTTGAGTTTGGAGATGTTTGGATAGGTTTTTGGGAGGTTTTAAAAGGTTAAAGTCAGGGAAAAATGACTGGTTCGAGGTCGGACCGTTGCCCTGTTCTTGGGCGCCGTGGCCCAAGCTCGATGAAGCAGGTGGAGTGTTTTTGTAAGCTCTGGGGGCTGCGGCGCTTGGCCCTGATGCCCCTGTTTTGGCTGGGGGCCGCGACTCAGTGAGTTGGGGCCGCGACGCTTGAGGGTATTTAAGGCCGAAATGTTGTTTTAAGCTTGGGAACTACAACCTTAGGTCTTGGGATCATTCCTACTACCCGGATTAGTGGGGTTTGATGTCTTGGAGGCTAGGTTTTGGTTCCGGGATTGGTTTTAGAACTTGAACTCATTGGATCACCATTTGTGGTTGTGACTAGGTTATCACTAGAGGCTTGGAGTAAGGATCGTGCTTGTGGCTCGTTTATTGGTAACCTGTGCTTGGACCAAAGGTAAGAAAACTGCATCCTATGTATATGACATGCATGGTTATTCTTGATGTTTGTTGGATGTTTAAATGTGACATGCATGGTTATTGTTGAGGCATGTCAAGTGATTAAATGTGATGCATGTGTTGCACAAGAAACATGTGGTTAGGGCATGCTATGAATATTGAGTATGAGATTGTTCAGAGCTTGAGTCTCTGTGTTTATGCATGATCCTAATTATGCTAGAAATTGTTAAGTAAGCATGCCGAATGCCCTGTATTTGGATATTTGACATATGATATAGGTTTGGTAGCATTGCTTACTTGTGCATGGCTCTGATCATTCAGATTTGGCATTGGTCGTGTGTTACCAACCTGGGAGCCAGAAATGGCATAAGCGTCATGAGCGCAGGGCCGATAAAAGATTAGATCTAATCGACATCAGCATTGAATGACTCATATGGGGTATTAATGCTGGGCCGACCTTAAGTTCGATGAAAATTATAAGCGCTTGGCTAGTCTAGGACTAGTTACTCAGAGCCAGGGCCAAAGGCCTAGGTGACTGTTGTCACGTGGCTAGGGAACAGAATCCCATGGTTATGACTCTATGGTCATGCGGTAGGTTATATTGGTGACTAGTTCATCGAACACCTATCTTGTTTAAGCTAGTGAAATGATCACTTATCAATAAAGCTCTGGTGACCCTATCGTCACATGGCTAATGGGAACGGAACCCACCTTAGTGACTATTACAACTGTCACTCTTCAATTTGGGCTAAAAGCCCTGGATGATTATTATGATCATCGGTTGATGTTGTATATTCATCATTACGTGAACTCATTTGCCTTCTTGAATAGGGCTGTATTTGCTAGGCGTGTGTCTTATGACATGCTAGCATATTTCCCAATAATCTACTAGATTATTTACACATTGATCACATATCATAAAACTCAAGATATTAAATTATCTTCTAATCTAACCACTAAAAACAAAGGAGATTAGAAAACAATGAATCTCATTTATAACATTTTATTCTTCTCATTTCTATCACTATAAGAAAACCATTAGATCTTCTAAGAAAACCAAAGAAGAACATTACCTTATCTTACCATCTTTTCAAAGTTGGATCCTCATATGATCTCCATGGTTTCTCCATCCATTGAAAAGGTTAATAAGCTTTTGATTGTTAGAGAATATATATTATTGCTCAATGGAATTATGGAAAAACCAAATACAACTCTATGTAAAAATACAATGGACAATATAATATTGATTAAATGAATATTACAACTCAATTGCTCAAAATACAAGTAAATAGAAAGATGTAGAAGAAGAAGATTACAAACTCAATACTATAACAATACAAGTAAATAAGATCAACAAGATCAAAAGAATGAAAACACAAACTCTCACAGAACCAAAGTGTAGAGTAGTGGGGATCACCAACTTGAACAAGGTTCAAGACCTTTGTCCAAAAGCTTATTTCCCCCTATTCTCTAAGCACTAAGGGTTCTCTCTAGGAAATAGCTCTATGGAATTATCAAGCCTTTTGGTGTATTTTTCAGTCAAGTGCTTTGTGGATGAAAAATGGTGTGTTTTACAAGTGAGCATTAGACTCCTATTTATAGAGTTTTGAGACACCCTTTGAATTTCAAATTCCACCAACCCCCATGGCTGTTACCAATGATTAATTGGATGTTTTATGGAATTAAAATAGAGATTTGGGAGTTACTTGGCTATTGGAAACGTTCAAAATTGGATAAAAACCGAAATTCAAAGAAGCTGTCAACCACCAGGGCCGCGACGCTTGTTCCAAGCGCCGCGGCTCTCAGTCAAGTTCAGCCACTGGGGCCGCGGCGCTTGTTCCAGGCGTCGCGGCACTCAGTCAAGTTAAGCAACGAATTTTTCAGTTTTTTCCAAAACGTTCCAATTTATTCCCACTTGATTTTGTAACTGCCATACACAATATGGGAGTTAAAATCACATCTCTATCAGCCATTTCTCATATGGCTTTATGAAATCCAATCTCAAATGTGTAACATATAATATACACATTATTGAGTAATATTTGGGAGTTACAAATTTGTAACTGATTTTGTAACTCCAAAATATGTCACATTTGGACACACACATGTGTCCAATTTTGTGACTCTCAATAATATGTTACAAGGTGTGACAAATCACATTTTGTCACATTATTTAATCTAATATTATATTATATGAAATAATATAATATTCCCCCACTAGATTAAATAATCACTTTTTGTAACACTTATTTAATCAATCAAACATTATATTAAAATATAATATTCCCCCACTTGATTAAATAATCACTCTCTATAGAAACCTTTACATTGGTGCATAAAGTAAAATGTCTTTCGATTTGAATTTTACCTTAGTGTAATTATCACAAAGTTTGTTGAAATTTTGGTTGCCGAAACATTGAACCACTATCCCTTGATAACAAACCGGTGATAACACACACACCTTTGCTGTGTTCACTTGAGACCTCAATGTCTCGCTTTTGCACCGTTAATGCCCATGTGCACATTCCATTCATAGACTTTTCTTGAGAATGACTCCCAATTCTCATGAGGGGCGGCACCACCCTTAGGTCTATATAGGTAGAACTCTTACAGTATTTTGTTACCCTAAAATACTTGTCTTTTCAAGACTGAGTTCTATTAAAATACCTTTCGGTTTTAACCCTCATTTTGGTAACACACTAGTACTCATATCTCAGATGGGACAAAATTTGAGTACTACTACTATTCACTTGATTAACTTGTTATTACCTATTGAACCTAATACTAGTTTGGTGACTAGTATTAAGATAGGTTACCATCAACCGTGAATCTCTTTAGGGAGTCTAAGTCCCACCCCTTGAGATGTAGAAATAATTCCATTTGAATCATTTCTTTTCTCATGTATGCACATTTAGACACTCTCATTATTTTATTCAAGCTTTGTTGCTAGCCATAGTTTGATTAAAATAGTTACCCCTTTAAAATAGTGATTTTGACCATAGTCAACACCCCCACTATTTTATAGTTTAATATCCAAGATAAACATTTGAATATTATGTTAGAATTTTATATGGACTAATATAATTACAAACATAATTCCATCATCACAATCATTTTCTAGAGTGCCTACGAATAGTTAAAGACCATAATGGGATGGTTAATATTAATCTAATTGCAATTGAGGCACATGGTAGCACCCTAAAGACTATAGGTTGACCCATTAAACCATAGTCCACCATATCTAATAATATAAGCCCAATAGGCCCAATATACCCCTTAGGGTAAGAAGGCATACGAGACATATATATATAGAACATATGTGTTTGTTATCAGGTAAATCAGCATTTGTGACGTGGCAAATAAATTCTTGATACGTGGCTGACACCTGACACCTGGAAGCATCTGCTAGAGTATCGACCAGGAGACACACCAGAAGCATGACAAGCCTATCTATACCGCGACCAGTCTGGTCGGTGGTTCCACTAGCATAACGACATTTATGGGAAGATCTTTGTAAATCCCGAAATCATCTCATGCAATCTTCCGAGTATCCCACTATTCAGGGGATAATATCTGCAACAAATAATCTGTAACCCTCCTTGAGCCTATAAATAGCAAGAAATAGCTCAAGGTGGAGGGGACTTCTGGGGGAACGAGAGAGAAAAGGGGAGAAAGATAGAATTTCTGCCAAAAACACTTGTATTGTTTTGAGTGAAGTGCTGAAACTCATTGAACCCGAGTTCTCTGATCACACTTCTGATTTCATATCAATATAATTCTAAGTGGACGTAGGTCATTACCAGATCCTGGGGCCGAACCACTATAAGCTGTGTTTTCTTTACTTTCGTCATTATATTACTTTCTTTATATTTGTTCATATCATTCATATTTTGACTCCGTGTCAGTTGGCCAAATCGTGGGTCAACATTCTGGTGCTTTCATTGAGAGGACAATTCATTGCTGTTAAGAAAACCGATGGCGAAAGCAGGAAGGAAAACTGGCCAAACTGCCGCCGCTGCACCATCGAATCCACCACCTCCTCCTCCACCCGCAAGCATGGCGGAAGATGAGCCGCAACTGGATTTTGAAGAGGAGGAAATGGACGACGCGACGCTGAAGAGCACCATGGGCGCGTTGCAAGAAGAACTGGCTAGTCTGAGAGCCAATCAAGAGACTGCCGCAGAAGCTATGGCAAGGCAGCAGCAGGAACTTGATCGTCAGCGGGCGGAGTTGAGCGAAAGACAAGCAGAGGTAGATCGCCGCCAGACCGAGGCCATGGCAGCCCTTGAAGCGGCTTTGCTGTTGGCCAGAAATCAGGCCGCGCCTGCCTCGCAGCCTAACCAACCTGAGAATGGGCCACCTCAGAAGAGTCCCAATCCTAGCCCACCAGTCCATCCTTCAAGTCCTCAAATGCCCGAGCAACCTCAAATGCCCCAGGACGACGTCCCACTGGAGCCCGAGGCAAATCCACCATCCCAAGCTGCTCGAGGGAATCCCCCGCAGCAAAGGCAGAATAGGGCCGAGCGACAGCCTCGTAGCCCTAGACGCCGCGAGAATGATGGGCCACCCCAAGCGAACAGAGGTCACTACCCTCCTGGTAACAGGAGGGACTCGGAGTTAGGCTCTGCGGTCCGTGGACCCCCACGGCATGATAATGCAAGGGGACATCGCGACCAGCGCAGGCCACCCTCTAACGCTCGAGGTGCTTCTGCCAGAGACGGGAATAGAGGGAACAGCCAATATTACCACAGCCAATCAAAGTTCAAAGATGGCCACGGCTACAACGAGGCTGACTCAGGCAAGGGCAATGCTGATGAAAGGAACGGGAATAGAGGTAAAGGCAGGAGCCAAATACCTTAAGATGACCAACCAAATAGACAAGATGCTGGGGGGCAACCCAGGCAAAATAATGTCTTCAACCGGCTCGGAGGTAGCGAGCAACGGAGAAGAGAAGAAGATCTAAGAGACATACTCAATGATCGTCGGGAGAAGCATGGTGAGAACATTCCCCCAGCAGTAGAGACCGTAGCTATTCCCACTGTGTTGCAAGCCCAGATAGACGCGCTAAATCAGGCTGTGCAACAGCTGGTCGGAGGAAGGACCTCTTACATCGACCACGATAGGAGAAAGGGCACTCCATTTATCCAAAGAATAGCCAACGCTGAGACTCCCAGCAAGTTCAAAATGCCTACTCTCCCGAACTTTGATGGATACGGGGATCCCGTCTCGCATGTGAATAAGTTTGAAATCCAGATGGACATTCAGAAAGTGTCCGAAGACGCTCGGTGCAGGATCTTTCCTGCAACACTTTCTGAAGCCGCGCAGGAATGGTTCTTTAAGTTCCCACCGGCAAGCATAGTTTCCTGGGAAATGTTCGTAAGGGAGTTCTACGGACAGTTCTACGCAGGTCGTGTCCACCCGACCGAAGCAAACCAACTGGTCGAGATCCGCCAGCAGGATGGGGAATCACTAAAGGATTACATCCAGCGTTTTATGCGAGCGGCAGCCGGAGCAAAGACAGTCGGAGACGAAGGAAAAATGATGGCTATAACCGCGGGAGTAAGGCGCCGTTCGCCCTTCTGGAAAAGTCTTCGTAAGGACGGAGTTAAAACAACCCAAGAGTTCTTGGATCGAGCCGATCGTTACATAAAGCTCGAGGAAGCCATTGCTGACGATGGGAAACCCTCGAACAAGGGTAAAAAGGCCGCCGAACCTTCCAAAGCCGCCAGTGGGTCCAAACCTAATGGCAATGACAAAGGCCATAAAAACGGTAACGGTAATGGCAAAAATGGCGGGAAACGGCCATATAACGAGCCCTCCACCTTCGACAATAAACGTGCCAAGGGTAATCGTTATGAATCTAGGTTCACTAAATACACTGCCCTCATCGAATCTCGAGGAGAGGTTTACCAGGCCACGAGCTCTAGTGTGCCTTACAAGAAACCTGGGCCCATTCGAAAGGACATTTCGAAAAGAGACACCACCAAGTTTTGTCGTTACCATAACGACTACGGCCATGACACCAATGAATGCAACCAGTTAAAAGACGAGATCGAGTTCCTTATAAGACAAGGACACTTGAGAAGGTACGTACGGGCCTCGGGAACTTCCCAACGAGAAGCTCCAGGTGGCAACGAGCAGACGTCTACACGCCAGCGCTCGCCACCATTACAGCCTGCCCCCGTAGCCGGAACGCTCTTAACCATCTGTGGAGGCCCGCACCTCGCGGGAAATAACAGAAAGGCCAGAGAACGATATGCTCGAACTCTACGCCATGACCAGGACATCGAGATGATGACTGTGGAGGACCGCGCGCCAAAAAAGGCACGCTCAGAGGGGTACAGTATAACCTTCTCTGAGGACGATGCCCAGCACGTCCGGTTCCCACATTCCGATCCGCTGGTCGTGGATGTCCAGATGGCCAATATGATAGTAAAAATAGTACTGGTCGATACAGGAAGTTCAGTGAACATCCTGTATAAATCAACACTGGAACGCATGAAATTGTCTGTAAAGGACTTGGAGCCCTGCAATCAAACCATATACGGCTTCTCTGGAGAAGGACTCGCACCAGCCGGGATGATCAAACTCCCAGTAACAACGGGTACAGCGCCTGCCTCGAGGACACTACTCACCTCTTTTGTAGTGGTCGATTGTCCTTCAGCATATAATGCCGTTATTGGAAGACCCATACTGGTTGAGCTGAGGGCCATCACCTCCATGTGGCATCTAGCCATGAAGTTCCCAACGGACGCAGGAGTAGGATGCGTTTTAGGAAACCAAAGGGAGGCCAGAGAATGTTACAACGCCTCAATTACAAAGGCAAAAAGTGGAACGTTGAAGAGTGCCAACCCAGAACGATTGCAGATGACAGAAGACGGTCAAACCCAATCAGGTGGTAAAGTCACCAAATAGGGTGTTGCCCAAAGTGAGGATATAGATTTGGATCCTCGATTTGGGGATTTTGAAGAAAATATAGGACCCATTGAGGACCTAGAAGAGGTCCAACTCGATGAAAAAGATCCAACCAGAGTCGTAAAGGTTGGGAAAAATTTAGAACCTACCACAAAGCAGGCGCTGGTAAGATTCTTGCAAGAGAACCAAGAAGTTTTTGCCTGGTCGCATAAAGACATGGTTGGAATAGACCCTGCAGTAATCAACCATGTCCTGAACATAAACAAAGCCTTTCCACCGGTGCAACAGAAAAGAAGGCTGCTCGATAAAGATAGATCAAAGGCCTTAAAAGAAGAAGTCGAAAGACTTAAAGAAAATGGGTTCATCAGGGTAGCGTTTTATCCGTCGTGGGTCTCAAATCCGGTGCTGGTCCCCAAGCCAAACGGCAAGTGGCGGACCTGTGTGGATTTTACAGACCTCAATAAGGCCTGCCCAAAAGACTGCTTCCCACTCCCGAGGATCGACCAGCTAGTCGATGCAACTGCAGGACATGAGATCCTCTCGTTCATGGATGCATATTCAGGTTACAACCAAATCAGCATGCACCCCCTTGACGAGGATCACACCAGCTTTCGGACCGATACGGGCTTGTATTGTTACAGAGTAATGCCCTTCGGACTGAAAAACGCAGGTGCGACTTACCAACGACTGGTCAACCACATGTTCAAAGAGCTAATTGGGATAAGCATGGAGGTATATGTGGATGACATGCTCGTAAAGTCCAAAAATGCAGAAGGACATGTGAGGGATTTGCAGAAATGCTTTGACGTGCTAAACAAGTATCAGATGAAATTAAACCCCCTCAAATGTTCCTTTGGAGTCGGATCGGGAAAGTTTTTGGGGTTCATAGTAAATTCAAGAGGAATCGAGGCCAACCCTGACAAAATAAAAGCCCTGATCGACATGAGGTCGCCAAAGAAAATCAAGGATGTACAAAGCCTGACCTGAAGGATCGCTGCCCTGAGCAGATTCATTTCAAAATCAACTGACAAGTGCGTTCCATTCTTCAATCTACTCAGGGGAAATAAGAAGTTTGAATGGACGGAAGATTGCGAGCAAGCATTCCAGACCTTAAAGACTCATATGTCGCAACCTCCCATCCTATCAAAACCAATCGAAGGAGAGACTTTGTATATTTATCTGGCGATTACCGAAGTTGCTGCTAGTGCGGTACTAATACGTGAGGAAGAAGGTGTACATAAAGCTGTTTATTACGTCAGTAAAAGGCTCATCGGTGCGGAATTAAAATATCCTCCGATCGAAAGATTAGCATATTGCCTAATTCTAGCCTCCAGAAAGTTGCGTCCGTACTTCCAAGCTCATCCTATCACAGTTCTGACCGACCAGCCCCTTTGGCAAGTCCTCCAAAAACCGGAGGCGGCTGGTCGACTGTTAAAATGGGCGGTCGAATTAGGACAGCTCGACGTAACTTATTCACCACGAGCAGCAATAAAAGGGCAAGTCTTGGCCGATTTTATTGCGGAGTTCACCGAACTCCCCAACAACGAGGTGTGCGAACAGCCTGAAGCGTCCACGCCTCAAGACAAGACTCCTTCATGGAAGCTATTCACGGATGGATCATCTAATGAATCTCACGCTGGAGCGGGAGTGATATTGATAACGCCCGAAGGGCATCGATTTCACTGCGCAATCAGGTTTGACTTCGCAGCGTCAAACAATGAAGCGGAATACGAGGCACTCCTCGCTGGGCTGAGAATGGCCAGGGATATGAATATAAAAGCGCTCGATGTTCACAGCGACTCTCAATTGGTCGTGAATCAAGTCCTGGGAGAATATCAAGCGCGAGGATTAAAGATGATGGCTTACCTCAACAAAATGAAAGATTTGCTAGCACAGTTTACAAAGTACACCCTCTAGCAGATTCCGCGAGACCAGAATTCGAATGCAGACGCCTTGGCCAAACTCGCAAGTGCTAAAGATGCTGACGCCTTGAATATAGTCCCAGTAGAGAGATTAATTGAACCAAGCATTGATGCGGCCGAAGCCAGCATGGAAATTCGTATGGAAGATACATGGATGGCGCCTTACCTGGAGTACCTGACAAATGGGACATTGCCAGCAGATAGAAACAAAGCTAGAACCCTGCAAAGGCAAGCTGCTAGATACATACTGCTCGACGGTGTTATGTACCGAAGAGGATATTCAATGCCACTGCTCAGGTGCATTACATCAGAAAAAGCCAAGGAACTCATGAAAGAGGTGCATGAAGGCTTCTGCGGAGATCACGCTGGGGGGCAGAGCTTGGCGAAAAAAGTTCTCCGACAAGGCTACTTCTGTTGGGTTTTATGCCCTTATAAAACCATGTCGGACATGTAGCATGATTTCATATTATCAATAAAAGTAGTAGAAATCATTTAGTTTGACAACCGTGTTGCTTGCTTATTTTATTACATGATTATTGATATAATACAAACATTTATAAAATCCCGAACATATGGATAGTTACAATTATAGTGACTAGGTCACAGTGGATTATAGTTGTAATTATATGTTCAAAAGAACGAGTCCTAAGATTAGATCAGTGCATTGGATTTTCACTGATTAGGAAATCTACGATATGATCTACTTACACATTCAGGGTGTGATGTATTGTCCAAGGCATCGACCAAGTAGATAAGATCGGATGTATTTAGTTACATCGGACTAGGACCGATATTGATTGATAAATAAGTATCGTTGTTATCAAATCTAATCAATGTCACAACGTTGACCATATATTAAGCCGATCTTAATTCTGAGTGATAATATTCTGCTAATTATATTATTTAAATCTTTTGACTTGTTCGTTACCAGCTTACCCTACGGTCTAGCCCATACTTACATCTTGGAGATTTATTAGTGTAATTGAGTGGGAGTATTATTCATAGATACGAAATCTATAACTTCTGTATGAGAAGTGAAAAGATGATTTCCTTAATTGTTTTGTTCAAAAGGTTAAATGATTGAGATCTCATTTCTGTGATTAAGTTCACGGAAATATCATTTATAAGGAACTTAGTGGGAGTTAAGGATAAAATACTGATGAGGGGTAAAACGGTAATTTGCACCCAGCTCGTTAGTAAGTCATCGATAGAGGATTGACTGATTGTAATGGTTATAACAATGGATAACGTATTTATGGTTTTGAAAATACGTTCTATGAATTCAAGAGTTCAATTCCGAGTCTATAGTGGAGTCACGAGGAATTAATAAGGTAGTGAAATTATTCGTAAATAAATTCACGGTAACTTGTTGGAGCTTGATTTCATGGATCCATGGTCCCCGCATCACCTTTGAGTAAATCATCTAGAATGTCTCAATTAATTGATTTAATTATCAATTAGGATTTTTAAAGTTGACTAGGTCAATTTTGGAAAATTTACAAAGATATGAGATTTAGAGAATAAAAGAGAATATTTGGGTAAATTTATTAATATTGATAAATTGGTATCAATATAAATAAATAAAATTAAATCAAGTTTCAAATTATAATTAGTTAATTTGAATAAGGATTTAATTAATTAATTAAAAAAAATAATAAAAGGTTTTGAATTTAAGCCCAGTTGGGATTTAAATTCAAAATAAAGAGATTGGGCCCAAGTTCATTTATGGCAGCCCAAGGCTTTTAGTTTTGTTTATTATTTTTTAATTAATTTAAATTTAAATAAATCCCATTAAGTTGCCTATATAAGGAATATGATATCTAGGGTTTTTAGTAGCAAGTTAGTCTCAGTTGATTTGGGTAAGTGAAAACCTAGACACTCTAATCCTTTCTTAGCCACAATCTCTTCTTCTTTTCTAGATCTCTATCTCATGTGTTGAGAGCCAGCCCACACTAGTTCTAGGTTGATCAAAGGCTTGGTGAGGAAGACTGTGTTGCTGATCTTGTTCAATCTCTTAATAATACTCTGCTACAGAATGGAATCAAGGGTTAGAGAGATTGAAGGATGGAGTTGTTCCAGTTCCGCTGCGTAATGTAAGTTTTTACTTTACTTTGTATTTGTATCAATTTCATAGGAGCATGTTCTAGGAATTTGCATGTTTGTGTTGATAATATGTAAATTGCATGAAAATAAATAAAGATCCTGCAATTAGTTTTTCCTACAACTTCTGGCCAACAATGAATGAGGATTCAATGGAGTACGTACGAAGATGTGATAAATGTCAAAGGTTCTCCAAAATCCCACGAACAGCTCCAAACGAACTAAAGCAGATGCAGAGCCCGTGGCCTTTCGCAATATGGGGAATAGACTTGATTGGATCACTGCCAACAGGAAAAGGAGGAGTAAAGTACGCAGTTGTGGCAGTTGATTACTTCACAAAATGGGTCGAAGCTGAACCACTCGCAACCATAACGACCAAGAAAGTTCTCGACTTTGTCATCAAGAACATTGTGTGCCGCTATGGTTTGCCCAGAAAGATAGTATCAGACAACGGGACCCAATTTGATAGCGACTTGTTCACTGATTTCTGCGAAAGGCATGGGATAATTAAGAGCTTTTCTTCAGTCGCACACCCCCAAGCGAATGGGCAAGTCGAAGCTGTAAACAAAACCCTCAAGGACACCCTGAAGAAAAGACTTGAAGAAGCTAAAGGAGCATGGCCAGAGCAACTACCCGAAGTCCTCTGGTCGTATAGAACATCTCATCGAACAGCCATAGGACGTACCCCATTTTCCTTAGCTTATGGGTATGAGGCCATGTTACCCGTCGAGATAGATCCCCCCTCACATCGGCGTTTAACGTACGATCAAGACCAAAACAGCCAGCTAATGCTGGAGTCCTTAGACTCAATTGACGAGATAAGAGAAAAATCTCAACTCCGAGTTGCTGCTTATCAACAAAAATTCGCCCGGTACTTTAACTCCAAAGTTAAAGAAAGAAGATTCAACGTCGGAGACTTGGTGTTACGACGAATTTTCTTGAATACCCGCGACCCCACAGCTGGAGTGCTCGGACCTAACTGGGAAGGGCCTTACCAAATTGAAGAAGTCCTTCACCCAGGCACCTATAAACTTGCGCGTTTAAACGGAGATCTCGTTCCACGCTATTGGAATGGAGAACACCTGCGCAAGTATTATCAATGAACAGCCCTTCTTAAAGGACTAGCTTGTTTAAATTTTCTTTTACAAGTTTTGCAAAGAGGGTTAGCCACGTTGTGTGGCTAACTGCTCGTATATGTAAGATTCTATTTCATAATCGCTCGTAAAGACATGATTAGTCCATTTTTAATACGAAATTATAAGGGACTGTGCTCAGCCAGTCGTTCTTGCCAACCTTTGTGAATTTACATTTGCAAGTATTTGTTCATTACGTGTGTTGTTTTGCTGTATTACAAGTATCATTTTTCCGCACGAACAGGAATGTTCGGACAGGCCATGGTCAAGGCAAGTGACCAAGGACCTAAAGCTCCTCGATCACTTGGGGGGCATATAAGGCACATCGATAGCAAAGCATACTCTCAAGGTATGTAAACACATGAACAAAATGAGTGAAAGCATGCTTCAAGTACTTAGAGTATTTTTTCAAAATATATGTTTTGTTAAATCATGCCAAAGTACTATGCTAAGTTCGGTCATACGGACAAACGTTATAATAAGTAAAAATATTATAGCACCAAGAGTTAAGCTTTTACACCGCAAGCATTGCTGCTTGGATGTAACTGTTCAAACAAAAAGATTTACTGCCCGTGCAGCAAAGTTAAAAAGAAACTATTGTCTTTACATCATGACCCGTGGGTCGCATGTTCAAAAAAGAAAGATAGTTAAATAAATTAAGAAGCATGGGGGGCAGGAGGGTCCTGGGCAACAACCTGATCAGTCACTTCCTCGATGGTTTCTTCTTCCAAACCAATGACGCTTGGGGTTGTAGGAGTCGCAGCTCTTGCCTCCTCATCAGCCAGTTGAGAAGCGCACCGGGCCAACTCCGCAGCTCTGACTTCCTCCGAAAGGTAACTAAAGTCAGCACCCTGATTGTGTTTCCAGAAGTTATAGAAACATCGGAGTGTCGTCCTTTTGTACTTTTCCAGATTCTTGGAGTTGTCAAGCTCCAGCTGCTGCACCTTGCCCTCGAGAGTGGCAATAGTCTCGTCCTTAGACTTGACTACCCCCTCCAGATGCTTGATTTCGCGGAGATGAGTTTTGTTGTACGACCGATACTCTTCCCTCAGCTTAACCGCTGCATCTTTAACAGCTTCAACCGCGGACAGTTTGGTTACCGCTGCATCCCTCTCTCGGACCACCGTCTCCAACTCCTTAGCATGTTTGGCTTCAGCAGCCGAAAGCTCCTCGGCCGCCTTCATCTGATGCTTCTCGAGAACTTTAGCCTCAATCTGCTCAAAGTAGGCCTGGGCTCGGGTACGAGCAGTAATGGCAGAAAGTAAGGCCTGTAAACAAAAGAAAAAGAAGTCAAGACTTATCCCGAGGTCTGAAAAAACAAAGACTCGAGGAATAAAAAGATACTTACGCTGGAGATCTCGTTCAGAGCCCTGTTCAGGATCTGGTCGACTGGTAGCTCTTCAGCCTGGATCATGGCGGTCCCAATACGCTCACCTTTGCCTATGCGTTCAATTCGGTCCTTGGCGGATCGGATGGCACGGCTCACGAGCCTGGCCCCATGGGCCTCTTCGCGAGAAAGCTGCTCCCTAGCAGGCGCAGGTGAAGGGTTGGATCGAGTAGGAGTATTTTGCTGTTCAGAAGGAGCTGGAGGAGGAGTGGGAGTTCGCCCAGTTGGCGCAGGACTTCGCCCAGTTGGTGTACCCTGAGTAAGGTCCTCTGGTCGATTCTTCTTAGCTGAAGGACCTTGACTGGTTTCACCAGTCCGCTTCTTTGACCTCCGTTGAAGTTGAGGGATTTCCTCTTCCTCTTCAGCCTGGTACATGTCAAAAATATTGGGAGTCGACATTTCTGCACGAAAATAAGTACAAAAGGTTAGTAAAGGAAGAGAAAGGTGAAGGTAAGTAATACAACAGAAAGAAGATAATAAAGTGAATACCAGAGCTACAACTACTGGTCGCTATACTATTGACTCTATTAATCATATACTCATTTTCTAGCACGAAGAAGTTTGGCCCTAGATTGGGCGAATTGTAAAGTTACCATCTCCGTCAAACATATGACAAGGGATTGGCAAATCATTTAAAAGCGAAATAACGTTACCATTGTCATCAGAAGACACCTCCAAGTCAACGACAGTATCTGTGGCCTTTTCTTTCCCCTTGCCTTGGGGAGCAGAAGGCCTTTCTGCAGAAGGACTGCCTGTGGGTTCCCTGATCGTAACTCCTGTGGGCCTCCTCCTAGGGGAGGGCACAGGAGGTTGCTGCTCGGGAACCCCCTCGGCAGTAGGATCGTCCGCTACGGACCCTCTATTTTCATGGCGAGGAGCCAGAAGGCCAGAAGACCTCAAGTTCTTTTCTAGTGTCAGGGTTTTGACACATTTGGCTGCAGCAGACATCTTGGCCAGGGTGTTAGACCTCGACACCATGTCTGATGTCGGGGTCGGACGTAACCAAGGGCCTGAAAAGCAGATCAAGTTTGAGAGATGATGAAAGGAAATACTCCGTGATAAAAATATCGACCAAGACAAAGATAAATTTATACCTCCTCTCGCGAAGGCCAAGTTGCTACTGGCTATATCCGGAGTAAAGAAATACTCCTTGTTGTAATGCCCCACGTTCGATATATGGGTAGTGCCACTCAAAAACGTCCGGCCGGTTTCCTGGTGACAGAAGTGAAAAAAGCCCGTTCCGTTGTGTTGAGGATTGGACTTGAGGTCAAAGAGGTAGTTAACCTCATGAGGTGAAGGTTCTGGCCATTTGTTAAGTTTGTAAAGGACATAGAGTGCAGCCAACATCCTATATCCGTTAGGAGTTATTTGAAAGGGAGCGACGCCGAAATAATTGGCCACCCCCACAAAGAAAGGATGAAGAGGGAGATAAGCCCCCGCTTCAATATGATACCGGGACCAGGCACTGTTCGCTCCTCCTGGACGGTTAGCCCTCTGGTCCGCAGTAGGGCGAGTAATGGTTACCCCCGTTAGGGGGTATTTTCTGAAGCAGTTGGCGACCATCCGAGGGCTCATCGAACTGGCTGGGGGAGTATACCACTCGACATCAGGCGGATTCCGATGGCGAGGACGAGCCCTAGTTTGGATATTAGGGTCAGGAACAAGATTCTCTCGACCACTGGTCGAGGGAGCCCCCGCCTGCGAATCAGGCTGGGCAGGAGAAGAAGGGTTACTTTCAAACCCGGGCCTTTTCTTGCCAGAAGATTTTGAACGAGCCATTGGAGGAGAAGGGTGCGGCCTGGAAGAAGTTCGTGAGAAAGGTATCTGGTAGACGCGGTCAGCTGGTTGATCTTCTCCCTCGAGCAGTTGGGCGAGGAGGTCGTCGTCGATGGGTCTCTCACCTCCCCACAAATCTGGCATTAAAATCTGCAAACAGAAGAATGGGGAGGCGAGGTCAGAGGAGTCTAGAAGGCTTTCAGAATAACACTGGTCGAATATAAAAGCTAAAGCCTTTATATAACAACATTCTAACAAGAAACTGAATCTTTCTGTGCGAACAGTTTAAGAAGCGGATCAAAGGGTGAAAGTGGAAAGTTTTCTTGAAATAGCTTTTCCAACTCCTCTTAGGGAAAAAATATATATATATATTTTCAACTGGCTTAAAAATCGAAATACTACTTCGATTTTACGTCCTAAAAAGCACTGATCCTGGGTCTTAAACTTACTCATAAGCCTACTCTGTCTACAAAAATATCCTATTTGCAGGCGTTCAAAAACTAAAAAGCGAGAGACTCAAACAGTGCACCACAAAAAATTAGAAGCATGGAGTTTAAAAAAACTTACCAAGGAAAATGGTCGTAGAGATGGAAATGAGAGCTTCGGAAGTCAAGGAGCCCACCGTCTGAGTCTAAAAAGCACAAAGGAAAGTTCGCCGGAGAAAGTAAAGCTATGGTTTTTAGAATTTTTCAGCAGAGTAGGGGCGTGCGTGAAAAGGAAAGAAATGGCTCTGATGATCTTATATAAGTTTGTCTCTGATATTCAAAAGGCGTGATCATTAGGTTCCCCTTTTCGAAGTATGGGGAAACGTGATAGCCGTCAAAATTGTTTCTAGGAAACTGAAAAGTCCTGAATAGACAGGAGTGGGTTGCTTTTTTCAAGGACGCACGAAGGGTTCTGACACGTCAGGAGGCATTACCGAAGAGTCATTCGTTCAAAGTTTATTTACTGTTCGTAGTAAATAAACTTTGGGGGGCAAATGTTATCAGGTAAATCAGCATTTGTGACGTGGCAAATAAATTCTTGATACGTGGCTGACACCTGGAAGCATCTGCTAGAGTATCGACCAGGAGACACACCAGAAGCATGACAAGCCTATCTATACCGCGACCAGTCTGGTCGGTGGTTCCACTAGCATAACGACATTTATGGGAAGATCTTTGTAAATCCCGAAATTATCTCATGCAATCTTCCGAGTATCCCACTATTCAGGGGATAATATCTGCAACAAATAATCTGTAACCCTCCTTGAGCCTATAAATAGCAAGAAATAGCTCAAGGTGGAGGGGACTTCTGGGGGAACGAGAGAGAAAAGGGGAGAAAGATAGAATTTCTGCCAAAAACACTTGTATTGTTTTGAGTGAAGTGCTGAAACTCATTGAACCCGAGTTCTCTGATCACACTTCTGATTTCATATCAATATAATTCTAAGTGGACGTAGGTCATTACCAGATCCTGGGGCCGAACCACTATAAGCTGTGTTTTCTTTACTTTCGTCATTATATTACTTTCTTTATATTTGTTCATATCATTCATATTTTGACTCCGTGTCAGTTGGCCAAATCGTGGGTCAACAGTGTTGTTGGGTAAAATACAGACGTATGTGGTTTTGGTAAGAGTTGTTTTCCATAAGCTCTCTCTTGCATTGTTTTCTAATATTATTTTGTGTAGATCGTGAGATATTCAAGGATGAACATTGGAGACTCAATGTCAGGTATGTTTCATCTCTATATATTCAATTCAATGTTCTAAATAAAATGTGTTCCTGGATTGTTGTATGAGCATGTAATGTTGATTTGAATCTGAATTATGGATTTAATGCTCATAATATCGTTTTACAATTTATCAATTGGTATCAGAGACAGGTTATTTGATTTTAGGGCTTGAAATTTTGATATATACCCAATTTTTCAAAATCTAATTTTTCACATGAAATTTCGAATATCATTGTTGGGATATGTAGAAAATTAGTATATTAATCATCAATGGGTTCAGACCATTTTTTGACAAAATTTTGGGGAGTTTTTTGAGTGTTTTTCGGCCATGGATACCCATTTTTTTTCCAAAAAACTTTCATAGATAAATGTATATATGTTTGTTGGTTTTGAGAGTTTTTTAATCCAAATGGAGGCCGGAAAGTGATAGAGGATGAGACGTGGAGCAAAACCCCTCAAACGGAGTCCGTTTTGGTGGCCACCAGAGATGGCCTATCCGACCGGGTCACGAACCGGGTCGCGTAGACCCGAGTAGTAGACCCACCGGTCAAATTTGGGTGATAGGGACGATAAAAACGACATGTCGTTCGTACGGACATGAGCTCCTTCAGCGTTGAATTTTTGTATAAAAATGACACGTCATTTTGGCATGTGAGGGTCGTTTTTATAGTGACAAACGACAAGTCGTTTTTTGGTAAACTACAAGTCATTTTTGGTAAACTACATGTCGTTTTCGGAAACGTTTTTTAAAAAAAAAAAAACTTTTTTTTTGGGCGCGTGAGGGGTCTTTTTTGGCCAAATTTTTACCATTTCACTCCTATTCTCATATCCTACTATTTGTATATGTTTATGCACAAGATTAATCGATGAATTGTATTCATAATTGTATTTGTATTTAATCTTTTGTGGCATGAATCTTATTATATATTGTCAACAATTATTGTTTATTTTCTTGCCTGCCGTAAGAATAAGCATGTGAATTGTTTAGTAAAGAGGAACATTTAAATAATTATTTATTTAAATTTTGTGTTTTTTCCTCCAAAATTACATTAAGATCTATATAAGTAATTAATTATCCTATCGATAATAATTGCTTGGTAATGATGCTTAATATGGTGAAGAAAATTTATTAAACATTATGAATCACAATTTATCTATCCTTTCGATAGTAAATTAATGTTTTTGATTATAATGTTTAATAGATTGTTCTTACCTGTGTATGAGTTCTATTTTGTATGTTTGTCTAAGAACTCTAGCATACATAATGATCATTTGTTATTTTGCGATCATATATTGATGAGAAAAGAGCACAAATGACATGGTTTATCATAACATGTATTTAATAGTTATTGCTTTTTTTTCTCATTCAGCTGTAAGCATTCCTAGATCTCCTGCCGTCTTGACGCTGAATGCAACCAACCACAAGCAGTGGATTGAAAATATCACGATGAACTTGACCTTCATGAAAATGGACTTGGCCTTGAGAATTGATGAACCATCTAAGCCTGTTGATGATGCTACTGAGAAGGTTAAGAAATCTTACGAGGACTGGGAACACTCCAATCTTTGTTGCTTGATGCTTATGAGATATCACATGGACGAATCCATTCGTGATAGTATTCCCAAGTCTGAAAATGCAAAGGATTTTCTTGCTGCCATTAAGGAAAAGTATAAGAAATTCTCAAAGAATGAGAAGAATGAACACTTGAACATGCTGCATCACACTGTTTACGATGGTTCAGGTGACATTAGGGCCCACATTGACAAGCTCATGGGCCACTATCATAAACTTAAGGCCATGGATATGGACCTTGGTCAGGATTACATGGTGTGGTTGGTGATGGAGAACATTCCATCTCAGTTTGATGCGATCAGATCAAGCTATAATGCTCAGAAAGAGCAATGGACTGTTGGGGAGATGTCTACTATTCTTGCCAAGGAAGAGGAGGACATGAGAAAAGGTAGGGCAAGAAGTATCTCCAT
The DNA here is from genome assembly GCF_963169125.1 of Humulus lupulus. NCBI lineage: Eukaryota > Viridiplantae > Streptophyta > Magnoliopsida > Rosales > Cannabaceae > Humulus > Humulus lupulus. The sequence goes on along the minus strand of NC_084800.1, from coordinate 69,592,967 downwards.
GGTGACGAACCCAAACAATCCTCACAAGAGAAAGTTCACTTCCAACAACTCTAGTGACCAAAAGCATCCTAAGAAGAAAGCCAACCATCCTAAGGGAAATGGGCAAGCTAGCTCATCTTCAACTGGTCATAAGAATGAGTTTTTCAAAGGGAAGTGCAACTTTTGTCAATGCTTTGGGCATAAGAAAGCTGATTGTCGAAAGCTTAAAGCTCACTTAGAGAAGAAAGGTAATTGTCTTGTGATGGTTTGTTTAGAGTCCAATATTATTGATGTGCCCTTAAACACTTGGTGGTTAGATACTGGAGCTACAATTCATGTTACAAATTCCTTGCAGGCAGTGACAAACCGAAGAAGACCGAGTAGGTTGGAGGAGCATGTATACATGGGAGACGATACTAAAGTCAGAGTTGAATTTTTTGGGACTGTTAGACTGCAGCTAAATACTGGGCATTTTTTGGAGTTGCATGATGTTGCTTATTTACCCTCTATTAGGAGGAATTTGATTTCTGTATCTATTTTGGATAGACTAGGTTATAGTCTTCATTTTGGAACTGGAAAACTAACTTTGTATTGTGACTCTATGTTGGTTGGAAATGGAACTTTATGTCGAAACTTATATAAGCTTGATTTACATGATGTTGTTCCTGTTACTTCTACTTCTTCTTGTTCTTCTTCTCTTAATGCTATTGTTGGGTCAAAACGTGCAAGATCAGATTTGAAATCTTCTATGCTTTGGCATAAACGTTTAGGCCATATTTCTAGAGATAGAATGGAGAGATTGGTGAAGGATGGTGTACTTCAGGATCTTGATTTCACTGCCTGTGTTGATTGTATAAAAGGAAAGTTGACTGACAAGGTTAGAAAGAGCAAGTCAGACAGGTGCACAGATGTATTGGAGACTATTCATACTGATATTTGTGGGCCTTTTGTTCCACCTGCTATGGGTGGTTATAGATACTTTATCACCTTTATTGATGATTTTTCCCGATATGGTCACGTTGAGCTCATTTGTGAAAAATCTGAATCTTTGGATGCTTTTAAGATTTTCAAGACGAATGTTGAGCTTCAAAAGGGAAAGAAGATTAAAACTGTCAACTCTGATAGAGGTGGAGAGTATTATGGACGTTATGATGAAACTGGAAGGAACCCCGGGCCTTTTGCCAAATACTTGCAGGAATGTGGTATTGATGCAAGATATACAATGCCAGGGACACCCCAACAAAATGGAATCGCTGAAAGGAGAAATCACACACTTCTTGACATGGTGCGCTGTATGTTGATTCATTCTAGTTTGCCAGAGTTTTTATGGGGTGAGGCATTAAAGACTGCAGCTTATATCTTGAATCAAGTGCCCAGCAAGTCTATCCCAAAGACGGCTTATGAGCTATGGTCAAGTAAGAAACCAAGCTTGCGTCATTTTCATGTTTGGGGTTGCAAAGCAGAAGTGAGGCCCTATAATCCACAGTCTAAGAAACTTGATCCGAAGACCATTAGTGGCTATTTTGTGGGCTACACCATTGGATCAAGGGGTTCAAGATTTTATTGCCCATCTCACACCACTAGGGTTATAGAATCAGATAGGGCTGTCTATTTTGAGGATGAATTTGGTTCAAGTCAAGGGTCAAGAGAAATTTTTTTCAGGGAAGAACGCATTTTTCTCCCTGTACCTGTCGCTTCCGCTCCTATTGATGACTCTGTGATTGAACAGATTCCGGCAGAAACTCATGATGAACCTCAAAATCAAGAACAAGGTGAAAATCTTGATATTGGGGATGATGAAGCTATGGTGAGAAGATCACAGAGAACCCGCAGGTCTGCTATTCCTAATGACTACCTTGTCTATTTACAGGAACATGAGTTTGATGTGGGAGACACTTTTGAGCTAGTTACCTATCAAGAGGCTATGAATAGTCCTCAATCTGTATTGTGGATGGATGCGATGAAAGATGAGTTGAATTCTATGTCACAAAATGAAGTTTGGGAGTTGGTTGAATTACCCAAAGGTTGCAGACCCATTGGATGCAAATGGGTGTATAAGATCAAACGTGACTCGAATGGGCAAGTGGAAAGGTATAAGGCTAGGATTGTGGCTAAAGGCTATATCCAGAGAGAGGGTATTGATTTCAAAGAAACATTTTCACCTGTTTCCACTAAAGATTCGTTGCAAATTATTATGGCTATAGTTGCTCATTTTGATCTAGAACTCAATCAAATGGATGTGAGGACTGCCTTCTTGAATGGAGATTTATTTGAAGATGTTTACATGACTCAACCTATTGGTTTTGAGAAGTCTGGCAAAGAACACATGGTTTGCAAGCTCAAAAAGTCTATCTATGGGCTTAAACAAGCATCAAGGCAGTGGCATCTCAAGTTCGATATGATTGTCGCTGCAAATGGCTTCAAGGAGAATGTAGTAGATCAATGTATATACATGAAGGTCAGTGGGAGCAGCTTCATTTTTCTAGTATTGTATGTTGACGACATCCTGCTTGCATATAATAATTCTGATCTGTTTTCTGAGACAAAACAACTTTTGTTTAGCCATTTTGATATGAAGGATCTTGGTGAGGCTTCCTATGTAATTGGGATTCAGATTCTTCGGGATAGGGCTAATGGTATTCTTCGTTTGTCTCAGAAGACTTACATTGATCGGATCTTGAAAAGATTCAATATGCATGCATGTTCTCCTGGGAAGGCACCCATAGTGAAGGGTGATAAGTTCTCAAAGGCCCAATGTCCACAAAATGATAAAGAGAGAGATGAAATGAAAGTCATTCCTTATGCGTCATTGGTTGGTAGCTTGATGTATGCTCAAGTATGCACACGTCCTGATATTGCTTTTGTTGACAGCGTGTTGGGTAGATACTTGAGTGATCCTGGTCTTAGCCATTGGAAAGCGGCTAAGAAAGTCATGAGGTATCTACAGGGTACAAAGGATCATATGTTGACTTATCGGCGAGCTGACACTCTTGATATAGTTGGGTTCAGTGACGCCGATTATGCAGGATGCGTGGATGATAAAAAGTCCACTTCAGGCTACATTTATATGATGGCTGGAGGAGCTGTTTCATGGAAAAGTGTCAAGCAGACACTCACAGCTTCTTCTACGATGGAGGCAGAATATATGGCGTGTTATGAGGCTACTTGTCAAGCAATATGGCTGCAGAATTTCATTTCAGCATTGAATGTTGTAGACTCTATTTCGAGGCCGCTGAAATTGTATTGTGATAACTCCGCAGCAGTAGCTTTCTCTAAGAACACTAGGAGTACTTCTCGCTCAAAGCATATTGATATAAAGTACTATTTTGTTAAAGAGAAAGTCGCTGAGTCCCTCATTTCTATTGAGTACACGCCTACCACTAGCATGTTGGCAGACCCACTAACGAAAGGCTTACCAATATGTGTGTTTTCAGAACACGTTGCCCGAATGGGATTGTCAGGAGCCTAGCTTGTTGAGCTCAGTGGGAGTTTTGTTATTTATGTATTGAACATGCTAGTATTTTGTATGGATTGCTTATAGCTTGTGTTTTATTCTGAACATGCATAATGATAATTGAAGCCACTTCTTCTTGTTGCTATTACGTATATATGTTTATATATGTATATACTATTTTTCAACGAAGTGACAGGTACGAAAGAAGATGAATGCGCATAGTCTCAATCAATTGTATCTCATGCATGTTTGGTTTGATAGTTAATGGTTGTTATGATATTTAAATGTCTACAGGCCCAAGTCATATGTAATATTTGTATCCTATCGGTATAATATTATGTATGATTTATTTGATTGCCATATATGTGTTAGACAATATTATGGTGGTTTGATTATATTGTCCAAGTGGGAGAATGTTAGAATTTTATATGGACTAATATAATTACAAACATAATTCCATTATCACAATCATTTTCTAGAGTGCCTACGAATAGTTAAAGACTATAATGGGATGGTTAATATTAATCTAATTGCAATTGAGGCACATGGTAGCACCCTAAAGACTATAGGTTGACCCATTAAACCATAGTCCACCATATCTAATAATATAAGCCCAATATGCCCAATATACCCCTTAGGGTAAGAAGGCATACGAGACATATATATAGAACATATGTGTTGTTGGGTAAAATACAGACGTATGTGGTTTTGGTAAGGGTTGCTTTCCATAAGCTCTCTCTTGCATTGTTTTCTAATATTGTTTTGTGTAGATCGTGAGATATTCAAGGATGAACATTGGAGACTCAATGTCAGGTATGCTTCATCTCTATATATTCAATTCAATGCTCTAAATAAAATGTGTTCCTGGATTGTTGTATGAGCATGTAATGTTGATTTGAATCTGAGTTATGGATTTAATGCTCATAATATCGTTTTACAATTTATCATATTAATTCTAGAAATCTCTTTGTTTCTAAAATTCTCCTTTATGTTTTAAATTGATTCCTTCTTGAATCAAATATTGCAAATAGTAACTTTAGACACCAAGCATGTCTAGATTTATCCATTCTATACACATATAGCCAATGTGATTTAGAATGTGGAATTCCAAATCACCTATTTTGATAGAATGACCAAATTAATCAATTAATTAACAACAAAATAAATTGATTAACTTTGGAGCATCACCCCCACATTTCTCATATAGTGACAATAAAATATCACTTTAACATAGAAATCTCTTCATTTCTAATAAGTCATTTATCCTCCAAGATAAATCTAGACCTATGATTCTCAAAGTTCATCGTGAGTCCTTAAGCTTCATGATAAACACTCAATAGATCAAGATAAAAAACCTCATTGTTTATCTTGATTCATTTACTTGCTAAAGCAAGGCACACTTATTTTAAAGTAACTTTTACTTTTAGTTGTCTAAATAATCTCAAAATCACTTAAACAACTTTTGTGTATTTTCTAAGAGTCTCTTTGAGATTCTTTTGAAAACATCAATTTGACATCCATTGATTTTCTCATCAAACTCAAAATGAAAATGTCAATTTTTTAAACACTTTAAATCAAAGAAGATAAACCCTCATTGATTTATTTAAACACTTTGATTTCTTATGTTTTGTTTAAAATTATCTCCTCATCGAGATTAATTTAAACATATCACCATCTTTAACCAAAATGAATAAAGTTCTCTTTTATTCACCTTTGGTGTAAAGATTCAAAATTGCTTCTCCAATTTTGTAATGTCTCCTCATTGAGATATTCAATATTTAAGAATTATTGTCACTAAATAATTCTCAAATATTTTCTCTTTTGACCATTCTTTAGACTATAAATCTATTGAGTAAATATGTCATCCCATAATTTTTTAATCCACTTTGATCCATTTTCTTGCAATGGCAAGACACAACCATTAAAAGATGTAACCCCCTTAGGTTCATCTTTTCTTATCTCATAAAGTGAGATGGTAAACACTTAAATGGGAAATTTCATTTCTCAAATAATTCCTTTTATTTACCAAATAAATGGTAACTCATCACATTGCAATAATATAGGATAAACATATTAACATCTCACAAATGTTTGCATGATTATATTTCAACATAATTTCACATTGTTGTCAATATATATGACTTATATCATACTAATATGGCTCTTTATTAATATGAAAACATGAATTACAAATATCATACACACATGATTTCACATTTCTATTGATTCACAAAATCATTATATTTATACATGTCATATAAAACTCATAGTTGTCATTTTAATAATTTCCTATTAACACATTATATGACATGCTAGCATATTTCCCAATAATCTACTAGATTATTTACACATTGATCACATATCATAAAACTCAAGATATTAAATTATCTTCTAATCTAACCACTAAAAACAAAAGAGATTAGAAAACAATGAATCTCATTTATAACATTTTATTCTTCTCATTTCTATCACTATAAGAAAACCATTAGATCTTCTAAGAAAACCAAAGAAGAACATTACCTTATCTTACCATCTTTTCAAAGTTGGATCCTCATATGATCTCCATGGTTTCTCCATCCATTGAAAAGGTTAATAAGCTTTTGATTGTTAGAGAATATATATTATTGCTCAATGGAATTATGGAAAAACCAAATACAACTCTATGTAAAAATACAATGGACAATATAATATTGATTAAATAAATATTACAACTCAATTGCTCAAAATACAAGTAAATAGAAAGATGTAGAAGAAGAAGATTACAAACTCAATACTATAACAATACAAGTAAATAAGATCAACAAGATCAAAAGAATGAAAACACAAACTCTCACAGAACCAAAGTGTAGAGTAGTGGGGATCACCAACTTGAACAAGGTTTAAGACCTTTGTCCAAAAGCTTATTTCCCCCTATTATCTAAGCACTAAGGGATCTCTCTAGGAAATAGTTCTCTGGAATTATCAAGCCTTTTGGTGTATTTTTCAGCCAAGTGCTTTGTGGATGAAAAATGGTGTGTTTTACAAGTGAGCATTAGGCTCCTATTTATAGAGTTTTGAGACACCCTTTGAATTTCAAATTCCACCAACCCCCATGGCTGTTACCAATGATTAATTGGATGTTTTATGGAATTAAAATAGAGATTTGGGAGTTACTTGGCTGTTGGAAACGTTCAAAATTGGATAAAAACTGAAATTCAAAGAAGCTGTCAGCCACCAGGGCCGCGGCGCTTGTTCCAAGCGCCGTGGCTCTCAGTCAAGTTCAGCCACTGGGGCCGCGGCGCTTGTTCCAGGCGCCGCGGCGCTCAGTCAAGTTCAGCAACGAATTTTTCAATTTTTCCCAAAACGTTCCAATTTATTCCCACTTGATTTTGTAACTTCCATACACAATATGGGAGTTAAAAATACATCTCTATCAGCCATTTCTCATATGGCTTTATGAAATCCAATCTCAAATGTGTAACATATAATATACACATTATTGGGTAATATTTGGGAGTTACAAATTTGTAACTGATTTTGTAACTCCAAAATATGTCACATTTGGACACACACATGTGTCCAATTTTATGACTCTCAATAATATGTTACAAGGTGTGACAAATCACATTTGTGTGACAAATCACATTTGTGTGACAAATCACATTTTGTCACATTATTTAATCTAATATTATATTATATGAAATAATATAACACATCCTTGAGTTGGAGAGCTTAGGTGACGATGTGTACATATGCAGCTGTAACGCCCCAACTCCAGGGACCGCTACAGTGCACATTGCAAACAGTACTAAACTCGCTAATCGAGTCGTTTGGCCATAAACGTGTAACTAAATGTGATTAGCGGTTTAGGGATTAAAAATCTCAGTTAAGATGTAACGTTTCACTAGAACATTTAATGTATACATTGGGATCCCAAAAATATAATTTCAAAGTCTATTACAAAAGAATATTTACATTAGGCCGTTCTAAGCGGCAAAACAGGGTTCAGCCCTAGTTCCACTTTCAAACCTCGCCCAAGTATTGGTCGAGCAGCTGCATATGTACACGTCATCACCTAAGCTCTCCAACTCAAGGATGGTCCAGCTTCCTTTTGCCTTTACTTGCACCACAAAGCACCCGTGAGCCGAAGCCCAGCAAGAAAACTCATATGCTCACAAACAGTCATATCATGATATCAAATCATATCTGGCATGCCTAGCACTCATAGCTCTATTCAGCATGCAAATGAACTCAAACAGATGTTGGGGTATCCAGGATAAGAAATCCTGGCCTTCTGATTGGAGGACTATCAAGTCAATCCTAATCAGATGAGTGTCACAACCCTTGAGGTTCTGGTAAGCCATACTGAGTGACCGACAAGCGCGTCACTAATTCAAGTGGAAGGCTGGCTGTTGGGTAAGCCTCTAACCTTCAACAGGTTCTGGTAAACCATACTGAGTGACTGACAAGCAAGTCACTAATTCAAATGGAAGGCTGGCTGTTGGGTAAGCCTCTAACCTTCAACAAGTTCTGGTAAACCATGCTGAGTGACCAACAAACAAGTCACTGGGGCCTCAATGCCCAAAGCCATGCATATGATGATCAAAACGATCATACAGAGCTCATAGCTCTGATCAGATGAGTGAATATCACTTTGAGGTCCTGGTAAACCATACTGAGTGACTGACAACCAAGTCACTAGGGGCCCAGTGCCCATTTCCTGCAATGGCTCTACTTGACTAGCCCTTGGCTAGATAAATGCTTGTTTATATTAATCGAACTTGAGGTCGGTCCTGCATTAATGCTCTTTGAGTCATTCAATGTAGAGGGACGATTAGATCCAATCGACAAAGCTTGCACTACACACTAGGGTTGTCATGACTAGTGAGTTAGCACAATGTGACCAGTGCCCAGTACCACTGCCGAACCTGACTAGTGAGTCATGGCTTCACAGTTGATACTAACACCTTTGCCAAATCTGACTAATTAGTCAGAGCCATGCATGAGTAAGCAATGCTATCAATGTGTATCATATGCCAATTATCCAAGAATAGGGCATTCAGCATGCTTACTAAACAGGTGCTAGCATAATTATAATCATGCACAAGCACAGAGACTCAAGCTCTGACCAATCTCATATTCATCATTCATGGCATGCCCTAATCACATGTTTCTCGTGCATCACATGCATCACACTTAATCATCCAGCATGCCTCAACAATAATCATATGCAAATGGGCAAGATTGCCAAGCATTCATTATGCTATCAATGTTTACATTTAAACATTCAACATGAATCAATCATAACCATGCATGTCACATATGGGGTGCAGTTTTCTTACCTTGGGTCCAAGCACAGGTTACCAACAAACGAGCCACAAGAACGATCCTGATTCCAAGCCTCTAGTGTTAACCTAGTCACAACCACAAATGATAACCCAATGAGTTCAAGTTCTAAAACCAACCCTTGAACTAAAACTTAGACTCCAAGACATCAATCCTCACTAATCCGGGTAGTAGGAATGATCCCGAGGCCTAAAACCATGTTTCCGGGGTCAAAACGAGCAAACGGGGTGAAAACAGGGCAAGGGCTGCGGCCCTAGCACCTTGGGCCGCGGCCCCCAGGGTTCTCTGAGGCTAGGGCCGCGGCGCCCAGCAAGGCCAATTTCCTGACACTTGCTTCTTCGAACGAGGGCCGCGGCTCCCAAGAACAGGGCCGCAGCCCAACTTCGGGGCAGCCATTTTTCCTTCGTTTTAACCTTTTAAAACCTCCCAAAAACATGTCTAAACATTCCCAAATCATTAAATCAAAGTTCCCAAACTCCCCAATGGTCCAAGACCACCAAAACCCAAGGTTCAAACAACCTAAAAACTCAACGATTAACAAAGTCCAATTCTAAGCTTAGAAACTTTAAAAACTTATAACTTCAAACTTGAATTACCTCCGAGTGAGTTGTTTCCAACTAAATCCTCCGGCTAATAAGATTCTAATTGTCCTTAGGATTGCTATGCCTCGATCCTCGCTTGAATCCGAGTCCTAGAACTCAAGTTATCTTCAAAAATGCAATCGGGAACGAAAACGGAACTTTAGAGAGAGAGAACGTACAGAACGTTCTTTTTATTTCCTTAAAAGGTTACTTCAAGCTTAAGTAGCTTCCAATAAAACCTAATGCTCGGGGTCCCGAAAACACCCCCGGGGACATTATAGTCAAAACTTCCAGAATTCCCCCTGGTCTTACTAACTCCCAATTTATCACCAAATATTAATTCCCATTACCCAATAACCCGGTAATGCTCTAAATACCCCTTGACTTACTCCAAGTCAAGCTTAAATCCCGTTGTGACTTTCCCACTAGCTTACCTCCTAGGATCGTCTTGTGCTGGGTAACCCTGGCATAACCAAATAATAACAAAGCACCACGCCCATTTCACATATATGCCAAAAATGCCCGAAATGGCCAAAATATGAAAATCACCCAATTAATCACAAATGGGTTCACATGCATATTTAATACACCTAAACATGCATATTATCATTAAATAGCATAATAAAGCAATTATGGCCCTCCCGGCCTCCTAATCAAGGTCCTAAACCTTATTAGGAAATTTAGGGCGTTACAGTAGCTGCTCGACCGCCACAGCTGAGGTTGGAAGGAGAGGAACTAGGGTTAAACCCAGTTTTGCCGCTTAGACCGGCTGGTTGTAAATATCTTGTTGTAATAAACCTTTAAATTATATTTTTGGGATCCCAATGTATACAGTAAACGTTCTAATGAAATGTTACATCTTAACTAAAAATTTTAATCCCTAAACCGCTAATCATACTTAGTTACACGTTTATGGCCAAATGACTCGATTAGCGAGTTTAGCACTGTTTGCAATGTGCACCGTAATGGTCCCTGGAGTTTAGGGCGTTACAAGTCCCCTATATGCTCTTTTGCCTTCTTCGACTTAACCAGCATGTCATCGACATATACTTCCATGTTTGTGCCGATCATCTCCTTAAACATGTGGTTGACCAGACACTGGTAAGTCGCACCAGCAAGTTTCAAACCGAAGGGCATTACTTTGTAACAGTAAAGCCCTGTATTAGTTCGAAAGCTAGTGTGATCCTCATCAGGAGGATGCATACTGATCTGATTATATTTGGAGTATGCATCCATGAATGAGAGAATCTCATGCCCTGCAGTGGCATCAACAAGTTGGTCGATTCTAGGGAGTGGGAAACAATCTTTAGGGCACGCTTTATTAAGGTCTGTGAAATCCATGCATGTTCGCCACTTGCCATTCGGCTTGGGAACAAGCACGGGATTAGAGACCCATGGTGGATAAAACGCTACCTTGATGAATCCATTCTCATTCGGCTTCTCGACTTCTTCCTTTAGAGCCTTTGATCTATCTTTGTCGAGCAGCCTCCTTTTCTGTTGTACTGGTGGAAAACTCTTGTCCATGTTCAGGACATGGCTAATGAATGCAGGGTCTATTCCAACCATGTCTTTGTGCGACCAGGGAAAGACTTCCTGGTTTTTCCTCAAAAATTCCATCAGTGCTTGCTTTGTTGTTGTCACTAAGTTTTTACCGACTTTCACAACCCTGGTCGGATTTTCTTCATTGAGTTGGACCTCCTCAAGGTCCTCGATGGGTCCTATCTCTTCATCAAAATCCCCAAAGCGAGGATCTAAATCTCTGTCCTCACTTTGGTCAACGCCCTATTTGGTGACATCATCACCTGATTGGGCTTGTACATCAATTTCCATTTGCAACTCTTTTCCGGGAACTTCCCTCGATACACCTTTCTTCGCCTTAGCCAAATTGACCTTGTAGCACTCCCTTGCTTCCCGCTGATTTCCCAACACACATCCTACCCCTGCGTCAGTTGGGAATTTCATGGAAGGTGCCATATCGAGGTAACGGCTTGTAGGTCGACCAAAATAGGCCTCCTAATTACAACATTATATGTTGAAGGATAATCAACTACTATGAAAGTAGTGAGTAATGTCCTGTTTGCAGGTGCAGTTCCTGCCGTAACTGGGAGCCTAATCGACCCATTTAGGGCGAGCCCTTTGCCAGAAAAATCATAAAGGGTTTGGTTGCATGGCTCCAGGTCCTTGACGGACAATTTCATTCTTTCCAGTGAAGACTTGTATAAGATATTGACTGAGCTTCCTGTGTCAACCAACACCCTCTTAACCATCATGTTGGCGATTTGAACGTCAACGACCAGTGGATCGGAGTGTGGGAATCATACGTGCTGGGCATCATCCTCAGAGAAGGTTATCAATTCCTCCTTTGTTCGAGCCTTCTTTGGAGCTCGATCATCCACACTCATCATCTCGATGTCCTGGTCGTGGCGTAAGGTTCGAGCGTATCGCTCCCTTTCCTTCCCACTATCCCCTGCAAGGTGTGGGCCACCACAGATGGTGAGTAACGTACCTGCCACAGAAGCTGGCTGTAAAGGTGGCGAGAGTTGGCGTGTAGGCGCCTGCTTGTTGCCACCTTGAGCCTCTCGCTGAGACCCTCATGCGACTCGCACATATCTCCTTAGATGTCCCTGCCTAATTAGGAACTCAATCTCGTCCTTCAACTGGTTGCACTCATTGGTGTCATGTGGTACAAATCACATAATACAATTATCACATTTATGCCCTCAACGGGCTAAAATTACCAATTTGCCCCTAACATACAAACGGGGCCCAAATGCATAATTATACCATCTAAACATGCATTCTAATCACATATTCATTCAAATTCATATATTATCATGTTAATTCACTTATTGCCCTCCAGGCACGCTAAACAAGGTCCTTAACCTTATTAGCAACTTGGGGTGTTACAATTATCCCCTCCTTACAAGAATTTCGTCCTCGAAATTACCTGAAAAAATCGGGATGCCGCTCCCGCATATCAGACTCAAGCTCCCACATCGCCTCTTCAACCTTGCTGTTCCTCCACAACACTTTAACCAAGGCGATGGTCTTGCTCCGCAAGACTTTGCCCTTCCTATTAAGGATCTGAACAGGCTTCTCCTCATATGATAAATCCTGGTCCAACTCCAAGTTCTCATAGCTCAACACATGAGTAGTATCCGATACATACTTTCAGAGCATGGATACATGAAACACGTCATGAACCCCTGATTGAGCTGGAGGCATTGCTAACCTGTTAGCCACCTCTCCAACTCGTTTCAGAACCTCGAAGGGGCCAACAAACCTGGGACTCAGCTTGCCTCGAACCCCAAATCGTTTCACTCCTCTCAGGGGTGAAACCCTGAGGAATACATGATCACCAACCTGAAATTCCACGCTCATGCGTCTCAGGTCTGAATAACTCTTCTGGCGACTCTGGGAGGCGAGCATACGAGCTCTTATCTTCTCAATTGCCTCATTGGTCCTCTGAACCATCTCAGGACCTAAATATCTTCTCTCACCTGTCTCATCCCAGTGTATCGGTGCTCATTGGTCCTCTGAACCATCTCAGGACCTAAATATCTTCTCTCACCTGTCTCATCCCAGTGTATCGGTGACCTGCACTTTTTCCCATACAACATCTCATACGGAGCCACTCCGATAGTCGCATGATAGCAATTATTGTACGAGAACTCAATCAGAGGGAGATACCTACTCCAAGATCCCCCAAAATCCAACACACATGCTCGTAACATATCCTCCAGTATCTGAATCGTCCTCTCAGACTGTCCATCTGTCTGAGGATGATAAGCGGTACTAAACCGTAGCTGTGTGCCCATTGCCTTCTGTAGGCTCTCCCAAAACTTGGAGGTGAAGGTGGGGTCTCTGTCGGATACTATCGACCTCGGAGCCCCATGAAGTCGAACAATTTCCTTCACATATAGCTCAGCATACTACTCCATCGTATAAGTTGTCCTCACAGGTAAGAAGTGGGCGGACTTAGTATACCTGTCCACAATCACCTACATCGAGTCATGCTGACCCACGGTCTTCGACAATCCAACCACAAAGTCCATGGCAATATCCTCCCATTTCCACTCGGGAATCCTTAGAGGCTGCAATAACCCTGCTGGCCTCTGATGTTCAGCCTTAATCTGCTGACAGGTTAAGCACCTAGCCACATAGTCCACCACATCCCTCTTCATGCCTGACCTCCAATACAAAACTTTCAAGTCCTGGTACATCTTCGTAGTACCTGGGTGCAAAGAGTAGGGAGTGGTATGAAACTCATCCAGAATCTCTCGCCGAAATCTGGATCGATCGGAACACAAATCCATCCTTTATACTTCAATAAACCCATCTCTGAGATAGAGAAGTCCTTAGCCGCTCCAGTTAGGATATTCTCTCTACGTTCAACTAACTGGGGATCTCTTCCCTGTGCTTCCTTAATCCTCTCAAGGAACGTTGACTAAAGAGTAATGTTGGCTAACCTACCAAACACTAACTCTATACCTGCTCTGGTCATCTCTTCAATTAATCTGTCAGATATCTGTCTCGAACTATACAACTGCCCTGGGCCCCTCCGGCTCAATGCATCAGCCACTACATTAGCCTTCCCAGGATGGTATAGGATATCACAATCGTAATCCTTTACCAACCCTAGCCACCGCCTTTGGCGCATATTCAAGTCCTTCTGGGTAAAGAAATACTTTAAACTTTTGTGATCAGTGTATATCTCGCATCTTTCACCATACAGATAGTGTCTCCAAACCTTAAGTGCGAATACCACAGCAGCTAACTCCAGATCATGCGTGGGATATCTCTGCTCGTACTCCTTTAATTTCCTTGATGCATAAGCTATCACTTTCCCAGCCTGCATCAACACACACCCCAAACCCTGTCTGGATGCATCACAATAGACCACGAATTTCTCATTGTCGGCCGGTAGGCTCAGCACTGGTGCAGTAATCAATCGGCGTTTCAATTCTTTGAAGCTGTTCTCACATCGATCTGTCCACACATACTTGGTCTTCTTTCTCGTCAACTCTGTCAATGGAGTAGCAATTCTGGAGAACCCCTCTACAAACCGCCGGTAGTATCCTGCCAACCCAAGGAAACTTCTAACCTCAGGAACACTGCTCGGTCTAGGCCAATCTCTCACTGCCTCTATCTTACTTGGGTCGACCAATAACCCATCCTTACTGATAATATGGCCCAGAAATGTAACTTGCGATAACCAGAACTTGCACTTGCTAAACTTAGCATATAACTTATGCTCTCTCAGTCGCTGCAACACCAGGCGCAGATGATGCTCATGCTCTGTCTCTGACTGGGAGTACACTAGGATATCATCAATAAATACAATCACAAACTTATCCAGATAATCCTTGAAAATTATATTCATCATATCCATAAAAGCTGCTGGGGCATTAGTTAATCCAAAGGACATTACCAGAAATTCATAATGCCCATACCTCGTCCGAAAAGCAGTCTTTGGTATGTCCTCTTCTTTGATCCTCAACTGATAATAACCTGACTGGAGATCAATCTTTGAAAACACTGTACTCCCTTGTAGTTGATCAAATAAATCATCGATCCTAGGCAATGGATACTTGTTCTTGATGGTCAACTTATTCAATTCCCTGTAGTCAATGCACATCCTGAGCGATCCATCCTTTTTATTAACAAATAACACTGGAGCACCCCATGGCGAGAAACTCGGTCTGATAAACCCCAAATCCAGTAGCTCCTATAACTGAATCTTCAATTCCTTTAACTCTGCCGGAGCCATTCTGTAAGGTGCCTTGGACACGGGCTCTGCTCCCGGTATTAACTCTTTGACAAACTCAATCTCCCGCTGTGGCGGCAATCCTGGCAAGTCTGTTGGAAACAAGTCTGGGAACTCACAGACCACTCTAGTCTCATTCGGTCCCACTGCCACCACCTTAGAGGAATCTACAACACTCGCTAGGAATCCTATGCAACCTTCCTGCATCAGGTCTCTAGCCTTCAGTGCTGAGACCATAGGCACCCGCGGTCCACTCACCGTCCCCACAAATACAAAGGGTACCTCGCCTTCTGGTTCAAAAGTCACCATTCGTTGCTTACAGTCAATTGTTGCTCCATACCTTGTTAACCAATCCATCCCTAGTATCATGCCAAAATCGTCCATATCTAGTTCAACCAGGTCAACAAACAATTCCCTACCATCTATCACTACTGGTAATGCTCTAACCCATCTCCTAGAGACTACCAGTTCCCCTGTTGGCAATAAAGTCTGAAAACCCCTAGCATGCAAAATACTAGGTCTACAAAGCTGATCAATCACCCTAGCAGAAACAAATGAGTGAGTAGCCCCAGAATCAATCAATGCAGTATATAAAGAACCAGTGCTAAAAATCTGACTTGTCACAACTGATGGACTAGCCTCCGCCTCAGTCTGAGTCAAAGTGAATACCCTAGCAGGAGCGAGACTGTCTCCCTGCTTTGGCTCCTCTTTCTTAGCTTGTGGGCAGTCTTTCTTCAGATGGCTGGCACTCCCACAAATAAAACATGCCATGATCCGGCGGCACTCACCCTGATGTCTTCGCCTGCATCGAGGAAACACCGGAAAGCTCCTCCAGTTGTCACTTCCGCCCTGACGGCCACCACTAGAACCGCGTACCCTCCTATCAGAACCATAAGGAACAAATGAATCTGGAACTCTTCTTTTCTGCTCAATGGGGCCACTGCCTCGACTAGGCCCAGAAGAAGGAGGCACCGTCCTCCTGGTATCGCGCCTAGCAGCGCTATCTTTCCATATCTGATCCTCAGCCCTCTCTGCAGTAAGGGCCTTATCCACTACTTGCGCATAGGTAGTAGTCTCCAGATTTACAGTAATACTCACATCACGGGCGATCATCACATTCAACCCCCGTATAAACCTATCTCTCCTGGCCGCATCAGTCGGCACTAAGTCTGGCGCAAACTTCGCCAATCTGTCAAATCTCAGGGCGTACTCAGTAACTGATAACCTGCTCTGAGTCAGGTTGATAAACTCGTCAACCTTCGCAGCCCGAACTGCTACGCTGTAATATTTCTCATTAAAAATGCTCTTAAATTATTCCCAAGTCATAGTTGCAGTATTCCTTTGCTGCCTCACCACATCCCACCAAATTCGTGCATCCTCTCTAAGCATATAGCTGGCACAATCAACTCTTTCCTTTCCTTCAACCTTCATGAAATCCAAGATTAAGGTAATCATATTCATCCACTGCTCAGCCCGCAGTGGGTCTGATCCACCCTCAAAGGTAGGAGGTTGCTGTTTTCTGAATATTTCATACAGAGGTTCCAACCTGTTCTCAACCACAGGTTGAACCGAAGCTGGCGCTACACTCTGCTGTAGTGGTAACCCGGTGACTTGTGGAGGAGCCTGCTGCCTCAACTGACTAAGCTCATCTTCTGTTTTCTTCAATCTAGCCTCCATTTCGGCTAATATCTACTGCCAGTTTTGTGGGGCAGGTGAAGGGTCCTGACCCTGATTGTTATCCTCGACCCGATTGTCGCAGAGTCTAGATGATTGCCAATGCATTACAACTATATGCCTGCAATCAGTCACATCGCTCATCAGGCATGATAACAAGATCCAATTCCACCTCTTAATCTCAACAACAAGCCAAGATCAACAATCCAAATAACATACAGATAGCATATAACACACAACGGGCCTTGCCCTAGCATCATGCATATGTTATTCACTCATCATGCTCATTATAATCTAAGCAGGCAAACAAGGCATTCAAACACATATTCAAGTACATTAATCAACCATACCAATCAACCCTGAGTCGAGCTTTTCAATGGCAGCGTGCGTACATGTTCGGTCAATCTCCAGAACCAATAAACCTTGGCTCGCTCTGATACCAAGTTGTAACGCCCTACTACCTTAGAGCCGTTACTAAGTGAGTTTAAAAACTAAAAATGTGCAACTAACTCGCTAGACGAGGTTTTTAAGACCAAAAGTGTGACTAAACAAAAGTTAAGGCTGTAATCTTTAAAAATACTTTGTTTCATTGAAAACTTCAAGTATCAAACATCTGGGATCCCAAATTAAGGTTTACAAAACATTTACAACTCAAAATAGATTTACAGTTGACTATCTATCAAAATCACAGGTTAATACAGCCATTTTTCAAAATGCCCCTAACCAAAGCAATCGGGCAGGCCGAACATGTACGCGTCGCCCCCACGCTCTCCATACTCATGGCTGATTGACTTTGTCTTTGCCTTTACCTGCAACACAGAGCACCTGTGAGCCGAAGCCCATCAAGAAAACTCATACAGTATATAACATATGCTTATAATATAATCAACATATCAGATAATTCACAGATAAACAACTAGTCCAGATAAACAAGTAGTCCATCAAACTAATCAAACACGACCATGCTGTCCCAGGAGCATTACCAAAGCCTGGGGTCTCGGTCCTCACCGTAAGGATATCCCATGTATCCATTTGGGTCATACCCTGACTATAAGCACTCCATGTGCTAAATGTTACTTCCGGTCCCGCTGCCGTTCTCGGCCTTCGCCGTTCTCGGATCCCTTGCCGTTCCTTCCACTATAATCACATATAGTACAACTTGAAATAACATTCAAACATATAATAATTCAATTAAGTTTACACCTTAGCATGTAATGCAATCTAGGGCCGTGCCCTGCAATAACACTATGGGCCTATGCCCTGTCCTACGGGTGCTACAATTTCTTACCTGTATCCCGAGCCTCACAGTGCACCAAAGACGTGAGCACGGTCCTCTAACTTGAGCCTCGCTGAAACCCTAGTCACAACACAAATAAAACACTCTTTAATAATAACCAATCCAAAACCACTTTCCGGGACTAATCCCGCACTCTCGGGACCTCCAAATTTCTAAAATAATGCATCAGAAACATCCCCCAAGCCCCCGGAACAAATGCCCAAAAATGCAAATTTTCCCATCCTGAAAATAGCCTAGCGCTGCGGTGCTACCCGTGAGGGCCACGGCGCCCAGAAAAGTCAGAAAGTTCCCCCCCTGACTCAGCCTCGCGCCGCGGCGCCGAAGCATAGGGCCGCGACGCCCCTATGCGAAACCAGAATTCTGGGTTTTTCTCCTGCAATTTCCTGCTCCAAAACACTTCTAAACCAACCCAAACACACACCTAGACCCCAACACCAATTTGAAACCTCAAATGAACCATCTAACAACCTATAAACACTAGTATCAAGATCATACACACAATCATACCCAAAATCCACACCTTTGATTTCAAACTTCAGAAAATCTAAACTCATAAATCAAAAACTTAGACCATGCTTCAAATCTCTTAAACCAAAACATAATAAAACCTTAAAATTTCATAGGATCCTTACCTCAAATGAAGAATTCAACCTTAAGCTTCTTTGATTCTCCTCCTACTTTCCCACTTCAGCTCCTTCTACTCTTCTTCTTCTTCTTCTTGCCCTAGATTTCCTTCTAGTTGTTCTTCTCTCAATTTCTAGCAAAAAACCATAATATGACTAAGTGCTAAAACCGTGTAACCCTTTTTCCCAGCTGAAAGTTATCTAAACTCATGCCAAATGACCATTCTACCCCTTCATATTAATCCTTTCCTAACTAAACCTCAAGGGCACTCTTGTCCTTTTACCTATATTACAATCTTACCAATTTCCATCTAAACTTGTTACCCTCAGCAGTAACTAATGGTTACTCAGGTTACTCAAACACCAATAACCATAACCACTAATTCTCAACTCAACTTATAAGATTCCCAAATTAACCCTAGGCTCCTTCCGAGCCGGGTATAAAATCCCGTTGTGACTTTTAGACTAATTAGCTCTCTAGGACCGTCTCGACGCGTGCATCACAATAATAACACCACACTCATGTGGTACAAATCACATAATACAATTATCACATTTATGCTCTCAACGGGCTAAAATTACCAATTTGCCCCTAACATACAAACGGGGCCCAAATGCATAATTATACCACCTAAACATGCATTCTAATCACATATTAATTCAAATTCATATATTATCATGTTAATTCACTTATTTCCCTCCAGGCACGCTAAACAAGGTTGATGGACCCAAAACGGGTATGTTTAAAAATTTATATATCGCAAGCGCACGAATCGTCCATATAGAATAGTGATCGTAAGCAAGGATGTCGAACCCAAAGGAGTTGTCTAAAATCGAAAATGAAACTATTTTAAATCAAAAGTAATAAATTCTAACCTAGTTCCAAAGATTGATAAGTTTTAATGTTATGAACATAAAATAAAAGATTGAAAAATAAAGCTATTTAAGATAATGAAAATAAACCAATAATGAGTTGAAAATAAGTGTTAAAAGAAAAGATTATTAAGATACTAGAATCCACAAAATGTAAGTTTAATAATATTTATTAGTATATTGATTCCCAAGTGTTAGTGATAGTTAAAATAATTTAAACTATCCTTTTTCAAAAATATTTATAATTTTAAACACAAATTTCTTATAAAAAGATAGGATTTTTCTTCACTTTTCAAAATTATAATTTCAAAGCATTTAGTGTAAATCAATCTAATGAAATAACAAATAAATCAATGAACATTATTTATAAGGCAAAACATAATCTTTTTGTTCTAAGCATGGATGTGTACAATTTAGTGACACATCTTACACAAAGAATATTATGTTTATGCACTAATGAAGAACAAAGTGTAAATATGTTCTAACAATCTAAAATACAAGATATTTAAGATGACAGGAATATATGTAGAAGAAAAATCCATAAACTTTGTTGTATTACAAGGGAAATCAACATACAACATAAATATTACCTAGTTACAAGTTGCTTCATCATGATCTTAATAATCTTATGAAAAAGATTAGAAGCACATAACTAGAGTAGAAATTACAAAATAAAAGACATACATACTTGCAAAATGCTCTTGAAAAACCCAAATGGAAGAGAGAATGGTAGAGAGAAAATGAGAGAAAAAGATGGTAACCAAAACATTAAGCACCCCAAAAATGGTCTTCAAAACCCTTATTTATAGCCAAAATGAGATTATTAAAATAATCAATTTAAATTAAGTAAATTGATTAAATTAATAATATTATGGTAAATAGGGGTAAATTATAGGAGTGATAATGATTTTGGGGTAAAAAGTGTGTAGAAAATGGGTAAAAAGGTGGCATTTTTGTCATAGGGGACAAAATGCAATTTTATGGGCTCAAGGGGATGGTGTACAGTACACCAGGCGGCTGGAACACGGCTGGGCCGAAGGATGTTGTTTGGGCCTTGGGTGAGTGAACTGAAGAGGCCCAAATGATTTGTGAGAAAAACAAAACACTTGCTGAAGGCTTCATTGGGCAGGTGGCGTGGGAGTGTGAAGAAGAGGCTTGGGCATTAGTGTATATATGATGAAGGAGGAAGTGCACAGGAGGCTGGGGACTTTGGGCCGTACGGTAGGCAGGCGTGGGCCTGGGTGGGCTGCTGAAGGCTGGTGGAGGTGGAAGAGGCAGTGGGCCTGGCGGGCCTGCTGAAGGATATGGCTGCCACAATTTGCTATTTTCTCTTCATAAATGTCATTTTTGTTTTCTTTTCTCTTCTTTCTTTCAAGCATGCAATATAATTCCTACAAGATAAAAATAAATTAAATAACAATCAAATATTTTCAATTATAAATAAATCATATTAATTATTTGAAAATATTGATTATAACTTAATTTAATAAAGCATTTAAGTTCAAAAGAATTACATTTTTAACTTCTAACTTAACAATACAAATTTCATATAATTAAATTACAACATATTATAATAAAATATCTATAAAAACATATAAAAATCTATAAAACTACACTAAGACTAATAAATTAAAAATTACAAAAAAAACTTAATAAGTTAATTAAAAACTCAAGAACTAAGCAATAATTAGCATATAAAATATGGTAAAATAACTCTATTTTGTAGAGTTATCACACCCCCAAACTTAAAGTTTTGCTAGTCCTCAAGCAAAAGAAAAATTAAAATACACATATTATTTTTTTTATTGGTGATATAAAAATGATTTTCTCAAAAATTGCACAATGAAAATAAATCTCAGAAATTATTATGAATAAAAGTTAAGCTTATGTAATTAATTAAATTGTCAATTTTGCTTTTAGAAAATAAGTTTTCATTAAAATTATTTTTCACTTAAACTTATAGGAAATAGGATTGTTTATGAAAAATGTAATTTTTGTTACAAGCAAAATTGACCCTATAATTAAAAACAAAGCTTAAAAATTATTCATATTTTTAAGAGAATTAATTTCACACTCAATCAGAATTTTTATCATTGAAAATGAAAAATATCACCAAATTTTTTTTTTTAAATATATATATGTTTTTTTTGAATTTTTTATGAAAATGAACAAATAAAAAAAAAATTAGCAAAACAACAACATATAATTTGTTTTTTGTTTTTGTTTTTTTTTTCAAACAACCACAAATAACATAAATAAAACACAAAACAATCACAATAAAACTTGATACCCCCAAACTTAATTTAAGCATTGTCCTCAATGTGTCAAAATAGAAATATAAATTAAATTGAGAAGAGTGTAAAGTTTAGAATGGTCGTACCTCGATATTGTGCATTGCGAAAAGAGAACAAGATACAACGAACAAAAATTAAATTACACATAAAACAATAATACAAATAAAACACAAGTTATCAAGATCACACAGGAATCAAAGAACATGGTAAACAGGGTCCTCAAGGAGTATCTCATCCACTTCATCAGATTTTAATTCTAAAAATGGTTTTAATTTTTGTCCATTAACTTTAAATATATCACCATTTTTAGGATTTTCAATTTCAATAGCTCCATGTGGAAAAACAATACGAACAATGTAAGGACCGGACCACCTAGAGTGTAACTTTCCCGGGAATAAATGCAAACGAGAGTTGTATAAAAGGACTTTCTGACCTGGATAAAAATCTTTTCTCAAAATATTTTTATCATGGTAAAATTTCATGCGATCCTTATACTTTTTTGAATAGTCATATGCATCATTCCTAATTTCGTCTAGTTCATTTAGTTGAAGTTTTCGTTTCTCATCTGCCTTGTCTAAAGAAAAGTTTAACTGCTTAATTGCCCAAAAGGCTCTATGTTCTAACTCAATAGGTAAGTGGCACGCCTTCCCATACACAAGTCTGTAGGGTGACATGCCAATGGGTGTTTTGTACGCGGTACGATACGCCCATAATGCATCAGTGAGTCTTAAGGACCAATCTTTCCTAGTTGGGTTCACAGTTTTTTCTAAAATGTGCTTAACTTCCCTATTAGACACTTCAACTTGACCACTAGTTTGTGGGTGATATGGTGTTGAGACTTTATGTGTAATGCCATATTGTTTCATCAAATGTTCAAATGGCCTATTACAAAAGTGTGTACCGTTATCACTAATTATAGCACGTGGTGAACCAAAACGGGAAAATATATTTTCTTTCAAAAAACGAAGCACAACTTTGTGGTCATTAGTGTGGCATGCAATAGCTTCAACCCATTTAGACACATAATCGACTCCAACAAGAATATAAAGATTACCAAAAGAGTTAGGAAATGGTCCCATAAAATCAATGCCCCAAACATCAAATATGTCAATAATAAGAATAGGATTTAAAGGCATCATATTTCTTTTAGTTAAACTTCCTAACTTTTGCCAACGTTCACAAGCTTTACAATAAACATATGTATCATGAAAGATAGCAGGCCAATAAAAACCACATTGTAAAACTTTAGCAGCTGTTTTCTTACCACTAAAATGTCCTCCACATGCATGATCATGACAAAAAGATATGATTTTAGATTGATCACAGTTTGGAATGCATCTTCTAATTATTTGATCAGGGCAGTATTTAAACAAGTAAGGATCATCCCAAATAAAGTTTTTCACCTCAGAATAAAATTTAGATTTATCATGCTTAGACCAATGAAATGGTATTTCTTTAGTGACCAAATAATTAACAATATCAGCATACCAAGGTAATGAAGAAATATACATCAATTGTTCATCAGGAAAAGTTTCAGTGATAGGAGTGGAATCATGTATAGTTTCAACAACTAGTCTAGATAAATGATCAGCAACAACATTTTCAGATCCTTTTTTATCACGTATTTCTAAGTCGAATTCTTGTAAAAGCAGGATCCAACGGATCAAACGAGACTTAGTATCTTTTTTCGATAAGAGATATTTTAATGCAGCATGATCAGAATAGACAATAATTTTAGATCCTAACAAATAAGATCTAAATTTCTCCAATGCAAAAACAACAGCAAGCAATTCTTTTTCGGTTGTGGAATAATTTAACTGAGCATCATTTAAAGTTTTGCTAGCATAGTAAATTACATGAGGTATTTTTTCAAGTCTTTGTCCTAAGACAGCACCTATAGCATAATCAGAAGCATCACACATTATTTCAAAAGGTATTTTCCAATCAGGAGGTCGAATAATGGGTGCAGTAGTCAACAAATTTTTTAATTTTTCAAAGGCAACATAGCAATTATTATCAAAGACAAAAGCATTTTCTTTTCCAAGTAAATGGCATAAAGGCCGAGAAATTTTGCTAAAGTCTTTTATAAATCTTCTATAAAAACTGGCATGGCCTAAGAATGATCTAATTTCTTTCACAGTTTTAGGTGGGGGAAGTTTTGAAATAAGGTCAACTTTAGCTTTATCAACTTCTATTCCATCAGATGAGATTACATGACCTAAAACAATTCCTTTTTTAACCATAAAATGACATTTTTCCCAGTTAAGCACAAGGTTTTTCTCTTTGCAACGAATTAAAACAAGTGAAAGATGGTGCAAACATTCATCAAAAGAGGAACCAAACACAGAAAAATCATCCATAAATACTTCAAGAAATCTTTCAACCATGTCAGAAAAAATTGAAATCATACACCTTTGAAAGGTCGCAGGTGCATTGCATAATCCAAAGGGCATGCGACGATATGCAAAAGTTCCAAAAGGGCATGTAAAAGTAGTCTTTTCTTGATCTTCTGGGGCGATGGGGATTTGGTTATACCCCGAATACCCATCAAGAAAGCAATAATATGCATGGCCAGCTAATCGTTCAAGCATTTGATCAATAAAGGGTAATGGAAAATGGTCTTTTCTAGTAACGTTATTCAACTTTCTATAATCTATGCACACTCTCCACCCCGTTTGTACTCTTGTAGGGATTAATTCATTTTTCTCATTTTCAACAACTGTGATCCCAGAATTCTTAGGCACAACTTGAACTGGACTAACCCATTGACTATCAGAAATAGGGTAAATGATACCTACGTCTAACAATTTTATGACCTCTTCTCTAACTACTTCTTTCATATTTGGATTTAGCCTTCTTTGACATTCCCGAGAGGTTTTAGCATTCTCTTCTAGATGGATTCTATGCATACATATGGATGGGCTAATTCCTTTAATGTCTCCAATGGTCCAACCTATGGCTTCTTTATGTTTTCTAAGGACATCTAACAACTTGTTTTCTTGTTCTTTATCTAAAGCAGATGCTATGATAACAGGTAAGGTTTCAGATTCTCCTAGAAAAGCATATTTTAAATTTTCTGGTAAAGGTTTAAGGTCTAACTTTGGAGACTCAGAAATTGATTGAACATGATCTAAGGGTGAAAAAGGTTCAACTTTGGTTTCATGTAAGGGTATAGGCTCTACCAAAGAATTCACATCATCATTAGAGTCATCAACATGCAAGTTCATACCAAAGTATTTTTCACAAAAGTCAAGTAAGTCATTTCCCTCATCTTCACATATATTATCTATCATGTTAACTTCATGTATTTCCTCACACTCAACAGATTTAGCAACATTAAAAACATTCAATTCAACAGTCATATTTCCAAAAGATAATTTCAAAACACCATTACGACAATTTATGATTGCATTAGATGTAGCTAAGAATGGTCTACCTAAAATGATAGGAATTTGAGCATGCATATTTTCCACAGGTTGAGTATCAAGAACAATAAAGTCAACAGGAAAATAAAATTTATCAACTTTTATCAAAACATCCTCTATAATGCCTCTAGGAATTTTCACAGAACGATCGGCTAATTGAAGAGTTATAGAGGTAGGTTTTAGCTCACCAAGACCAAGTTGCTTATAAACAGAATAAGGCAATAAATTCACACTAGCACCCAAATCAAGTAAAGCTTTGTTAATAAAATGATCACCAATAATGCATGAAATTGTGGGACACCCAGGATCTTTATATTTAACAAGACTCTTATATTGGATAATGGAACTAGCTTGTTCAGTTAAAAACGCCTTTTTAGGAACATTAGTGTTTCTTTTAACAGTACAAAGATCCTTTAAAAATTTAGAGTAGGCAGGAATTTGTTTAATGGCATCTAAGAAAGGGATATTGATACTAACTTGTTTAAAAACTTCTAAGATGTCATTGTATTGGCCGCCTTTTTTAATTGGAAGTAATCTTTGTGGGAATGGGGCTTTTGGAATGAAAGGATGGATTTGAGTTTCCTTGTTTGAAAAGTCATTGGCATTAGAACTAGAAGGCTGACTCTTTTCTTTTTCTTTTTCGTTTTCAACCTCGGGTATGTAATCGGGTTTGACAATTTTCTTTCCAGACCTAAGAGTTGAAATTGATTTGACTTCTCCATTATGACTAGACTTTCCTATCTCATATTGACCTTTTGGATTAGGGATAGGTTGACTAGGGAATGTTCCTTTCTCTCTATCAGCTAAAGCAGTGGCGAGTTGTCCTACTTGTGTCTCGAGTTTGGTAATTGATTGAGATTGATTTTGTAGGATTTGTTGAGTGGATTGCATAAATTGTTGTAAAGTATCTTCTAAGGAAGGTTTTCTTTGTTGCGGATATGGTTGATTTTGTGGGGCATGAGCTTGGTTTTGTGTGTTGTATTGGTGCCCTTGATTCATTTGGGGTTGGTTTTGTCTCCATGAAAAGTTTGGATGGTTTCTCCAATTTGGATTGTAGGTGGACGAAAATGGGCTATCATTTGGTTTCCCATAAGAATGAAGAGCATTGGCCTCCTCAGAAAAGGCTTCTTGGTAGGAAGGGCATGATTGGGCATTATGGCAAGGACTAGAACATATAGAACAAACATCTTTTCTAGGTTGAATTGGAGAGTTTATAGTTTGGCTTATGGCTAAATCTTCTACTTTTCTCGCTAATTTGTCTAAGGATGTTCTTAAGTCTAATTCTTCTTTTACTTCATACCTTCCTCCTCTTTTTGGTGAATTAGTTGACCTAGACCTAGGATCAAAATAATTCCATTGTTGTGAATTGACAGATAAATCTTCAAGGGCGTCCCATGCCTCTTGTCCTTGAAATTTTAAAAATTTTCCAGTATGCATAGATTGAATCATTTGACGATTAGAGGGAGTCAAACCATCATAAAAATATTTTACAAGTCTCCATTTTTCAAAACCATGATGAGGACATTTTAATAATAAATCTTTAAATCTTTCCCAACATTCATAAAACTCTTCATTATCTTTTTGAAAAAACTCGGAGATTTCTCTCCTTAGACTATCAGTTTTAGACATAGGAAAAAATTTCAGTAAGAATTTATTATAAAGTTGATCCCATGTAGTTATAGACCCCGTGGGAAGGGAATTTAACCAAGATTTTGATTTGTCTTTTAATGAAAAAGGGAACAATCTTAGTTTGACCGACTCATCAGAAAAATTTTGAAATTTAAATGTTGAGCAAATTTCTAAGAAATCTTTGACATGCATGTAAGGATCCTCTCTATCTAACCCATAAAAAGATGGCAATAATTGAATGATTGCGGGTTTAAGCTCAAAATGAGTAGCAGAAGTAGTAGGTAAAACAATGCATGAAGGAGCATTAGATGAAATAGGTGCAAAATATTCAAGCAAAGTTTTTTCAAGCACAACATTTTCATCAACAGGATTAGCAATAGGTTCCATGACGCTCAAATTTTTGCTAACACTTTCAATTTCAAGCAAAGATAAACGTCTTTTTACTAATCGTTTTTTAGAGTTACGTTCCCAATGATGCATACAATTTTAACAAACACGGCAACAAGGATGATCTCAAACAAGCAATTTTCTGATGTGGAAGATCAGTTAAAACTGCAACCACAGAGCATACTTAGAATTTTTAGAGATTTCACAACAATATAATTCTTATGGTTTACTTGTCCCCAGGCCTATTTGATTCCACTTACTCGTGCACTACTAACAACTCCCCGAGGTTAATTAGTAGAGGCGGATGGGAATTTTGTTCAAATTTCCTTTAAGCAAAAATTGCTTATGGTGAAAGGACAAGATTTAGGTTTCTCTTTTTTTTTTTTCAAGTATTTTTCACAATATTACACTAAAATATTTAAAGAAGACAAAGAAAAATAAGGCAAAAATTAAATAAGACTAAAATTTAGGCAAGAGTAGGGAGGCATAGCATGCCATCAACCATAACAAAATTAAGGTAAAAACTAGGAGGCACAAGTGCCATCAACTTAAACATAAGATAGAGGACTAGGAGGCAAAAATTGCCATCAACTAGCTAGGAGGCAACATTGCCATCAACTAGTAATTTGCGGAATTTAAATAAAATAAAAATACAACAAAATAAATAAATAAAATTACACAAAGGTTAGGAGGCACAAGTGCCCTCAACTAACAAAGATATAAAAGAAATAAAATTACAACAAAATTAGGAGGCACAAGTGCCATCGACTATAAAAATTTAAAAGGATAGATAGGAGGCACAAGTGCCGTCACTAAAAAAAAACAATAAATATAGAAATATAAGTATATTTTTTTATGGGTGGTTGAACCGTCCCAAATTTCTTTTTATCTTTTTTTTTTTTAGTTTTTATAGATATATATATTTTTTGGTTTTTTTTTTTTAAGTGCAAGAATTAAAATAACTAATAGAAGAATTAACTAACCTTGAGATAATTTTCGTTTCTTTTCTCTTGCAACTCCCCGGCAACGGCGCCAAAAACTTGATGGACCCAAAACGGGTATGTTTAAAAATTTATATATCGCAAGCGCACGAATCGTTCATATAGAATAGTGATCGTAAGCAAGGATGTCGAACCCAAAGGAGTTGTCTAAAATAAAAAATGAAACTATTTTAAATCAAAAGTAATAAATTCTAACCTAGTTCCAAATATTGATAAGTTTTAATGTTATGAACATAAAATAAAAGATTGAAAAATAAAGCTATTTAAGATAATGAAAATAAACCAATAATGAGTTGAAAATAAGTGTTAAAAGAAAGGATTATTAAGATACTAGAATCCACAAAATGTAAGTTTAATAATATTTATTAGTATATTGATTCCCAAGTGTTAGTGATAGTTAAAATAATTTAAACTATCCTTTTTCAAAAATATTTATAATTTTAAACACAAATTTCTTATAAAAAGATAGGATTTTTCTTCACTTTTCAAAATTATAATTTCAAAGCATTTAGTGTAAATCAATCTAATGAAATAACAAATAAATCAATGAACATTATTTATAAGGCAAAACATAATATTTTTGTTCTAAGTATGGATGTGTACAATTTAATGACACATCTTACACAAAGAATATTATGTTTATGCACTAATGAAGAACAAAGTGTAAATATGTTCTAACAATCTAAAATACAAGATATTTAAGATGAAAGAAATATATGTAGAAGAAAAATCCATAAACTTTGTTGTATTACAAGGGAAATCAACATACAACATAAATATTACCTAGTTACAAGTTGCTTCGTCATGATCTTAATAATCTTATGAAAAAGATTAGAAGCACATAACTAGAGTAGCAATTACAAAATAAAAGACATACATACTTGCAAAATGCTCTTGAAAAACCCAAATGGAAGAGAGAATGGTAGAGAGAAAATGAGAGAAAAAGATGGTAACCAAAAACATTAAGCACCTTAAAATGGTCTTGAAATTCCATATTTATAGCCAAAATGAGTAGTTTTAGAGGAACTAATGACAGATAATATTTCATCTCCATCCTTTTCATCAGTTAATGATAAAACAACAAAAGAAACCACAATTCCTGAAAAGGAAAAAATAGTGCAACGTCATAGTGGGAGTATTGTGAGACAACCTATTCGCTACGAACATGAGGCACACGTTCTTGTATCAGATACTGAAAAGGATGATCCATTGACTTTTAAAGAAGCAATGGAAGACCCTGACGTTGATAAGTGGCAAGATGCCATGAATCAAGAAATGGAATTAATGTATTCCAATTCAGTCTGGGAACTTATAGATCTACCTGACAATGTTAATGCCATTGGATACAAATGGATCTACAAGAAGAAAATGGGTGCAGATGGAAAGGCAGAGGCCTATAAAGCAAGGCTTGTGGCCAAAGGCTACACACAGAGAGAGGGTGTGGACTATGAAGAAATTTTTTCTCCTATGGCCATGCTTAAGTCCATTCGCATACTCTTATCCATAGCTGTCACCTATAATTATGAGTTATGGAAATGGATGTCAAGACAACTTTTCTGAATCGCCACCTTGATGAAACCATTTATATGGAACAACCAGAAGGGTTTATAAAGAAGGAAGGTATGAAAATTGTTGAAATCCATATATGGATTGAAACAAGCATCAAGATCTTGGAACTTAACATTTGATGAAACTATTAAAACATATGGTTTCGAACAAAATGTTGACGAAGCATGTGTTTATAAATACATCAAAGGAAAGATTGTGGTTTTCTTAGTTCTTTATGTTGATGATATCCTACTCATTGGGAATGATGTAGAGAAATTATCAAATGTAAAGAAATGGTTGGCTGACAAATTCCAAATGAAAGATTTGGGAGAAGCGAGCTATGTTCTAGGCATTAAAATTCTAAGAGATATAAAGAAAAAGTTCCTAGCACTTTCACAAGCAAATTATATTGATAAAGTGCTTGAAAGATTCTCTATGGAGAATTCCAAAAAGGGTCAATTGCCGATCAGACATGGAATTGCTCTTTGCAAAGATCAGTGTCCGAAGACACCACAAGAGCAAGAGGATATGAGAAAGTATCACTATGCATCAGCTGTAAGGAGCCTAATGTATGCAATGTTATGTACTAGACCTGACATATGTTATGCAGTAGGGATTGTTAGTAGTTATCAATCAAATCCAGTTTTGGAACACTGGATTGCGGTGAAACATATTCTCAAGTATCTTAGGAGAACGAGAGACTATATGCTAGTATATTCAGGTAGTGACCTCGAACCTACTGGATACACTGACTCAGATTTTCAATCTGACAAGGATAGTAGAAAGTATACTTCTGGGTCAGTATTCACTCTTGGTGGTGGAGCAGTTGTCTAGAGAAGCATTAAGCAATCCAGTATAGCTGATTCAATCATGGAAGCTGAATACATAACAGCTTGTGAAGCAGCTAAGGAAGCAGTTTGGCTGAAAAAGTTCTACACAGATTTGGAAGTAGTTCCAGAAGTGGATAAGCCACTTGTTCTTTACTATGACAATAGTGGAGCAGTGGCTAATTCTAAAGAACCAAGAAGCCACAAGAGGGGGAAGCATATAGAGCGCAAATACCACTTAGTCAGAGAAATCGTACATAGAGGAGATGTGACCATTCTGAAAATCGCATCAGAACACAACCTGGCAGACCCATTCACGAAGACGCTTCCAGCAAAGCAATTCGAGGGTCATGTACGTAATATGAGATTGAGAGAAATGCCTCACTTGCTTTAAGTACAAGTGGGAGATTGTTAGGAGTGTGTCCTAAAAGCATGTAAAGACATCTGTTTTTCCTGTGAATAAATAAATACAATGGTTTATTATTATTGTTATATTTAGATTGTTAAATTATTGTTTGAATAATTTTATAAATATTAGAAAAATTCCATATTCATTATTGAGGATGTGATCTTGTACTAGTACGAGAGAATTAAGATCACATGAATGAATAAAAATAGTCAACAACAACAAATTAAAATTATGAAATTCTTTAATTGGAGTTGTAAGTACGGTTTAATGAGTAACATAATGATACAAATAATCTAGATTCAAATTATTGATGTGGAAAGACATCTCGGTAAATGTGCTTTATATAATATGATTATATATAACATGGACCAATATGAATTAAAGTCTTTATCCAAAAAAACCATTTAACAATAAAGACTTGTAATTCATATCATAACTGATGATCATTTATAGATCAACCTAAATCCTGAATGTTCATGAACTCATGTTCATGTTTATTAAATCTTTTGATTCATTCGTTAAGGTCTCTTCAAAGAATGAGGCTAATGACTTTTGTTTTGGAGATCTAATATCATGGATGGCTGGGAACTTGTATCAACAATACGGAATCTAATCTTTCCTAACGAATCGTATATTAGTTCCCTTAAGGGTTAATTCTGGAACTGAATGATTTTGAGCTCAAATCTATAATTAGATTATAGATTAATTATTCACTAGTGAATTAATGATACTTAAGGAATAAGAAGTAAATTAGAAAGGTAAAATGGTAATTCTTCCATTCTAATTTATGAATAATTAATTAGAGGGTTGAACTATTGTAAGATGGTTATATCAATGGACGACTTTAAGAAAATATTTCTGTAAAAGTATAACTATAACATAAAGAGTGCAATTCTGAATTTATAGTGGAGTAATATCAGAATTAATAAATTAACTATTATAATTGAAGAGTTTAATTATTTAGTTTATTTATTGGAGCTTAATGTTATAGGTCTATGGTCCCCGAAATGGCTCAAACAATCACTGACAAAGGTAAATACAAAAATAGGCAAAAGGACTTATGTGATAAGTAAAATATTTTTCTATGTATCAAACATAATTATTGTTTAATTATGTGTAATTAATTAATTATTTGATTTAACAAAAATATAATTAATTTTGAATTAATTTGTTTTGGGGATTTTTTGTATTTAAATAATAATAAAAATTGGGGAAAATCACATGCCATCATTGGCATGTGGTACACGTGTAGCATAGTGCACAGTCACTGTGCTACACGCATAAGAGACTGTAATCAGTTTCTAGGTTCCTCAATTTTAGTTATTTAAATATTAAATAAATAATGAGATATTGTAATTTGATTAAAATATTATTATTTAAACAAAAATCTGATAACTGATTAGTTATTTTCAAATTGTTTAAAATAACTAAGATTTTATTTTAATATATTGGATATATTAAATATAGGATATCAGTTTACAGAACGTAACTTTTCAGGGATAGAAAAATATTTAGAAATCTCTCTCAGAGAAAGAGAACAGTGACACAAACAAAAGTCACTATTCTTCACAAAACCTAGGACCAAACTTTATCAGATCTCATGTGTTGAGAACATCTGATATATAGTTTTTTGCCTATTGTTTGTATAGCGAGCCCACACTCGTTCTTTGTGTGCTGAGAACATTTTGGAAGATCTTGGTGTGAGATCTCAAGGATTTAGCCATACAAAAAGATAGCGGCAAGGAAGGACATGAGGTAATTTTTCTATTCATGTCTTTGATTCAATATATATATGCATGTGAAGAAGTAGATCTAGAAATATTATGGGATTAAACTAACAATTTGATTGTTGTTCCGCTGCGTATAATCTATGATTTGATCAATAAAAACCAACACTTAGGAGTAATACAACCTTTGGTGGATAATTACACTATGCTTTTCTCTCTGAATACAAAGATTAAAAGTGCCAAGAGTCAAAAGTCCCTTCCTTGAGCCTTCTCATTCATATTTATAGGCTTAATGGGGTTACATGGGCCAATGGGCCTTAATTATCCTTAATATCAGCGTATCAAGGCAATAAAGAAAAAAGATCATAAATGTAGTTATTACAAACTTACATATCGATAAAGGAATTAAACCAAAGTATGCGACCAGGCTGGTCGCATCTAATCGCGAGATTTGATGAGGCAACAGACATCTGGTCGATAGGCGAACATCATCCCTTTACTTAACGCTGCCACGTGCCAACACATGAAATAAATTCTTGCCACGTCATCCGGAATCATTTTTGGGTAAACACTAATCACCCTATTTATACGTAAACCACGGAAATTGACCTCGACCGTTCGATGGGGTTAATTTGAGATCCAAGGGTCAAGGTTAAACAAACTACAACGAGTTGACTAGACAATTATTGCAGTCCTCGAAACCTGAACAGACGCCAATTGCAGTAGACCATGTGTCCAGTACTCGAGTAGTAGGCATGCATGGTTTTATGTAGAATAAGTCTAAAATCCCCTACTGTGTAGGTCAGAAAATGGCGACATCAAACACGAGCAGGAGCTTGGGGGAAAATGTTGTTCCCTATTTTTAGCACGAGTTCATTCACTCAGCTCGGGTACAATTGGCAGATAAATACGTGGAAAAATAACCTAGTAGAATATTTATTTATTATCCATGTAGATAGCTCGAGATTCATAATGGTTAGACATGATGTTAGGCCTTCGAAGTTTATCACGAACTAAGAATAAGATAGTTGTCAAAGCGCTAGCTTGGGGTCAGATAGCTGTCAGAGCACAAGCTCATGAGAGATTTGCAACTCGTGGTGATTCAGATATAGCGCATATTAAAGGATCCCCAAAGATTCGGGATCTGCTTATGCGCTAATTCATGACCAAGCTGTCATATTTATTATCCGAGATAGCAGGAACATATTATTTTGTTATCAAATCATATCCCAACATAAATGGGAATGATTTGTGCTAAATATAGACATTATGTAATTACGTGATTGACTCACACGGTTACCCAAACCTGTTCATGAAATTCCCCTATAAATACTGGGAATGTTGGACAGGAAAGGGGACGATTATTCTATAATACTGAAACTCTGCCAAAATAGAGAGAGAAACAATAATAATATTGACTCGTGGACTAGGTGGATTTTAACCACTGAACCACGTAAAATTTCTGTGTTCTTGAGTGAATTCTTTTTATTTTCATCACGGTTTACCATTAAGAACTAATATGCCCTTATTATTTATTAATACACTGTTGGCGAAAAACTGCATCAACAAGCACAGAATTCAAGAAATGGTGATTCATACTCACCACCTTAATCACTTCTCAACACCTTAATCTTTTTGTTAAGTTGATTCTCAACTTCGGTCTTATCGAGAACAAATTTCTCTATAGCCTTGTCTTTGCTTTTTAGCAAATACATATAGCAATATTTAGTGCTATCATCGACAAAAGTAATAAAATACTTATTGCCTCCCCTTATTTGAACAATTTTTAAATCACATATATCGCTATGTATTAAATTTAGGGGTGCATTATTCCTTTCAATCATTTTCAAGGATGACCTTGTTAGTTTTGCCTCAACACATGTTTCACATTTATGATTTGAACCAATATGAAATTTTGGTATATGACTCAAGTTAATTAATCTCCGTAGAGTGTCATAATTAACATGTCCTAGTCTACCATGATAAATATTAGAAAACTCAAGCAAATAAGTAGAAGAGTTATTAACTTTATTGATATTTGGTTTAACAACCATTCCATTGAGTTTAAACAACCGATCAATTACATAACCCCTTCCCACATACATTCCACTTTTGGAGAGAACAACATTGTCTGACTCAAATACAATACAAAATTCTTGTTTGTTCAGTAGTGAACCAGACACTAGATTTTTACGGATCTCTGGTACGTACAACACGTTGTTCAGAGTTAGCTCCTTTCCAGAAGTCATTTTCAAGATCACACTTCCTTGACCCGCAATTTGAGATGTGGCAGAGTTTCCCATGAAAAGCTTCTCGCCATTATCCACCTGTTCAAAAGATTTGAACAAACTCTTGTCTGAGCATATATGCCGAATGGCACCACTATCAATCCACCACTCTTTTGGGTTGGAATTGCCTAGGTTGATCTCATAAAACATGTTTGATAGATTTATTAGATGAACATCCTTGGAGATGCTATCCACCATATTAGGCTCATTATTGTGTTTCTTCTTTGGCAGTCTACAATCCGTGGACTTGTGACCCGACTTGTTGCAGTTAAAGCACTTACCAACAAATTTGAACGACTTTTTGGAGATTCCTCCTTTTGGCCCAAACTTGAACCCTTTATCATTGGGTTTTTTGTTCTTATTTCCCTTAGAATTTTGACCTTGTTCCACCAAATTGGCCTTAGCCACATCTTATTTAAAACTTCTTTTGTCAGAAATCTTGTTTTCTTCTTCAATACGAAGTCTAACAATCAAATCTTCAATGCTCACCTGTTTTCGTTTGAGAAAAGAGCTTCAAACCTTGGAGCAGGCGAAAAATATTTTTGAGATATTTTATAATGATAATTATTTAAAAATAATAAAATCATGTTTTATAACTTAATTAAATTTAAACTTCACTTATTATAGAATAATATCATATTAAACATATAATTTACTATCAACTATAACAACAGACTTATTTTAAAAAAACTAGCAACAAACTTAAATTTAAAATGCACATATAATATTAATATTATATTAAATATAAAATATATAATCTCTTGTTGTCACGATCCAATTCAAAAAACTAGAACGAAGATAAACTTAAACAAAAATAAATAAACTAGCTCAATTGGCTCTCATTATGGAGTTGCCCAATATTTGGTGGTCAGGATTACCTGTTTGTATTTGGTCTTAGTCTATGCCTTTTCTTGTATGCATGATTACTTTTTTTTTTTTATCTTATAAATTTGTGTGATTGTTTGTTTTTTATCAAGTGATATTGAAGCTATTTTTCTTCATCAAATTCACCAAAAAAATGACATTGCGAGACATATTAGAAACTAAAAATAATTTATGCATATATACTCTACTCTACACCGTGACTTTTTCCATTCTTATTTTATTCTATTATTAATTTGTTTTAAATATTATTGTAATTTATATATATGTCATTTAGTCATATAAATATTTATGTATACTATAGAACTATAATTCATTATATTATATATATATTTAAAAAAAGTGAACTCGTTCTTATTAAAATTATAGATAATGTTTTGTCCTGAATTTTTTAATACATTTATGTCATATATTGTATTATACATTTTTTTTATTTATTTTTATGATATTTTTTATTAATTTAAAATTTATATGATAGTTAAAAAAATATAATAAAAATAAATACATGTTTGAATAAACATGTTTTCAACTTTTAAACTAAGCAAATTTGCATTATACGTATACGTGTTCAATGTTTAATTAAGTGACTTATTATTATTATTATTATTATTATTATTATTATTATTATTATTATAAGATATGAAGTCCTTCAAGGACAGTTAGATGGTGTTTTTGTGAGTAATTGAATTTTGTTGCAAGGCATAAAAATACTTTATACGAAATTTACACACTACAAAAAAAAGGTTCTATACTGAGAACACTATACCGACAACATGTCCTCGGTATAGACTTTTCATATGCGCGGGACATTTTCGCGGTTTTGAATAGGTTTAGTTGCTATACCGAGAACCTATACCGAGGACATGTTCTCGGTAGAGGGTTTATAAATATACCCCACAGCCGCGAAGCCCCTTCTCCTTCCTCTCTGGTTTCTCTCGGTTTTCTCCGAGCCGTCCGCCTCCCTCCGCCATTTTCCTCCGTTTCCCTCCCAAAAAGCTCGGTTTTAAGCCTCAAAATTGCCAAGGGTGAAGGGATTTCTGTGTATTTGTTGAAGGTATGGTTTATTTATTCATTTTATATATATATATATTTATGAAATTGTATAATGATATTTTGTAGTTTTTGTTTGAAGGTTGGGTATTCGGTTTTTGTTGGACTAAAGGGATTGCTAGCAAGATATTGAAGGCATTGGTAAGTTTTTTTTTTAATTTTTCTGTATTTTTTAAATTTATTTTCAATTTTTGAATAATTTATGTTTTTTTTATATAAATAATATAATATTAATTTTAATAAAAATCTGAAATTATTATATTAGATAGAATGTATTTATTTTTAGGTTTTCAAAATAAGTATTAGTAAAAATGATATTAAGAATTAGAAAATTGTTATATGAGTAATTAGTATTTTTTTAAAATAAATTCTATGTTGTTTTGGTGAATTTTATGTGTATTAAACATATTAGTAAATATATTAAATATTTGAGTGTTAATTTGAAAATTTTGGTGGTAATGTTAGTATGTTGTTGTTGTCAATTTTAATTTTTTTTGGTTATGTTAGTAGTAAAAATTCAAATTTTATGAATATTGATGATTAATTTGTTGTTGTTAATTTTTAGTAGAATTTTAATATTTTGGTTAGAAAATTGAATAATTAATAAAATTTAGACTAATGATTATAAATTATATAGTCGTTTAAAATGTATTTGTAATGCTCTCTGCATGATCTGGGTCTGGATATTTTTTATGTCTTATTTGCAGGATTTTAAATTTTGGGATAGATGAAAATATAGTCGTTATGCTGCCGAATTTTTTTTATAGAATTATAAAATTTAGAGATATTGTGAATATTAGTAGAAGTACTCAATAAAATTTCTAATTTAATAAATAGTGAATTGATAAGTAAAATAATATATTTTAAAATTAAGATTAAAAAAAATTAACATTAACATTATGCAACTAAATTTTAATAAAAATAAACATTAATTAAATAATTTAAGTAATAATTAAATCCTAAAGTAAATAAATAAATTTTAAACAAATCTTAGAAATTTTGTTTAAATTAATAAAACTATTCAATAAAGCATAAGTAAAATATATAATTAATAAATACTAAATTAATATGTAAAAAAATAATATTTGTTAGTTCTGATTAAATAAAATTAACAAATATATTATTAGAAAACCATTATTAAAATTAAAAAAATTAAATTTAATATTTGTTAGTTTTAATCATTATTAAAATTAAAATTAAAAAAATATGTTTTTAATAATATTTGTTAGTTGTTTTTAATTTTTCAGTATTTTTTTTTAATTTTTTTTCAATTTTTGAGTAATTTATGTTTTTTTTATATAAATAATATATTTTAAAATTAAGATTAAAAAAAATTAACATTAACATTATGCAACTAAATTTTAATAAAAATAAACATTAATTAAATAATTTAAGTAATAATTAAATCCTAAAGTAAATAAATAAATTTTAAACAAATCTTAGAAATTTTGTTTTAATTAATAAAACAATTCAATAAAGCATAAGTAAAATATGTAATTTAATAAGAAATTATTACCAAAGATATAATAGTGTTATTATCACCTAGTGATAATATTATATTTTTTTAGTGTTCATCACAAGAAGCCTTAGACCCGTTTAGAGAGGGTGAGTCATTGAAGACTCTTACATTTGCCTCTCTCTGAATTAGGACACACACGTGGATTAATTTGACCGTCAGATATCCCAGCTGATTGTGAACGAGGTAATACTTTACACATTGATATACTCCTTAAAATTTAACAATTAATCCATATTAATTTTAAAATATTGAATTTGCATACAATAGCGCCTCCAAATAAACGTGGACGCCATAAAGGATTGAACACGCGGGAAAAGAGGGAACAGTTGGGGCGTCCTCTCCCTCTCGAGTGGGATGTGCGGGGGAGAACATATAAAGAGATCGGAGAGTACAGCTCAAATTTCTCAAGAGAGCTCGGATTACTTGTTCGACAGTACACAGATCCGGACTGTCCTCAATGGTCAAAAGTACCAAATGCCTCGAAAGAAAGAATACTTGCACATTTGGAAGTAAGTAGTTTATGTATTTTCCGACGCCCAGAAATTACGGTATTAATTTCTTGCTAAAATTAACTATCTTAATTAAATATATTACTAACGATAACTTTTTGCAGAAACGTTCTGTGGTCAACAAGGAAAATAGAAGGAAACTGAAAGAGCTTAGCTATGGAGGTTCTCAGTCAATCCCAGCCCTACGCTATAAAAAGGTTAGTTAATTAATTATTTTTTAGTTTATTTTTCTTATTTACGTTTAATTATTAATTTTATAAAAATATATGTACGTGACAGCGCAATTTAGAGACTGGGCAACTTGAGTCCATCCCGGATAGCTGGATGGATATTCACCATAAATCAGGCACAGGGTGGGTGACAGAGACAGCCAAAAATATTTGGGTACGTTAAGTTTTTTTAAACATTTTTCAAATTTTTAATTGTTTCAAAATTTTAATTACATTATACATTGTATCACAGGAGGAATTGCGTGCATACCACGACACACAGCAGACATAGGCAACTGATACTGAGAGTTCCACACCAGTTTCGAGTGGGCCTGAAGATGAAGACATATCTTTGGTACAAACTGTCTTCGGAAAACGACGGGGCCACCAGAAAGGATATGGACGTATCCTTAACATAAGGGGCCGAACTCTATTTGATTTTCGTCCTTCACAAACAAGAGATGAAGAGTTGTCTGAGATGAGAGAGCGTCTTCGACAGTTAGAGGAGCATGTCCGGACTCATTGTATCACCCCGGGATCTCAATGTGCCCCACCACCACCCGATGATCCCGATGTTGGAGCACCAACTCAGTAGGACTTATGTAGGAATTTTATTACAATTGACTATTACATTATCATGTTTAAGACAATTCTTTATTTTGATTCAGCGAACATACTCTTATGTTTTTATTTATATGTTTAATATAAGTGTTTTAATTTTATTCTATTTTTTATATTTAATTCAAAATAAATAAATAAATAAATAAGGGAATAACAAATAAAAAAAAATTGGGGAAAAGTCTATACCGAGGACATTGTCCTCGGTATATACCACTAAGATGTCGGTATATACCAGTACGATGACAAATTGGGGATGGTTGTACCGAGGACTTTTGTCACTTTCTACCGAGGACATTGTCCTCGGTAAAACCTATACCGAGAACATTTTTAATGTCGTCGGTAGAAGTTTTGTTTTACCGACGCGGATGTACCGATAACTTTCTACTGACGACATTGTCTCGGTAGAGGTTATACCGAGGACATTTTGGCTTATACCGAGGACATTTGTTCTCGGTATAGGCCCTATTTTTTGTAGTGACATGGTAGCTTTTCCTATAATTTTGTTTCTTAACAATTTTGCAGAAGTAAATCATCATGTGTTCAATGCTAATGCCAAGAGTTGGGGTTTCAATTCATTCATTCATTTGAGTAAATTAGATGATCCTACCAAAGGTTTTCTTGTAAGAGACGTTTGCACAGTCGAAGTAGAGGTTAGAACTACTATTCTTGT
This sequence comes from Humulus lupulus, assembly GCF_963169125.1. Classification (NCBI taxonomy): domain Eukaryota; kingdom Viridiplantae; phylum Streptophyta; class Magnoliopsida; order Rosales; family Cannabaceae; genus Humulus; species Humulus lupulus. The sequence goes on along the minus strand of NC_084800.1, from coordinate 69,552,399 downwards.
AATACACTTTGTTGTGAAGAAATTAAGCAATATTGTGGTTTTGGAAATACGTTGCAGGTGAAGGTGAATAAAGAAAAACAAGACGAAAGTGAAAGTGAAAGTGATATAGCTGACCAGGTGGATATGCATAATGCTTATTATATTGTATCTTTCTTTATGATATATATATATATATATATTTATAAGCATATTTATTCTTGTTTACATTACTTAGTCATCTAATTGATTCTTTTCTTACATTTTATCAGAAGCCAACTCTCGCAGAAACAGAAAAAACTACTTCTGAATTCGACACTTTGTTTGTGGACATTCAAAATATACTGGAAGGAGAGAGTTTTAAGCCAGACAACTTTGTAAGCAGCTTTGGCCCTCCTGCATGGATAGTCGAGGAGATTTCCTATGCAAAAAACATCTTCAAACAATGCCTGGATATTGGTCTTGATAATGTCATCCAATTGGGTAGAGATTTTGATCTCAAGAAATCACTTTCAATCTTGCTAAGTAGCAACGCCTTTCCCGAGAACATGGTAGATGAGATAACCAAGTTTGTGGCTAACTTTGTCCAAAGTTGTGAGCAATATGAAGTTGCAAAACAAGACCTAAGAGAGGTCCAAGAGAAAGAAAAATCAATAGATGATCAGAAAACAGCCATGAAGCAATTATCTTCTAAGTTCTTGCCAGTAAGGAAACAAGCAGAGGCTGTTGATCATGAAATAGCTGAGCTAGAAAGGCAGTTTTCCGAAAGGAAAGCGAAGAAGAAATGTCTTAGTAAGGCTCTTCAAGTTTTGGCTGATCAAGCTATTACTTCAAAACAGTCTCTTGTTAGTGATGAAAAGGATCATGTGAAGTTTTGTGTGCTTAAGAAAGAACAGGCAGGGAAGGTGATTGGTTATATGAAAAGGTCGTGGGAGTCTTTGAAGCTTGGCTATTCTAATATGCTTTTGTAAATTTAGTTTTTAAACAAGATTAGCTCTTTTGAAGTTACAGCTTTTCTTCGTTAGAATATCTAAGTGCACACCTTTGAAGATTTGAGCTGTCGTTGTGCCTATAAGGTTCCCCAAGTGGGCGAACACTTGATTTTTGAATTTTAAAAGTTCTGTTTCACATCATTGTTAGAGTTATTATTTGAGGGAATTTTAGTCTTTTCTTAATTATTGTTATTTTATATCTTTTGCCTTATATAAAAGGCTTGGCTTATTAGTTTTGTAATCTAGAATACATTCTCTCTATTTTGCAATACACTCTAGCCTCCCTTTTCTCTCTTCATCTTTTTGCTGTCTCTCTTTTGGGTTTTATGGATTGTGTTTTTTGCATAATTATCATGGTATCAGAGCAGGGTTTATGGAATTGAATTTCTTAAGCGTATTGCAGCAAACTGGGTCGAAGCATCTTTGAAGTAACTCGGTATGTGATTTTCGTGTTCATTCTGAAATTTTAGGGTTTCGTCAGATTGCAGAATTTGGGAACTTTTGTCTGAGATAGCATTTGGAAATTTTTTTCTGAAATGGCAAGTAATAGAGATGATTCCCTTCAATCCATTAGTGTGAGGTTAGATGGAAAGAATTATTCTTATTGGAACTATGTGATGAAAAAAAATTTGAAAGGGAAAAAGATGTGGGGTTATGTTTCTGGAACTTTGGTTAAACCAACAAATGACAAAGCGGATTATGCAACTTTGCTAGAAAATTGGGAAGTGGATAATTCAAAAATTATTACTTGGATAAACAACTCTGTAGAACACTCCATAGGTACCCAACTAGCCAAGTATGAAACAACGAAGGAAGTTTGGGACCATCTTGCAAGGCTGTATACTCAGTCTAACTTTGCAAAGCAATATCAATTAGAATCAGATATTAGAGCTCTTGAACAGAAAGATATGAGTATTCAAGAGTTCTATTCAGTTATGACAGATCTATGGGATCAATTGGCCCTTACTGAATCTGCAGAATTACGAGCTTTTGCACCATATATTGCTCGTAGGGAGGAACAACGATTGGTTCAGTTTTTTATGGCACTTCGTGATGACTTTGAGGGACTCCGTGGCTCTATTTTGCATCGTTCTCCACTTCCTTCGGTTGATTCAGTAGTTAGTGAACTGTTGGCAGATGAAATTCGTCTTAAGTCTCAAGCAGGAAAAGGCATCCTCCCAGCACCCAGTCCCTCTGTTTTGGTAGTTCCTGCTCGACACTTTACTCACCATGAGAATAAACCTCACACAAAGGTTGGAGTTGATGAATGCAGCTTTTGCAAACAAAAAGGTCACTGGAAGGCTCAGTGTCCTAAATTAGTAAATCGTGCACCTCAGCAACAAAGACATCAACTCAGACCTCCTCAATTCGGTAATCAACCGCCTCATTATGGTAGCCAAACACAGTTTGGCAACCACTCACAACCTCAACCATACCGTCCTCCGCAATTTAATGTCGCTGCTACTGTACCTCCATCTGACTCGTATGATTTTGGGGCCTCATCTTCCAATCCTGCTCTTGCTGCCCTCTCAGAACAGTTTCAGAAGTTTCTTACCATGCAGCCACATGCTATGTCCGCCTCTTCTTCGGTAGGTCAGCCCCCTACTAGCTCTTCAGGTATGACATCCTCTACATGGATTTTAGATTCTGGAGCCTCGCACCATATGTCTCCACATTCGAAATCTTTTGTTTCCTTGTGTCCTGCATCATCTGTGCCTGTCATGACTGCTGATGGTACTCCTATGCCATTAGCAGGTGTTGGTTCTGTTGTCAGTCATCATTTATCACTTTCTAATGTTTACCATATTCCTAAGCTTTCACTAAACCTTGTATCTGTTGGTCAATTGTGTGATTCTGGTTACTTAGTGTCTTTTTCTTCTACCTCTTGTCATGTGCAGGATCCGCAGTCTCAGAAGCTGATTGGGACCGGCCGTAGGCGGGGGGGTTTATATGTTTTGGATGAGCTGAGATTACCAGTATTTGCAGCTCCTAGTGTTGATCTGTCTTCCTTTCGATTGTCTCCATCATCGTCTAGTTTTTATTTATGGCACTCTCGCCTTGGTCATATTTCAGCTTCCCGTTTAAGATTCTTAGCTTCTACAGGAACCTTAGGAGATTTGCAAGTTCATGATATTTCTGATTGTAGTGGTTGTAAACTTGCAAAATTTTCTGCTTTACCTTTCAGTAAAAGTACTTCATGTTCTGTTGCACCTTTTGACTTAGTTCATTCTGATGTGTGGGGAACCTCTCCTATTGCTACAAAAGGAGGGTTTAGATATTATGTCTCTTTTGTTGATGATCACACTCGATTTTGTTGGGTTTTTCTAATGAAATGTCGTTCTGATTTCTATGATATTTATGATCGTTTTCGAGCTTATGTAAAAACTCAACATGCTTCTGTTATTAAATGTTTTAGATGTGTTCAAGGTGGTGAATATATTTCAAATAAATTCTGTAATTTGCTTGCTTTAGATGGAACTGTGTATCAAACTTCTTGTACAGATACCCCTGAACAAAATGGTGTTGCTGAAAGAAAGCATAGACACATTATTGAAACTGCTCGTTCTCTTTTGTTGTCCTCATCTGTGCCTAGTCAGTTTTGGGGAGAAGCAGTTCTCACTGCAGTCAACCTTATAAATAAGATTCCATCTTCAATCACTTCAGGTTTGTCCCCTTTTGAAAAACTATATGGACATATCCCTGATTATTCTTCTTTGAGAGTCTTTGGTTCTACTTGCTTTGTTCTTCGTCCTAGTGTAGAGCGTACAAAACTGTCATCACGCTCTGCACTTTGTGTGTTCCTTGGTTATGGTGATGGCCAAAAAGGATATCGTTGTTTTGATCCAACTTCTCAAAAATTATATGTATCTCGCCATTTTGTTTTTCTTGAGCATATACCCTTCTTTTCTATTCCTGGCACTACTCACAACTTGACCAAATCAGATCTTATTCATATTGATCCTTTTTGTGAGCATACAAGTACCTCTTCTCCTCAAATTCCTCAAATTGTAGAGTCTGAATCTTCTCCTGCTCCTATAGTCCTTTTTCCACTTCATTACTCTCGCAGGTCTCGAGCTATTGATACTGGTATTTCCCAGGCTGACATTTCTGAAACACCTCCGCCTACAGCTGTTCTAGATCCTTCTGATACTGTAGATCCTCCTCGCTATCCTCAGCGCACTCGTAAGACTACTAAACTACCACACTTTGTTTATTCGTCTTATTCTATCCCTTTCACTTCGTTTTTAGCGTCTATTCATTGTCTCTCTGAGCCTTTATCCTATAAAGAAGCAGTTACTGACCCTCTTTGGCAGCATGCTATGAATGAGGAACTTTCAGCTTTGCACAAGACAGATACTTGGGATTTGGTATCTTTACCTCCTGGTAAACATACAATTGGTTCTCGTTGGGTTTATAAAATCAAGACCAAGTCTGATGGGTCTGTTGAACGCTACAAAGCTAGATTGGTAGCTAAGGGATTTTCTCAACAGTATGGTATGGATTTTGAGGAAACTTTTGCTCCTGTTGCAAAAATGACTACTGTCCGTGCTCTTATAGCAGTTGCATCTGCTCGTCAGTGGAATATATCTCAATTGGATGTTAAGAATGCTTTCTTGAATGACGATTTACATGAAGAGGTCTTCATGGTTCCTCCTCCTGGGGTCCCTCACAATCATGGAGAAGTTTGTAAGCTTAAGAAAGCTCTATATGGTCTCAAACAGGCTCCTCGAGCATGGTTTGAGAAGTTCTCCAATGTTATTACTTCTCTTGGGTTTCTCTCAAGTAATCATGACTCAGCACTATTTGTTAAGTGTACCAATGCAGGTCGTATTCTCCTTTCCTTATATGTTGATGATATGATCATTACTGGTGAGGATTTAGATGGAATTGCAGTGTTAAAGTCTCAATTAGCTTCTCAGTTTGAGATGAAGGATTTGGGGCCTCTTCGGTATTTTCTGGGTATTGAAGTTGCCTTCTCCCCAAAAGGCTATCTTCTTTCTCAGTCAAAATACACTTCTGACATTATTGACCGTGCTCGTCTTACAGATACAAAAGTAGTTGCCACTCCTTTTGAGCTCAATGTTCAGTATTCTCCTTCTGATGGCACTCCCTTGCATGATCCTACTTTGTATCGCACTATTGTTGGCAGTTTGGTTTATCTCACTATCACTCGCCCCGACATTGCATATGCTGTTCACATTGTTAGTCAATTTGTTGCCTCTCCTACTACTGTTCACTGGGCAGCTGTTCTTCGCATTTTGAGGTATCTTCGGGGTACTATCTTTCAAAGCCTTTTGTTTCCCTCCACTTCTTCCTTGGAGCTGCGTGCATACTCTGATGCTGATCATGGTCGTGATCCCACGGATCGGAAGTCTGTTACTGGTTTCTGTATCTTTTTGGGTGATTCTCTTATTTCTTGGAAAAGTAAGAAACAAACTGTTGTCTCCCAATCTTCCACTGAAGCTGAGTACCGCGCTATGTCATCTACTACCAAAGAAATTGTTTGGTTAAGATGGCTGCTTGTAGATATGGGTGTATGCCATTCTCAACCCACTCCTATGTATTGTGACAATCAGAGTGCCATTCAGATTGCTCACAACTCAGTTTTTCATGAACGTACTAAGCACATTGAGATTGATTGTCACTTCACTCGTCACCACCTGAAGCTTGGCACTATCACTTTGCCTTTTGTTCCTTCTTCTTTACAGATTGCTGACTTCTTTACTAAGTCTCATTCTATTTCTCGTTTTCAATTTCTAGTTGACAAACTCTCGATGCTTATTGTTGCTGCATCGTGAGTTTGAGGGGGGCTGTTAGAGTTATTATTTGAGGGCATTTTAGTCTTTTCTTAATTATTGTTATTTTATATCTTTTGTCTTATATAAAAGGCTTGGCTTATTAGTTTTGTAATCTAGAATACATTCTCTCTATTTTGCAATACACTCTAGCCTCCCTTTTCTCTCTTCATCTTTTTGCTATCTCTCTTTTGGGTTTTATGGATGGTGTCTTTTGCATAATTATCAATCATGACTTGTGCTACTTTGTTTTCATTCAATGTTATTTTCTATGCTCTTTATATGTTTCACCATTTGTTTTTTTGTCCCAGAGCTTCGGTATTCTTTCTACGTACACTACTATATCTGACTATTTCATTTGAAAGACTATTATTATGTCGTACGTTGAATATGTTGAAGGGAGCGATCAAGGAAGTTTTCATATTTGTCTTGAGAAATATGTTTTCGTAATTTTTTTTATCATTTTTCTCAATATTTTTAGTGACTCACACTTGGGTGTCTTATATTTGAATCTATTGAACTGGTAATGAAAATCATTTTAGCTCATTATTATTAATTATACAATCCAAACCTAACAGTCTATACTTTATATTATTTATTTTACAAAATAATATATTGTTGATTAAATGAGTATGACAAATAAAATGGGTGTGACAAAACCTTATTTTGTCAATTTGTAACATATGAACGAAGGGAGGTTACAAATCTGGTTACTGGTTTGTAACTCCCAAAATATCACTATAATCAATATGCAAATGGAGTTACATATTCTTAATTTGATTTTCATGTGCTTAAATGATTTATAACTATTAGAGATGTTATTTTGACGATCAATAAGTGTTTGGATGTAACAAAATTACATGAGAGAAGATTTGAGATGTTTTGGCAAATTATTAAATAATAATTAGTAACTTATGGAAAGTGATTACCATTTATTAAATAATAATTTCATAAATTATTAATTAATACCTAATAGTTTCCAAAACTATTATCAAAATTTTTGGAAAAATAATTATTTTTACTTATAAAATAGTTTCTTAAACTATTATTATAATTACAATTATTGGGATTGTAATTACTTGTTACACCCAAATTTCAAGAATAAAATAAATAGCCTCGAAATGTAAGCTCGAAAAAGTCTCGTATCTACATAATGTTAGTAGTACACTTATACGAATTTTCAAGTGGTATTCCAAATCTGTCATTAGCACTCAAGCATGAGTTGCATTGTTCGAGCCTGAGTTGCAGGCTCAAAGAGACCAACCTTTTCTGAGGAGCGTACCTGACCAAATTACTGGACGAGGAGGAGGTTATAACTGGAGTGATGAGCTCGAAGCTTGGCCAGTCTCAAAAGCGCGTCAGCACAACGATTGAGATCAATGAGGTGTTTTGCACGCGAAAAGACTGTTAGGAAATCCTTATTTCGTAGGGATTCGTTATTATCATATATTAAATCCCTACTGTTATGAGATATTATGTAATTAACGCATTTATAGTATTTATTTCAAATTTATTTGATTGATTGTAACTTCCCTGAATCAGATAAAGATATTCTCACAGCCAGGTCTATAAATAGCTTGGAGTATTTCATTTGTATTCATGCACAAATTGTACTTGAGAGAATACTCTGCAAAATTGCTTTCACCCAAAGCTTTGAGAGAGTAGTGATAATAACAGTGACTCGTGAACTAAGCCGATTTTAACTGCTGAACCACGTAAAAAAACCTCTGAATTCTTTTACTTTTTATATATTCTTGTTTAATGCTCTTCATTTTTAAGTTCACACACGTGATTAATTTTTTTTATGCGAGTGGAAAATAACATGTTTGAACCTAATTTTCAGTATTGTAAATTATTCATAATTTTCTGAAAATTTGCAGGATTCTCTAAATAGCTACAATATACACGGTCATAAAAAAATTGCGCCGAAAACTGTTCACGGGTCGAGAACACTGAGAGCCCCACCGGTAGGGCTTAAAGTGAAGCCCCTATAGAAGAATTGTCCTATAATTATATATTTGAACTTGTTTTATAAATTTATTTTGTATATTTTTAAATAATGTGTTTTAATAATCATATTATATGTATTATTAATAATTAATTTAAATTTTTTTATATAATATATTATTATGAAATATTTTTTTAAATTATATGCATTTTTTTTAAATATAAATTTTATAAATCAAGTAATTAAATACATATAATTATGATCAGATAGTATGATAGGGTAAAATATACACATGCACTACCCTCACTATATCCATATTCGAGTACAACTAGCTGTACCTATATATACTTTATTCGATATTTGAATTCAAAGAAAGATACTTACTTCGATGGGTTAAGGTATTAACATGTGAACAAGTCTAGAAAGAGAGGTCTATATAGGTGGATTACATATACTACAGTCCCCTAATATTATAGTGTATATGATTTTTTTGATTTGGTTGAATAGGAATGAGAAGGAATCAAAGTTCTCATTTCATTGTTTGGTTTGAGATTTTGAGTGTTAGAATTCATTCCAATGGAATGCTCCCTTACTGCACTTGGTGGAATCTTCCATTACAACCATTTTTGTCAATTTCGCCCATTCATATAAATATATATATATATATATATAAATATCTCTATGTGATGTTTATATACTATTATATACTTTTTAATATATTAAATATTAAATAATATATATTTAATGAGAAATTGGTGAAAATAATATTTGTTTTAAGTGATTTTGCACTCTGACCTATTTTTTATAATTTTTTGCAAAATGGTCTTTGTCTAAAATTTAACCAGTTGTCTAAATTTTTCGACTAGCTGTCTAAAATTTTCGACCAGCTGTTTTAATTTTTTGACCACCTGTCTAAATTTTCGACTAGCTGTCAAAATTATAAGAGGCCATTTTACGAAGAATTATTAAAACTAGGCTAATAACTTTAAAAAATACGCAATTTTGCCAATGGGCTATATAATATATAATATATTTACTATGTAATATTATATAATATATATTAAACAATATATTATATATTTAATATTAAATATACATAGTTAGGGGGTTCTTTTCTCTCTCAGCTCGGAGAGCTGGTGCCATGGCAAAGGGAGTGAAGATGCAGGGGAAGGCTAAAGCATCGGTGAAGAAGAAGAAGAAAAAGGGCCCTACCTCATCTGATGGGGTTTCGAAAAACTAGGTCCATGACGGAATTGCTGGGAGTTGAACCAATAGACTTTTCGGAAGGGGAATTAGAGTCAGGAGCAGATCTGGAAATCGATCTGCTTACGATGCGTGATTTACTCCAAGCACACGAAGAAGAGATAGAAGCGGTTTCTCCAAGAACTTTGTTGGAATTGCTGTAGAGGAGAGAGGAGGTGTGGAAGGATTTCTCGACATTCCTGCAGGCTTCTCAGAAGTGTTTTGGGGAAATTGCTTCAGGTAAAAATCCTACTCCTCCAATCTTGCGATCTGACCATTTGGTGCAAAATTTGAATGTAAAATTTCAAAGGGATAAGGAGCAGGAGGGACAGAGGGATATGAAAATTGGATTGGAAGATATTGAAGATGAAATAGAGTTTTGGAGCTCTTCTCTTGTCTGTTATGTGCTAGGAGCTAATCCTCCATTGTCGGTTCTAGAGGGATTTGCTCGACGAGTCTGGAAGACTAAGGGTGTGGATAAGGTGGGTATCTTGAATCAAGGAGTGTTTATCATTAGATTTGATTCCACAACTTCCAGAGATGAATTTTTACAGGGAGGGTATGTTTTCTTTGATAAAAAACCTGTTATGATGAAGCCTTGGGATTCTGTAACAGATTTAGGAAGGAGAATGTGAGGGTAGTCCCTACTTGGATTCAGTTGAATGGTCTGGAATTGAAATATTGGGGTGAGAGGTCTCTTTTCAAGATTGTGAGCCAAATTGGGAAACCTCTTCAGGTAGATGAGATCACGAAAAACAGGGACAGGCTGAACTATCCTCGAATCCTTATAGAAGTCTCTCTTACACAGGACTTTCCTTATGAGGTCTCTTTCACTAAAGAATTTGATCAGAAGGTCGTTGTTGATGTTTTTTATGAGTGGAAACCAGTTCTTTGTGGACATTGCAAAGGATATGGGCACATCACTGAGAATTGTAGGAAAAAAGATGGCCGGAAGAAAGAATGGGTGATTAAAAAGGATAACAATATGGCACAAGAATTGGAGAAGGAAAAAGGTGTAATGGTGGATGAGGAGGGATTTCAGCAAGTAACTAGAAGTGGAAAATTGAAGATGGCAGCCGCTCCTCCTACTATAGTTGCTAATAGTTTTGATGTCCTTAGTTCTGAAGTTGGATAATGTTTGAAGGTTGGGGAAGCATTGGATATCACAGGGGGAGGGGGGGAGCCTCCGCCTCCTAATGGATAGGATTCTTTGTTGGAATGTTAGGGGGATCAACAATCCTAACAAGCAAAATGAGGTTAAGAAATTAATCTATTCTAAAAGGGTAGGATTGGTTGGTCTCCTTAAGACTAGGGTCAAGGCTTCGAACTTAGGGGCCTTGTACCTTAGAATGTTTGCGGGTTGGTGTTTTACGGCAAATAATGCGTGGTATAGTGGAGGGAGAATTATTGTAAGTTGGAATCCAAGGATGTTTAATGTGAATATTTTGTTCTGTTCAAGTCAAATGATTCATTTGCTTGTTAAGTCGATTAATGGTGGTGGTTTTCTAGTAACCTTTGTTTATGGTTTTAATACGAAGGAGGAGCGTAAGGTGTTATGGACGGACTTAAAAGCTGTTAATACCACAGACCCGTGGGTAATATTAGGTGATTTTAACGAGATTTTGAACTCTGAAGAGCGTATTGGGGCTCGGGTGAAGTTTCGAAAACCTGTTGACTTTAAAGATTATGTGGAGCATTGTCATTTAAAAGATGTAAGTACAGGGGCAATTATTTTACTTGGAGTAATAAGCAGCAAGGGGATAATCGTATTTACTCCAAAATTGATCGAGTGCTTGCTAATCAAAAGTGGCTTGATTATTATATAGAAGCTGAAGTATTTTTTTCTGAATGAAGATTTATTTGATCACTCTCCTGCTTTGCTTTCGATCTTTCAGGAAAAGAATTATGGGAAGAAGCCATTCAAGTTTTTTAGAATGTGGAATCAAGCTCCGGATTTTAAAAAGAAGCTGGCAAGTGTTTGGAGTAGAGAAGTTCAGGGGACAACTATGTTTCAGCTGGTATCCAAGTTAAAGCAAGTGAAAATGATGCTTAAAGAATTGAATAATAAAGACTTCCATGACATTCCTAGTGCTGAATTGCTTTTGAGGTTGAACTTTCAGGACTCTCAAGTAGCTTTGAGCGAGATCCTTTGAATAAGGATTTAATTTAGAGAGAGAAAGAGGCTAGAGATCAGTATGGGGCAGCAAAAAAAGCTTATCAATCGTTTTTACAGCAAAAGGCAAAAGTTCATTGGCTTAAGGAAGGTGATGAAAACTCTACTTTCTTTCATGCAAGCATCCGAGAAAGAAGAGCTCAAAACAGAGTTTATGCAATAACAGATGCTTCTGGGAGGTGGCTTGATCAACCTGAACAGGTTCAAGAAGCCTTTCTTAATTTTTATGAAGGGCTGCTGGCAACTAAAATGAGCAACAGAAGCAGGGTCATCAAGGAAATAGTGGTGCAAGGGGCTGTTGTAAAGTAAAGGCAGGCTCAAATTCTTGAAGCTAAGTATACAGAGGGTGAAGTGAAGCAAGCTATATTCTCCATTCCAGCTAGCAAAGCCCCAAGGCTAGATGGCTATAGTAGCTCTTTTTTTCAAGATAATTGGGAAATTGTTGGCAAAGAGGTAAGTGAGGCTATCCTTTCCTTTTTGAATTATGGGAAGATTTTGAAGGAAGTAAATAGTACTGTCTTGACTCTTGTTCTTAAGAGTAAATGTCCAAATTCGGTGAGCGATTACAGGCCCATAGCTTGCTGCAATGTTATTTACAAAGCAGCCATGAAGATGATCTGCAATCGGCTGAGACTTATCCTTCCTGATATTGTAGCTCAAAATCAGGGGGGGTTTGTTCATGAGAGATTTATAGCCCATAATATCATGGTTTGTCAGGACCTTGTTAGGCATTATAGGAGGAAGCATACAAAGGCCAATTGCATGATCAAGCTTGATTTACAAAAGGCCTATGATACTATAGAATGGGAATTCCTGGAAGAAATGCTTGCTGCGTTTCAGTTCCCTACAAAATTCACAAACTTGGTTATGCAATGTGTGTCTACACCAAAATTTTCCTTGATGTTTGATGGATCATTACATGGCTTCTTCTCAGCAAAGCGAGGGTTAAGACAAGGGGATCCAATGTCTCCCCTTCTTTTTGTGTTGGGAATGGAGTATCTCTCTCGCATCATGAGGAAAATAGGGCAGAAAGCAGATTTTAAGTTTCATGAACGTTGTGAAGGTTTGCAGTGAAACCATCTGAGTTTTGCAGACGATGTGCTTTTATTTTGTCATGGGGACTTTAAATCTATATACTATATGTTACAAGGTCTGAAGCTTTTTTCAAGAACATTTGGCCTTAACCCAAATAAGGCTAAATCTGCTGTATATTGTAGTGGTATGGTAGAGCAGGAGGTGCAAAGAGTCTTAGAAGCTTCTGGTTTCAGTAGAAGTGAGTTGCCTTTCAAATACTTGGGGATCCCCATATGTGCCAAGAGAATTTCAGTCAAGGATTGTGAAAGTATCTTGGAGAAAATGGTTGTTCGAATCCGAATATGGAGTACTCGTAATCTGTCTTATGCTGGAAGAATAATATTAATTAACTCAGTGCTGGTGTCAATTCATACATACTGGTCTTAGATCATGATAATTCCTACGAAGATTTTGAAGAGCATCGACTCTATTTGTAGAGCTTTTCTTTGGAAGGGTGCTTGGGACTATATGGGCCCAGGAAATGTGGCTTGGGACACTCTTTGTAAACCAAAAAGTGAAGGAGGAATGGGAGTTAGAAACATTATGAATTGGAATATTGCTGTCATTGGGAAATACATTTGGGCTGTTGCTAGTAAGAAAGACAACCTTTGGGTTAAATGGGTGCACAATGTGTACATCAAAGATGAGGATTGGTGGGCATACACTGCCCCGATGCAAAGCAGTTGGTATTGGAAGAAGATTGTGGCTGTCAAAGAGCAATTTAAAAGTTTTATTAATGCTGGCCAATTTACTCAACTTGATTACAATATAAAAAAGGGGTACTTGCTGCTGTGTCCTCCTCAATCTCGGGTTTCATGGAGCAATGAGATTTGGGGAAGACTTAATGTTCCAAAGCACAGTGTCATACTGTGGTTAACCAGGCTGGATAGACTGAAAACAAAGCAGAGACTTCATAAAATTCGAGTCATTCCTGATATCAGCTGTTTATTATGTGGGCAAAGTGAAGAGAATATTGAGCACTTATTTTTTAAGTGCCCTTTCAGTAATAGGTGTATAAAAAGTCTCAAAGAGAAGCTGGGATGGAGAGTTAAAACAGAGGTCATTTATCCCTTGCTGAGATGGATTTTGAAGGCTAAAGTTAGCAGGTTCCAGAAGCAAGTCCTTGCTGCATTTGTTGCTGCTGGTGTGTACCAGATTTGGAAAACCCAAAATGAAGTGCTATGGTTTCAACAGGTCAAGAGAGTGGATTTAGTAATGGAGACTATTATACATGATGTTAGGAGTAGAATATACAACATTAAACGAGGGAAAGTCAAATGTATAGAATGAGAATGGTTTGAAGCTTTGTAAATAAAAAGTCTTATACTGTAAAAGTTGTCATATTTGGGCATGTTTATAGGTGCCTTTAAATTGTAAGATCCTGGTATTAATGAATTTGATTTACCAAAAAAAATATATATTAATTATACATAAATAATATATAATATTTAATATATATATGATATTTAATATATACATGAAATATTTAATATATTAAATACATTTAATAAATGAAATGAAGCTATTTTTGTCAATTTATCATTCATTCCAATGTGCATTCAAACAACAAACCAAATATCATAATCAATTCCCATTATCATTTTTATTTCATCTCAATATCATTATCATTCCATTCCACCAACCCACAAACCACATTAGTGTGTATATGATGTAATTGAATTAAAATAAATAAAACAATTTTGTTATTATCTGAATTTTTTTAAGGGGTTTAGTAAAATATAAATGTCATAAAGAAGTGGTATGCAGCCGTTAACACTACAAAAAAAAGGTTCTATATCGAGAACACTATACCGACAACATGTCCTCGGTATAGACATTTCATATGCGCGGGACATTTTCGCGGTTTTGAATAGGTTTAGTTGCTATACCGAGAACCTATACCGAGAACATGTTCTCGGTAGAGGGTTTATAAATATACCCCACAGCCGCGAAGCCCCTTCTCCTTCCTCTCTGGTTTCTCTCGGTTTTCTCCGAGCCATCCGCCTCCCTCCGCCATTTTCCTCCGTTTTCCTCCCAAAAAGCTCGGTTTTAAGCCTCAAAATTGCCAAGGGTGAAGGGATTTCTGTGTATTTGTTGAAGGTATGGTTTATTTATTCATTTAATATATATATATATATTTATGAAATTGTATAATGATATTTTGTAGTTTTTGTTTGAAGGTTGGGTATTCGGTTTTTGTTGGACTAAAGAGATTGCTAGCAAGATATTGAAGACATTGGTAAGTTTTTTTTTAATTTTTCTGTATTTTTTTAATTTTTTTTTCAATTTTTGAATAATTTATGTTTTTTTATATAAATAATATAATATTAATTTTAATAAAAATCTGAAATTATTATATTAGATAGAATGTATTTATTTTTAGGTTTTCAAAATAAGTATTAGTAAAAATGATATTAAGAATTAGAAAATTGTTATATGAGTAATTAGTATTTTTTTAAAATAAATTCTATGTTGTTTTGGTGAATTTTATGTGTATTAAACATATTAGTAAATATATTAAATATTTGAGTGTTAATTTGAAAATTTTGGTGGTAATGTTAGTATGTTGTTGTTGTCAATTTTAATTTTTTTTGGTTATGTTAGTAGTAAAAATTCAAATTTTATGAATATTGATGATTAATTTGTTGTTGTTAATTTTTAGTAGAATTTTAATATTTTGGTTAGAAAATTGAATAATTAATAAAATTTAGACTAATGATTATAAATTATATAGTCGTTTAAAATGTATTTGTAATGCTCTCTGCATGATCTGGGTCTGGATATTTTTTATGTCTTATTTGCAGGATTTTAAATTTTGGGATAGATGAAAATATAGTCGTTATGCTGCCGAATTTTTTTTATAGAATTATAAAATTTAGAGATATTGTGAATATTAGTAGAAGTACTCAATAAAATTTCTAATTTAATAAATAGTGAATTGATAAGTAAAATAATATATTTTAAAATTAAGATTAAAAAAAATTAACATTAACATTATGCAACTAAATTTTAATAAAAATAAACATTAATTAAATAATTTAAGTAATAATTAAATCCTAAAGTAAATAAATAAATTTTAAACAAATCTTAGAAATTTTGTTTAAATTAATAAAACTATTCAATAAAGCATAAGTAAAATATATAATTAATAAATACTAAATTAATATGTAAAAAAATAATATTTGTTAGTTCTGATTAAATAAAATTAACAAATATATTATTAGAAAACCATTATTAAAATTAAAAAAATTAAATTTAATATTTGTTAGTTTTAATCATTATTAAAATTAAAATTAAAAAAATATGTTTTTAATAATATTTGTTAGTTGTTTTTAATTTTTCAGTATTTTTTTTTAATTTTTTTTCAATTTTTGAGTAATTTATGTTTTTTTTATATAAATAATATATTTTAAAATTAAGATTAAAAAAAATTAACATTAACATTATGCAACTAAATTTTAATAAAAATAAACATTAATTAAATAATTTAAGTAATAATTAAATCCTAAAGTAAATAAATAAATTTTAAACAAATCTTAGAAATTTTGTTTTAATTAATAAAACAATTCAATAAAGCATAAGTAAAATATGTAATTTAATAAGAAATTATTACCAAAGATATAATAGTGTTATTATCACCTAGTGATAATATTATATTTTTTTAGTGTTCATCACAAGAAGCCTTAGACCCGTTTAGAGAGGGTGAGTCATTGAAGACTCTTACATTTGCCTCTCTCTGAATTAGGACACACACGTGGATTAATTTGACCGTCAGATATCCCAGCTGATTGTGAACGAGGTAATACTTTACACATTGATATACTCCTTAAAATTTAACAATTAATCCATATTAATTTTAAAATATTGAATTTGCATACAATAGCGCCTCCAAATAAACGTGGACGCCATAAAGGATTGAACACGCGGGAAAAGAGGGAACAGTTGGGGCGTCCTCTCCCTCTCGAGTGGGATGTGCGGGGGAGAACATATAAAGAGATCGGAGAGTACAGCTCAAATTTCTCAAGAGAGCTCGGATTACTTGTTCGACAGTACACAGATCCGGACTGTCCTCAATGGTCAAAAGTACCAAATGCCTCGAAAGAAAGAATACTTGCACATTTGGAAGTAAGTAGTTTATGTATTTTCCGACGCCCAGAAATTACGGTATTAATTTCTTGCTAAAATTAACTATCTTAATTAAATATATTACTAACGATAACTTTTTGCAGAAACGTTCTGTGGTCAACAAGGAAAATAGAAGGAAACTGAAAGAGCTTAGCTATGGAGGTTCTCAGTCAATCCCAGCCCTACGCTATAAAAAGGTTAGTTAATTAATTATTTTTTAGTTTATTTTTCTTATTTACGTTTAATTATTAATTTTATAAAAATATATGTACGTGACAGCGCAATTTAGAGACTGGGCAACTTGAGTCCATCCCGGATAGCTGGATGGATATTCACCATAAATCAGGCACAGGGTGGGTGACAGAGACAGCCAAAAATATTTGGGTACGTTAAGTTTTTTTAAACATTTTTCAAATTTTTAATTGTTTCAAAATTTTAATTACATTATACATTGTATCACAGGAGGAATTGCGTGCATACCACGACACACAGCAGACATAGGCAACTGATACTGAGAGTTCCACACCAGTTTCGAGTGGGCCTGAAGATGAAGACATATCTTTGGTACAAACTGTCTTCGGAAAACGACGGGGCCACCAGAAAGGATATGGACGTATCCTTAACATAAGGGGCCGAACTCTATTTGATTTTCGTCCTTCACAAACAAGAGATGAAGAGTTGTCTGAGATGAGAGAGCGTCTTCGACAGTTAGAGGAGCATGTCCGGACTCATTGTATCACCCCGGGATCTCAATGTGCCCCACCACCACCCGATGATCCCGATGTTGGAGCACCAACTCAGTAGGACTTATGTAGGAATTTTATTACAATTGACTATTACATTATCATGTTTAAGACAATTCTTTATTTTGATTCAGCGAACATACTCTTATGTTTTTATTTATATGTTTAATATAAGTGTTTTAATTTTATTCTATTTTTTATATTTAATTCAAAATAAATAAATAAATAAATAAGGGAATAACAAATAAAAAAAAATTGGGGAAAAGTCTATACCGAGGACATTGTCCTCGGTATATACCACTAAGATGTCGGTATATACCAGTACGATGACAAATTGGGGATGGTTGTACCGAGGACTTTTGTCACTTTCTACCGAGGACATTGTCCTCGGTAAAACCTATACCGAGAACATTTTTAATGTCGTCGGTAGAAGTTTTGTTTTACCGACGCGGATGTACCGATAACTTTCTACTGACGACATTGTCTCGGTAGAGGTTATACCGAAGACATTTGGACTTATACCGAGGACATTTGTTCTCGGTATAGGCCCTGTTTTTTGTAGTGTAATACTCTGAAAATGCATTTTATATTTATATTATTAATTTTTATTACGGTACAATAATCCATATAAAAAGTGGTCGTTCATTTCCCAGAGGCACAGCAACTATTAACTATAGAAAACGCTAGTTTGTTTGGTGGGATAATCCATGTCGTATTGAAGATGGCGATGCATGTAATTAATTATGGTAATTGTCGGTTCAGATTTCGAAACTATATAGCTAATTTGGTCTTAATGTATAATTAATTTGTGTCTCATTTATTTATAAACCCCTGCCTTCTCAGTTCTCTCCCAATTCTAGGAATATAGGCATTATATATATGTATTCAAAATCAAAAGATATATTTTACCCCAAATAAAAGGCAGCAAATCTTTGTTCACAAAGCAAACATTGTCGATAATATAGCTAAGGGCTAGGTTTTCTTGTTTGACTGGCTCATGGAAGGTAACTATATATGCTATTTTATAAATTATGTATTGTAATTTAAATATATATACATATATATATATGTGTGTGTGTGTGTATACGTTGTTAATGGCGGCTAATATGAGCATATATCAGGATAAGATTCAAGATTTGGAAAAAGTTATTTGATTTCCCTCCCTCATTTTGAAAATCTTTTTGTTTATTATTAATTGAGCAAAGCTATTATAGCTTGTTACTGGGGTACCTTCTCTCCATTTGATAAACAAATAATTTGTGTTTTTGAAAAGATATATCATTATTTAGTGTTTAAAGAACACAAAACATGATAAGCTAGGCATCTGAAAAACTATATAGTCTAATTTTCAGAAATATTTTGTTATTGGTGTAATAATTTATTACTATACATTTTTGTGTGCTAACATATATAATATTTAACGTGAAAGAAAACATTCAAGTGGGTTTCTTATATACTATTCCTTTCTTTACTCTTATGTTCAAAATTCAATCAAGACATTAATTAAAATTATTTATTGATCTGACTTATGATATATTATATAAATATATATATAGCTGTAGCAAAAGATAAATCTAAGGGGAATATTGCTCCGCCTACGGATTATGTTCGGTTAAGATGCACCATAAACAACTTTTCGAAGCTTGGTAGCGAGATCCTTTATTCACATATTTTCGATGCAGGAGGATACAAATGGTATCTTAATCTCTTCTTATCTGTTAATATATAATGTTGTTCCAAAGAAGGTCTTTTAGTATGTATTAATATTGAATCAGATTCAATTAATAAAATGTGCAGGAAGATTGGAATTTACCCAAAAGGCACCGGGGTTTATCTAGAAGTGGTTGATGATTTTGAAACTTTGCCTCCTGGATGGAGCATAAATGTCCAGTTTTTCAGCTTATCAGTAATCAATCAAAATCCTCAATTAACAGTTAAAAAAGGTATTCACCACTTAATTCGTACGTTGATATCTAATTTTCTTTTACTCTTTTATTTACCACATAAATATGATATTATTTAGTTAGAATATCACTAATTTTTTTTCTGAAAGGAAGTTAGAATATAAATATTTGAATAATACAAAAAAAAATTGGTAATAAAAAAATGATTAATTATATATACACACACAAATTAGTCACAAGCACTACACAAAAATAAGACGCATTTGAGATAATAAATACTGTTTGTTAAAGTGATTTGCCATGTGTACACATTATTACTCAATTAATTCATTTGTTAATCAGCTCAGCCAAATTTAACCGAGCTCTACAGGATTTTTCCTCATTTTAACCTTGTTGGAATGTTCGTTTTACTGTTTGTCTTTAACAATATTTACTATATTTTTGTGGACCAACACAACACTACAATTATAAAGCCTTAATATTAATATTAAACATAAAATATATAATTTTTTGTTCCTACGACCAAATTAAAATAGTAGAACAAATATATACTTAAACAAAAATAAATAAACTAGCTCAATTGGCTCTCACTGTGTAGTTGCCCAAGGTTTGGTGGCCAGGATTACCGGTTTGAATTTGGCTTTAGTTTATGTCTTTTCTTGTATGCATGATTGACTTATTGCCTTAAAAAGACATTACGAAATACATTAGAAATTAAAAATAGTTTATGCATGTATACTCTACTCTATACCGTGGCTTTTTTCATTCTTATTTTATTTTATTATTAATTTTTTTTAAATATTATTGTAATATATATGTCATTTAGTCGTGTAAATAAATATTTATGTCAATTTTATATTTAGATATCATATATATATATCCATATTGTTATATATTATTGATATAGATATTTATTTATATATATTATATAACTGAAATTCATTCTATTATATATATATATATTTAAAAAAATGAACTCATTCCTATTAAAATTATAGTCATATATTATATTAAAAAAATTTATTTATTTTTATGATATTTTTTATTTATTTAAAATTTATATAATAATTAAAAAAATATAATAAAAATAAATACATGATCATGTTTGTAACTTTAACCAAGTAAATATGCGTTTGGCGTTATTTTTACCTAGTATATATATAAATAAGTGTTCAAATGTTTATAATTAAGGGTTATTATTATTATTATTATAAGATATGTAATCATTCAAGGACAGTTAGATGGTGTTTTTATAAGTGAATTTTGTTGCAAGGCATAAAAATACTTGATACTAAATTTACATGGTAGTTTTTCCTATAATTCTGATTCTTAACAATTTTGCAGAAGTGAATAATCATGTGTTCAATGCTAATGCCAAGAGTTGTGGTTTCCGTTCATTCATTCCTTCGAGTAAATTAGATGATCCTAGCGAAGGTTTTCTTGTAAGAGACGTTTGCACAGTCGAAGCAGAGGTTAGAACTACTATTCTTGTAATACATTTTGCTGTCGAGAAATTAAGCAATATTGTGGTTTTGGAATAATTACGTTGCAGGTAAGGGTGAATATTGAAAAACAAGACGAAAATGAAAGTGAAAGTGATATAGCTGACCAGGTGGATATGCATAATGCTTATTATTGTATCTTTCTTTATGATATATATATATATATAAGCATATTTATTCTTGTTTACATTACTTAGTCATCTAATTGATTCTTTTCTTACATTTTATCAGAAGCCAACTTTCGCAGAAACAGAAAAAACTACTTCTGAATTCGACACTTTGTTTGTGGACATTCAAAATATATTGGAAGGAGAGAGTTTTAAGCCAGACAACTTTGTAAGCAGCTTTGGCCCTCCTGCATGGACAGTTGAGGAGATTTCCTATGCAAAAAATATCTTCAAACAATGCCTGGATATTGGTCTTGATAATGTCATCCAATTGGGTAGAGATTTCGAGCTCAAGAAATCACTTTCAATCTTGCTAAGTAGCAACGCCTTTCCCAAGAACATGGTAGATGAGATAACCAAGTTTGTGGCTAACTTTGTCCAAAGTTGTGAGCAATATGAAGTTGCCAAACAAGACCTAAGAGAGGTCCAAGAGAAAGAAAAATCAATAGATGATCAGAAAACAGCCATAAAGCAATTATCTTCTAAGTTCTTGCCAGTAAGGAAACAAGTAGAGGATGTTGATCATGAAATAGCTGAGCTAGAAAGGCAGTTGTCCGAAAGGAAAGCGAAGAAGAAACGTCTTAGTAAGGTTCTTCAAGGTTTTGGCTGATCAAGCCACTACTTCAAAACAGTCTCTTGTTAGTGATGAAGAGGATCATGTGAAGTTTTGTGTGCTTAAGAAAGAACAGGCAGAGAAGGTGATTGGTGATATGAAAAGGTCGTGGGAGTCTTTGAAGCTTGGTTATTATAATATGCTTTTGTAAATTTATTTTTTAAACAAGATTAGCTCTTTTGAAGATTTGAGCTGTCGCTGTGCCTATAAGGTTCCCCAAGTGGGCGAACACTTGCCTTTTGAATTTTAAAAGTTTTGTTTCACATAATGACTTGTGCTACTTTGTTTTCATTCAAATGTTATTTTCTATGCTCGTTATGTTTCACCATTTGTTTTTTGTCCCAGAGCTTCAGTAATCTTTCTACGTACACTACTATATCTGACTATTTCATTTGAAATATTATTATTATGTCGTACGTTGAAGGGAGAGATCAAGGAAGTTTTCATATTTGTCTTGAGAAATATGTTTTCGTAATTTTTTTGTCATTTTTCTCAAGATTTTTAGTGACTCACACTTTGGTGTCTCATATTTGAATCTATTGAACTGGTAATGAAAATCATTTTAGCTCATTATTATTAATATATGCAGCACATTTTGTCTTAAATTATAATATATATATATATATATTACGTACTAGCATACATTATACAATCCAAACCTAACAGTCTAAATACTTTATATTATTTATTTTACAAAATAATATATTGTTGATTAAATGAGTATGACAAATAAAATGGGTGTGACAAAACATTATTTTAACAATTTGTAACATACTTACACAGGGAGGTTACAAATTTGGTTACTGGTTTGTAACTCCCAAAATATCACCATAATCAATATGTAGATGGAGTTACATATTCTTAATTTGATTTTCATGTGCTTAAATGATTTATAACTATTAGAGATGTTATTTTGACGGTCAATAAGTGTTTGGATGTAACAAAATTACATGAGAGAAGATTTGAGATGTTTTGGAAAATTATTAAATAATAATTAGTTACTTATGGAAAGTGATTACCATTTATTAAATAATAATTTCATAAAGTATTAATTAATAACTAATAGTTTTCAAAACTATTATCAAAATTTTTGGAAAAATAATTATTTTTACTTATAAAATAGTTTCTTAAACTATTATTATAATTACAATTATTGGAATTGTAATTACTTGTTACACCCAAATTTCAAACATAAAATAAATAGCCTAAAACGTAAGCTCGAAAAAGTCTCGTATCTACATAATGTTAGCAGTACACTTATATGAATTTTCAAGTGGTTCCAAATCTGTCATTAGCACTCGAGCATGAGTCGCATTGTTCGAGCCTGAGTTGCAGGCTCGAAGAGACCAACCTTTTCCGAGGTACCCGACCAAATTACTGGATGAGGAGGAGGTTATAACTGGAGTGATGAGCTCGAAGCTTGGCCAGTCTCGATAGCGCGTCAACATCACGATCGAGCTCAGTGAGGTGTTTTGCACGCGAAAAGACTGTTAGGAAATCCTTATTTCGTAGGGATTCGTTATTATCATATATTATATCCCTACTGTCACGAGATATCATGTAATTAACCATTTATAGTATTTATTTCAAATTTATTTGATTAATTGTAACTTCCCTGAATCAGATAAAGATGTTCTCGCAATCAGATCTATAAATAGCCTAGAGTATTTCATTTGTATTCATGCACAAATTGTAATTGAGAGAATACTCTGCAAAATTGCTTTCACCCAAAGCTTTGAGAGAGTAGTGATAATAACAGTGACTCGTGGACTATGCCGATTTTAACTGCTGAACCACGTAAAAACCTCTGAATCCTTTTACTTTTTATATATTCTTGCTTAATGCTCTTCATTTTTAAGTTCATGCACAAACGTTTGCACACGTGATTTATTTTTTTATGTACGTAGAAAATAACATGTTTGAGCTTAGTTTTCAGTACTGTAAACTATTCAGAATTTTCTGAAAATTTGCAGGATACTCTAAATAGCTACAATATACACGGTCATAAACAAAATTGCGCCGAAAACTATTCACGGGTCGAGAACACTGAGAGCCCTACCGGTAGGGCTTAAAGTAAAGCCCCTATAAAAGAATTGTCCTATAATTATATATTTGAACTTGTTTTATAAATTTATTTTGTATATTTTAAAATAATGTGTTTTAATCATATTATATGTATTAGTAATCATTAATTTTAAAAAAAAAATTATAATATATTATTATGAAATATTTTTTTATATAATTAATTTTAAATTAGATGCATTTTGTTTAAATATAAATATTATAAATAAAATAATTAAATACATATAATTATGATCAGATAGTATGATAGGGTAAAATACAAACATGCACTCTTACCCCCACTATATCCAGATTCGAGTACAACTAGTTGTACCTATATATACTTTATTCGATATTTGAATTCAAAGAAAGATACTTACTTCGACGGGTTAAGGTATTAACATATGTGAACAAGTCTAGAAAGAGAGGTCTATATAGGTGGATTACATATACTACAGTCCCCTAATATTATAGTGTATATGATTTTTTTTATTTGGTTGAATAGGAATGGGAAGGAATCAAAGTTCTCATTTCATTGTTTGGTTTTGACATTTTGAGTGTTAGAATTCATTCCAATGGAATGCTCCCTTACAGCACTTGGTGGAAATCTTCCATTACAACCATTTTTGTCAATTTCGCTCATTCATATATATAAATATATATATGTATGTGATGTTTATATAATAATATATTAAATATTAAATAATATATATTTAATGAGAAATTTGTGAAAATAGATTTTTTTAAGTGATTTTGCACTTTGACCTATTTTTGATAATTTTTTGCAAAATAGTATCTGTCTAAAATTCGACCAGTTGTCTAAAATTTTCGATGGGCTGTTTTAATTTTTTGACCACCTATCTAAATTTTCGACTAACTGTCAAAATTATGAGAAGTCATTTTGCGAAAAATTATTAAAATTAGGCTAGAATGCAAAATAATTTTAAAAAATAAGCCATTTTACCAATGGACTATAATATATAATATATTTAATATGTAATATAATATAATATATATTAAACAATATATTATATATTTAATATTAAATATTAAATATACATAAATAATATATAATATATGATATTTAATATATATAATATATACATGAAATATTGAATATATTAAATACATTTAATAAATGAAATGAAGTTATTTTTGTCAATTTATCATTCATTCCAATGTGCATTCCATTCCACCAAACCAAAAGCCACATTAGTGTATATGATGTAATTGAATTAAAATAAATAGAACAATTTTGTTATTATCTGAATTTTTTTAAGCGGTTTAGTAAAATATAAATTATAATCTAAGGAACAGTTTGGTATTGTTTTAAATTGTCATTTGATATTTATAATTATATTATTTATTATTTTGATAAAATATATTATTATATTAATTTTATGAAAATACAAAATTTGACAGATTTTTATGCATAACCAAACACATAAAATGATATTTCTAGAAATTATAAATAAGATTTTAGTACATAACCAAACACAGTGATATAATTTTTTAGATTATCAGATTAACCATTTTAACTTTTACAGTAATATAAAAATTGTGAACTACTCATGTCAAACGGCTTCTAAGAAGGTTTCAGATAGAATTTTAGTAGTGCCTATGAAATAAAGCGTAGCAATTTGTACCTTTAAGAAAAGCTTAGTGTTTTACCTAGTAACTAAGAAAGTTTGGAATTATTCATCAAAAAAAAAAGTTGGGAAGAGATAAGTTTGTACTTACTTATCTACTAAGAAAACTCAAAAAAAAAAATTACTTATAGCTAATTTGGTAATTGTCGGTTCAGATTTCGAAACTATATAGCTAATTTGGTCTTAATGTATAATTAATTTGTGTCTCATTTATTTATAAACCCCTGCCTTCTCAGTTCTCTCCCAATTCTTGGAAACAATATATATATATATATATGCATTATATATATATATATATATATATATTCAAAATCAAAATATATATTTTACCTCAAATAAAAGGCAGTAAATCTTTGTTCACAAAGCAAACATTGTCGATAATAGCTTAGGGCCAGGTTTTCTTGTCTGACTGGTTCATGGAAGGTAACTACATATGCTATTTTATAAAATGTATTGTAATTTAAATATATATATGTGTGTATACGTTGTTAATGGCGGCTAATATGAACATATATCAGGATAAGATTCAAGATTTGGAAAAAGTTATTTGATTTCCCTCCCTCATTTTGAAAATATTTTTGTTTATTATTAATTGAGCAAAGCTATTATAGCTTGTTACTGGGGTACCTTCTCTCCATTTGATAAACAAATAATTTGTGTTTTTGAAAAGATATATCATTATTTAGTGTTTAAAGAACACAAAACATGATAAGCTAGCTGAAGAGTATCTGAAAAACTAATTTTCAGAAATTTTTTGTTATTGGTGTAATAATTTATTACAATACAATTTTGTGTGCTAACATATATAATATTTAACGTGAAAGAAAACATTCAAGTGGGTTTCTTATATACTTGTTAAGCAAAAATTTCTTATTTAGAAAATAAAAAAAATAAATGCGAAACACAATTTCACCTATGCCAAATTTATAGCATAAGATTTTATTTATTTAAGTTCGACCCATCTAAGATTATAAGAATAACCTCTTAATTACAATCATTTTATTTAAAGGAAATACCCTTTGATTCCAATTACGATGATATTAAATAATTTTAAATAATTTAGGGAGAACTGTGATGGATTTGGAATTGCAGCTGAAATCAGTACTTTTGGCTAACTGAGTTGCCTACATACTTTTTTTGTGAAGGATCAAGCCACTTGTAGTTAAGATGGAGATATTTTAGAATTTGAATATAAGAATTCCGGTATATGACCATTTTCGGGAATTCTTTGCCATTTGAAAATTTGGCAAAATTCCTAGGTGGATGACCTTTTATGGAATTTTGAGAATTGTGTTTTTATACCATTTGGCGGTATCGGCGACTGCACTTAGTCTTAGCAACTAAGTTGCCTACGTATCCCTTTTTAGGAATCAAGTCTAACGTAGTTCCGGTCTTTTGAAAATTTTATGATGCTTTGATAATTAAGAGGTGAATGACCCCCTTTTTGAGATACCATTTATTATGGCTTTGAATTTCTAGTGCACTTTTAATTTTGAGGTAAAATTACCATTTTTGAGATTTTGTGAGGTTAATGACCTCTTTGAAATTTCAAGGTGATATTTCATCATTTGAATTGATTTTGGTGAGCTCATTTGGGATTTTGTACCATTTTGTATGGTTTTAAAATTTTATCACGTTTTGTGATAGATTGAGTTTTAAAACTCTCTTATTATATTTTATAAAATAAGAGAATTGTTTGACTGATATTTTAATTATTTGTTCCACAATTTGGGGGAATAATAATTATTTGTTTCATTAAATCAGATAACATCTCTTAATTCAAATTTAACTTATATATATATAAATTGAATTTTGAGAATAATATCTGAAAAAGGAATAAATTCAAATTAAATTTTAAATTTGAATTAGAATCTATCGTACTATGATATTTTCCTTTTGGATTTGTTTACTTATTTATACTTCCTTAAATTTGAGATACATATGCAGTCACCCATATACCCATATATTGAACTGAAGTGATCTAATTGAAGCCTCAGGAAGTTGCTTTGATACGCACACATTCAAGGTAATGCATTAAACTTCCCTTTTACATTCTCTTATTTTAATATATGAGACAGTTGAACAGAAAGTCAAATACAAATGTATATATGATCTTTTCTTTTCTTGACTTCTCTACAAGGTACGAATTCCTCTGTTTTGATCAACAACTGAAACTTTGGGATTTAATTCAATTCAGAAGCTTTATATTCACTTTGAGTAAAACAGAGAAATTTTTCAGGTAATACTCATTGATTATTTTCAAATGAACCTGTTCTTTCTACTGATCTCTCATATCAGATTATCCCTGCATATGCATACATATTTACATATTTATTGATATATTTTGGCACCGACAATACATGTTTATATGTATATTTATATCAATATCATATGTCGTTTTTTTTTTATCTGGAGATATGACCCCTGAGAAAGAAATAAAGTGCATATGTCTTTTTGTTATGTACAGTTGATATCGTGCATATGTGCTTGATCCAAATGGAGTGACTCATTCAGTTATATATACATATATATATATATATAAATCCTATATGACTCATGATTTAATTGTATCTCACTTTTGGAAGAGTACATTACAAGAGATTCTCTTCAGCCACGACACTCTAAAATCTTAGACCAATAATAGTGATTCATTCATTTATATATACATATACATCATATATGACACATGATTCAATTGTATCTCACTTTTGGAAGAGAATTTAATCTTCAGCCACGAGACTCTAAAGGCTTGGACCAATAATAGTGATTCATTCATTTATATATATATATATAAATCATATATCACTCATGATATAATTGTATCTCACTTTTGGAAGAGAATTTAATTCTCTTCAACCACGAAACATGAAACTCTAAGACTTGGACCAACAATATATATCTATTCTTTTAATCTTGTAAACTGACTCTTTTTTTTTTCTTTCTCTCATATGTGTGTTGATCTCTTTTGAACCCGACAGTTCAGCGGAATGATTTAGTTGCAACTTTTATACCAATTAGGTGATACATTTGGTGCAAGTAGTTTGACGATAACTTTATGGATGAGGGCATCTAATTTGCTGGTAGAATAAGGGCATTCCATGGATGAGGGCATCCAATTTCATTTATGGAATGAGGGCATTCCATATATGAATAGAGAAAATAAATAAATAAGAGAGACAATGAACATCAAAATAAACAAAGAAAGAAAGAGGAATGAGAGCATTCCACAGATCCTTACCCTTGGAGCTTGTTGTCCTTTGTAGAAATAGATCGTAGTATTTTTCTGTTTATTCTCTCCCTCTTTTCCAGATTTTTTTCAAAGTATCGGTCCCCTTTTTTGTTCTCAACTCCTCCTATTTATAGAGCCTATTTTATTTATTTATTTTTTTTTTTTAAACTTCTCAACCCATGTAACTTAATAGGTGAGAAGAAATAGGGGAGTGGGCAGTTAAAAGAGTGGAGAGGGTCTCCTAATTTTTCTCTCAATTTGACTGACCATTTTTTTTTTATTATTATTTTAATAATCAATTATTTCCTTTCAGCCTTTAAAAAGAAATACTTGTATATAAATAATAATAATTTAATTAAAATTTTTTTTTTCGTTCAACAATACTATTCCTTTCTTTTCTCTTATGTTCACAATTCAATCAAGACATTAATTAAAATTATCTGTTGATCTGACTTGTGATATATTATATAAATATATATAGCTGAAGCAAAAGATAAATCTAAGGGGAATGTTGCTACGCCTACGGATTATGTTCGGTTCAGACGTACCGTCAACAACTTTTCCAAGCTTGATAGCAAGCACTATACAGATGTTTTCTATGCAGGAGGATACAGATGGTATCTAAATCTCTTCTTTGTATCTGTTTATATACATTTTTTTGTTTGTTTCAAACACGGCTTTTGATAATTATATTATTTAATCATATATATATATATATATATATACTTAAAATGTTTACAGGATGATAGAAATTAGCATAACATGGACGAAAGATTATTTGTCTATGTATCTACACGTTGCTGATTCGGAAACTTTGCCTCCTGGGTGGACTAAAATTGTTCAGTTTTATAGCTTATCGATTATCAGTGAAAATCCTCAATTAACAGTTAAACGTGGTAGGCACTACCTATTCGTACCCTTTATTTGCCACATATATTATTTGTAATATTTTTCAAATATATATTTTTGAATATTGTCATTTGTAAGTAAAGTACAATGTAAAAGTGAATTTCTTTACAATTTCTGTAATGTAATATAGTCTCAGTGATACGAAATTTCATGTACTCTGTCTATTATTGTGTGTTTTTTTTTCCTTCCTATTTGCAGAAGGAGGTTTTAATCGTGTGTTCAATGCTGAGGACGAGTGTTGGGGTTTCCCTTCGTTCATTCCTTTGAGTGAATTAAATGAACCTAGTAAAGGTTTTCTTGTGGGAGACGTTTGCACAGTCGAAGCAGAGGTTTTTTTTTAAACTAAGAAAATATATTGAACTTCATCATTTGTTAATTATATCAACTAAAATTCAAAGCCCTTAATTTCTTCTTGATTACATTTTGTTTGTCAAGAAATTAAGCATTACATTGTGTTCTTGGAACACCTTACATTGCAGGTAAGGTTGAATAATGAAGAGCAAGACAAAAAGGAAAATGAAAAAGCTGATCAGGTGAATATATGCATAATTCTTTATAATTCTTGTTTACATTGGTCATCTAATTATTTTGTTACATTTTATCAGAAGCCAACTGCCGCAGAAACAGAAAAAACTACCTCTAAATTTGACGCTTTGTTTGTTGACATTCAAAATATATTGGAAGGAGAGAATAATAAGTCAGACAACTCTGTAAGCAGATTTGGCCCTCCTTCATGGACCATTGAGGAGACTGTCTATGCCAAAAATATCTTCAAACAGTGCCTGGATATTGATCTTGATAATGTGATTCAATTAGGTAGAGATTTTGAGCTCAAGAAATCACTTTCAATCTTGCTAAGTAGCAATGCCTTTCCCGAGAACATGGTAGATGAGATAACAAAGTTTGTGGCTAACTTTGTCCAAAGTTGTGAGCAATATGAAGTTGCCAAACAAGACCTAAGGGAGGTCCAAGAGAAGGAGAAGACAATTGAAGATCTTAAAACAGACATGAACCAGATATCTTCTGAATTCTTTCCAATAAGAAATCAAGCTGAAGTTGTTGATAATGAAATAGCCGAGCTCGAAAGACAGTTGATCGAAAGGAAGGCGAAGAAGGCAAGGCTTGGTAAGATGCTTGAAGTTTTAGCTGGTCGAGCAACCACTTCAAAACAGGCACTGGTCGGTGCCGAACAGGATCAAGAGAAGCTTTCCATGCTAAAGAAAAAAGAAGCAGAGAAGGTGATTGCTGGCATTAAAAGGTCATGGGAGTCTTTGAAGCTTGGTTATTCTAATATGCTTTGGTAAACTATCCTAAGAATATTATCTCTTTTGAAGTCGTTTACTAGTTTTATTTTTTCGTAAGAATCTACGTTCACACAATTTGAAAATTGGACTGTGGTTGTGCTTAAGGTTTCCAAAGAGGTCAAACAATATTTTTCTTTTAGTTTTTTTAATTTTTTTTTTAAGTTTTGTTTCGTACACGACTTCTAGTGCACCCCAAACTATTTGTTTGTTTTTGTGTTATTTTTTTTTTTTTAAATTCCATCAGCTTTATTCAATGCATTAAACTAATGGGTCGTTTGGTATGCAAGAATCTGGACACGAGAATGAAAATCTGAACACTTTCTCATATTTGGTACTGAGTTTGAGTTTTTCTAACCGGGAATCAATACTTCAGGAGTTTTAACTTTTCCTGATTCTAGGTTCAAGTGAAACTCATCTGACAAGTTGTTTTCAGATACCCAGAAATGTGAAACACTTCAAAATTATTATTATTTAAAAAAAAATCTTAAACCAATAATTTTTTAGTTAATGACTTATTTTATTTTTAAAGCTTATAATATAAAAACAAATATACATATATCAAATTATAAAATGATAAATAATATTTGTTTATTTAAAGAAATTGATTTGCAAATCATTTATATCATCACTTTAGTTTAAAATAACAAATGAAATATTATTAAAAATAAAATAAATGTATTTTTGTAATTTTAAATATTATACTTGTTATCCAAAAAACTGGCGTAGATGACGTGGCAAGTGATTCCTGAACACGTGGCTGACACTTGGAGGAACTCTGCTAGGGTATTGACCAGAAGACAAATTATAAGCAGTAAGCAGCCTCCGCATACTTCATGATGTTTCTATAAAGATCTTTGTAAATCCCGAAATTAACTCCCACAATCTCCTGAGTATCCGATTATTTAGGAGAGAATATCTGTAACACATTCATGTAATCCCCTTGAGCCTATAAATAGAGAAAGATAGCTCAAGGAAGAGACTTTTGGCTTTCGAATTATTTGAGACTAGAGTAATTCTATTTGAGATATTGTATTGTTCTTCAGAGGTTAGTGAAACTCATTGAACCCTAGTTCTTTGATCACTCATTTGATTCTCACATCAATAACAATCTAAGTGGACGTAGGTTATTACCAGATCATGGGGCCGAACCACTATAAAATATCGTGTTCTTATTATTTTCGTCATCACGTTCTTTTCAACGCATTCATCCACGTCAAGCGTATTCTGACTCCGTGTCAGTTGACCAAAATCAGGGTCAACATTCTGGTGCTTTCATTGAGAGCTTGGTATATCACTGTTGAGAAAACCAATGGCGAAAACTGCCAGGAAAACTGGACAGGCGGCCGCCGCTGCACCATCAAACCCTCCTCCTCCTCCTCCTCCTACAAGTGTGGCTGAGGATGAGCCACATTTGGACTTTGAGGAGGAAGAAATGGATGACGCGACGCTGAAGAGTACTCTAGGGGCGTTGCATGAAGAGTTGGCCAATCTGAGGGCCAGTCAGGAAAGTGCTGCCGAAATCATGGCACGGCAGCAGCGAGAGATTGAACGGCAGCGCGCGGAGTTAAGCGAGAGGCAGGCGGAGATGGACCGCCGCCAGAGCGAAGCCATGGAAGCCCTCGAGGCAGCCTTGCAACTGGCTAGGAATCAGACTACACCTGCCTCGCAGCCTGATCAACCCGCGAATGGGCCACCCCACAGGGGTCCCAATCCTAGTCCGCCTATCCAACCCTCGAGCCCACAAAGGCCCGAGCAACCACCAGCACCTCAGGACGATGTCCCTCTAGGAGACCCTGAGGCACAGCCTCCTTCCCAAGCTGGTCGTGGCAATCCCCCGCAGTAGAGGCAGAATAGGACCGGGCAGCAACCTCGTAGTCCTAGACCCCATAGGGGCGACGGCCGAACCTTCCGAACAGAGGACAGCATCCTCCTGGTAACAGGAGGAACTCAGAGTTAGGCTCTGCGGTCTGAGGTCCCCCACGGCATGATAATGCACGGGGACCTAACGACCAACGCAGGCCACCCTCTAACGCTCGGGACGTTTCAGCCCGCGAAGGAAATCGAGGGAACAGTCGATCTCGTCACAGCCAATCACGGTTCAGAGTTGACAATGGTTATGATGAAGCCGATTCCGGCAGAGGAAATGCCGGTCGAAGGAATGACGAAAGAGGTGGAAACAGGAGCCAGCCACCTCAAGATGACCAACCTGGCAGACGGGACGCTGAGGGGCAACCCAGGCAAAATAATGTCTTCAATCGGCTCGGAGCCAGCGAGCAACGGAGAAGAGACGAGGACTTGATAGATGTACTCAAAGATCGCCGCGAGCGG
Source organism: Humulus lupulus (assembly GCF_963169125.1). Lineage (NCBI taxonomy): Eukaryota > Viridiplantae > Streptophyta > Magnoliopsida > Rosales > Cannabaceae > Humulus > Humulus lupulus. Next base: position 69,519,664 of record NC_084800.1, on the reverse strand, counting down.
CATGGCGAGAACATCCCCCCAGCAACAGAAGCCACAGCGATTCCCGTCGCTGTGCAGATCCAGATAGATGCCCTCAACCAGGTGGTGCAACAACTGGTCGGGGGAAGAACATCTCATATCGACCACGACAGGAGGAAAGGCACTCCTTTCGTCCAGAGGATGGCTATGGCAGAAACTCCTAGCAAGTTTAAAATGCCTACGCTTCCGAACTTTGATGGGTACGGTGACCCGGTATCTCACGTCAATAAATTTGAGATACAAATGGACATTCAGAAAGTGTCCAAAGATGCTCAAGGCAGAATCTTTCCTGCAACACGTTCTGATGCCGCGCAGGAGTGGTTTTTCAAGTTCCCTCCTGCGAGCATAGTTTCCTGGGAGATGTTCGTAAAGGAGTTTTACGGACAGTTCTACGCAGGTCGTGTGCATCCGACCGAGGCAAACCAGCTGGTTGAAATTCGCCAGCAGGATGGAGAATCGCTGAAGGACTACATCGAGCGCTTTATGCGAGCAGCAGCTGGAGCAAAAACGGTGGGGGACGAAGGAAAAATGATGGCCATAACCGCAGGGGTTAGGCGTCGCACCCCTCTCTGGAAGAGCCTCCGAAAAGATGGAGTCAGAACTACCCAGGAATTCTTGGACCGGACTGATCGTTACATCAAGCTCGAAGATGCCATTGTCGACGATGGAAAGCCTCCAGGCAAGGATAAGAAGGCCGCCGAGCCCGCCAAAGCCGCCAATGGGTCTAAGCCTAATGGCAACGGCAAGGGCAACGGGAACGGTAACGACAATGGCAAGAATGGTGGAAAACGGCCACACAACGAGCCTTCCACCTCCGACAACAAACGAGCCAAGGGTAATCGTTATGAACCTCAGTTCACTAACTACACTGCCCTGGTTGAGTCTCGGGGAGAGGTTTATCAGGCCACGAGTTCTAGTGTGCCTTATAAGAAGCCTGCCCCCATTCGAAAGGATATTTCAAAAAGAGACACTTCCAAGTTCTGTCGTTATCATAACGACTACGGACATGATACAAATGAATGCAATCAGTTGAAAGATGAGATCGAGTTCCTTATCAGACAAGGACACTTGAGAAGATATGTACGGGCCTTGGGAAATTCCCAACGAGAAGCTCCAAGTGGCAATGAGCAAGCGCCCACACGCCAACACTCGCCACCTTTGCAGCCTGCCCCCGTGACTGGCACACCGTTAACCATTTGTGGAGGCCCGCACCTCGCGGGAAATAGCGGAAAGGCCAGGGAACGATACACTCGGACTCTGCGCCACGACCAGGACATCGAGATGATGACTGTGGAGGATCGCGCGCCAAAAAAGGCTCGTTCAGAAGAGGGCGAAATAACCTTCTCTGATAACGATGCCCAACATGTCCGGTTCCCACATTCCGATCCGCTGGTCGTGGATATCCAAATGACCAACATGATGGTGAAGAGAGTGCTGGTCGATACAGGAAGTTCGGTGAATATCCTGTATAAGTCTTCACTGGAACGCATGAAGTTGTCCGTTAAGGACCTAGAGCCCTGCAACCAGACAATATACGGCTTCTCTGGTGAGGGACTCGCCCCCGCATAATCAATCAGACTGCCAGTGACGACAGGTACAACGCCTGCTACCAGGACATTACTCGATACTTTTATAGTAGTTGATTGTCCTTCGGCGTACAATGCCGTCATTGGAAGACCTATACTGGTTGATCTAGGGGCCGTCACCTCTATGTGGCACTTGGCCATAAAATTCCCGACAGACGCAGGGGTAGGACGCGTGTTGGGAAACCAGAGGGAGGCCAGAGAGTGCTATAACGCCTCAGTCACGAAGGCGAAAAAGGGAACGTCAAAGAGCACTACCTCAGATAGGTTGCAGATGGCAATTGAACGCAAGCCCAATCTGGTGATGAAGTCACCAAATAAGGTGTTGCCCAAAGTGAGGATAGAGATCTAGATCCTCGCTTTGGGGATTTTGAAGAGAACGTTGGACCCGTCGAGGACCTGGAAGAGGTCCAACTCGATGAAAAAGACCCGACCAGAGTCGTGAAGGTCGGGAAAAACCTAGAACCAACCACAAAGCATGCACTGGTGGAATTTTTGCGAAAGAACCAGGAGGTTTTTTCCTGGTCGCACAAAGACATGGCTGGGATAGACCCTGCAGTTATCATCCATGTTCTGAATATAGACAACTCTTCCACCCATGCAACAAAAAAGAAGGCTGCTCGACAAAGATCGATCAAGAGCCTTAAAAGAAGAAGTTGAAAGGTTAAAGGAGAATGGGTTCATCAGGGTAGCGTTTTATCCATCGTGGGTCTCCAATCCAGTGCTGGTTCCCAAGCCTAACGGCAAATGGCGAACCTGCGTAGATTTTACAGACCTCAATAAAGCATGCCCAAAAGATTGTTTCCCACTCCCAAGAATCGACCAGTTGGTCGATGCCACTGCAGGACACGAGATATCTCTCCTTCATGGATGCATATTCAGGTTACAACCAGATTAGCATGCACCCCCCTGACGAGGATCACACCAGCTTTCGGATTGATACAGGCTTATACTGCTATAAAGTAAATCCCTTCGGACTGAAAAACGCAGGTGCGACTTACTAGCGGTTAGTTAACCACATGTTTAAAGAGTTGATCGGGATAAACATGGAGGTGTACGTGGACGACATGCTGGTAAAGTCTAAGAAGGCAGAAGGACATGTGAAGGATTTATAAGAATTTTTTGATGTATTGAAGAAGTACCAGATGAAACTAAATCCTCTCAAATGTTCCTTCGAAGTTGGATCAGAGAAGTTTCTGGGGTTCATTGTAAATTCAAGAGGAATCGAGGCCAACCCCGACAAGATAAAAGCCCTGATCGACATGAAATCGCAAGAAAAGATCAAAGATGTACAAAGTTTAACCGGGAGAATTGCAGCCCTAAGTAGATTTATTTCGAAGTCAACAGACAAGTGTGTCCCTTTTTTCAATCTACTTAGGGGCAATAAGAAGTTTGAATGGACAGGAGACTGTGAGCAAGCTTTTCAGGCCTTGAAAGAACATATGGCACAGCCTCCCATTTTATCCAAGCCGATCAAAGGAGAAACTTTGTTCATTTACCTGGCGATCACGGAAGTTGCTGCGAGTGCGGTACTAGTGCGAGAGGAGGAAGGTGTACAAAAAGTGGTCTACTATGTTAGAAAGAGGCTGATCGGGGCAGAACTGAGATATCCACCCATCGAAAGGTTAGCGAATTGCTTAATCCTGGCCTCAAGGAAGCTGCGCCCTTACTTCCAAGCCCATCCTATCACAGTATTAACCGACCAGCCCCTTCGGCAAGTCCTCCAAAAACCAGAGGCGGCTGGGTGATTATTAAAATGCACAGTCGAACTAGGGCAGTTCGATATCACATATTCACCGCGAGCAGCAATAAAAGGACAAGTCTTGGCTGATCTTATTGCAGAGTTCACCGAACTCCCAGACAGCGAGCAGTGTGAAAAGCCTAGTGAGCCTGAACCTCAAGATGAAACTCCTTCGTGGAAGTTATTCACGGATGGATCGTCTAATGAATCTCACGCAAGAGCGGGTGTGATATTGATAACGCCAGAAGGGCATCGATTTCACTGCGCCATTAGATTCGACTTCACCGCATCAAATAATGAAGCCGAATACGAAGCACTCCTCGCTGGATTGAGAATGGCGAAAGACATGAGCATAAAGACGCTTTATATTTACAGTGATTCACAGTTGGTAGTGAATCAAGTTCTAGGGGAATATCAAGCACGAGGCCTAAAAATGGTGGCCTACTTAAACAAAACCAAAGACCTGCTAGCCCAGTTCGTGAAGTATACCCTCCAGCAAATACTGCGGGATCAGAATTCAAATGCAGACGCCTTAGCCAAACTCGCGAGCGCGAAAGATGCTGACACTTTGAACATTGTGCCAGTAGAAAGATTGAGTGGGCCAAGCATACAAGCAATTGAAGCCAGTATGGAAATTCGAATGGAGGATACATGGATGGCACCTTACTTGGAGTATCTGACTAATGGTGTGCTACCAACAGATAGAAACAAAGCCAGAACTCTACAATGGCAGGCTGCTAGGTACATACTGGTCGATGGTGTTATGTACAGGAGAGGGTATTCAATGCCACTACTCAGATGCGTTACACCAGAAAAAGCTAAGGAACTAATGAAAGAGGTGCATGAAGGCTTCTGCGGGGATCACGCTGGGGGGCAGAGTTTGGCAAAAAAGATTCAAAGGCAAGGCTACTTCTGGCCGACTATGAACGAAGATTCAATGGAGTTTGCACGAAGATGCGATAAATGTCAAAGGTTCTCCAAAATTCCACGAGCAGCTCCAAACGAGTTGAAACAGATGCAGAGTTTGTGGCCTTTTGCAATATGGGGGATAGATTTGATTGGATCCCTGCCAACGAGAAAAGGCGGAGTGAAGTACGCAGTTGTGGGAGTCGGCTACTTCACCAAATGGGTCGAAGCTGAACCACTCGCTGCCATAACGACCAAGAAAGTTCTTGACTTCGTCATCAAGAACATTGTTTGCCGGTATGGTTTTCCCCGAAAGATCGTTTCAGACAACGGAACCCAATTTGACAGCGACTTATTCACCCACTTCTGCGAAAGGCACGGGGTTATTAAAAGCTTTTCTTTAGTTGCGCATCCACAAGCAAACGGGCAAGTAGAGGCCGTGAATAAAAATCTTAAGGACACCCTGAAGAAGAAGCTTGAAGACGCTAAAGGAGCATGGCTAGAGCAGCTGCCTGAAGTCCTTTGGTCGTATAGAACGTCTCATCGAACAGTGACAGGTCATACCCCATTTTCCTTAGCCTACGGATATGAGGCTATGTTACCTGCCGAGTTAGATCCCCCCTCACATCGACGCATAACATACGACCAGGACCAGAACAGCCAACTGATGATGGAGTCACTAGACTCAATTGACGAGATACGGGAGAAAGCCCAACTCCGAGTTGCTGCGTACCAGCAAAAGGTCGCCCGGTACTTTAACTCAAAAGTAAAAGAAAGGAAATTCAACGTCGGTGACTTGGTGCTACAACGAGTTTTCTTGAATACCCGCGACCCCACTACTGGAGTACTCGGACCTAATTGGGAAGGACCTTACCAGATTGAAGAAGTCCTTCACCCGGGCACCTACAAACTTGCACGCCTAAACGGAGATCTCGTTCCACGTTATTGGAATGGAGAACACTTGTGCAAGTATTATCAATGAATAGTCCTTTTTAAAGGACTGGCTTGTATTAAATTTTACTTTTTACAAGTTTTGCAAAAAGGGTTAGCCACGTTGTATGGCTAATCGCTTATATATGTAAGATCCTTTTTTAGGATCACTCGTAAACACATGTTTAGTCCATTTTAAATACGAGATTATAAGGGACTGTGCGCACCCAGTCATTCTTGCCAACTTTTGTAAATTTATTTTTACAAGTATTTGTTCATTACGTGTGTTGTTTTGCTGTAGTACAAGTATTACGTTTCCAACCGAGCAGAAATGTTCAAACAGGTCGTGGTCAAGGCAAGTGACCAAGGACCTAAAGCTCCTCGATCACTTAGGGGGCATATAAGGCACATCGATAGCAAAGCGTACCATGAGATATGTAAACACATGAACAAAATAAGTGAAAGCATGCTAAGGTACTTAGAGTATTTTTCAAAATTCATATTTTGTTAAATCAAACCAAAGTACTATGCTAAGTTCGGTCATATGGACAGATGTTATAGTAAATGAAAATATTATAACATTATAATGCAGTCTTTTACACCGTAAGCATCACTGCTTGGATGTAACTGTTCAAATAAAAGGAAAGTTTGCTGCCCATGCAGCAAATTCAAAAAAGATATATAGTCTTTACATCACGACTCGTGGGTCGTGTAATTGAAGAAAAATAAAAAGAGAATAAGTTTAAGGAGCAGTAGGAGCAGGAGGGTCTTGCTCAGCAGTCTGGTTGGCCGCATCCTCAACAACTCCTCCTTCCTTTGCGCCAACGGCCGGCTGGATGCTTGGGGAAGCAAGGATCCTTGCTCTTTCCTCTTCTTCGGCCAATCGAGCAGTGCAGCGGGCCAGCTCAGCATTCCTGACATCTTCTGAAAGGTAGTCAAAGTTGGCGCCCTGGTTGTGTTTCCAGAAGTCATAAGAAACACCAAAGAGTCGCATTCTTGTACCTTTCCAGATCTTTAGCATTGGTAAGATTCAGCTGCTCTATTTGGCTCTCAAGAGCACCCATGGCCTTGTCCTTGGCAATAAGCTCCTCATTGAGTCTCTTGCATTCGCGATATTGGACTCGGCTGGCCTCCTAGTACTCCTCCCTCTGCTTCCTCAAGGCTGCCTTGGAAGCTTCGACCTTCGCCAGCTTTGCCACCGCAGCATCCTTCTGCTGCGTGACCGCCTCCAACTCCCCCACGTGCCTGGCTTCTGCAGCCTGAAGCTCCTCAGCAGCTTTCGCCTGGTACCTCTCGATGGCCTTTGCCCGAGCCTGGTCGATGGTAGCTTGGGCACGGGTACGAGTAGCAGTTGCAGTCAGCAAAGCCTGTGGACAAAGGATAAAGTTAGAATCTGTAACGCCCCAGCTCCAGGGACCGTTACGGTGTGCCTTGTAAACAGTGCTAAACTCGTTAATCGAGTCATTTGGCCAAAATCGTGAACTAAGTATGATTAGCGGTTTAGGGATTAAAAACTTTGGTTAAGATGTAACGTTTCACTAGAACGTTTAACATATACTTTGGGATCCCGAAAATATAATTTCAGAGTCTATTACAGAAAATATTTACAACAGGCCATTCTAAGCGACAAAACAGGGTTCAACCCTAGTTCCACTTTAAACCTCGGCCGTGGCGGACGAGCAGCTGCATATGTACACATCACCACCTAAGCTCTTCAACTCAAGGATGGTCCAGCTTCCTCTTGCCTTTACCTGCACCACGTAGCACCCGTGAGCCGAAGCCCAGCAAGAAAACACAATCCAACATGATATAATATCAACGGATAATATGACGTAATATCATCAGATAACATGATATAATATCAACATATAACATGGTGTAATACCAACAGATAACATGATATAATATCAACAGTAATTGTAACAGCCATTCAGGACCAACGGTCCATACAGATAGGTGACAGTAGCCAAAAGTCACAATAATGAGCATCGCTCCCTCTAGCCATGTGACGATAGGGTCACCAGGGCTTAACTGATAAGTGATCCTTTCATAAGTTTGATTAGGACAGATGCATGGTGATTAGTCACCAACATAACCTTCCTCACGACTCTAGAGTCAAAGCTATGGACAACGTCCCTTAGCCATGTGACAAACGGTCACCGGGGTCATATACCTTGGCTATAGTCATCTGGTCGTAGACCAGGCAAGCGCTTATAAGTTCTTCGACCTTAGGGTCGGTCTGGCATTAATGCCATAGAGCCATTCAATGCATAATTCTCGACTCTAGAGTCGGTCCCTGACTAGTCAGTGTCTTTCACAAGTAAGACATGCCACCAATCATATATCAAATGCTCATTATCCATAAACGAGGCATTTAGCATGCTTACTAAACAGGTAGTAGTGCTTTTAGGGCCATGCATAAACACAGAGGCTCAAGCTCTGAACAGTATCATACTCAGTATATAAAGCATGTCCCAAACACATGTTTCTCATGCATGTCATACATAATAATCAACTGTCATGCATCAATGATAACCACGCGTGTCATACTCATTAATCAACCAACATGCATCACAATAACCATACATGTCACACATAATAATCAACCGACATGCACCAATAATAACCACGCATGTCTCATGTACATAGGGTGCAGTTTTCTTACCTCAAAGTCGAGCTAGAACGATTAAAAGAACGACCCTTGAGAACGATCAACCTTTAGTCCTTTAACGGTCACCTAGTCATAACCAAATATAAGGTATCATCAATAAAAATGATCGACATACGTTCCCAAACCAATATCTAGCCTCCGGGGCATCGATCCCCACTTAACCGGGTACTAGGTACAACCCCGAGACCTATGGCTTGAATCCCCAAGCTTAAAAACATGTTTTTGGTCAAAATAGCCTTAAGGGCCGCGACCCTCCCCTGCTGCGCCGCGGCGCGCCTTCAAACAGAAAGGCTCCCCCCTGCCAGACGCCAAGGGCCGCAGCGCACCACAGCTGCGCCGCGGTGCTCAGCCCAGACAAGGCAAAAACCAGCACGCGACCTCAATTCTTCCCCTGTGTTTTTCCTCTCAAACCAGTCCTTCAAACCTTCATAAAACCTCTTTCTAACATACAATTAAACCCCTTGACAACACCCATAACCTCCCCTCATCAAAACCCAATCTTATCATCCATCAAAACCCCTTTGAATCCAAACTTCTAACAAGAATCAAAAGATGAAAACCAAAGCTTGAAAACAGAGCATCACCTGAAGTAAGTGACTAGAACTCACCTTGGAACCGGTTTTGAATCCCCTTTAATGGTTGAAGCAAGACCCCTAGCTGCCACCTTTGATTTCCTAGCTCAAAACCACAAGATGGCCTCAAGAACACCAAAGAAGAATGAAGGGAAGGTAGTGTACGGGAAGGGAAGAGGATAGCCTCTGTTTTGCTCTGTCCTTCTACAGCCCTCCTAAGTCATATATATCCTTAGGGTCAAAAGACCATAATGCCCCTAAGCCAAATAAACTCCTCTAAAAGCTTCCGAGGGTAAAACCGTCCTTCCCCGTTTATCTTGTTAATTATAATTAACGCTCTCTAATTCCCGCTATTCTCAACATCTTCAAGTTTCAATAATTCATATCCCGTTACCCTAAAATCCCCGGTAACGGTCTAATCATTAAATTCACCCCGAGACTCACCCCGAGCCCCGAACTTAAACCCGTTATGACTAGACCGAACACTTACATCTCATGATCGTCTCATGTCGATTAGCTCGAACCAATCCACCTTATAATGTGGCTATATTAATTAATCACAATCATGCACCCAAAATATACAATTACGCCCACACTGGCCAAATTACCAAATTACCCTCATAATTAACATATGAGCCCATATGCATGCATTCACCATCATATAATAGTATAATTCACGTAAACATGCATATAATCATTAAATACTATAATAAATCAACTATGGCCCTCCCGGCCTCCTAATCAAGGTCCTAAACCTTATTAGGAAATTTGGGGCATTACAGAATCTGTTGCAAAGAATAAAAGACGGAAGCCAAAGAGATAAGAAATACTTACGCTGGTCATTTCATTTAGGGCTCTGTTCAGAATTTGGTCGACCCCCATTTTCTCTGCCTCAGCCATCGCATTGTAACGCCCCAAACTCCAGGGACCGCTACAGTGCACATTGCAAACAGTTCTAAACTCGCTAATCGAGTCGTTTGGCCATAAACGTGTAACTAAGTGTGATTAGCGGTTTAGGGGTTAAAAACTTTGGTTAAGGTATAACGTTTCACTAGAACGTTTACTGTATACATTGGGATCCCAAAAATATAATTTCAGAGTTTATTACAAGAAAGTGATTACAACAGGCCGTTCTAAGCGGCAAAACAGGGTTCAGCCCTAGTTCCACTTTCAAACCTCGCCCAAGTATTGGTCGAGCAGCTGCATATGTACACGTCATCACCTAAGCTCTCCAACTCAAGGATGGCCCAACTTTCTTTTGCCTTTGCCTGCACCACAAAGCACCCGTGAGCCGAAGCCCAGCAAGAAAACTCATATGCTCATAAACAGTCATATCATGATATCAAATCATATCTGGCATGCCTAGCATTCATAGCTCTATTCAGCATGCAAATGAATTCAAATAGATGCTGGGGTATCCAGGATAAGGAATCATGGCCTTTTGACTGGAGGACTATCAAGTCAATCCTAATCAGATGAGTGTCGCAACACTTGAGGTTCCGATTAACCATGCTGAGTGACCGACAAGCGAGTCACTAATTCAAGTGGAAGGGTGGCTGTTGGGTAAGCCTCTAACCTTCAACAGGTTCTGGTAAACCATACTGAGTGACTGACAAGCAAGTCACCAATTCAGATGGAAGGCTGGCTATTGGGTAAGCCTCTAACCTTCAACAGGTTCTGGTAAACCATGCTGAGTGACCAACAAGTCACTGGGGCCTCAGTGCCCAAAGCCATGCATATGATGATCAAAATGATCATACAGAGCTCATAGCTCTGATCAGATGAGTGAATATCACTTTGAGGTCCTGGTAAACCATACTGAGTGACTGACAGCCAAGTCACTAGGGGCCCAGTGCCCAAGTCATGTAACAACACCGTTACCTAGGCTTTCCTGCAATGGCTCTAATTGACTAGCCCTTGGCTAGATAAATGCTTATTTATATTCATCGAACTTGAGGTCGTTCCTGCATTAATGCTCTTTGAGTCATTCAATGCAGAGGGTCGATTAGATCCAATCGAAAAAGCTTACACTAAACACACTAGAGTTGTCATGACTAGTGAGTTAGCACAAAGTGACCAGTGCCCAGTACCACTGCCGAACCTGACTAGTGAGTCATAGCTTCACAGTTGATACTAACACCTTTGCCAATTCTGACTGATGTGTCAGCTCTGTGTGACCAGTGCCCAGTACCACTGCCGAACCTGACTAATGAGTCACAGCCTCACAGTTGATACTAGCACCTTTGCCAATCCTGACTAATTAGTCAGTACCATGCACAAGTAAGCAATGCTATCAATGTGTATCATATGCCAATTATCCAAGAACAGGACATTCAGCATGCTTACTAAACAGTTGCTAGCATAATTATGATCATGCACAAACACAGAGACTCAAGCTCTGACCAATCTCATATTCATCATTCATGGCATGCCATAATCACATGTTTCTCGTGCATCACATGCATCACACTTAATCATCCAGCATGCCTCAATAATAATCATAAGAAAATGGGCAAGATTGCCAAGCATTAATTATGCTATCTATGTTTACATTTAAACATCCAACATGCATCAATCATAGCCATGCATGTCACATATGGGGTGCAGTTTTCTTACCTTGGGTTCGAGCGAGAATTAATAAAAGAAACGACCTTTGAGAACGATCAGTCCTTTGGTCCTTTAACAGTCACCTGGTCATAACCAATTATGGGATTCCATCAATAAAATGAATAATAAAAGGTTCCCAAACCAAAACCTAGCCTCCGAGACATCAAACACCACTCAATCGGGTAGTAGGATCGACCCCGAGGCCTAAGGCTTGAATCCCTAAGCCAAAAAACCATTTCTGGCCAAAAAGCCACTAAGGGTCGTGGCCCGCCCCTCAAACAGAGGCGCTCAATACTCTGCATCCTCCAAGGGTCGCGGCCCTCCCTGGCCATACCGCGGCGCAACCCCCAGTTCAGCCAAAACCCCTGTTTTCTTCCCTCGTGTTTTCTCTTGGAACCAACCCTTCAAACCAAGTTTAAACACCACTCAAACCTCCAATACAACCCCTAAACTTGATCTATAACACTCCCTTAGCAAAACCCAAGATAAACCCTAATCAAAACTTCCATTAATTCCAACTAACCACCAAGAAATCACAAGCTGAAATTTAACACCAAAACAGAGTATAACTAGACTTTCATGGCTGAGTTTCCTTACCTCAAGCTTGGTTTTCAATCCCCTTCAATAGCTGAATCAAGTCCATAAGACCAAACCTTGATTTCCTAGCTTGTTCCCTCAAGTTGGCTCTCAAAATTCCAAAGGGAGAAGGAAGATAAATGGTGCACGGTGAGGGAGAGAGATGAGGATAAAGATGCTCTGTTTTTAAACGATTCTACAGCCTTCTAAAACTCAAAAGCTTAAACCAATCCTTAAGGTCAAAAGACCATAATGCCCCTAGGCCAATTTAAAAGCTTCTAAACACTCCCAAGGGTAAATTCGTCATTTCCAACCTATACCGTTAATTATAATTAACGCTCTCCAATTCCCACTAATATCAACATTCTCAAATGCCAATAAATCATGCCCCATTACCCTTTAATTCCCGGTAATGTTCTAATCATCAAATGACCCCGAGGCTCACCCCGAGCCTCGAACTTAATCCCGTTATGACTATACCGAAAACTTGCATTCCCATGATCGTCTCATGCCGAATGGCTCGAGCCAATCCACATATAATGTGGTAAAATTATAATTCACCCATATGCATAAGATTACACAATCACGCCCCCCAACGGCCAAATTACCAAAATGCCCTTGCATTTAAAATATAAGCCCATATGCATGCATTTACCATCATATAATAATATAATTCACATAAGCATGCATATAATCATTAAATATCATAATAAATCAATTATGGCCCTCCCGGCCTCCTAATCAAAGTCCTAAACCTTATTAGGAAATTTTGGGCATTACAACTATCTCTTCCTTACAGAAATTTCGACCTCGAAATTTATCTGGTCAGTCCGGAATATGAATTTCCGCACCACTAATTCCAATTTCCCCAAGTCATTCTCTCGACTTCATTGTTTCTACAAACTTTATCACTAAAAATAATAGGTTGTGACTAAAACTATATTAGTGACAACTTGAGATTAAGTATGATTTTTTAGGCACAAGTAATTTTTTGTTGTTACTAAAATTGACATTTAGTCACACAAAATATATGTTGTGACTAAAAAATTGTCACTAAAAGTTACATTTTTTTGTAGTGGATGTATTTTTTTAATTCTGTTATAAAATATTTCATGAGTAAAATTGTTTATAAATTATTTTGATGAAATATATTATTATATTAATTTTATGAAAATATGAAAACTTAACATATTCCTATGCACAACCAAACACAGAAAGTGATATTCCCAGGAATCACAGATAAGATTACAGTGCACAACCACAATGATGTAAGTTTCCAGTCTATCAGATTACCATCTTCAACTTCCCAGTAATATGAAAATTGTGAACTCCTCATACCAAACGGTCCCTAAGAGTTGCTAGTGCCATAATGATAACTATAATTTGCTAAGCTATGTATACTCAACAAGCAATTGTTCTGAGCAGTTATTCCCTCTAAAACTCGTAATTCATTTTTTTCTTTCTTTCTCATATTAGTGTTTGAGCTCTCTCCACTTGGATTCTTATAATCTTACAACTCCTTTATTTTGTAGTTGATAAGGACGTTAAGTGATCTTTATAGGATTTGTAATTCTGGCTATTGTTCAAGGGATCGTTGAAAAATCTCAGTTCTTTTTAAATTTTCTTTACAAATCATAAAAAATAAACATTTAATCTAAAAAAGACCAAAGCATAAACCAGCAAAATTTGACAAGATAAAGTGGCCCAACTACAAAAGTGTAAGTAGTTTCTCTTTCTTTTTTCTACTTTTTAGAACACGTTTGGTATGTTGTATTGTATAAGATTGTATGTATAGTATTATATTGTATAGTATTAGTTGAATACAACACTATGTTTGGAATTTACTTATATTAAAATGTTGTATTAAATTATATTATGTTTAGTACGCAATTGTAGTGTCGACCCTGAATCCCGAACTCCGACCCCTTTCCTCGACCCTAACTATGAACCTCGACCCATGACCATGACCTTGACCCTGAACCCCAGCCTCGACCCCAACCTGCGACCCTAACACTGACCTCGACCCCAAACCCTAACCTCAGTCTTAATCCTTGAACTCGCCCCTAACCTCCGACATCGATTCCAGACCTTATCACAATACAACCTAATTTAAAAAAAATTACAATATAAGCTAACACATATCATTTCTTATATATTGAATAATACAATTGTTATTATTTTAAAATTTGTGATTGTAATAATTAATACAATTCAAAATTCATTCTAAACTTAGTGTTCTATTTATTTAATACAATTCGATATCTTTATACCACTTGTAAAACATGATTAATTGATTTCAAATTTAATATTTTGTTTTTTTCTATTTTCTACATTTTTAGTTTTTTTTTTCTTGTAAGCGATTGATTATCGCATCAATCCATTACAATCCCTAATAGTCAATAATTAAATAAATAAAAGACAAAAACCTTAACCGTGATTGTATGCCTTCTACAATCTTTTCATCAAATTTCTTCACCAAAATCTCAAGTTTAGACTATAAATGAAAGAGAAAGTATATATAAATATATATATATATATATATTGGCTGTTTTTAGTAATAAAGTAAATATAATTTAAAAGATGAAAAATATAATAGGCTATGATATAACTACTATCAGTCTATTAAATATAAGTCATCCGTTCAAAGATCAATGTCAAAAAAATAATCTTGGGTAGCCCTACTCTCTTTATTATGAGGTTGCAGTATTTATATATATATATATATAAAAGGTATTTCTTTGGTGCGGGCGTACGGAACGCCCGCACCCCTACGATTTTATTTATTTTTTTTAAATCAACATCACTTCATAACTTCATAGTATTTTTAAGATTTATATATACATTACTTAGTTTTTTTTTTCTCAGATTTATATGTATATTTACTGTGGAGCCGTCCTTTTTAATTTTTTTTTAAAAACAGTTACAATACCCTCTTTATCACTTACTTTTCTCAAAATCTCTTTTTTCACTCCACATATCCCTACTCTACTCTACTCTACTCTACTTTACTCTCTCATATTACACTTAATAAATCCAAAAAATCAAGTGTCTTTATTTTATATATATTTCCCCAAAATTAATTATAAGGTGATTTGTCCAAATTTAAAAACACAAACATATATTATATTATCATGTATGTTTATGTGCTAATTTTTTTTTTTTAAATTATGAAAAATTTAATAATAATTGGGACAAAGAGAGTATATACTTTTGCATGTAATATTGGAGATAAAAGAAATACTTCAAAAGTTATTCTTTGAGTGCAAATTTTTACTCTATGTTTTGAAGTTTTGAATTATATATATGCCATAAAAATTAATTAAATTAAAATTTAGATTTAACTTTTACATATATATATGCCGCTTAGTTAAGGCTTTGATTTTTTTTTTTAAAAAAAACCTGCCGTAATAACTATATCTAGGTAATAGGTATTTATAAAAGAAAAAAACAAAATCTGGACAAAATAAGTTGAAATAATGTGTCATCAAAATAAGTTATTTTTAAATTGCAAAACATATGAAGCTTTACACAATTGACTAATTAGGCAAGAGGTGCTGAAGATAAAATTTAATCATTTTAGCGATGGGTCTCATTTTAATATAAAATATCAAAATATATACATTTGAATACAATTTTAAATCCATTTAAAAAAATACAATTTTAAATATATATTCAATTATTAATGTAAATTTTGTTGAAATTTCATGATTTTGTTGTTAAGAGAATAAGAGTCTGTTTGACATTGTTTTCTATTTTTTGTTTTCAAAATTGTGTTCTTAGAACTGAGAATAGAAAACTGTTTTTGTAGTTTTGAAAAAATAAGAGGTGTTTGGTTAATGTTTTCTAAAACAATTTTTTAGTTTTATTTTTTTAAAATCTTAAATAAAAAAATTAACAAATATATTTATAAAAAGAAAAATATTTTAAAAGTTTGTAATAAATAATAAGATAAAATAATTTGAATGGTGCGGGCGTACAAAACGCTCGCACCCCTACAGTTTTATAATTTTTTTTTTTTTTAAATCCTTCAAATAGTTTTTTCATTTAAGACTATAGATATATTAGGTTTTTCAGTAACTTTTTGTCAGTAATTTTTTTTTAAATATTTCAAATCGGCAGCTTTTTCATTTAATATTATACATATATATTTTAAAATTCTGTAACTGTCAGTGACAACGTTTTTCTTTTGAATAATTTTTATTTTGTTTTTTATTTCTAATTACAATTTGGAAATCTACAACTAACTAAAAGTTTAAAAAAAATTGAAAAATACATTGCATTACAAAAATACATAATTTTTCAATAAAAATATAGAGTGGCAAAAGTGTAAATATAGAATAATAAAATCACAAATAAAAGTAGTAAAATATAATTTTTTGTGATCAACGTTTACAAACTTGTAAATATCTATTACAAAATTATAAATATCTGTTACATATTTGTAAATAATATTTACAAAAATTAGTTATATAATTGTAGATTTTTTTTTTTAAGATAAAACTTCCAAACAAATTCGTAACTAAATTTTTTATTTTTGTAACAAAAGTTTACCAATATAGTTTTACAACTAAGAAATATATTTTTGTAACTAACATTTACGAAAATATTTTAAAGTTAAAAAATCATAAACAAAAAATATATAATAACTAGAAAATATAACCGCGCTTCGCGCAGTCTTTTGTAATTATTAAAAAATATACATATTTTAAAATACTTTTAGGAGAATGCTACGACATGGATTCTTTTTCACCATACTCGTACAACATGTTCCTTATATGGACACATGAGGGCGTATTGAATACAATTTTTTTTTCATAATGGTGTCCATTGTATATCAAATCTCTTGCAAGTTTTTTAAAAATTATGAATAATTAAAATACCGAAAACAAAGTTCAAAAAATTTGTTGTACGTGTGCATTTATTTATTTTTTATTATTATTATCATTATTATACGCTTTGTGTGATTTTTTTTTATAAAAAGTCTAAATTATGTATATGGAAATTTATGTTTTGTGTAAGATTTATTTTGGACGATTACCCGTTTGAACCTTTTATTTTTAAAAATTAACTTTTAGAACTCGTGTTTTGTTAAAAGGTTAAATATAGGATTGGATAGATCGATTATTTGAACATTGTATTTTGGCCGATTACCCGTTTTGACCCTTTATTTTTATAAATTAACATTTGGACCATATATTTATTCAAAATGTTAAAAAGTCTTTATAAAAATTAAATTATATATAATTTATGTTTTTTTGTAAGGGTTCACATCATTTTGAACATTGTATTTTAGCCGATTACTCGTTGGGGTCTTTATTTTTAAAAATTAATTTGTGGACCTCAAGTTTTGTCAAGATGTTTGTTGACTGCGTTTTTAGCCAACGACGTGAGAACGTAAAAAACGACAAGTCTTCAAGAGAATGTAAACGACACAGACGGTATAATAAAGAAAATAAATAACACACAAGAGATTTTTATAGTGGTTCAGCCCCGATTGTCGGTAATAGCCTAATCCACTTAGAGTTGTGATTTATAGACCTATACTCAAGATCAGATGGACTGAGCCAACTGAGTTTCTTCAGTACAGATTGTGAAAATACAAGAATTCTCTCTAATTTCAGCACTTTTTCTCTCTAGAATAGACAGACCCAATTTTCTCTCTCTAGAAAGAAGAAGCAGAAGAACCCCTCTCTCATCCCATAAGCTCTCTATTTATAGGTCTGGGATCCTCAACTGATATCCCCTTATGATAGGGATATTTTATTATATTTATTGCATTTAAACATTCAAAATTCGAAATGTAACAAACCCCCCATTTGTGGGAAGAATGAGAGATTCCCGCATATGTTGTTGAAGCTGTCTCTGGGAATCTTGACTTAGTCTCCTCTAGCTAGTTGATCCACCTCCTACTGAACACTCATGCAAGTGTTGGTCGGACGTGCATGGTGGTAGGACATGTTTTCGTGGGTTGAACGTGCATGGTGGTAGGACATGCACTTCTCTCCTCTAACATGGCACTCTCCTCTAGCATGCCATGTTCCTTCTTGAACCAATCTCCTTGGCTTCTCCTCGGACCAAGGTGGTCCGAGGCAACCTCCTTGGCACCTCACCTTGGACAACATTGAAGCAACCTCCTTGGCACCTCACCTTGGACAACATTGAGGCAACCTCCTTTAGCATCTCCCAAACATGTCCGATCGAACATTGTATAGGCTCTCCCTATCAAAATCTAAGTCTCCATTCTCTTGCATGAGACTCCTCCTTAGCTACTTACCTTGGACATGTTCGAGCCAACACTTAGGAAACCTTGGGAGGCTTGCCTCCTACACACCCTTGGGGTCTCTTAGGACCACATCCCCCTTGGGGTCTCCTAAGACTACTTTCTTGAGTTCTCCTCGGACCTCATCCTTGGGTTCTCCTAGGATCACTCGCTTGGGGTCTCCTAGGACCACATCCTCCTTGGGGTCTCCTAGGACCACTCCCCTTAGCTCTCCTAGAATGCATTCCCCTTAGCCTCCTAGGATGCATTCTCCAATTTTTGGGTATAACAATGTTAAAAATAGGAATAGATAGATTGGTTATCTGAACACTATACTTTGTCCGATTACTTATTTTGACTCTTTATTTTTAAAAATTAACCTTTGGACTATGTATTTATTCAATGTGTTAAAAATTCTTTAAAGAAAGTAAATTATATAAATATATATAACTTATGTTTTACTTAAGGGTTCACACCATTTTGAACTTTGTATTTTAGCCGATTACCCGTTTGGACCATTTATTTTGTTGTACGTGTGCATTTATTTTTTATTATTATTATCAATATTATATGCTTTGCATGATTTTTTTTTATAAAAAGTCTAAATTATGTATATGGAAATTTATGTTTTTGTGTAAGACTTATTTTGGGCGATTACCCGTTTGAACCTTTTATTTTTAAAAATTAACTTTTAGAACTCGTGTTTTGTCAAAACGTTAAATATAGGATTGGATAGATCGATTATTTAAACATTGCGTTTTGACCCTTTATTTTTATAAATTAACATTTGGACCATATATTTATTCAAAAGGTTAAAAATTCTTTATAAAAATTAAATTATATATAATTTATGTATTTTTGTAAGGGTTCACATCATTTTGAACATTGTATTTTAGCCGATTACTCATTGGTGTCTTTATTTTTAAAAATTAACTTGTGGACCTCAAGTTTTGTCAAGATGTTAAAAATAAGAATAGATAGATTGGTTATCTGAACACTATACTTTGCCCGATTACTTGTTTTGACTCTTTATTTTTAAAAATTAACCTTTGGACTATGTATTTATTCAAAGTGTTAAAAATTCTTTATAGAAAGTAAACTATATATGCACACCATTTTGAATTTTGTATTGTAGCCGATTACCCGTTTGGACCCTTTATTTTTTAAAATTAACTCGTGGACCTTGTGTTTTATGAAAATGTTGATTACTCGTTTGGATAATCTTTTATATACCGCGTCAAAGATGTTATTTTATTAGTATATTATGTAGTATATATTTGTAGATTTTTTTATTATTTTATTTTTTGTTAGTTCATTAGGTATTTAATTCAAAAAATATCTTATTTAAATATCTAAAAAAACAACGTTTAATCTAGCTTTTGTTTTATTTTATTTTTTGTTAGTTTATTAGGTATTTAATTAAAAAAATATCTTATTTAAATATCTAAAAAAATTAAGTTTAAATAATTATTAATAAAAATAAATAAAAAAATTAGATTAAAGGAGAAAATAGAAAAAATAGTTTGGAGTAATTTTATAATAACACATCACCTCCTTATTAATAAAAATGAATAAAAAAATTAGATTAAAGGAGAAAATAGAAAAAATAGTTTGGAGTAATTTTAGAGTGCCACATCATCTTTTTGAAGCTCTCCTTTATATATATATAGATATAGATATAGATATAGATTGTTAGTTCATTAGGTATTTAATTCAAAAAATATCTTATTTAAATATCTAAAAAAATAACGTTTAATGTAGTTTTTGTTTTATTTTATTTTTTGTTAGTTTATTATGTATTTAATTAAAAAAAATATCTTATTTAAATATCTAAAAAAATAAAACTTAAATAATTATTAATAAAAATAAATAAAAAATTAGATTAAATGAGAAAATAGAAAAAATAGTTTGGAGTAATTTTAGAATGATACATCGTCTCCTTATTAATAAAAATGAATAAAAAAATTAGATTTAAGGAGAAAATAGAAAAAATAGTTTGGAGTAATTTTAGAGTGCCACATAATTTCCTTGAAGCTCTCCTTTATATATATATATATATATATTATACTTTTCCATATTGTTACAATATTGTACTAAAAAATTACAGGAAACATCAAATTTATGCGATACAACTTAAGAATATAAATTTAAGATATTTATTATTTATAAAATACTTTATTAAGTATGTATATTTATATGAAAAATGCGGTTACAGATTAATGAAATATAATTTTTTTTTAAACAAATTTTATATTTTTGTAACAACAATTTACAAAACTAATTTCACAACTAAAAAATTTATTTTTGTAACTCACATTTACATAACTATTTATAAATTTATTTAACATGATTATTACAAAGATTTACAAAGCTAATTTTTTAACTTTAAAATATATTTTTGTAACAAAACTTGAAACTTGGACTAGAATATGGTTTTGGTTTAACATTGAGTGTTGAGATTTGACTAGCTATGATTTAAAAAATATATATAATATTTTTATAAAGAATATAATATTGTGATTATCTTTAACTGTATATTGTAACTAGTGGTGCGATTGGTGTGGTTTTTCTCTAATTTTTTGGATCGTACCGCATATGCAGTTTGAATAATTTTCCAAATCGCAACCCGCACCGCATTGACCTCAAACCGCATGAGTGTGGACTTTTTAGTTAACTGAAGTCTTTGATGAGGAGGTCCAGTCCAACTAGGTTAATATAAACTAAGTCTCATCCCTAACTCTATATATATGAATAGTCTCATCGCTATTCTGTAATCTGATAATCTGATCCTAGGGAGGAATGCTTAATTGGTTAGTATTGCACTAACAATTCACGTTTTCTCTATAGGTGAATCATGTATGTTTTTTGTATTCTTTAAATTTTTATAGTGTTCTAAATTGTATGCAAAATTATTAATAAGATGTTGTATGAATATCTAACAGATCAAAGAATGTATGGTGGGAGAAAACAGATGAAAGGATAAGGTTTTTCTCTCAATTCTAAAAAAGAAATATTAAAAAAATTACATAAATATTTTATAATAATTTTGAAATTAAATTTTGAATCCATTAACTCCCTATAGTCTAAATTTCCATTCTTCCAACCAAATATAGCCTGAATGTCAACTAATTTAGCTCATTCAACATGAATGGTCTCTTATGAGAATTACAAAGAAAAGGCTATATCTCACTCGATATAACTCTTATTTGGATGATTCAACACGTTTTGAAAAGCTTAGAAAAATATCTACAATTTCTATTTCTCAAAGAATTTTCAAGATATGGCTGGAACAGTCCTAAAATCGCTTGTGAAGTTTCAATGCGTCTTGGCCTCCTAACCCACCATCTTTCATACTGTGGCTCACACAAAGAGAAGGAGACAAGTAGATGTCTATGCTATTTGGTAGGATACTCAAGAACACACTTTTAAATCTCAACATATGAGAGAGTCTTCTTCTCACAATTCAGAGCTAACAAAGTTCTCTATTTTTCTCTGTTGGCAAAATAAAGTGAAATGCATCTGATGTCTAATGTCTTCTCACTTGATGTTATGTTCTATTAATATAACAATAGAAAGATGACCAAACCCTAATCTCATTGGGTTTATGCGTGGCCTACAATCCATTTTAATTGTGGTTGACATCAACTACAGGGCTATTGGCCATTGTCGTATTTTATCTCTATAAAATGTTATTTGTTGCTTTTCAGTGGGATTGTGACAATATTGCATTTTTTTTATTAATCAAGATTAATATTATTTTGTTATTCAAATACCTTTTTTTTTATTTCTATAATAGAGAATAATTAATAAAAATATTTATATTTCGAAAATACATTCTTGATATTAATATTCAACCTTTCATGTTTATGTGGGAACATTTTGAAAAGAAAAACTAGTTTGTAAAGCATAAATTTAAAATATTACATTAGTATTTTAAAATATCCTAAGTTTGTTGCAAATAAATGGTTACATTTTTTATTATTCCTTAGAATGAAAAGAATACAACACTAACTTAGGACTATAAAATTCTCAAAAGAAATCAACATAGTTAGCTAATTATCTTTGCCAACATTTTATAAAATATATCAAATAAGGAAATATAGAGGGTGTTTGACACCTTAACTAAAAAACTGTTTTTTTTTTTAAAAAAGCTAAAAACAGTTTTTTGAAAATAAGTGGGGGTGTTTGGCATTGTTTTCAGAAAACAATTTTTAAAAACAAAGTTACAAAAAACAGAAAATTTTGAGAACAACAAAAAGTTGTTTTCTGTTGTTCTCAAATTTTATTTCCTTATTTTCTCACTTCTTATTTTTCATCATTTTTTCTTTTAAATTATTTTATCTTATTATTTATTACAAACTTTTAAAATATTTTTCTTTTTATAAATATATTTGTTAATTTTTTTATTTAAGATTTTAAAAAAATAAAACTAAAAAATTGTTATTAGAAAACATTAACCAAACACCTCTTATTTTTTCAAAAATACAAAAACAGTTTTTTGTTCTCATTTATGAGAATACAATTTTGAAAACAAAAAATAGAAAATAATATCAAATAGACCCTTATTCTCTGAACAACAAAATCATGAAATTTCAACAAAATTTACATTAATAATTGAATATATATTTAAAATTGTATTTTTTTAAATGGATTTAAAATTGTATTCAAATGTATATATTTTGATATTTTATATTAAAATGAGACCCATTGCTAAAATGATTAAATTTTATCTTCAACACCTCTTGACTAATTAGTCAATTGTGTAAAGCTTCATATGTTTTGCAATTTAAAAATAACTTATTTTGATGACACATTATTTCAACTTATTTTGTCCAGATTTTGTTTTTTTCTTTTATAAATACCTATTACCTAGATATAGCTATTACGACAGCTTTTTTTTTTTTAAAAAAACAAAGCCTTAGCTAAGCGGCATATATAT
Organism: Humulus lupulus; assembly: GCF_963169125.1. NCBI lineage: Eukaryota > Viridiplantae > Streptophyta > Magnoliopsida > Rosales > Cannabaceae > Humulus > Humulus lupulus. Next base: position 69,496,862 of record NC_084800.1, on the reverse strand, counting down.
GTAAAAGTTAAATCCAAATTTTAATTTAATTAATTTTTATAGCATATACATAATTCAAAACTTCAAAACATAGAGTAAAAATTTGCACTCAAAGAATAACTTTTAAAGTATTTCTTTTATCTCCAATATTACATGCAAAAGTATATCATTTCTTTGTCCCAATTAATATTAAATTTTTCATAATTTAAAAAAAATATATTAGCACATAAACGTACATGATAATATAATATATGTTTGTGTTTTTAAATTTGGACAAATCACCTTATAATTAATTTTAGGGAAATATATATAAAATAAATACACTTGATTTTTTGATTTTTTGGATTTATTAAGTGTAATATGGGAGAGTAAAGTCAAGTAGAGTAGAATAGGGCAGGTGGAGTGAAAAAAGAGATTTTGAGAAAAGTAAGTGATAGAGTAGGTATTGTAGCTTTTTTTTTTAAAAAAAATTTAAAAACGATGGCCGCACATTAGATATACATATAAATCTGACAAAAACAACTAAGTAGTAAATATATAAATCTTAAAGAAACTGTAAAGTGATGTTGATTTAAAAAATATAATAAAACTGTAGGGGTGCGGGCGTTCCGTACGCCCGCACATAAGAAATACCCTATATATATAAATACTAAATATTAATAAAGTGCTTTCCATTTTCCATAGCAACCAAGATATTCAGGTCGCCGCGTTTGGTTTAGTAGAATTAAATTATAATGGTAATGAGAATGGTGATGAAATAGAATAAAAATGATAATGTTATTATGTTGTTTAGTTTAGTTTTGGATTCAGAATTCTTTTGTTTGGTTTGTTGTTAGAATGGAATGATATAAATGATGTATAGACCAAATTGTCCATGCTTTATATTTGTTTATAATATACAACATATAAGTACTTTAAAAATGTATTTATGATTTAAATACATAAGAAAATAATATTAATATTTGGGATCTTTATAATTATATACCTATACTATAAAATAATTACAAAAATTATCTACAAAATTTTATTTACAAAAATACATTGTCACGTCATCAAAAAATATCTGATTCTAATATTAATAGGGTTAATTACATTTTCTACCGTAATCTAAAAAAAAATTCGTTTTATACGGTAATGTTAACAAATTACAAAAATACGACATTCACTACCTACCACCCATGTCCACCCGTGTATATATATATATATATTAACCCTTTGTTTTACTTTTTTATTTCAATTTTTAATAAGAATTAGGCATATCAAATAATATAATAATAAAAGTAATAATAATTATAGTTACTACCTTCAATCAAATAAAATAAAATAGAGTAATTTATTTTATTTAAAATAAATATATTTATTAATATTTATACAATTACTCAAAAAAAAAATTTATACAAATTACAAATATACTGTTAATTAAAATTAACATTAATAACTATATGTTACAATATATAGTTAAAGATAATCACAATATTATTATTCTTTATAAAAATATTATATATATTTTTTAAATCATAGCTAGTCAAGTCTCAACACTCCATGTTAAACCAAAATCATAATCTAATCCAAGTTTCAAGTTTCAAGTTTTGTTACAAAAATATATTTAAAGTTAAAAAATTAGTTTTGTAAATCTTTGTAATAATCATGTTAAATTAATTTATAAATATTTATGTAAATGTGAGTTACAAAAATAAACTTTTTAGTTGTGAAATTAGTTTTGTAAATTGTTGTTACAAAAATGTAAAACTTGTTTAAAGAAAAATATTGTATTTCACCACTATATTCAATAAAGTGTTTTATAAATAATGAATATCTTAAATTTATATTTTTAAGTTGTATAGCATAAATATGATGTTTCATGTAATTTTTTGGTACAATATTGTAACAATATGAAAAAGTATAATAATTTTATGTATATTTTGTTTATGATTTCTTAACTATAAAATATTTTCGTAAATATTAGTTACAAAAATATCTTTCTTAGTTGTAAAACTAGATTTGTAAATTATTGTTACAAAAATAAAAAATTTAGTTACGAATTTGTTTGTAAGTTTAATCTACAAAAAAAAAAAAAAATCTACAATTCTATAACTGATTTTGTAAATATTATTTACAAACACGTAACAAATATTTACAAGTTCGTAACATATATTTACTAGTTTGTAAATGTTGATCACAAGAAATTGTATTTTACAGCTTTTATTTATGATTTTGCCACTCCGTATTTACAATTTTGTCATTCCGTGTTTTTATCCAAAAATTCCGTATTTTTGTAAGGTACCGTATTTTTCAGATTTTTTTTAACTTTTAGTGCATTTTTGTAAATTTCCCATATTAATATACCTGAATTTGAAACTTTCCTAAAATCTCGTTTTTCTGGGTTTAAAAAAGTAACATTTTGGTTACTTAAAATGTTAATAAATTGCCAATTAATTACTTTTTTCATGAAATTTTTTATTTTTATAGCATATTATTTTTTATATACATTTTGGTTACCTCCAATATTTATTTTTTGAAATTTTTTTATCTTAAGACACTGATTTGTCATTTTGAAGTTATATTATGGTGTCTTATTACTTAAGATATTTTTGCATTGTCGATTAGTCATTTTTTAAAAACTAATGAATTACAATAAAATATAACAAATTACTATATAACTTATTATTATAAGTTACTTTTAGTATACTATACCGTAATTTTTTTTATATTTTATTTAAAAGTTATCAAACAATATCGTAAAGAATCTATTTTTAAAAAGTTACTTGAATATTTTTAAATAAATTTTAGTTGTTTAGAATACAATATAATATCTTTTAAATGTAAAATAAGAATACAAATTTTTTTTATGTTAAAGTTTGATCAAGTTCAAAATTTAGTTACTTTTTGGTCAACACAATATAAAAAAAATTAAAATATTGTTTTTTGTTCTGGTCATCTTATTCGGCGACGGCAAAAAAACGTATGCTTCCCACATATCAAAACGATCACCTTGAATAATAGGTCGTGATGGTACCACTTCTAAGCCCAACCGACTAGCGGTGTGGCTGAAATTCTATTTTTAAGTTTTGGAGTAGAGAGATAAAAGATAAATGTATAAATTTGAAGAATGAGAAAAAAATAAAAAATAAAAACTTGTTTTAAGGTATGGATTACCATATATGTGTAAATAATTATTTATATGTGATTTTTGTAAATAAAATTTAAATCATGTTGAATGATGTAATTAATCTTTAATATTTTATATACTTTCAACTAATTTTTTTAAAATTAAAATTATTTTTAGTCTATTAATTTAAATTATGATAGACTAATAATAATTTTAAATGTATTAACACAAAAATAAATCTTAATTAAAAAATAATAATTATATATAACTAAAATATAAAATTACCAAATATAGTTTTTTTTTCAACTATACTCACATTTTATAAGTTTTGTAACACTTAGGTGTCGTTTGACGAGACAGATGAGACAGAATGAAAATAGAGAAATAAGAGAGGGAATGAGAAAAAGAATAGAAATAGAATGGAATAAAAATTAATATAAATAAAAAAATTATTAATTTTTTTTCAATTTTACATTGAAATTATATTTCCTTCATTTTTCAAATAAAATAATTATTCTACCTAAAATGTGAAAACTCAATTGAATAACATTCAAATTCTCTAAAATGCAATAATCAAACAAATTAATAAAATAAAAATGGATTCTTTTCCGTTACATTACATTCTTTTATACCCCAACCAAACCAAAGGTCACCTTTGATCCTATAAGTTGTATATTAGTACATCCCCATTCATCTTTCAATATATGTAACACTTGAGTCCGAAAAAGCGTTCTCCCTTTAATTCTTCCGTTAAGTTGGTGGGAGTAGTCTTTCGTTCTCCTTCTCAAAGCTGGAAAGAAAGGAAATAAGGGAAGGGAAGAAATTAGGGTTCACAGTTCAAGTTGAACAATCCGACTGTCACCATCACCATTCCGACTGTCACTACTGACCTTGTTTGGAAAGGTTCTGTCATTTTTGGTGCCTCACAGTCACAGATTTGAGCATTTTTCACGATCTGCAAGACAAAGGAGACCCATCTCTCGAATATGGTATTTCCTTTATTTTGACTTTTCGAAATGATTGTTTTCGTTTTTAAAGAACACAAAAGGTAGCTGATGAGTATCTGTCACACTATATATGGGTGCCAAACTGCCAATAGTTCAAATTTTCAAAATTTTCATGTTATTGTTAAAGTTATATTTTAATTATTACTGTACAATCTTGTGTGCTAGCAAATTTAATGAGACATCTCTGAGTAATTAGTACTATTTGCTGCATAATATATTTCAGTCTAGATCCTTAATTATGGTTTATGTTCAATAATCGTAGCAAAGGTTTTCTTGTGAAAGACGTTAGCACAGTCGAAGCAGAGGTGTCCTTTTTGAAACTAGTTCTTGTACATTGAACTTAATTATATCACCTAAAATTTAAACTTTTCTTTTTGAATTCATTTTGTTGTAAAGAAATAATTAAGTATTGTTGTGCTTTCGGAATATTACATTAATTGTAGGTAAGGTTCAATACTGAAGAAGAAGAAGAAGACAACGATGAAGCAGAAGACGAGGAAGTAGAAATTGAAGAAGAATATCAAAAGAAAAATGAAAAAGCTGATCAGGTGATTTTGCTTAGTCGAGTATAGATACACATTTTTTATATATGTACGTATATTTTACTGTTTACACTGACTATCATTATTTTTATTACATTGCTTCAGAAGTCAACTTTGGTAGAGCCAGAAAAAACTACTATTTTTTCTAAATACGACACTTTGTTTTTTGACATTCAAAATCAATTGGAAGGAAAGAGTTGTAAGTCGAACAACTTTATAGGCAGCGCCCGCCCTAATTCATGGACCGCTGAGGAGATTACCCATGCAAAAACTATCTTAAAACAATGCCTGGATATTGATCTTGATAACGTCATCCAATTGGGTAGAGATTTCGAGCTCAAGAAATTACTTTCGATCTTGCTAAATAGCAATGCCTTTCCCGAGAACACGGTAGATGAGATGACAACGTTTATTGCTAACTTTGTTCAAAGTTGTGAGCAATATGAAGTAGCAAAAAAAGACTTAAGAGAGGTCCAAGAGAAGGAAAAGACAATAGAAGATCTTAAAACAGATATGAAGCAATTATTATCTTCTGACTTTTTGCCAATAAGGACTCAAGGGGAGGTTGTTGATCATGAAATAGCTGAGCTCGAAAGACAGCTGACCGAAAGGAAGGCAAAGAAGGCACGTCTCAGTAAGATGCTTGAAGATTTGGCTGGTCGAGCAGCAACCTCAAAGCAGACATTGGACAATGCCGAACAGGATCATGAGAAGTCTTGTGTGCCTAAGAAAGAACAGGCAGAGAAGGTAATTGGTGACATGAAAAGGTCTTGGGACTCTTTGAAACTTAATTATTCTAATATGCTTTTGTAAATTTACTTTTCAAACAAGAATAGCCCTTTTGAAGTTGTTTACTAGCTTTTATGCGTTATAGAATGTATGAGCACACATTTTGAAGCCTGAGCTCTAGCTGTGCTGTGCTTAAGGTTCCCTAAGTAGGACAAACATCTGCCTTTTGGATTTTCGCAGTGCAGTGCATCCCCCACACTATTTGAGTATTTGGTTTTCATTCATTGTTTGTTATCTTCTGGGTGCTCATCATTTTTCACCCTTTGTTGTTCACTAAAATAATATAAGGTTTTTATGACTTTATTTTGGACATATTAATAGTCTATTATGTCTTCCGCTGGGGAAGACATCGTATGTACAGACATTGTAAGTGCATATGTCACGTCTCCCAATGGGAGAGTCAATGAAAGAGGTAAAAAGTGTAAAAAAACGTAGACTTTCAACCTTTCTTATTAGGAGACGTGGAAATTGCTCCCCTCTCCTAATGGAAGGCTTTCACATTGAGAAGTCTCCATTTAAAAAAAATAAATTAATTTATAGTTAATATTATATTAATTTGATTTAATAATTAATTAAAATAAAATTGCTTTAATAATTGTTGCGAAAATTAAAGCTACGCAAGTATACGTAATCGCAATTTGTAATAAATCTCGATAAGAACAAGTATCGTCCCATGAAGACTGATTTATCAATTACCAAATAATTAATTTCTAGTTTCTATTTGGCTAATGAAAACTAAATTTGTGAAATTTGAAAATAAGAAAACATAAATAAATGAAAATTTCAGAAATCAAATAATAAAAAGAACACAAGGATTAAATTCAATATGAAACAATTAGGAATCCTAATCTTCTCTACTATCCACTCTATTATTCTTTAATTCAATTACTATTGAAACTCTGCTCACTGAAATGATAAGCATGCAAAAGTGTTAACTATTCAAGTTAAGAGATAGAAAACTCGACCTAATGTGAATTCCCTATATTTCTATGGTCAATTCAAACAATAGGAAGCAATGAATACAGCCCTAAATCACATAAACCAATTTGATACTCTCGTTCTAAATTGAAATCTATGTCTATTCAATTTTAGCATATTCAAATCTCACTTTTCAGATTTTGATTCAAATTTATAAATCATATGTAAAAGATGCGCAGTCAAGTACATACACAATAAACACAAATTGAATAGATTTTAGATGAAGAAGAAATAGATAAATGCATTAAATCATAACAGAGTTTCAAGAGAGTCAATTAGAAAACCTAAACAGAATTTAATTCATAAACATCACTAAGAAATCCATAAACCTGAAATTAACATAAACTAAAAAATAAGAAGAGAAGAAGAAAAAAAACTCTAAATGATAGATCCACTCCTCAGCCTCCTCTCCCAGTCTAAGTCTGCAAAAAGTGCCTCATTTTCTCTTAATCGTAATTTAAACCTAATTAGCGATTTTTTAAACATGAAAGGACCAAAACACCCTTAATTAAAAATCTGCATTTTTCTCATTTGTAGACATATCCTGTGGTTGCAGGATGTCATTATTGTGGTCGCAGGAATGCTCTAGAAATGCAAAAACTTCTCTGGAGTTGCGGCCGCAAGACACACTTCCTGCAGTCGCAAGAAGTGCTCCGAAACATTGTTTTCCACCAATTTTTGTCATTTTGTCGATTTTTCCACCATGTTTCCACACCTAAGTCTAAGCCCTTCGACACCTGAAAACATACAAAAATCAGCGTAAAATAGAACAAAACAAAACAAACACCTAATACTTTACCAGAAAAACACATAGATAAATGAGTCTAAAACTCATTTATCAAACTTCCCCAAACTTAACATTTGTTGGCCCTCGAGCAAAGAAAACAAGACTCAAGATAAAATAAACAAATAAATACAGATACCATACAAATGAATCAAGATAACCACAATTTTTAAGCCTCAAAATTAATGAAGGACAAGCATATATAATTTTTTTTTTTTTTTTTTTGACAAGTAATCCAGATTTTCAATCCAACCACTTCTTCAATTCACCCTAACCCATTGATCATTTTTGTCTACTCAATCATGAACAGTAAATAACACATATTTAAAATAATTTACACATGCTGAACTCTCACCATCAATCCATCAAATCCCAAATTTCCATATGCTTGCTAACTTATTTTTCTCCACTAATATAAATCAATGCATGTTCAAGAATCAAAAGGTCTTTTAAAGCTTGTATTGAGAGGCTTAGGTAACGGTAGATAAAATAGTCATTTAGGCTCATATATACCATAAGCACATAATCCAAACAACCCAAACTTGATATCCACATTGTAATCCAAACAACCCTAAATTTCCCTTTATTTCCCAAGATTGAGAAGAATTCACACTAAGTGTATCTTTTTTTTCTTTCTCATTTCTTTCTTTTTCTTTTCTTCAACTACACTTCCCCAAACTTATGTTTTTCAATGTGAACAAACATAAGAAGGTGTAATTTATTTTCAATCTCTTTTTTCTTTTTTTCCGAATTTTCCTCTCAATCTTTCCTTTTATTTTTCTATTGTCACAACCAAATCAAACAATAACACCCAATACAATTCAATCCCCATTTATACGTTTATATGCTCATGGTATAAATCAAGGGAATGAAAAAAATAATTAAGTGTTCAATTAGGCTCAAAATAAGTGGTTAACAATAAAAAGTTATACTTTTAGGCTCGAAAAAGGGTAACTAAGGATAAATTAATCAAGGATAGCTTGAAAGGCTCAAATGTTCCAAAAAAATCGCCTAAATCATTTTCTTAAACAAGCATTGTCTATGATTTCGCCTCAAATAGTAAGCAAGCAAGTTCTAGAATTGTTCATACATTCTTTCCACATTCAAAATTCAGCAAGTGTAAATTTATTTAAATGCAAGAATTTACCAATCATGATCAAATATTCAGTTTTACAATGAATTAAAGTAATCCAAAGAAGTGATCAAACCAAGCACACGGATTTTTTTTTACAATCAAATATAGTTTTCTCGAATTATATTACAAGCCATTCACGTATTCTCATCGGCTAATCATTGTTATCTTGATTCAACACACTCTCTAGATACCCTAGCACACAACACAATTAACACACAAAACCAAACACAATTTAACAAAACACCAAACTAAACAGAAACTTGACTCAACTAACCTGACACAAATAACTAACATAAATCCCTCTTCCCCAAACTTAACAAAAACATTGTCCCCAATGTTTAAATGAAAGCTAAGGAAAGGAAACTTACCTCACTCGACTCATGATGAAGGTCCTGCCTTGTCATCCCTCTCAGGTGGAGGATACGCAAAATTGGGTGGTTGTGGATATGGTGGAAATCCACTAGTGTCAATGCCAAAATGAGTGGTGAAGGCTTGGTTGTAGGCATATTGGTTCTGCGCGTTTTTTTTCGATTTTTTTCACGTATTTCACGATTTCAGAATCAACAATATTTACAAGAAAATTAAAATTAGACAAAAAAATTACTAAAAAACATAAAAATTGTCTCAACTGAAATAACTTAAAAACTTAACGAACTTAAATAAATTTAAATGAACTTGGGATGCCTCCCAATGGCACTTTATTTAACGTCTCCAGCTGGACACTCACTTCCTTCATTGAACTTCAACTCGGGTCAAGTCCACCCCTTACATCCTTTAGAGCCATAGTGTCATAAGCAAAAACTCATCTTTGGGCGTTGCTAATTGTCAGAGCCTTCCACCGCTCGTGTAACCTTCGAGCCTTTCCACTATAGAACTGTTTCAAACAATTACGAACTGCTCGACTACCAATTTTAGCATTGGTTTTTCTCTTGGTGGTTTCCAAATTACTGCCCCCACTACATACCGCATCCACCCTACAACAAGTTGGAATATCAGTTGCTGCAAAAACATCAAATGTTACCTCTTCGTTTTGCACTCACAGCTTCAACTCCCCTTTTTGTACGTCGATTAAAGCTCGTCCTGTGGCTAAGAATGGCCTTCCAAGAATGATTGAGACGTTGGCATCCTCCTCCATATCAAGTACAATAAAGTTTGCTGGGAAGATGAACTTGTCCACTTTTAATAGAACATCTTCAATAATACCCCGAGGATGTGCTATTGATCTGTCTGCCAACTGAAGAGTCACTGTTGTAGGTCTTGCTTCCCCAAGCTTCAATCTTCTGAAAACAGAAAGCGGCATTAGATTAATGCTCGCCCCCAAATCACATAGAGCATTCATGCTCTCAAAATTCCCAATAGTGCAGGGTATTGTGAAACTCCCAGGATCTCTCAATTTCTGAGGAAGCTTCCTTTGTAGAATGGCGCTGCACTCTTCAGTGAGCGCCACCGTCTCATAATCCTCCATCTTCCTCTTCTTGGATAGAATCTCCTTCATGAATTTCACATAACTCGGCATTTGCTCCAAAGCCTCAGCAAATGGGATGTTAATGTGAAGCTTTTTAAACACATCGAGAAACTTTGAGAATTGTTTGTCAAGGGAATTCTTCCGTAGTCGTTGTGGATATGGAATTTTGACATTAGAATCAACAACTACCAGTTGAAACTTCTCCTTGGTTGCAAGGCCTTCAGTAACCTTTTCCTCCACTTGGGGCTCAACTTTTTCACAACTCTCCTCTTCTACAACATTTTTTTCTTGAGCCCCCTTAAGAGAAGGACCCTCAATATCTTTCCCGCTCCTCAAGATGATAGCTTGACATTGCTCCTTAGGATTTACCACAGTATTGCTAGGAAAATTCCCTTGAGGCCTAGTATTCAACATATTGGCTAACTGCCCCACTTGCATCTCCAAATTTCTGATGGAGGATCTAGTTTCAGTCATAAACTGAGTTTGAGTGTTGGTGAGAGTCAATAGGGCAGCCTGTAATTCACTAGGCTGTTCTGTAGGATTTGGCGACCTAGGTTGCTGGGAGGTTGATGCTTGTGGTGGTGCTGAGTCATAGGCCGATGATACCGTGGTTGAAACGGTTGTTGTTGGCCTTGATTATTTCTCCAGGAAAAGTTAGAATGATTTCTCCACCCCGGATTATATGAGTTAGAGTAGGGATTGTTGTAGGGCCTCTGAAAATTACTCACTGCCTGAACTTGAGCTTGATCTAATGGGACATTGTTGGGATCTAAAACAGCTTGGCACTAGTCAAAAGGATGAGTGATTAGCGAGTTTTAGACTTGTTTTAGTGTGTCTACTTAGGAAGTATTTTAAAGGTTTAGGGTTGTTTTGTTCTATTTTATGCTTGTTTTGTGTTGTTTTTGTTTATTTTCAGGTTTTGAAGGATTGGGATGATTTAGAATGAAAAAAATGCCCAAAAAGCACAAAAATTTGTAAAGCTGTCAAAAATGCCTTTTCTGAGAGAGTAGAGCGACCTCGCTACTATAGAGAGCGACCGCGCTAGGTTGCTGGAAATTGAAATTCGACAGATTTTTAAATGAAGGGCATTTTGGTCAATTCACATGGGATAATTTAGGGTTACGATTTCTAATGCGATTTTAAGAGCAGAAAAACGTGAATTAGAGGGGTGAGACAGAAACAACTGAAAAAATAAGAAGAAGAAGAAGAAGCTTGGACGAGCGTGGGCGATCTGTGACAATTCCCAATCTAGTTTCATTCTCTTTTTCTTTAATTTTCTATGTTATTGTCTATGTTTAGTTTGATTATGGATATGAATACTGAGATTATGAGCTAAACTCCTATTTAGGGATTTGATGGATATTGACTGAGATTATTCCATGGATTAATGCTATTTGATCGTTCTTTCTTCCTTGTTTATGTGATTTGTTCATCTTTGTGCTTAATACATGTTTGAGATTGATCACCTTAAGCATGATTCATGATCCTAATATGAAATCTGAAAAGTGAATATTAGGAATGCTCTAAATGAATAAACATAGGTTTTGATGTGAAACGAAAGTATTTGCATAGCTTGTGTGACTTTTAGATTATTGCTTAATGCGAATTGTTTGTTGTACTATCTCATAGATGCAGTAGTTGACATGCAATTTAGTACCTTTATGATCTGAAAAGAATTTAGGTGATTTTATAATCTGTCATCACATAGGAGGACGAAGAATAGTTGACTAGTATTAACAATTGGGAAATCAAAGCAATTGAAATCATATTCCTAATTTCACATCAATTGTTAAACCCCTTTTTAATTGTTGTTTTGCTTGTTTTGTTTTCTGCATTATTATTTTAACACCAAATTGTATTGTTGCCAAATAGAAATATAGATCCAATTTGGTTAGTACTTAGCTGCAATTCCCTTGGGTTCGACCTCACCTGTGTGAGTTACTACTTGTATGATACGTGCACTTGCGTGTAATAAATTATCGCACCAAGTTTTTGGCGCCGTTGCCGGGGAATTGTTTAGTTGATATTACGTTAATTGGATTAAATTCTAATTTGGTCTTCTTTTCACTTTTTGCTAACTTGTTTGTGTCCAATTCTTCTTATCTCATCTCAGGTACCATTGGTTTATGCGACGTCAAGGACCAGCTGCAAGAGTGCCTGTTGATCCTGAGATAGAGAAGACTTGTCGGCAAAACAGAAGAAACAAAAGGTTGGAAAAAGTTGTACAAAGGATTGAGCAAGAGGAAGTTATGGCCAACAACGGTAATAATGGGGGTGCTGTAGAAGAGCAGACTAATGGTCAGAATCCACCCGACCGTAGCCTAAGGGACTATGTGTTGCCAACAATGACAGGGGTCTAGTCTTGTATAAGACCACCTGTTGTAGATGCAAACAATTTTGAGATAAAGCCAGCCATACTTCAGATGGTTCAATCCACAGTCCAGTTTGGGGGACTACCCACTGAAGACCCAAACATGCATCTCTCTAACTTCATGGAGCTCTGTCAGACATTTAAGATGAATGGAGTCAGTGATGATGCTATCAGACTTAGATTATTCCCATTTTCTCTGAGGGAGCGAGCTAAGAGTTGGTTGGTATCTTTGCCACCTAACTCAATCAATACATGGGATGATCTAGCGCTGAAGTTCCTCTCCAAGTTTTTCCTTCCAGCTAAAGCAGCTAAGTTGAGAGGAGAGATTAATAATTTTTATCAGTTGGATAATGAGGCTCTTTATGAAGCTTGGGAGAGATTCAAAGATTTGATAAGAAAGTGCCCGCATCACGGAATAGAGAAATGGATGCTAGTCCATAATTTTTATAATGGGTTGGGTGGTACTACTCGCACACTCATTGATGCAGCAGCTGGTGGTGCGTTTATGAGAAAGAGCGCCAATGAGGCATATGACTTGTTGGAGGAAATGGCCATGAATAATCAGCAGTGGCCAAGTGAAAGAAGCTCTTCAAGGAAAGTGGCCGGTATGTATGAAGTGGATGCAATTTCGAAGTTGACTGCTCAAGTTGAGGCCTTGACTAAGCAATTGCAAGGCAATATAATAACAGCTCAAGTACAACAGGCCTAGACTCTGTGTGAAGTATGTGGGGGCCCTCATGCCTATGAACAGTGTCAGTATGCTGATGTAAACAACATGCCTATGGAGCAAGCTCAAGCTATTGAGAATTTTCCTCGACAGAGCAATAATAACCCTTATTCCAATTCCTTCAACCAAGGGTGGAGGAATCATCCCAATTTTTCTTGGAAGAATGATCAGCAAGGCCAATCTTCAAACCAACAACAGCCACAGGGGTTCTTTCAGCCGAGATTTAGGCCGCAGCAACAACCTCAACCGCCCACTCATCATCAACAACAACAAAATTTTGGTGGAAATTCTAATGCTCAGTCAGATGTGTTAAACCAATTCATGGCTGAAACTCGGTCTTCTATTAGAAATCTGGAGACCCAAATGGGACAATTGGATACTCTCATGGCTAATCGTGCCCAAGGTAACTTGCCTAGCACCACTGAAAGTCGATCCGAAAGAGAATTGCAAGGAAATCACGTTAAGAAGTGGGAAGAATTATGAGGGACCAAGTAAGAAGCAGCTAGTTGAAGAAGTGGGTTAGGATCAACAGGCACAGGCACCGGCAAAAGAGGAAAAGAAGCACAGTGAGAAAAAGGCTACTGAAGGTATACCAACAAAAGAAACTTCGCCACCAATTAGTATTGAGCATCACATAAAGATTCCTTACCCCCAAAGGCTCCGTAAGAACAACATGGACAAGTAGTTTACTAAATTTCTGGAAGTATTCAAGAAACTGCATATCAACATTCCATTTGCAGAGGCCTTAGAGCAAATGCCGAGCTATGTCAAGTTCATGAAGGACATCTTGTCCAAGAAGAGGAAGATGGAGGACTTTGAAACTGTGGCATTGACGGAAGAGTGTAGTGCTATACTGCAAAAGAAGCTCCCTCCTAAACTGAGAGATCTTGGGAGTTTCACAATACCATGCACTATTGGAAGAATTGAGGGAATAAATGCTCTTTGTGATTTGGGGGCTAGTATCAACCTGATGCCATTGTCAGTTTTCAAGAGATTGCAACTTGGAGAAGCCAAGCCCACAATTGTAACTTTGCAACTAGTTGATCGTTCGTTGGCACATCCAAGAGGGGTAATTGAAGATGTCCTTGTCAAGGTGGAGAAGTTTATTTTTCCTGTCGATTTCAAAGTTCTTGACATGGAAGAGGATAACAATGTTCCCATTATCCTTGGGAGGCCCTTCTTGGCAACAGGCCAAGCACTTATAGATGTTCAAAAGGGTGAGTTGAAGTTGAGAGTGAAAGGGGAAGAAGTTGTATTCAATGTGCTCAAGGCCATGACTTATCCTGAAGCTAGTGACAATTGCTTTTCGGTTGATGTAATGGGTAACTTAGTGGAAGAGAGAAAATTGATAAATGATCCTCTTGAGTTGAGTTTGGTTGAAGATGAGATTAGTGATCAAGATGGAAAGGAAGCTATGGAGTATGCAAAATGGCTTAATTCTTATGGGCCATTGAAGAGGAAATACTTTGAAGAGCTTGGGGCAGTGCCAAAAAGGTCATTGCCCTCAGTTGAGAAGCCCCCGGAGTTAGAATTGAAGGTGCTTCCTGACCATCTGAGGTATGAGTTTTTGGGTGAAAACAAGACACTTCCAGTTATAGTTTCGGCTTCACTTTCTGATGTGGAGACTGAAAAATTGTTGTGAACTTTGAGAGTGCACATGAAGGCCATTGGGTGGACTTTGGCAGACATCAAGGGGATCAGCCCTTCTACTGTTATGCACTGGATTTTAATGGAGGATGGAGTCAAACCAGCCATAGATGCCCAAAGAAGACTCAATCCGCCAATGAAGGAAATTGTGAGAAAGGAAGTGGTGAAGTGGTTAGATGCAGGGGTGGCTTACCCAATTTCTAACAGTAAGTGGGTGAGTCCGGTCCAGGTAGTACCTAAAAAGGGGGGAATGACGGTAGTGAAGAATGAAAAGAACGAGTTAATTCCAACAAGAACTGTTACTGGTTGGAGAATATGCATTAACTACCGCAAGCTCAACAAGGCAACAAGGAAAGACCATTTTCCCCTTCCATTCCTTGATCAGATGTTAGACAGATTGGCGGGTTAGGAGTATTATTGTTTTTTGGATGGTTACTCCGGGTATCATCAAATAGTCATTGCACCAGAGGACCAAGAGAAAAAGACATTTACATGTCCTTATGGCACATTTGCTTTCCGAAGGATGCCATTTGGGCTATGTAATGCACCAACAACTTTCCAACGGTGTATGATGGCTATTTTTTCTGACTTTGTTGAGAATTGTATAGAAATTTTCATGGATGATTTCTCAGTGTTTGGCTCGTCATTTGACCATTATTTGAGGAATTTGGAGCTGGTATTGATTCGATGTGAAGAATCCAATTTGGTGCTTAATTGGGAGAAGTGCCATTTCATGGTTAGAGAGGGGATTGTTTTGGGACACAAGTTCTCACAGGAAGGCATTGAGGTAGACAAAGCCAAGGTTTCTACTATTGAGAATTTTCTCCCTCCAATTTCGATAAAGGGGATTCGTAGCTTTTTGTGTCATGCTGGTTTCTACAGACGGTTTATAAAGGATTTCTCAAAGATCTCCAAGTCATTGTCTAATTTTCTTGCTAATGGAGTGCCCTTAGAGTTTGGAAAATAGTGTATGAAGGCTTTTCAAACTCTTAAGGAAAAATTGATTTCGGCACCTATAGTCATTGCACCAAATTGGGAGCTTCCGTTCGAGTTAATGTGTGATGCAAGTAACTATGCTGTCGGAGCCGTGTTGGGTCAACGAGTTGACAAGGTTTTTCACACCATCTACTATGCTATTAGGACCTTGAATGATGCTCAGTTGAACTATGCTACTACTGAAAAGGAGATGTTGGCCATAGTCTTCGCTTGTGACAAGTTTAGGCCATATTTAATCGGGAATAAGGTTATTGTGTACACAGACCATTCGGCGATCAAATACCTTATGACCAAGAAGGATGCCAAACCAAGACTAATCCGATGGGTCCTTCTCCTCCAGGAGTTTGATCTAGAAATCAGAGACAAGAAGGGTACCGAGAACCTAGTAGCAGATCATTTGTCAAGACTGGAGTTAGAAGAGAGTCAGAATATGAAGGAAGTCCAGATAAATGATGAGTTCCCTGATGAGTAGTTGTTTGCTTTAAAGGAAAGTTTGATGGTCCTATGGTTTGCTGATTATGTCAACTTTCTAGCTGCAAACATCACACCTTCTGACATGACAAGACAACAATTGAAGAAATTATTTTCCGAGGTAAAGCACTATTATTGGGAAGAGCCAATCCTCTACAAGCACTGTGCCGATCAGATAATCAGAAGATGTGTTCCTGAAGAGGAGATGTACTCTATCCTGAATCATTGTCATAGTTTGCAGTGTGGAGGTCACTTTGGTGGGACAAGGACTGCTGCAAAGGTTCTACAAAGTGGTTTCTTTTGGCCAACTCTCTTTAAGGATGCTCATGAGTTTGTCAAGGCATGTGATCGTTGTCAGAGGACTGGTAATATTTCAAGGAGGAACGAGATGCCTTTCACTGGTATTTTAGAAGTGGAACTGTTTGATGTGTGGGGTATTGACTTCATGGGTCCTTTTCCATCATCGTACAACAATCTGTTTATTTTGCTAGCTGTGGACTACGTTTCTCAGTGGGTAGAAGCAGCTGCAACTCATGCTAATGATGGTAAAATAGTTCTTACTTTTCTCCAAAAGTACATTTTTACCCGGTTTGGTACTCCTAGAGCTATTATTAGTGATGAAGGGAGTCATTTTTGTAACAAGCAATTTGAAGTGTTACTTGCGAGATATGGAGTTAGACATAGAACATCATTACCTTATCACCCGTAGAGTAATGGACAAGCTGATATTTCCAACCGGGAAATTAAGTTAATCTTGGAGAAGACAGTACAACGTTCGAGGAAAGACTGGTCTAAGAAGCTCGATGACGCCTTGTGGGCATACAGAACAGCTTTCAAAACACCTATTGGTATGTCACCATATAGGTTGGTCTTTGAGAAAGCGTGTCATCTTCCAGTGGAACTTGAGCATAGAGCATTTTGGGCCATGAAGACCTTGAACATGGACTTGGTAGCAGCTGGTGAGAAGAGGCTTTTGCAATTGAACGAGCTGGAGGAGTATAGAAATGAAGCCTATGAGAACGCCAAGATTTACAAGGAGAGGACTAAGAATTGGCATGACCAGAACCTTGTCAGGAAGGAATTTCAACCAGGTCAGCAGGTATTACTATTTAATTCAAGATTGAAACTTTTTCCGGGCAAGCTAAAATCTAGATGGTCTGGTCCTTTCACGGTATTACAAGTGTTTCCTTATGGCTCCGTCGAAGTAAAAAGTGAAAAGACTGGCAACTTTAAAGTAAATGGTCAGCGGTTGAAGCTCTACTTGGGTGGTCAGTTTGATCAAGCCAAGTCCGCCATCCTCTTGGCGCCGTAGTAAAGAGGAAATCAGCGTCCGGCTATATAACGTCAACGACAGCGCTATTGGGAGGCACCCCAAGTTTTTACAGTAATTTTTGTTCAGTTTGAGACATTCTAAGTTTTAATTTTTCTTATTTATTTATTTAGTTTTATATATATTTATGTAATGAAGAACCGTGAAAAGGGTTAAAAAAAACACAATCTAGGCCATCAGCGCGACCGCGCCATGAGGGGCGTGACCGCGCTCACAGAGAGCCAGGCCAATCGAGGCCATCAGTGTGACAGCACCACGAGGGGTGCGACCACACTCACAAAGAGCCAGGCCAAGCGAGTGCAGTAGCGCGACCGCGCTAGGAGCGCCGCGATTGCACTCGACGCCGAACATACACGGCTTTGGAGGACGGTAGCGCGATCGCGCTGTATGTGCTGCGACCGCGCTGGAGCTACCAGGGTGTTTAAAACATCAAGAAACACGATTTTTTTTTACATTTTCTTCAAATTTCTTCTCTTCTCTTTCATTTTTTTTCTTCTTCTCCTTTTTCACTCCCTTCATCTGAGTTTCACACTAAGGTCATACTAAGGTATGTTTTCTTGAATTAATCTCTTGTTTACAAGCATAGATTAATGTAATCCTCCATTGTTAGCCTTACTTATATGAATTTTGTTTCTTTTCTTGGTTTTCATTGAATTCCATAATAGAATCCGAATTTGTTATGTTTGGGCTGTAATAGTTGGTTGTTTTCCGGATTTTTAGTGCTTAATGATGATCATGTACTTGAATGTTCATGGGTTTAAGGATTTCTCTTGGTAATTTGATGAAAAATTGAAAAAAAAAACTTTGGGGTAAATTTTGACCTAGCAATTGGGGGTTTCGCATTTCTTGATGTTTTCATGAAATTGGATTGAATTTGATGAAATTATTGTGATGCTTGTGAATTCCTATCAATTGATTAGTTGAATTTCATTGAAACTTGAGGGAAATTTGCATTTGAATATTCTAGGGCATGAATTTGAGAGGTTTTGTTCCATGTGAATAATTGGTGCATTAGAGATCAAATTGAGTTTCTATTTGGGCATTATTGGTCATAATATACTTGCTTGGGTATTGTTTCAATTTGGTTATTTTTGCATACATTTTCACATTGAAAATTGTTGTTGGTGCATCCATAATTGTCAATTTCTTAGTGTTTATTTGTTATTGTTGGGTGTAGCCTTTGTGTTCTAGTGCTTTGTTATTTTGGTTTTGTGATATGGCGCCTTCTAAGAAAAGAAGTAAAAAAGTACAACAACAACAAGTGCCTGAAACTCAGGAACCTGACACTGAATTTACTGATCCTAGATTTACTTCTGCCCCTGCTCAGTCTAGGTATAAAATTGAAAAGTCTAGGAGTTTAATTCAGGAGAGGGGATTTGCAACAAATGCTGATGGAGAGTTTACTGTTCCTGGAGAGTATGTCAATGTCATTAACGTCCACCATTGGAAATATTTTTGTTCCCCACCTATTTCTGCTGTGATACCAATTGTGAGAGAGTTTTATGCCAATGCGTTTGACCATGATTATTCTTGGAAAGCCATAGTTAGAGGGAAAACTGTCCATTTTGACAGAAAAACAATTAATGATTTCCTTAGGTTGCCCACAAATGACAATGATGAGTATCAAGCTTTGAGAAATGAATTGTGTGAGGAGAGTACTTGGGATAGAATTTTAACTGCTTTGACTCCAGCTGGGACTCAATGGACTTATCATGGGCAAACTAGAATAGGATTCCCTTTTAACTTGTTAACTAGAGAGAAAAGAGTCTGGTTAAATTTCCTTTGTGCGAATCTGACACCTAGTGGTCACTTGACTACTATAAATACTGATAAGGCGGTGTTACTTTATTCTGTTTTATCTGGCATGACTATTGATGTTGGTAGGATTATAACTTCTTAAATACAATATTCATTATTCAATCAAAATGTGGGGTTATATTTTCCTAGTTTGATAACGAGTTTGTGCTTGCAAGCTGGGGTTGAATTTAATGAGACTGAGGAACTTTTGACTCCTGTGATTTATGACACAATTACTATTAACAAGACCAAAACAGTTGGTCCTTCTAGTGTTGTTTCTGCAGGTGGTACTTCGTCTCAGGCCCGACCTAGGCGTCCTCTTTCTTCCTATTCTTTGGAAGAGAGGATGAGTAGGTTGGAGCTCAATTTCCAAGAACATCATTTATGGAGTGTGAATATGGCTCAGTACCAACATGGATACCATCAGGCCTTTGCGTCACATTTTGGCATTGATACTAGTCAGTTGACCCAGTTTCCTCAGCCACCGCATTTTGGTTATCCTCCACCTGAGGGAGATGGTGGTGAGGGTCCTTCGTCATGAGATGTTTGAGTTGTCAGGTAAGTTTCTTTTTCCTTAGCTTTTCTTTAAAACATTGGGGACAATGTTTAGATTAAGTTTGGGGGAAATGAATTTATTGTTGTTTGAGTGTTTTTCTTTTATGTTTTGTCTTTTATGTGTGTCTTGTTTAGGGTGTTTAGAGTGTCTGATAAATCAAGTATATGATGATTAGCTGATGATAATGATTGAATGAATTGCTTGTATAGTTGGATGAAATGTGTTATACCCAGATTTCGAGCCATAGTAAATATGACCTCGAAAGCTGAGTTCGCAACAAATGGTCTCGTGAGGATTAGAGTGATCTAGGATTGTAAGTCGAGCCTGCAAAGTATGATATATGGTCTCGAATGCGGTGATCTCGAAATGATCTCGATCTCGAAAGGTAGTTCCGAGAATACCTTCATCTTCAGGAACTTCGGAGCATGGGTCTTGAGCTCGATATCCCATCTCGAAAGCAACGTTAGCTCGGGAGATGTCAGTGGCTTGCATAATGACATGAAACCTGAAATGCTAAAGCCTTGGAGATACGCTATAACCACCTCGAATATCTATAAGTATTGTAAGCATGAGATGTAATCCTCATTTATTGATGTAAATCCCCAAGAATCGTGGGATATTATTTAGTCAGTTATGCGTTCCCTGGTCATCAGGGACGTTTCCTTTTTTATCTGATTAAAGGCATTTAAAGCCATTTATTTTTATTCACAAAAGAGTAACTACCCAAAATATGTGGGATAGTATTCGGCAACCTTCTCTATAAATAGAGAAGTCATGCACCATTGTAAATGACCGAAATTCTGATCCTTGGGAGAAAACTCTGTAGAATTCATGCTAAAGAATTGTTCAGAGATAATCTTGAGATTAATAACAGAGACTTGTGGACTAGGCAGATTTAACTGCTGAACCACGTAAAAAATCGTGTGTTTGATTCGTTTATTTCTTTTGGCCATTGTCTTTAATTGTTTACGTGCTCTCTTCTTTTATCTGTTGACGAAAAACGGTGTCAACAAAATGAAAGCCATAAAATTGAACAAAATCTGTGTACTTGGTTGAATGTTTCTTTGAGTTGCTTGGGTCTATCTAAATATATGAGAGCTTGATCATGATTTTTAGATAAATCTCGTGCATTTGATGATATTTATGCTTGCTTAATTATGGTTTTAGGAAAGATGGATGATTATGCTTAGAACTTCCTTGCTTGCTACTTGAGGCGAAATCGTAGATAATGCATACTTAGGAAGGTGATTTAGGCGATTTTTGTTGGAACGATTGAACCTTTCAAGCCAACCTTGATTAATTTAATCCCTAGTTGTCCTTTTTGAGCCTAATGTTACATTCTTTGTTTTGACATCTATTTTGAGCTTACTTTAACCATGTTATTATATTTCCTTCCCTTGAATGACTACCGTGAGCATACAAGTGAATGATGATTGGGGGATTGGTTTTGTAATAGGGTGTATTGTGGAGTGTTATAAATAAAAAGATTGAGATTTGTCCCTAAAAAAAAAAAAAAACAAGTTTGGGGGAGTGTAGTTTCTTCCTTGTTAAAAAAAAAAATCTAAGTGTGAATTATCTCAATCTTGAAAAAAAAAAAAAAGGAAATACTGGGATTGTCTGTGAACTGTAATGTGGATATCAAGTTTGGTTTGTATGGTTTGTATGCATATGGTAATCTTGAGCCTAAATGACTTCTCGTCTACCCATGCCTAAGCCTATCGTTATACGCTATAAAAGCCCTATTGATTCTTGAGCATGTGTTGTCTATATTAGTGGAGAGTAGTAAGTGATGCAAGCATATGAGATAATAAGATTTGATGGTTTGTGGTGAGTGATTTGGTAAGTTTAAATAGATTCAAATGCATGTTATTTATTGACCATGATTAGGCAAACATATATTTGTTTGGAATTGAGTGAGTTGAAGAAATGTTTTGATCGAAATTCTAGATTATCATGATGGCTGGATTTTCTGAAAACTATATGAGCATGACAAACATAATTTGGAGGCTTGATTTGTCGTTGTCAATTTGATTTGTCTTTGTTTAGTTGTTTTAGGTTTTTAGGATTGTTTAGAGTTCTTTACTCGAGGGCGAGTAAATGTTAAGTTTTGGGGAATTTGATTAGCGAGTTTTAGACTTTTTTTAGTGTGTCTACTTAGGAAGTATTTTAGAGGTTTAGGGTTGTTTTGTTCTATTTTACGCTTGTGTTTGTGTTTTTTTTTGTTTATTTTCAGGTTTTGAAGGATTGGGATGATTTAGAATGAAAAAGATGCCCAAAAAGCACAAAAATTCGTAAAGCTATCAAAAATGCCTTTTCTGAGAGAGTAGAGCGACCTCGCTACTATAGAGCGCGACCGCGCTAGGTTGTTGGAAATTGAAATTCGGCAGATTTTTAAATGAAGGGCATTTTGGTCAATTCACATGGGATAATTTAGGGTTACGATTTCTAATGCGATTTTAAGAGCAGAAAAACGTGAATTAGAGGGGTGAGACAGAAACAACTGAAAAAAGAAGAAGAAGAAGAAGAAGCTTGGACGAGCGTGGGCGATCTGTGACAATTCCCAGTCTAGTTTCATTCTCTTTTTCTTTAATTTTCTATGTTATTGTCTATGTTTAGTTTGATTATGGATATGAATACTGAGATTATGAGCTAAACTCCTATTTAGGGATTTGATGGATATTGACTGAGATTATTCCATGGATTAATGCTATTTGATCGTTCTTTCTTCCTTGTTTATGTGATTTGTTCATCTTTGTGCTTAATACATGTTTGAGATTGATCACCTTAAGCATGATTCATGATCCTAATATGAAATCTGAAAAGTGAATATTAGGAATGCTCTAAATGAATAAACATAGGTTTTGATGTGAAACGAAAGTATTTGCATAGCTTGTGTGACTTTTAGATTATTGCTTAATGCGAATTGTTTGTTGTACTATCTCATAGATGCAGTAGTTGACATGCAATTTAGTACCTTTATGATCTGAAAAGAATTTAGGTGATTTTATAATCTGTCATCACATAGGAGGACGAAGAATAGTTGACTAGTATTAACAATTGGGAAATCAAAGCAATTGAAATCATATTCCTAATTTCACATCAATTGTTAAACCCCTTTTTAATTGTTGTTTTGCTTGTTTTGTTTTCTGCATTATTATTTTAACACCAAATTTTATTGTTGCCAAATAGAAATATAGATCCAATTTGGTTAGTACTTAGCTGCAATTCCCTTGGGTTCGACCTCACCTGTGTGAGTTACTACTTGTATGATACGTGCACTTGCGTGTAATAAATTATCGCAACAATGAGACCCCCCACACAATTCACACATTACTTGGGCTTGCACAACCTGGGCATACATGGTATTTTGTTGCAACTGCTTAGTTAGAGACGCAACTTGAGCAGTTAAGGCTGTGATTGCATCTAATTCTTGAACCCCTGCAACCTTTTTATTACTGCCCACTCGTTCACTTGGCCATTGGTAATTATTAGTGGCCATTTCCTCTAAGAGTTCATAAGCTTCATTAGCACTTTTTCTCATAAACGCTCCTCCCGCTACTGCATCAATGATTGTGCGAGTGGTACCGCACAAAGCATTGTAAAAGTTGTGGACCAACATCCGCTTCTCAATACCGTGGTGGGGACATTTTCTGATCAAGTCCTTGAACCTCTCCTAAGCATCATAAAAGGATTCTCCCTCAAGTTGAGAGAAGTTATTGATCTCCCCTCTCAGTTTAGCAGCCTTAGCAGGTGGAAAGAACTTCACTAAAAACTTCCGAGCTAGAGCATCCTAAGTGGTGATAGTATTGGCCTCAAGTGAATTCAGCCAACTTTTCGCTCGCTCCCGTAGTGAGAATGGGAACAAGCGCAATCTAAAGGCATCATCACTCGCCCCATTCATCTTGAAAGTAACACACAACTCCAGGAAATTGACTATGTGCATATTGGGGTCTTCAGTGGGGAGGCCACTAAATTGAACAGCAGTTAGGACCATCTGCAATATAGCAGGCTTGATCTCAAAATTATTTGCCTCTACTGCTGGAGGACGGATGCATGAGTGTACCCATGTGACAGTAGGGAGTACATAGTCTCGTAGAGCTCTTTGACGGGCAGGATTATGATTTTGTGGTGTTCCCCCGCTCATGTTTTCCATACTGTTGTTATTAATATCTGTTGTAACAACAGTGGAACTTTCAGCCCTCTTGTTTTTTCTGTTTCGCTTGCACTCTTTCTCGATCTCAAGATTAATTAGAATTGGACTGTCAACTCCCCTTCTACTGCGCATATAAGGAAACTACTTGAAATAAAGAACAACTGCAGCCAAACAAATTAGAAATTATTGTAAAAGACAGCCAAATTAGAAATAAAATTAACTATCTTAATATTGATAATTTTTTTTCAGTCCCCGGTAACGGCGCCAAAAACTTGTTGCGAAAATTAAAGCTACGCAAGTATACGTAATCGCAATTTGTAATAAATTTCGATAAGAACGAGTATCGTCCCACGAAGATTGATTTATCAATTACCAAATAATTAATTTCTAGTTTTTATTTGGCTAATGAAAACTAGATTTATGAAATTTGAAAATAAGAAAACAGAAATAAATGAAAATTTCAGAAATCAAATAATAAAATGAACACAAGGATTAAATTCACTATGAAACAATTAGGAATCCTAATCTTCTCTACTATCCACTCTATTATTTTTTAATTCAATTACTACTGAAACTCTTCTCACTGAAATGATAAGCATGCAAAAGTGTTAACTATTTGAGTTAAGAGATAGAAAACTCGACCTAATGTGAATTCCCTATATTTCTATGGTCAATTCAAACAATAGGAAGCAATGAATACAACCCTAAATCACATAAACCAATTTGATACTCTCGTTCTAAATTGAATTCTATGCCTATTCAATTTTAGCATATTCAAATATCACTTTTCAGATTTTGATTCAAATTCATAAATCAGATGTGAAGGTGCGCAGTCAATTACATACACAATAAACACAAATCGAATAGATTTCAGATGAAGAAGAAATAGATAAATGCATTAAATCATAACAGAGTTTCAAGAAAGTCAATTAGAAAACCTAAACAAAATTTAATTCATAAACATCACTAAGAAATCCATAAACTTGAAATTAACATAAACTAAAAAATAAGAAGAGAAGAAGAAAAAAAACTCTAAATGATAGATCCACTCCTCAGCCTCCTCTCCCAGTCTAAGTCTGCAAAAAGTGCCTCATTTTCTCTCCTTAATCGTAATTTAAACCTAATTAGCGATTTTTTAAACATGAAAGGACCAAAACACCCTTAATTAAAAATCTGCGTTTTTTTTCATTTGTAGACATATCCTGCGGTGCAGGATGTCATTCCTGTGGTTGCAGGAATGCTCTAGAAATGCAAAAATTTCTCTGGAGTTGCGGCCACAAGACACACTTCCTGCAATCGCAGGAAGTGCTCCGAAACACTGTTTTCCACCAATTTTTGTCATTTTGTCGATTTTTCCACCATGTTTCCACACCTAAGTCACCTAAGCCCTTCGACACCTGAAAACATACAAAAACCAGCGTAAAATAGAACAAAACAAAACCAACACCTGATACTTTACCTGAAAAACACATAGATAAATGAGTCTAAAACTCATTTATCAATAATTAATATACATTTAAATTGATTTAATAATTAATTAAATTGATATAATTGATATAATTAATAAAATAAAATTGCAAATCTTCATTAATGAAAATTTATTGATTGATTTACAAGATAAGAAATATTTGTTAGACATATGCAAAATTAACAAAATTTTAGTTACCCATTTTGGTTGTCAAAAACTATGCCTTTAATATATATTTTTCTTTTTAATAAATGAAATATTGTAGTAAATGTAAACAGTAGTCATGTTTGTTAAAATGTTTCGAAAAAATAAACACAAATGTTTAGTATCAGTACAATATACTTAACGGTAAGGGCAAAAATAATGTCATTACCTAAAAAACTCAATTTATATACATGCATATATATGAAAATTCTTAGATAGGAGTATCACTTTTTCCCCTATTGGTTAGGGCAAATTTGCTTTTGGCACGTGGAAAAATTATAACTCATTTTTTTTAAAATGACGATGTATATAATAATTATAACATACATTCCTTCAGTTTTAGAGAAATTCTAATTATTATTAATTAATTAATTTTTATATTATGTTTGAGAAGTTACATGTTGTTGGGATGTTTAATTATGATTTGTTCGAGAATTTAGTGTGGATAAATAATATTTTTTTAATTTTCAAATCAATCATTTTGAAAATCCCTTAGGATACCTTTTTGATGCTTCGTATAATAGAGTATTGACTTATATTTACATATAAATATACAACATTTTTATGAAAGTTAATATCAAATATAATACTATATAAAAATATAATATACAATATAGTATATAATATAATACTAAAATATATATGGTATAACAGGATACCATCCTTAAATAAAATCAATAAAAAGAAAAAATATATATTTATATATATAGTGGGTGTGTCAAATAAGTAATACAATGAATATATAGTACGTTTAAAATAAATTACTCCAATAGTGTTCCAAAAGCTATACTAAATTTGGCAAATGATGCATATTTGGATGAACATTAATTAATTATTATTTTATTTACATTTATACTATTTTTATTATTTTTTTTAGTGTTAGCATACAATATAAATGTAGACTTTTTACTTTTATTTTTTTAGTGAGATAATAATAAAACAAAATAGAAATTTTTTTTCTTCATATTTTAAATAAATATTAAATGAATACTAATGGTTGATTAATTTTTGCATTAAATTTTATAATTGCGCATTAGGGCAATATTATAAAAGTTGTGTCAAATATGTTATTTCTACTCACATTTTGTGTCAAATATATCACAAACATTTAGGAGAATGAAGTACTTGTTAATAAAAAAATGTCATAAATAGTCTCTTAAAATATATGGAATTCGTTGTATGATGGTACAATATTATAATCGTTTCCATTTCCCACAATAAATTATTCACTCTAATAATTACTCTTGCGATTTTCCATTAAGTTGATATGAAGATGGATTATTTTCTAGGTGAGGCAGATAATTCATTTTAAGTTGGAATTCAAAGATTCAACTCTATCCGTTTGATTAATTTTGCCTCGGAACTCTTTAATTACATAATGGAAATTTAGTATTATGGGTAATTTAAATCTGTCGATTCAGATTTCGAAAATGGTGCTTATTATGGGTAATGGAAACCTGTGCCTTCTCAGTTCTCGCCCAACAAGTCCCAGAAACAAATATATACACACACACATAAACAAAAGATTTTGGAAACAAAACTAATATTGGCCAGAGGTTTTTTCTTGATTGACTGCCTCATGGAAGGTAACTAACTGCCTCTATATTTTTATCTATAATTTGCTTATGTTTTATGAATTATGTGTCGTCATTTTTTAAAATATATCTGTTTGTGAGTCGTTTGATAGACAGGATTCTAAGTTGCTTGTTAAAGATTTGTAAAATTGGATTTTATTTGATGAGTTTGTTATTCTTTGAGTCTTTATTGGAGAAAAAAGTTGAGTGTTTGGTGCTTAAAGAACACTACAAAAATAATAATAAGTCGATGAGTGTCTGTAACACTATAATTATGGATACCGATTCATATATAGATTAATTTTTAAAGTTGTTGAAAGATATCCGTTGGACTTTACTGCTTTCTTGTTATTATTATAATGTATATTGTTTCCTTATTACAATAATCCTGTGTGAATTATCTCTCAGTATATATAATGTTATATGTACAATAAAATTTTATTTTATTTTAAATATTTGATTAATTAAGAAAGGAAAAAAATGAAAAACATTGAAGTGGGTTACTTTTGGTTATTTTGCTACGTGATATGAAAAGGTCTTATATTCAATCACAATATGCAGGAAGATACTAATTTTCCCAAAAGGGGACAAAGTTGAATTTATGTAATTGGCTGATTCCGAAACATTTCGTCCTGGATGGAGTAAAAATCTCCACTTTTATTATAGCTTATCAGTTATCAATGAAAATCCTCAATTAACAGTTAAAAAAGGTATTACTGATGTAGAAGTTTCATTTTAATTAATTCATAGCCTAAGAAAACTAGATAAGGAGGTGTTGAATTTTGTTATATATATATACTATTTGCAGAAGCAAAGAATGTGTTTTATGCTGATAACAAGGTTCGGGGTTTCCCTACCTTTATTCCTTTCACTAAACTAAATGATCCTTGCAATGGTTATCTTGGGAGAGACGTTTGCACGGTCGAAGCAGAGGTATATTTTATTGATTATTGAAAAGTTGGTTATATTAAGTACATTTTTTGTCAAGAAATTAAGTATTTTTATTCTGGTCTTTTGGATATATCGCATAAATTGCAGGTGAGGTTCAATATTGAAGAACAAGACAAAAAGAAATATGAGGAGGCTGATCAGGTTATATATATGCCTAATGCTTAATTATTAGTTATATTATTTTAGTCATCTAATTCATTTCTCTATTAAATTGTTTCAGAAGCCAACACACGAAAAAAACAGAAAAAACTACTTCATCTTCATTTTCTGAATATGACACTTTGTTTATTAGCATTCAAAATCTATTAGAAGGAGAGACTTTTGATTCAGACAACTTCATAAGCAGCTTACATCCTCCTTCTTGGAGCGTTGAAGAGATTGCAAATGCAAAAAGTAGCTGGAAACAATGCCTTGATCTTGGTCTTGATAATGTCATCCGAATGGGGAGAGATTTCGAGCTCAAGAAATCGTTTTCAATCTTGCTGAGTAGCAAGAGCTTAGGCAAGGAGGACAAGGTAGACGAGGTAACCGAGTTTATGGCTAATTTTGACCAAAGTTGTGAAGAGTATGAAGTTGCAAAACAAGAGTTGAGAGAGGTCCAAGAGAAGGAAAAGTCGATAGAAGATCTTAAAACTTCTATGAGGCAACGGTGTTCTGATTTCTTGCAGTTGAGGAAACGAGCTGAGGCTGATGATAATGAAATAGCCAAGCTGGAGAGACAATTGGCCGAAAGGAAGGCGAATAAGGAACGACTTGCAAAGAGGCTTGAGGTTATGGCTGTTCGAGTGAATGCCTTAAAACAGGCATTGGTCAGTACTGAAGAGGATTATGGGAAGCTTTCCGTGCTCAAGAAACAACATGCGGAGAGGGTGATTGGTGAAATGAAAAGCTCCTGGCAGAATTTGAAGGTATATCACGTAAAGTATTTAAAATGATTTTGTGTATCAATTAATTTTTTTAAATTGAATTTTTATGCATTGCATTTTAAAAAATAAAATAAAATAAAATGTCGTCCATGTAAATCTCAGGTTCAACTGTCTGCAGCTTCAGAGGTCAGCCACTCCGACCCCCACACTCACACTCAGAGTGCCCCGAAATCTACATCATCAACGAAACAGCAACCGAAAGATGATCAACTGCTTCAGGGATCACCCAAACCCACATCCAAACCCACCACACCCACACCCACACCCACACCCACACCCAAACCCACAACACACACACCCAAACCCACCACACCCACACCCACACCCACACCCAAACCCACTACACCCACACCCACACCCATACCCAGACCCACACCCACAACCATACCCACAACACCCACACCCAAACCCACTACACCCACACCCACAACCATACCCACACCCATACCCACACCCACACCCAAACCCACTACACCCACACCCACACCCACACCCAAACCCACACCCAAACCCACTACACCCACACCCATACCCAGACCCACACCCACACTCAGACCCACACCCCCCACACCCACACCCACTACACCCACACCCACACCCACACCCACACCCATACCCAGACCCACACCCACAACCACACCCACAACACCCACACCCACACCCAGACCCACACCCACACCCACACCCAAACCCACTACACCCACACCCACAACCATACCCATACCCAAACCCACACCCAAACCCACTACTCCCACACCCACACCCATACCCAGACCCACACCCACACCCAAACGTAAATTAAAATAAAAAAGGAAAATAAATCAAGAATAAAAACATCTCGGACGGAGTACGCACCCACACCAGCAATACATCTTCCAACACCCACACCCCCAATATCGAAAAACGATCACCCACTAAGTCCCATCCCAGCTAATGCTCGACTCTACAAGTGGGATTGGTGACTTTGAAACATGAGTGTTCGTTGTCTACGGAGAGGTCGAGGTTGCATTGTTGTCGAACGAGAATGGAGAGGGAAACTCATTGGCTAGCTTTTCAAAAAAAATGTTTTCATTTTGTGAACTCCTAAAGTTATTTATATAATTAATTTTTTTTTTCTGTGTATTTAATTTTGCTATTTATCTTGATTTGAAATTTTGTTTTGTCGCAAAAAAAAATGTAGTTTATAAAATTGTGAATATTTTATTCTAGAAAATATACTAGCGGTTTTCATAATAATTGAAAGTATACTTTTCTTGAATTATTATTAAAATATACTTTAAAAAATTCTAAAAAATTATGTAATACAAATTAGCATTTATTCCTAACATGCACCTTAGAACTTTCAATAACTTTCGCACTTGGAGATGGTGAAAAGTTTTTAACTAATGATGCTACCTAATTTGTTTAAAGATTTTTATGTAAAATTTATTTGTACTTGTGGCAAATAAGCTAAATTCGCCTATTTAGAGGTTGAGAAATTTGCAGTATTAATTATTATGTAGTTAAATCGTAATGTAAATTTTTTTTGGGGAAAAATTCTTCTCGTTACGCACTTGGTAAGGACGTTGGTGTAACACCCTGGTTACCCCAGAATAGTTATGGTGAACGATGGATCGGAAATTTGACTCGCTACCCGAGTCATTTGGTCAAAAACGTGCTCTAAGTGTAATCAACAGGTTAAGGTATAAAACCAATAAAAAGGAAAATGGATGTTTTCATTACAAACAGCTCTGCAGAGCTAATCAAAACATTTACAAGTTGTTCTCAGTACAAAATGGTCACTACTGTTTAAAATTTACAATCCCGCCGACCTAAGCGGCAAAAATAGGGTAAACCCCCTAGTTTTTCTGAGAACTCCTTGGCCGTGGTGGTCAAGCGGCCGCATATGTACACATCACCACCTAAGCTCTCCACTCAAGGCTAGGTGAGCTTTTCTTTTCCTTTACCTGCACCACATAGCACCCATGAGCCAAAGCCTGGCAAGAAAACATAACACTATTCATAAACATTATCAAATGATTATCATTATAATCACACTGAGCATAAAGCTTTCAAACAAATGAGTGAACATCACATGAGGTCCTGATAAACCATACTGAGTGACTGACAAGCAAGTCACTAATTCAAAAGGAAGAGTGGCTGCTAGGTAAGCCACTAGCCTTCAACAGGTTCTGGTAAACCATACTGAATGACTGACAAGCATGTCACTGTTTTAAGTGGGAGAGTGGCTGCTAGGTAAGCCACTAGCCTCCAAGCGTTTATTTCATTCATCGACCCTCGAGGTCGGTCTGGCATTAATGCTCTTTGAGTCATTCAACGCTGATAGTCGATTAGATCTAATCATTATTGGCTTGCGTTAACACACTAAGGCCATCCTGACTAATGAGTCAGCTCAATGTGACCAGTGCCCAGTACCACTGCCGAACCTGACTAATAAGTCACAGCTTCACAGTTGATATTAGCACCTTTGCCAAATCTGACTAATAAGTCAGTACCATGCACAAGTGAGCAACATATGCTAAACATTCTATATTCAATCCAAGTCCATATTTACACAACCAGCATGCCTCATGAATATCCATGCATGTCACACTTGGGGTGCAGTTTTCTTACCTCTGGTTCGAGCTAGAATGAATAAAGAACGACCCTTGAGAACGATCAACGTTTTGGTCTTTTAGCGGTTACCTGGTCATAACCAATTATGGGATTCCATCAATAAAATGAATAATACAACATTCCCAAACCAAAACCTAACCTCCGGGACCTCAAACACTACTCAACCAGGTAGTAGGTTCAACCCCGAGGCCTTAGGCGTGAATCCCCAAGCTAAAAACACTTTTCTGGCCAAAAAGCCACTAAGGGTCGCGACCCTCCCCTGCTGCGCCGCGGCGCGCCTCCAAACAGAGGCGGCCTAACCCTGACAGGTACCTTGGGCCGCGACTCACCTATGCCATGCCGCGGCTCAATATGCAAAATAGCCCAGAATTCAGCACGCACCAGCAAACCTCCTCCTACGTTTTCCCTTGGAACCAGCCCTTCAAACCAACCCAAAACACCAACCTAACACCCAATTTAACCTCTAAACATCACCCATAACTCTCCCTCATCAAAACCCAAGCTAAACTTCAAACTAACTCCCTTTGATTCCAACTATCCACCTAGTGATTACAAGCTGAAAACTCAAAGCTAAAACAGAGATAAACCAGAAAGTTATGGCTGAAACTCACCTCAAATTCAAAATCAAACCCTCTTCAATGGCTGAACCAAGTCTACAACCTTAGCCCCTTGATTTCCTAGCTTGATTCCACACTTTGTTCTCAACAACTCCAAAGAAGAAAAGAGAGAAATGGATGTATGGGAAAGGAAGTTCTTGCTCTGTTTTTGTTCTGTTTCTACAGCCATCCAAAGCCATATAAATCCAAACTCAAATGACTAAAATAACCCCAGGTCTTTAAAAGTTTCTAAAGCCTTCCCAAGGGCAAAGTTGGTACTTTCCACCTATCCCGTTAATTATAATTAACGCTTCCCAATTCCCGCTAATCTTGTTATTCTCAAACACCAATAATTCACATCTCGTTACCCTTTAAAACCCAGTAACACTCCAATCATTAAAACACCCCGAGACTCACCCCGAGCCTTGAGCTTAAACCTGTTATGACCAAACCGATAATTAACATACCATGATCGTCTCATGCCGAATGGCTCGAACAAACCCACATTATAATGTGGTCTCAAAATATATCACCAACATGCATCCAAATAAACAATTTACCCTCAACGGGCCAAATTACCATCACACCCCTGTAGTTAAAAATATGGACTCACATGCATGCAATTTCACATCATATTATAATATAATCAACATATACATGCATTTTATCAATTAATAACATAATTAAGCAAGTATGGCCCTCCCGGCCTACTATTCACGCCGTTAAACACATCGGAGAATTTGGGGCATTACAGTTGGTCCTTCAATCGTTAAGTATGTCAAGTAGTACACGTGGCAACACCCGATTGGCGACAAAATTAGCTTTAGAGAAATTTGCTGCATAAATACTATGTAACTCATTTTGTTGCACTTTAATGCTTATGTAAATTTTTTGTTGCCAAAAATTAAATAAAAAAATTTATTCTGCTCAAACAATTATTTAAATATAGTTAACAGATTATTGAAATGTTAATTAAAACAAAAACAATAAACAATTGATCTAAACAAAACTAAGAATTTAATACATTTTTAAGATGAATTTTTTATTGTTTTTGTTTTAATTAACATTTCAATAATTTGAAAATTAGATTTTAGTAATTTTTTAATTGTTATATTTTAATTAACAACTTATTGAAATGTTAGTTAAAAAAAATAATAAAAATATCATCTTCAAAACTAAGAATTTAATCAATTTTTAAGATGAATTTAAATGTTTCTTAAGATAAATAATTTGTTAATTAGATTTTAGTAATTTTTTGAGGTGAATAAATTATTTTATTTAATTTTTTGCAACAAAAAATTTACTTAGGCATTAAAGTGCAACAAAATGAGCTACATAGATATTAATGCCACAAATTTCTCAAAAGCGAATTTTACCTCCAATCGGGTGTTGTATACCTCCTGACACATTTAACGGCTGAGAGACCAACGTCCGCACCAAATGTGTAATGGTAGGGGTTTTTGCCGCCAAAACATTTACATAAGGATTTAAGTGAAACAAAATGAACTACATAGGGATTAATGCCGCAAATTTCCCAAAGAGTAAATGTAAATTCACCTATTTGTACTTGTGGCAAATAAGTTAAATTCACATATTTACATTTTCAAATATTAAATGGTGGGATTAAGATAAAATTAATATTTTAGAATTATTTAATAGTTGTAGAAGTTACCATCACAATAAAGGGGTCATAATCTTTCTTGTACAAATTTGGATCGAACATCCTCCAACTTTCTCAACAAAGTAATTGTTGATGTGACCAACTATACATAAAACTTAAAAAAAAAGTTAATAATGTAATAATAAAGATAAAAATAAAATAAAATATGATATAATCACAAAAACTTAGCTACGATAACAAACATATTTATGTATGGAAGACTTCTCAATCGTTATTACTCATGTATAGTTACCATAAATCACTAAACAATTTTTTGATGATGAATGATTATAATGATGATGAAAATAAATAAATAAAATATATAAAATCAACAATTTCAAATTTTTTAGATTAATTAGGCAATAAACATTAGTTAGAAAGATAAAAGTCACATTAATTATTCCCATCAATTCCAAAATGTTTTTTTTTCTTATGGAATGGATAAAATGAATGAATCAAGAATGAAGATGGAATGAAGAACACATATTAAATAAGATTTTTTTTATTCTTTATTTAATAAATATGTGACCGTCATGTCATTAGGTATCCCTTCCAAAAGTTTGAAAAAATCAAAATTTATTTTTAGAAATATTATTTAACAATTATAAATATGGATCATTGATCTTAATCCAATAGTTAATATTAAGTAACCATCCATGGGTAGTAATCATTAAGAGTGCCTCCATTATGTATATATATAGCATTACTTTTATTGATTATCTTATACTTACTAATTTATTAGATTTTGATGTCTTTTTTTCCAACCACCTCAACCAATCTATATATCAACCACACAAACATTCGATAACTTCTAAAATATGATAGAAAAATTAAATAAAGATGTTAGAATATAAATGTCAATAATAATTATTATTAACATAAAAACTAAAATTTAATAAAATTAATTACTATTGATGTAGAAACTAAAATATAATTGAATTACTCCATCTATTGACCTTATTATTATTATTATTATTATTATTATTATTATTATTATTATTATTATTATAAAAAATTTAATTAAATTAAATTAATTACTACTATTATTAGAAAAATGAATAAAAAAATAGGAAAAAAAAGATCATATAGAGAGTAAATTGTAGAAATTTTGATATGCCACATGAACTCCTGGGAGGTAGATTTATATATATATAGAATATATATATCTATAGATAGAAAATAAAAGAAAATAAAATAAAGTAGAATTAATTACTATTATTATTAAAATTAAATAAAAAATAGAAAATAAAATAAAATAGAGAGAGTAAATTGTATACCTTTGTAGGACTTGAGCACAAAATTGTAGAACTTTGAATTACCTTTGACCATGTATAGATCATTAAAAACAAATATTTGGGTAAAAAAATTACGACTTTATTACTGTTGTATCCTAATTTTAGCACAAGTTCACTCACTCAGCTCGGGTACAGCTGGTAGGTAAATACGTGGAAAGATAACCAAGTAGAATAGCTGATTATTAACCATGTGAGCAGCTCGAGATTCATAATGGCCAGACCTAATATTAGGCGTCCAGAGTTCATTCTGAGCTAAGAGTAAAATAGTTGTCAAACACGAGCTCGGAGTTAGATAGCTGTCAAAGCACGAGCTCAGGTGAGATATGCAGCTCGTGATGAATTAGACATAACGCATACTAAAAGATCTCAAGAGTCGGGGATTCTTTATACGCTCATTAATGACCAGGTTGTATCGTATTTATGTAATTTATTACGCGAGATAGCAGGAGCGTATTTATTATGTTATCAAATCATATTCCAACATAAATGAGAATAATATGTATTAATTATATACCATATGTGTAATTACACGGTTTGTTTACACGGTTACCCAAACCTGTCCATGGAATTCCCCTATAAATACTGGGAATATTGGACAAGAAAGGGGACCATTATTATGTATTACCGAAACTTTGCCAAAATAGAGAGAAATAGTAATAATATTGACTCATGGACTAGGTGAATTTTAATCACCGAACCACGTAAAATTTCTGTGTTTTTGAGTGAGTTCTTGTTATTTCGGTTTACTATGAAGCATTAATCTACCCATTTTATTTCTTAATATCTCTGTATGCCCTGGTTTTCCCACGGGCTGATTAGAAGGCCGAGCTACGAACTAATCACGATTAGCCCATTAACATCCCTAAGACCAGAGCTCCCGTTTCGAGGTCGTACCTTCTTAGCTCGAGTAATCCCTGAGGACTCGCCAAGGTTGCCTAGGACTGGGGGAAGGAATCCGAAGGCCTCAGGTCGGGTCAGGGGAGCAGCTCGTGGCACGAGCTATGTATGGAGCTCTGACCCTCTGTAAAGTCAACACACGCAAGATAAACGTGCATATACCTGACATCACGTGTCCGATATCTCCCTGACTTCTCGGACACGCAGCAGGAACGTGCGTGTTCAGATATCCACGGCTGGGTTGGGCCGTGCGGCCCATTATCTCCTTACCTATCGATTTGACCATACTTATGTGTCAGGTTTAGGAATTAATCATGAATGTCACAGAGTTGATATGACAAATAATAAGGTCACGGGATGACCTCCTTACCAACTTCCAGGTGCCTTCTCCTATAAATATGGAGAACCTGGGAGTTGATAGGGGTTGGAAAAAATAGTCTCTGAATAGATATATGCTTTGTAACCAAATACCCACAATATATCAATAATATTGACTAGTGGAGTAGAAAGATTTGAACCTTTGAACCACTTAAAAACGTGTCTTGAGTCACCTAGTTCATTCTCTAAGATTCTATATCTGCGACGGTTCTATATTCAGCACTAATCCCTTTCTCTTCTTCTCTTAATTACCTGTTGGCGAAGAACCGCGTCAACAATCTCGTTGGCGAAAAATCGCGTCAATAGTTTTGTGCTTTCATTGAGAGTAAATTAGTTCTACACAAGTTCCAGTCAATTTAGAGACTGGGCAACTTGAGCCCATCTCGGATAGCTGGATGGATACTCACCATAAATCAGGCACAGGGTGGGTGACAGAGACAGCCAAAAATACTTGGGTACGTTAAGTTTTTTTAAACATTTTTCAAAATTTTAATTGTTTGTTTACAAAACATAATTACATTATACATTGTATCATAGGAGGAATTGCGTGCATATCGCGACACACAGCAGACACAGACAACTGATACTGAGAGTTCCACACCAGTTTCGAGTCACTACAAGAAAAAATGCTTTTAATAACACCAAAAATGTGTTATCAAAACCTACGATAACACTTTCTGATGTGTTAAGACAGACTGTGTTATCGTAGGTCAGGGTACTTACCATAACACTTTATCAGTGTTATACAGGTGTTATTGTACTGTCAACGATAACACAATTTCTGTGTTATTTTAATATATAGATAAGTGTTGAATTATGTTATTTATAGTCGATACTATAACACTTTTTTTGTGTTATACTACACTTTAGTATAACATTTTTTTTGTGTTATACTACACTTTACTAGAACACTTTTTTTGTGTTATACTACACTTTACTATAACACTTTTTTTGTGTTATACTACACTTTAGTATAACACATTATTTGTGTTATATAATGAAGTTTCCATAACATAATTCTTTGCATAAAAAGTGTTATTGTAATATATATTATAACTTAATTTTCGTATTATTGTTATATTTAGATATATTTAAATTCTCATTATATATTTTATTTATATTACACTAATTTATTCTATTATATTTTAATTTTTTTATATAATTAAAATTAACTTTCTAATATATACTAGCATCATCAAATGAACTTGACTTTCAAATAACAAAAAGTAAGAACATTCTACATTGAATTAACAATCCACAATTTAGTTTAAAACATACAACACTGTCATTAACAACAAAATATTCTTTAAGTATTCAAAGAGTCTAAAAGTTACTACTTTCAAGGAGTCTTAAGTATCCTTTTATACTTCGCTTGTCATATCTGCAAAATAAACAAAGAAATATTTTATTGTTATTATCTAGCATCACAAATTACTTCTAGAAAAATGCTATGGAAATTATATCCAAGAAAGGACACCACATACAAAATAATAGATTCAAAACTACACCAAAGCAAACAAAGAAACCAAACACTAAATTATAAGACATTAGTTATTTTTTGAGTATAAAAATGTACCTCTTGGAACAACTTTTTTAGAAGGCCATGCAACTGTGGAACCAACTGCTTCTTATATTGTAAGCATTGCATGATTAGGACGAAATAAGTAAGACTCTGGTACAATAGCAACATCAACCCATACTCGCATAAAGTCTGGTCCAAGAGGCTTTCCATGTACAGTTATATTTGGATCACTAGAATCCCAACGACCTTCAGCAACAATTGCATCTGCCCAGTCAAGCAAGTAGCAAGCATTTTTCCCTTCTGTAAAGTTATTTCTTTTTTCTAGTGCAACACTCTACCAAATTTATTTTAAAGACAATATATTAGTTTCTGTAATTGTTCTTCTAAAATGAAAATTTAAAACAATAACAACTTTTATAATTTACCTTAGGGGACTGAACATTGTTTGACTGTGGTACATTGCGAGACTGTCCTTCGCTTGGTGTCACTTTACCACCAACCTAAATATAAAACCAAGATAAGTTTTATTGGAAGAAAAGAAAACTAAGATTTATAAGTGCAAGATAGAAATACCACCAAGTGTTCTTTAAGTAGATTCATCATTTCAGTCATTTTGAGCTTCATATTATAATTGATTCCAGATTTGTGGTTTATAGATCATTATTAGTTCTCAGTTTGATTATATAACCGTGTATGGTGAGTTGTGTTCAGAATAAGTGGTAAACATTTCTAGAAGAATAGGGTTATTTTAGATTTAGAGAGAGAATTAAGACAAAAAATAAAATAGAACTTTAGAGAGAAATAGAATAATAACAGAGAAGGTGAACATTTAAAGAGAATCAAGAGAGGAAGAATTCAGCAATTCATTCATTTCTTACTAGTGTCAAAAACAATGTCAAGAAGACTGGATACTATTTTAACAAAGCCCAGCAGGTCTAGTCGTTTTGACTTTTCTCAGGTAAGCTCTGCTAATTACTAATTTTTTTTTAACAAAAATGTGATGAGAAATATTTTTTTCACTAATGTTTACTTAGCTCTCCAAAGTTTCTGTTAGGAGGTTGGAGGATATTGGAACCAAAATGATTAACTTATAATTTATTTCTTTTTGGGTACAGATAAAAACACTGAATTTTTTTCCATTAATTTGATGGTTTCAAGTGAATATTTGTTATCTAATTCTTATCTAGGGTGCATGTGAAGTGGACAACTTCAAATTTGATGCACTTGACTAGGTTTGCTTTACTACTGGAAAAAGAAATAGATCTTTGATGT
The DNA here is from genome assembly GCF_963169125.1 of Humulus lupulus. NCBI lineage: Eukaryota > Viridiplantae > Streptophyta > Magnoliopsida > Rosales > Cannabaceae > Humulus > Humulus lupulus. The sequence goes on along the minus strand of NC_084800.1, from coordinate 69,457,667 downwards.
GTGTATGATTACACAGGAAAAAAACTATTGTTTGGTACTGTCCTAAGCATTTTTAGACTAGGCTTCATTTCATTCTACTCTAGCTTGTATCCAAATTATTAGATTCATATTCAATAGATGTGTTCAATTTTTCTGGAGACTGATTTTAATTTTAGCAACAAGTATGATAGGCTCAAATTGATATCAAACAATAGGAGAATTTTAAAAGAGCTGTGAGTTATGAATTTTCAAAATTTGATAAAAATTTATGAGAATTTACCATAGTTTCTGGATAGCCAACTTTGAGTATCCGTTTTACCAAGTAAAAATGCCTAAAATGATTTTATTTTTGGTGTGAGTGTTTTTTACACAGCCTATTATGGTCCTAAAAATTTTTGGACCAGATTAATAAACCAAATAGATTTTATAAAGTCTCAAAATTTGAGATGACACTGAGGGCAACTGCTACTGCTATGAATGTAGTCAATTCATAGTGCATGTGTTCCCATCACATCAAGCTCTCCTAAAATAACATCTTTCGAATAAAGCAACTTAATTTGTATGCTACTGTACTGAGTAGAGTAGTGACCTGTGCTGTGACCATATGAGCTATCGTAATAACCAATCCAACGAGCTGATGGCAACTCCTTTGCCATAAGTGCAAGTGTTCAAAAATAGTTAAAAGAGGTGTTTGGTATAGGAGTTGTGTATTATGGTAGTCAAAAATTTAGATTAAGAGAATGTTAAACTCAAATATTTATAAGAATTAAGATTATATAAAGTTAAATTAAAAATAAAACTTATTTGGAAACACAAATCTCAAATTATTAAAAATAAATTTATCTTACATTTAATTTTAAAATTTTCATTCCCACCAAATTTAAACCCATTAATAAACATTCCCTTAAATTTTAGCTATTCCTATTTCTTAACTTTCAACCAGTCAATTGTGGGGAGCCTTCAATATTTAGAATTTTTTTTTTATTATTATTATTGTATTCCTAATTTAACATAACATTATTAAACATAGCTAAAAACATTTTTTTTAAAAAACAAAGGGAAAGTCATAATAAGGATTGATGTAATACCCCTATCCTAATTATATTTTTGTGCTGATTTATTTTAATTTTGATTGCGATTTATACAAAAATCCTAACAAAAAATACAAGCTCTATTCCACCCCCTAGCTCCCCACGCTAAATCAACTACAAAATTTGTAATTAATGAACTAAAGTGATAAAATAATTATTTAATTAAATATTCTCTTTAAACTTGTTTGAGAATACATTGGCTGGTGTGTGTTTGATTGACTGTACTGCGATTATTAGTTATTACAGTTTATATGATTTTTGATAATGAACACCATAATTATTTGCATATTTGTTATGGTTGGTAAGGCACTGCTGTTTTGGCAGGACGTCATATATTCTCTTTCTTTCTATATTTTTTTTTGGGAAATAAACAGGAGTTGGCTGTTCTAAAATTTGTTTTCTTTGGAATATAATACAGTGTATGCTTGTATTCTTATGCAGAGATCTTTCAGGCATGACAGAATCGTGGAAGGTCTTAATGTTACTGAAGAAATGTTGAACCCTAACTCAGTGGCGAGGCAGATAAGCGACCAAATTTCGCTTGCAAAAGCTTTTGTTGTGATCCATAAACTCTGTATTCCTTATTGCTCAAATGGTTTTGATTGTTCTAGTGCTGAGATTTTTAATTGTATGTTATAGCAGTTACTTGATTTTCTAGTACCATGATTCTTAGTCCCACTAAAGATTTATTGGTCTAAATCTATTACTAATTTCTAGTACTTTAGTTTCATTAAGCTTTCAAGAGATTCTAGTGTTGTTTTTAATTTAATAATCAGATTCTAAAATGGTAGCCACTAACTAATTGGGTTTGGATCAAAGACAAGATTTTAGCTTGGGTTGTGGCAATTAAATCTAATCTATACATATGGAAATAATGAAAACAATATGACTAAATGAAAAATTTAATCTATACATATAATGAAAAATCTAATCTATACATATAAAAGCTTACCTAACCATCTATCAATACAAAGTCAAAAAATTCAAACAACACACAATAAGTTTTCTTCCTTATATCACCGCAGCACACAAACAAATTTTCCAGAACCTACTTCTCTAATACACACAAGTTTTCAACCTTCCGTTATCACCGCAGCACACAATTTTAATCTCAGAACCTACTTCTCTATGGATGAATATTTAAGATATTCAAACTCCTCTAATATTTTAAATATATTAATAATAAGAGTTAAAAGAACAAATTCCGTACCTCTTGCAAATTACCTTTGCAATGCTCCTTGCCAATTCGATCCCCAACCTAAAGAATATAATCAATACTTAAAAGATTAATACAAAATTAAAATTTGTCAATAGATATTAAACAAGCATGTATGATAAACTAACAAACTAAACAACATGGCAAGCAAGCTCAAACAACCAAAAATAAAAGTTGGAATATGACCAATCAGAATAAGGATTAACTGTTCAGTGGATGGGTTTAAACTTTACAAGAGTGATATTGCATTGAAATATTGGGCTTTCTATTTTTCTTACTATTTTTCTTACTGTTTAAATTGTTCAGTGGACGCTTTCTATACGTGTTTAGTGTAAAGCAGACCCAAAGTTGGGTTCCCCTTAAAAAAAAAAGAAAAAGAAAGACCCAAAGTTGGGTTTAGTCTAGATCAGCATTCCTATAAATTAAGATTAAAGGTACATATTATTTTGTATTAACTTTTCATGAACTTTACCACTTCCTCAGCCTATCAACTCTATTTGGTAAGATTGCTGGTTTTAGGAGGCCCTCTGTGTGAACAATTGTTCTGCTAGAGCCATGGAATATGTTTGGTAGAGTTATAAAACAGTTACTTTGAAAAAGCAGGAGCTCTTGCAAAGAATATTGCTCAGGAAGTTTCATAGAAGTCATTATTATTATTACCTAGAGAACCCCCTCCCCAAGAGAAAATTGTACAAAATAACGTATTAGGTATCACAACAGCAAAGTACATGATGATTGGTAATACTTATTAGAAAAATTGGGGATAGAAATCTCTAAGGAAACATGCATTAAATTTATCATTTTTTATGTCTAAATGTCTTGCACTCCTATCATTTCATTAACAGAAAAAATGCTCTTTAATAGCTGTTGTAGAACATAAAAGTAAAATAGTATACTAAATGCAGATGCAGAGGTTTCCTACTGTAATTGTTTGCTAATAAAATTTCAATGAAATAGGCATAAGGAGCAACAGATTCAAGTATAACTATGCAAGTGAAAGTGTAACAAAGTTGTGAAATTTAAACTCTACAACATAAATAGTTTCAGTAAAAGTCGTTCTATGAAAAAAAAATATTTATATAATTTAAATCAAAGACATTATAAACATATCCATACTGTTAGAATATTATTTATTTGGTATATAAAATCAACTAATTGATTTAATATATTAAAGTCAATATTTAATTTATTGACAAAATATTCTAATTAATGGTCAATATTGTTTGTTACCTGATTTTGTTGTTACCCGATTTTCATATCCCAACTGATTGAGGAAATATCTCAATCTGTGGCAGAGACTCTGATGGTAGGTCTCACTCTATAAATATAGAGTACCGGTCCCCAAGTTCGCTGCTCATTCTGACTTTCAGTAACTCCATCTAAAAGAGTTAGTGAGAGCTTGGAAGCCCGTGTACTCGTTCTAACTTCTGTTCTTTTTCTTTTGTAGATCTAAAGCTAGATCGAGGTTATCAATAGCAATGGCTGGAGGTATACAATATTCGATCCTTTTTTTGTATATGTTCATTCTATATATTAATTCCGCCTACATGTATATAGAATTGTTCATATGTCTACTTTCATATTAATTCTAACATTTGGTATCAGTCGCTAGGTTAATCTCTGCCTTGTTATTTTTGTATGCATATATACACATATATTTTTTTTCATGATTTATAGATGTGCCTATGTCTTCATCTATTCACATATATTATATATTCGTGTATATAGTTTCATATATTGTTGAAAATTGGAATTGTTAATTCAAATTTGTTTCTCAATTTAGTTGCATTAGAAATCTTTGGTAAGTGTTTCTAATAATTTGTTATTTGAGAAACTAGTTTAAAAAACAAAACAATGACCATATACATACACGTTCATGGCCTTAAGTTGAAATTTTTTATTTATTTATTTATTTTTAATTCAAATATGTATTTTCGATCTATTTGAGTATTAGGACATCTTAAGATTATTATTTTATTTTATTTTTTTAAAAACGAAGAAAATTAATTTTTTGATTTATTTTGGAATTTTGTTATTTTATTCATTTTAATGCTTATTTGGACAATAAATTTTATTTTGCCAATTTAATTAAAACATATAATTTTGGTAAATTATATATTTGGAAATTAATTAAAATGTGCAATTACTTGATTTTGGTGTATGGTATATTTCTTTTATTCATGAAATATTAAATAATTGTGCTATTTTAAGAATGTAATTAATTTTTACAATTAAGTTTGTGCAATTGTTTTATTAATTCACCGGATTAATAAATGATTTTATTGTTTTATTTAGCATGAATTTCTCTGCCATTAAGTATATATATATATATATATATGGAATTATTGTATTTTCGTACATATAATTAATTATACTAATTTGCATGATTATTTTGTTCTTATTCATGCAAAATTTATTTTTAGTATAATTATCTTTAATTTTATATGTATGCCTTTATAATTTTAAATACATTATGTATATATTCCATTATTGTGCTAGATATATTTAGATTATATTCAAAACATTAAGATAGGTTGAATAATATTTAGCACATTAATCTTCATAATTTATTCATAAAATATTCATAAAACATTTAGGGTGAATAAAATTATGAATAATTCATAAACAATTTTGTGGTTGACATAAGAACGCATGAAACTGAGACAAATGCTCAAATCTAGAACTGTTTTTAATGATCTTCGGACGACCACACTAGGAGCACTACTCTCTGTGATTGCCTATTATGTTATAACGAAATTGTTCTTAGGTCTTCCTAGAGCCTAAAACGTAATGTCTAGTGAACCATATAATTTTACATAATTAGGGAGTAGCCACAGCATCTTTAATTATATAAAATTATATATTAATTTGAAAGGATCACATAATGGACAAAATTGTGATTGATTATATAAATATAACAATTTTACCCCACAGGGATTTTATTATATTTATATAATCAATTAGGATAATATATTAAATTAATTTTCTTAATTTACCCACAGGAGTTATGATAATTAATTTAATAGTTTTATCATAAAGTTTAATAAAGATAGAAGTATCAAACCTTACTTTATCCCAAATAATTCGTTTGAATAATCTATCATCCTTTACATCCAATTTTATTAAATTAAAAATTTAGCCCACAGGCAACTTTTGTTTAATAAAATTTCAATCTTCAGCATGTTATACATTGGTAAAACATGACTTCATTAAGCCTCAATCTTCTAAATCTAAGTTTGTAATCCTATTCATGCAGCTTCTTCATCATCCTCTAGTTTTGCTGAAATCCTTACCGAAATTCCTGAGCTTAGGGGTGATAATTTCAAAATCTGGAAGGAACGAGTTCTTCTTCATTTAGGCTGCGCCGACATGGACTACGCAATAAGGAAGGACGAACCTGCTGCAATCACTGCGACTAGCACTGCTGCTCAGATCGCACTATATGAGAAATGGGAGCGGTCCAATCGCCTCAGCATCATGTTCATCATGTCCAAGATCCCTCTGGGAATGCGTGGATCGGTGGAGCAACCTGAGAAAGTCAAAGACTTGATCAAACTGATCGATGAGCAGTTCGACACTTCGGACAAACCACTTTACAACAACCTCATCCACCAGTTCTCATCCACAAAACTCACCGGTGTCGAAGGAGTTAGAGAACATATTTCAAAGATGAGGGACATTTCTGCTCAACTGAAGAAACTTGATGTAGTCATTCCTGAAACCTTCCTGGTCCACTACATCCTTAACCATCTTCCACCTCAATATGGGCCTTTCAAAATTTCCTACAACACACATAAGGACAAATGGAGTATCAATGAACTGATAACCATGTGTGCTCAAGAAGAAGCAAGGCTCCTGCAGGAACAAGGTGAAAGTGCTCACATGGCCACCCAAGGCAAGAAACGCAAACCATCCAAGAAGGACAAGGGGAAAAATAAAGTGCCTCCCCAAGGCGATATAAAGAAGGATTCCATCAAATGTTTTTTCTGCAAAAAGAAGGGACATGCGAAAAAGGAATGCGCCAAGTTCAAGAAATGGATGGACGACAAAGGTAATCCAATTTCATTCGTATGTTATGAATCTAATATGGCTAATGTTAATATTAACACATGGTGGATTGATTCTGGATCGACAATTCACATTTCAAATTCCTTGCAGGGTTTACAAAACCTAAGGAAGCCAGTGGGAAGTGAGCAAAGCATCTTATCTGGAAACAAGATGGGCTCACATGTGGAGGCTATAGGAACGTGCCATTTAGTTTTAAGTAGCGGTTTTGTTTTAAAGTTAGAAAAGACATTTTATGTACCAAGTTTCTCTAGAAACTTGATTTCCGTTTCAAGACTTGTACCTTTTGGTTTTTCCTTTACATTTTCAGACAAATCTTTTAATTTATATAATAAATCTGAATGTGTTGGAAATGGTATTTTGTCTGATGGTCTTTACTGCCTTAATTTACAAAACAATACCGCTTATAATACTATGCACGTTCACGCTGGCAATAAAAGATGTGTTATGAATGAGAATTCCTCTACATTATGGCACCGGAGATTGGGACATATCTCTATTGATAGAATTAGAAGGTTAGTAAATGATGGGGTACTCAATACCTTAGATTTTACTGATTTTGATACTTGTGTGGATTGCATTAAGGGAAAGCATACATCCAAGTCTAAGAAAAGTGGTGTCCATAGGAGTTCTGACCTATTAGAAATCATACATACTGATATATGTAGTCCAGACGTGGACTCATATGGTCAGAAATACTTCATCTCTTTCATAGATGATTACTCACGCTACATGTATATCTACTTACTTCATAACAAAAGCGAAGCGTTAGATGTCTTTAAGATATTTAAAGCTGAAGTAGAGAAACAATGCAACAAGCAAATTAAGATAGTGAGATCAGATAGAGGTGGAGAATATTATGGTAGATACACTGAAGATGGACAAGCACCTGGTCCTTTTGCAAAGTTTCTTCAAGAAAATGGGATTGTTGCCCAATATACCATGCCCGGTACACCCGAGCAAAATGGTGTTGCAGAAAGGAGAAACCGAACATTGATGGACATGGTGCGAAGTATGCTTAGCAGCAACCCTAAACTTCCTAAATCCTTGTGGACTGAAGCTCTAAAGACATCCGTGTACATATTAAATCGAGTTCCAACCAAGGCAGTCTCCAAAACTCCTTTTGAATTATGGAAAGGTTGGAAACCGAGTTTGCAACATGTACGCATTTGGGGATGCCCATCTGAAGTTAGGGTATACAATCCACAAGAAAAGAAACTGGACCCAAGGACCATAAGTGGATACTTTATTGGTTACACTGAAAGGTCTAAAGGTTACAAGTTTTATTGTCCATCTCATAGCACTAGGATTGTGGAATCAAGGAATGCAAAATTTCTTGAAAATGCCTTGATTAGTGGGAGTGATCAATCCAAGGACTTAGGTTCTGAGAAAGATCCTTTAGAACCCTCCACCTCAAGAGCAAGATTGATTGTGGTCGATAACACCCCTGCAGTCCAAATGGATGTTGAACCACCACAGCCAATTGTTGAAGATCCACAAGTCAATGATGAAGTTCAAATGGATCAAGTTGTTCAAGAGTTGCCTATAATTGTTGAACAACAAGCTGAACCACCCGCTCCTCAAGAGCCTGCTGGTGTAGCCTTAAGAAGATCCACTAGGACAATAAAATCGGCGATACCTAGTGACTACATTGTGTATTTGCAAGAATCTGACTACAATATTGGAGCCGAAAATTATCCAGAAACGTTTTCACAAGCTATGAATAGCAAAGAATCGGAACTGTGGTACAATGCCATGAATGAAGAAATGAATTCTATGAAAAGCAACGGAGTCTGGGATCTTGTTGAGTTGCCTAATGGGGCGAGGGATATTGGGTGTAAATGGGTCTTCAAAACAAAGAAAGACTCATTAGGCAACATTGAGAGACACAAAGCGAGACTCGTTGCTAAGGGATTCACTCAAAAAGAAGGAATTGACTACACGGAGACCTTTTCTCCGGTATCTAAGAAAGATTCCCTCAGAGTTATCCTGGCATTAGTTGCTCATTTCGATTTAGAACTACAGCAGATGGATGTGAAAACTGCCTTCCTAAATGGTGACCTAGAGGAGGAGGTATACATGAAACAACCAGAAGGATTCTCCTCTAGTAATGGTGAGCATTTGGTGTGCAAGCTTAAGAAGTCCATCTATGGTTTAAAACAAGCGTCCCGCCAATGGTATTTAAAATTCCATGATGTCATCTCTTCTTTTGGATTTGAAGAGAATGTCATGGATCAATGTATATACCAGAAGGTCAGTGGGAGTAAGATTTGTTTTCTTGTTTTATATGTGGACGATATTCTTCTTGCAACCAATGATAAGGGCATGCTACATGAGGTGAAGCAATTTCTCTCAAAGAACTTTGAGATGAAGGATATGGGTGATGCGTCTTATGTCATTGGCATTAAGATCCATCGAGATAGATTCAAAGGTATCTTAGGTCTATCTCAAAAAAACCTACATTAACAAAGTTTTAGAGAGATTTCAGATGAAAGATTGTTCACCAAGTGTTGCTCCTATCGTTAAGGGTGATAAATTAAATTTGAGCCAGTGTCCAAAGAATGATTTTGAAAAGGAAGAAATGAAGAACATCCCATATGCTTCTGCTGTTGGAAGCTTGATGTATGCTCAGGTGTGCACACGACCCGACATTGCCTTTGCTGTCGGAATGCTAGGAAGATTTCAGAGTAACCCGGGATTAGACCACTGGAAAGCTGCAAAGAAAGTTATGAGGTATCTTCAGGGTACTAAGGATTACAAACTCATGTTCAGACGAACCGACAACCTAGAAGTAGTTGGCTACTCAGATTCAGACTTTGCTGGTTGTACTAATTCACGTAAATCAACTTCTGGTTACGTGTTTATGTTTGCCGATGGAGCTATATCATGGAGGAGTAACAAACAGACCTTGACTGCTACTTCTACTATGGAAGCCGAGTTTGTTTCGTGTTTTGAGGCTACATCTCATGGTGTATGGCTAAAGAGTTTCATTTCAGGCCTTAGAGTTGTAGATTCTATATCTAGGCCATTGAGAATGTTCTGTGACAATTCAGTTGCTGTATTCATGGCTAAGAACAACAAGAGTGGTAGTCGAAGCAAGCACATCGACATCAAGTACTTAGTTGTGAGAGAACGTGTTAAAGAAAATAAAGTGGTCATTCAACACATTAGCACTGAATTAATGATTGCTGATCCTATGACGAAAGGCTTGCCACCTCATAAATTCAAGGATCATGTAGTGAACATGGGACTTGGTTCCCTTATGTAAATTTAGTGTACAAACTGAAGTTATTATCAATGAAACTCTTATTTTGATGTTTTCTCATATTTATGCGCAACTTAATTTTATTTGAGAAAATTTTATCTTCATAGGACCTGAATAAACATAAGGTTTATTCGTTTAAGTACATAGCCACATAAATTACATTGTTATGTAATAAATATATTGTAATACATGGAAGATAATACTCGTCATAAAAAGAGGACCTATCGCCATGATTCATGTGTTTATTATCTAACAGGGATGATCGTCGGGCTTAAGTAATACATTAATTTAAATGCTGACCAAGTGGGAGAATGTTAGAATATTATTTATTTGGTATATAAAATCAACTAATTGATTTAATATATTAAAGTCAATATTTAATTTATTGACAAAATATTCTAATTAATGGTCAATATTGTTTGTTACCTGATTTTGTTGTTACCCGATTTTCATATCCCAACTGATTGAGGAAATATCTCAATCTGTGGCAGAGACTCTGATGGTAGGTCTCACTCTATAAATATAGAGTACCGGTCCCCAAGTTCGCTGCTCATTCTGACTTTCAGTAACTCCATCTAAAAGAGTTAGTGAGAGCTTGGAAGCCCGTGTACTCGTTCTAACTTCTGTTCTTTTTCTTTTGTAGATCTAAAGCTAGATCGAGGTTATCAATAGCAATGGCTGGAGGTATACAATATTCGATCCTTTTTTTGTATATGTTCATTCTATATATTAATTCCGCCTACATGTATATAGAATTGTTCATATGTCTACTTTCATATTAATTCTAACACATACAACACAAAGTAACTCAATATATGGATAGCACAAATAACTTTGAGTACCTGTAACGACCCAACTATCTATGAAACTTAGATCATTAAACCTACTAAACATAAACTCAACTTTGAAATGAACATACATAAGAAAATTCATAACTTTATTGAAAACCTTAAAGAAACAATATTTGTAACACATAAATGAGTTCATTGTTTTAAAATAAAACATAACTTTAAATAAAATTGTTTACAAAGCTACACGCGGAAAAAAAAACATAAAAACATAATTTTAAAGAAACTAAAAAAAAACGTTGTCCTCGAATCGACACGCAGCCCATCCACTCCATTCACCTCCATACACACACCAAGCTTCCAAGAATCCTTCCGCCTCTGCATCTATTTTCCTGCATCACACTAAAAGAAAAGGAGTGAGCCTAATGCCCAGCAAGGAAAAACTATTAATCAACATAAACATACACATAAAATCATATCACAACATATCATAACCTATACTAAAAACATATCATAACATATACTATATAAGACTATACTAATAATGGCCATTATGACATGTGATAAACCATCTACGTCCCCTGTCTAATATTTGAGGTAGGTTAGATCACATGTAATGTATGATAACCCATCTACGTCCCATGTCTAATATTTGAGGTAGGGTAAATCATAACATAACATAACATATAAAAACATAAACTTATCATAACATATTAAACATAACATAACATATCATACAAACATACAAGATCTAGCCTATTTTCCTTACCAAAATACCGGGATGATGAGAACAAGGTCAGGATTTTGGAACACTCCTAAAAACCATTAATAGAGATGTGAGTTTTCTAAAAGAAAGAGATGAAGAGGAATGAACTAAACCATCGAGAAGATACTTACCAACAAGAAATCTCAAGTTCGAAGAACTTAGATGCCTAACCAAGAATAGAGAAGATTGGGTTAGGATTTGAGTAGAGAAAAACTATAAGAACTAATGAAACAATACAGAAAAGGAACTAAGAATAGGAATACCTTTGAAATTGCTATGACCGAACTACACCTCGAAACCGAAATATTACTCTATGAACCTTACTTCCCAAGTGTCTAATAAGCTTAGAATGACAAAGCTTATAATCCCCAACCCAAGTGTTTACACTCTCACAATAACCTAGCAACTTGCACCCTCTGAACTTAGCTTGATGAATGAATGAAAAAAAAAATGCTTGGTGCTAGTTCCTATTTATAGAGTTCTAAGAATAAAAATCTTCTAATTATAATTCAAATTCAAATTTAAATTTAAATTTAAAATATAATCTTAAGGAATAAAAATCTTCTGATTATAATCCAAATTTAAATTTAAATTAGAATCCTAAGGAATAAAAATCTTCAAATCTCGTAACTTTAAACTAATCTACAGTAAAATCAACATATCTGGAGCTGTAGAACTCCGATTTAAAATATCTTTATACTGTTAGAAAGCTAATTAAATTATCTACAACTTCTTAGAAATACTATTTTTCGAAATTCATAATTTAACTGGGTCAAAAACAGGTTGGAAGTTACAGTACCCTAAAGTTACGAAAAAAAAAGATCTATTTAATTATCTAAATAACCTAGTCCACAAATAAATAAAATTGTGAGTCTAAATATCTGAATATCTAAATAAATATCATGCTCCTAACAGATTTTGATGAAGACTAAGTCTTATATTTCCCTTATTTTATCATTTAAATAATAATTCCTTAATAACAATGCATATGACAAGTGCCATATTCTTATTGGCTTTATCTAAACCTTAGGTTATAATAATCATCATATTCATAACCAGCAATATTAACCAAATCTTATGTTAAAATTAATATTCTTAAACTATAGGTTAAACTTATAAAATCCATAACTATTGCTAGGAGTTTCCAACTAAATCCCGGCTTGAACCAAAATCCACAGTAATAACAATACTATAACTACTACTAGCTATTACTATTACTACTAGTGTCTAACTAGCTAAGTAAAGTTCTTGGACTCTACAGTACCCCATTAGTGACATTTTTGTAAGAACTAGTGTTGAAAGCCCTTACTATTTGAGGATAAGCTTTTGGCGTGGAATAAGAATGATTAAGTAAAAGAATAAATGACACAATTACTATTAGAAGCTTCTACATTAAAACAAACATAGATAAAACATTAAAATAGTTGCTACTCTTAAGTCATATATTCCTTATTACTATCAATGCATATAGATCTCTTCATGCCCAAGGGTAGAAATTTTCAAAGTTATTCACCTATGTCTGAGGAAGAGCAATGTAACAGATTAATAATCATATATGATGAAAATGAAACGAACAAAAAAGTAAGCATATAATCCATAATCAGAGTAAGAGGTTTGACAAGTATTTACACTATTTAATAAGTTCATTTCTATCTTTTGACATGATTAACTAATCTAGAAAACAAATTACCACTGAAAAACCATTTTCATTGTCAACTACAAATCATACATCAAATTAATAAACCAACTATCAACAATTTTACTAGCCAACAAAAAAAAAGGACAATACTTGTAAAATCAACTTTTAAATATAATTCTCCCCCGCTCTTATATTGATTTATGTGTGCGAAGGCCAAAAAAAAGTCTTCTGAACCACACTATCGTTGTCAATAAAATAAATCAACTTTACTGTGATATTATTGACTCTCCCAATTCACCTCAACAATAATAATTATAACAAGGCATTAACCCAAAAGCATAAATTTTGTTAGGACGTGAAGAAAATAATACACATTGTCCAAAAAAACTGAGAATGAGCAGCCTCCATAATGCACAACTTCAGATATATAAGCTCACAAATACATTGAATAATAAATTCAGCACTAACGAAACTAATAACTAATTTAAGTTTTATGTCACAACTATAGCCTGCCAAATAAAATGGCAAGACCAACCATTTTAACTTATTGCATCCAAAACACAACTAATACAAAAGAAACTAACTAAGTCTCAAGGGGCGTTCTATCAAATGGGTGGTGTGCAACTCATTTGTTTGAATTAGATTAGAATGTATGTATAGGATCATGCTCAACCAAAATTTATGTTTTTCTATTTTATCTTAATGGTATAACTAATTAACATTCTAATTACTATATGTAACCGAGCTCTTTCAAGTTTCAATGTTATTAATTGAAAAAGCCCTTAAAACACCCAAAAATGATTTGTATAGGTACATATATTAAAATAAATATATGTATATTTCTTGCTATATGGATAGTAAACTTACTACTCCTTCAAAGTGTCTTTTCCTTTTATTTTATTCTTACGTTCTGAACATTCAACTGATTCCAGAAACTGCAATAGGTAATATACCAAAATCAAATGGGTATAAAATTGAAAGTGAAAGAGAGACAACGAAAAAAAAAATATCACCACGTTGCTACTACTTTCTGAAGAAATATACAGAAGCAAGACCCACCTAAAAATTTCTCCAAATCAACATGAATAGAAATAAAGATGAAAAAATTGAGATAAACGATCGAAGGTTTAAACACTATCATAGGCCTTTTGCTCAGGGGATGCTCACAAATCATTCTTGACCATTTACCAAAAACACTCCAATATATAAGTAATATAAATCTATAAGAAAAAAAAAGATAGATTTTGCATTAAGCGGAAACATAAAACAAATAAGGTCATTAATTGTAAGAATTGAGACTAATCCGTAGGCTTAGATGTATCTTTTGCTTCAGCTACATATATATAAAGTCAGTAAACAAATATAAATAATGTCTTCATTGGAGAGAAGAGAAATAAATTAAAATCGTAACATGGAAATAAAAGTAACACACTTCAATTTTTTCATTCACACTATATTTTTCCTCAATAGTATACTGTTATTTACAAGTACTCATCAGCTAGGTTATTATGTTTTGTGTTCTTTAAACACCAACAATCAACTTTTTCAAAAACAAAACTATATATGTTTTATCGAATGGATAAAGAGCACCCTAGTAACAAGCTAATAAAAATTGTTTGTTGCTAAAGCACTAGTATCAAGCTTCATGAAAACAGAATGTTAAAAAATACAGTAAAGGTGCCTAATTTGTGTACCTGAGAATGAGTGAAACAACTAACACTGAATCAATATCCATTTAACGCTGAAATGAGCCCAGGCAAATACAGAGGAACTCTTCCAGCAAACAAACAAAAAAAAAAAGATAAAACACAGGGGAACTCATACTCTATTAAAGAAACTGAATCAGATAACAAAGTCACTACAATCTACAGAGTCTTTGGAAACTACAAAACAAAAGAAAGATAAAAATTAAAGTTTAAAAAGACAATAGCCATATTCGGTCCCTGATAGTAAAATCTAACATACAAAGCAAAACTCTGAAATATCACAAAAAAAAAAAAAAACCAAAGCAAACACGGCATCCAAAGGAAGAACAAAACACCGTATCACAGTTTATATCAAATGCAAAGTCAACAAGCTGAAAGGGCATATATTCGGTCTATACATATATTAAAAAAATTCAAAACCCAAATCATAATCAAGTGGAAACACAACCAAAGAAATTTTAGTATAGATTTATATCATCTAAATATCAACATGAGAATACATAAACATGATTTAGTGTTTGGAAATATATTAAAATCTCAGAAGAAAAATTAAAAATTACTAAAATTATTTAAGATATGAGAAAATGAAAGATGAGAAGCAAACCTGGAAGAAGGAACACTACTCCGTGATTACAATTCAGATTCTGAAGAAGAAGAATTCATGAGTTTCAGGGATTAACATATGTGTTTTACTTTGGACTTTTATCGAACATGTGGTATGCCAGATAATTATTATCATGCTCAATCTGATTTATTTATTTATACAACCAAGCCTTGAATTATTTAATTTATATAGAGAAAAGAGTATAGAGAAAACACATCCAACCATTTTGATTTCTCATAATTGCTACTTTGTTGTTACAACAAATAAATATAACAAAATGAATAAACACACACGTGTACTATATGCAAAAAAAAAAAAGTAAAATAAATAAAATGAAACTAAAGAACAGAAAACCCTCTGCTCTTTCTCAGTATCCAAAAGGTATTTCTCAAAAAATCCCTCTACTGAAAATGTGTTGAATGAGACCCTATGATATGTATAGCTAGCAAGCAGAATAACTCTCATACGATGTAAAACAAATATACATATATATATATATACACATTGATTATCTGATATTAAATTGAAATCTGAATTAATAAAATACCTCACATAGACAAATGGAGGTCAGAGTACTCTTGCCTGGGTTCTTGCTTCCAGCAGAAGAGATGTCGGCATGGAGGACATAGAGCAGCAAGAATCGCGTGAGGGAGAAAGAGCAACGCGACTCGTACAAGTCGTGGTGTGATCCAGCGGCTCAAGGGAGAGACCGAGAGAGCTACTAGCCTACAGGAATGACCGAGAGAGATAGACCGAGAGAGACTGAGAGAGCTACTAGCCTTCGTGAAGAGAACATTGAAGATTGAAGGGACTGAGAGGAAGGGGAAGACCGAAGAAAGGATGAGGAAATGGGTACACGGGTTGAAAAAAGTTCAGTAAAAAAAAGTTAAGTAAAAAAAGCTAAGTTATTTTGGCGGTACCTTATTTTAAGTTGCCGCCTCAAATTTTTTTCATTTACCATAACTCTTTTTAAAATCTATTATAATCATGTGTTATGGTAATGGGTGTTTGGTGTAGTGAGTGCGCCTGACTGTCTTCGGAAAACGACGGGGCCACCAGAAAGGATATGGACGTATCCTTAACATAAGGGACCGAACTCCATTTGATTTTCATCCTTCACAAACTAGAGATGAAGAGATGTCTGAGATGAGAGAGCGTCTTCGACAGTTAGAGGAGCATGTCCGGACTCATTGTATCACCCCGGGATCTCAATGTGCCCCACCACCGCCCGATGATCCCGATGTTGGAGTACCGACTCAGTAGGACTTATGTATGAATTTTATTACAATGGACTATTATATTATCATGTTTAAGACAACTCTTTATTTTGATTCAACAAACATACTCTTTTGTTTTTATTTATATGTTTAATATAAGTGTTTTAATTTTATTCTATTGTTTTATATTTAATTCAAATTAAATAAATAAATAAATAAGTGAATAAATATTACAAATATAAAAAAAAATTCCGATTTAGTCTATACTGAGGACATTGTCCTCGGTATATCCCATTAAGATGACAAATTTGGGTTGGTTGTGCCAAGGACATTTTTCACTCTATACCGATGACATTGTCCTCGGTACAACCTATACCGAGAACATGTTGATTGTTGTTGGTAGAAGTTTACCTCTACCGACGCGGCTGTACCGAGGACTTACTGCCGACGACATGTTCTCGGTATAAGGTCTACCGAGAACATTTAGGCTTATACCGATGACATTTGTTCTCGTTATAGACTTTGTTTTTTGTAGTGTGATAACAAATATTTTGTTCATTATTTTGGATTTAATATTCTTTTAAAGACTTTTAAATATATAAAATATGTTGTTCAATCCATGGGTTCGTGGCTTAGCCACGAATAATAAAACTAGTATATATATATGGAAAAGTTCTCAATGGGTATTACCCACACATGGATACCTAGGTAAATGTACAAATATGCTGACATGGCATGTAGGTGACTTGGTACATCAAGTTACCAATAAGTAAAGATTCTTTTTTTTTTTGCATAGATTCTATTTTTTTTGGGCATTAATTTCGAAATTGCTTTTTTTTTGTCATTAGGAATGGTGATTCCAACCAATAAGATGTAAGCTCTTTTTTCAAGTTTTGAATTAATTTAAAAAAATTTAAATTAGGGTTTCATAATAAATGCACAATCATTTCTTAAACTCTCTATTCTTCTTCTTCTTCTTCATTCAAAGTAAAAAAAATAAACATAAAAAATCAAAAGTGCACCCATGATTTTGTGAGCATATGAAGAAGAGAAAGAAGAAGAAACAAAAAATCGTGTGGGAAAAAAATAGAGGCGGAGAGAGAAAACGCATGGGAGTAGAGGGGAAGGGGATGAAGAATAAAAGAAATAGATCTAAGGATTTAGGAGGAAGGGTTGGAAAGAAGAGACAAATTTTTTATGAGAACTCATTGTCTCCTAGTCGAATCAGGTCCAAATTGTTTTTAGTCCGCGCTTGTCGGTATAGATCTCCTATGAAAAGTTTGGAGTCATCATCTTCAATGTTCGAAAGTAGAACTCGACGTTGTCTTCATAGTGAGTCTTATTGTTCTTTTTGTAAGGTAATATCTTCATATCTATATATATATATATGTGTGTGTGTGTGTCTATGATTGAGATCTCATTTTGTGTTTATGTTAGAACACTTGGATTATTATTTTTCTAAAATCTTTTTTATTTTTTCCATTTAAAAAATAGGAATATGAAAACCATGTATGAGTAGATGAGGTAGATCGTGATGTTCCTATCCCACCATGGAGTTTTGTCATACCTGATGAGGATGGTGATGCAATGACCATTAATATACCATCAAATGTAAACAAAGGGAACCTTCAAATTCGAGACCATGCAAAATGTGTATGTATTATTTTTTTTAATTATTATTTTAATTATTTTCAAATTTTTATATTAATTTATTTTTTACAGATTGGGGTGGAAAAAGTAAATGCTTTGCTCACAATGTGTAACAACCCAAATTCGCTAATAAGGCTCAAGGGCATTGATTAGTGTGCCAGGAGGGCATTACTGAAATAATTGTGATTTAATGAGTAATTATATGTTAAATAATGTTTATATGATAATTGATTATAATATGTGGTAATATGATATGTGATATATGTGAGAACCACATTATTATGTGGACAGGTTCGTTGAGCACGACTCAAGACGATTCTAGGGGTCAGATAGTGGGAAAAGTCACATTGGGGTTTAAGGTATGACTTTGGAGGAGTCGGGGATGTTTTTAGATAGCAGGTAGCGATTTGGACTATCGGGACATGTAAATAAATATATGGAGATATATTTGAGGTTAGGATGTCTAGGCGGGAATAATGGGGGATTTTACCATTTTGGCCTCGGGGACGGTTCCGGCACCCCGAGCCTCGGGATTAACATAACACGTGAGATAGACTTAAGGAAGCCTTTAGAAGAAAAACACAAACTGACTTAATTTAGACTTAGCTCTCTCTCTCTCTCTCTCACGCTTAAGGAAAGCAAAGGGGAAAACTAAGGGAAGAAAACACAGAAAAATCAAAGGGGAAACAAGCAGGAATTCTGGGATTTGAGGTGAGGAATTGAAGGTCTAGCTCAGGGGTTTGTCAAGCACTAGAACATGGATTAAGGTAAGAATCTAAACATCTTTTATGTGGTTGAATTCTGTGCTCTAGTTGGATTTTTGGTTAAGTGTTGAAACCACTATAGCTTTGGTGTCTTAATGTAATGCCCCAACTCCAGGGACCGTTACGGTGTGCCTTGTAAACAGTGCTAAACTCGCTAATCGAGTCATTTGGCCAAAAACGTGTAACTAAGAGTGATTAGCGGTTTAGGAATTAAACATTTTGGTTAAGATGTAACGTTTCACTAGAACGTTTAATATATACATTGGGATCCCAAAAATATAATTTCAGAGTTTATTACAGAAAATATTTACAACAGGCCGTTCTAAGCGGCAAAACAGGGTTTAACCCTAGTTCCACTTTAAACCTCGATCGTGGCGGACGAGCAGCTGCATATGTACACGTCATCACCTAAGCTCTCCAACTCAAGGATGGTCCAGCTTCCTCTTGCCTTTACCTGCACCACGTAGCACCCGTGAGCCGAAGCCCAGCAAGAAAACATAATATATCATGATATAATATCAACAATAACCAAAGTAACCATTCAGAACCAACGGTCCATACAGATAGGTGACAATAGCCAAATGTCACAATAATGAGCATCGCTCCCTCTAGCCATGTGACGATAGGGTCACCAGGGCTCAACTGATAAGTGATTCTTTCATAAGCTTGGTTAGGACAGGTGCAAGGTGATTAGTCACCAACATAACCTTCCTCACGACTCTAGAGTCGAAACTATGGACAACGTCCCTTAGCCATGTGACAAACAGTCACCGGGGTCATATACCTTGGCTATAGTCATCTGGTCGTAGACCAGGCAAGCGCTTGTAGTTCTTATTGACCTTCCGGTCGGTCCAGCACTAATACCCCATATGAGTCATTCAATGCCGACCTCGATTAGATCTAATCTTTAATCGGCCCGGCGTTCACAACGCACTGCCACTTCTGACCCTTGGGTCGGTAAAACGCGACCAGTGCTCAGCCCGTGGTGAACTTAACTGATAAGTCACAGCTTCACAGACGGATCTGACACCATTGTCGATTCTGACTAATAAGTCAGCGCCATACATAGGTAAGCCATGCCACCAACATATACCACATGTCCAATATCCAATAACAAGTATTCAGCATGCTTACTCAACAGATTTTAGTACAATTAGGACTATGCATTAACACAGAGGCTCAAGCTCTGAACGATATCACACCCAGCATACAAAGCATGTCCTAATCACATGTTTCTCATGCATCATATGCAATATATCCAACAATCCAACATGCACCAATAAAATCCATGCATGTCACGTTTAATAGTCAACCAACATGCATCAAGAATAGTCATGCATGTCATACATAATAATCAACCGACATGCATCAAGAATAGCCACGCACGTCATACTCAATAATCAACCAATATGCATCATAATAGCCACGCATGTCTCATATACACAGGGTGCAGTTTTCTTACCTCAAATCCGAGCTAGAACCAATATAAGAACGACCCTTGAGAAAGGTCAACCTTTAAGCCCTTGCCGGTCACCTAATCATAACCAAATATGGAATACCATCAATAACATGATAACCAAAGGTTTTCAAACCAATATCTAGCCTCCAAGAGATCAATCCAAACTAATCCAAGTAGTAGGGACACTCCCGAGGCCCATAGCTAAGTTCCCGGGGTCAAAACGAGCAAACGGGGTGAAAACAGGGCAAGGGCTGCGGCCCTAGCACCTTGGGCCGCGACCCCCAGAATTTCCAGAGGCAAGGGCCGCGGCGCCCAGCGAAACAGAAAGGCCACCTACTAACTCGAGCTAGGGCCGCGGCGCCCAAGAACAGGGCCGCGGCGCCCAACCCAGAACCATTCTCCAACGTGTTTTCAACACTTCAAAGTCCCCAAAAACACACCTAAACATTCCCCAATCACCAAAACAAAGTTCCCAAGCTTCCCAATACCTCAAAACCCAAGGTTCAAACGAACCGAAAACTCAACGATTCACAAAATCAATTCAAAGCTTAGAAACTCGGAATAACTCAAAACTTAAACTTCAAGTACCTTTGATTGGGTTGTTTTCCGTCAAATCCTTCGAATAAGAAGCTTCTATTCTTTCCTAGGATCGCTATGCCTCGACCCTCACTTGATTCCGACTCCTAGAACTCAAGATATCTTCGAAAACGCTCAAACGGTAAAACGGATCGTCGAGAGAGAGAACGAGAGGTTTCCTAACGTACGTTCTTATCTGACAAGCTACTTCAAGCTTAAGTAACGTCAAATAAAACCTAGTGCTCGGGGTCCCGAAAACACCCCTGGGGATACTATAGTCAAAACTTCCAAAATTCCATCCTGATCTCAAATACTCCCAATCCATCACCAAATAAACATTTCTATTACCCCGAATTTGACCCCGTTATGACAAAACCGCTAATCCATTATATATGACCGTCTCATGTCGAATAGCTCGAATATATCTCCATAATAATAAAATCTCATCCACAAATTACAATATGCACCCAATTTACAAATATGCCCTCAACATGCCAAATTACCAAAATGCCCCCGTAACTATAAATACTCCCATATGCATGCATTTACCACCATATAATAATAATATAATTCACATGAACATGCATATGATTATTAAATAGCATAATAGATCAATTATGGCCCTCCCGGCCTCCTAATCTAAGTCCTAAACCCTATTAGGAAATTTGGGGCATTACACTTAAGGCAGAATTAAGGAAGGGAACTTGGGGACCTAGCTTGGCTACAGCTTGGTGAAGTGGTTCTACATCAAAGGTGAGTTCTAACTCCAAGTTTAGAGGTTTTAGATTGAGTTTGGTGGCTGGTTTGTGTGTGTTTTAGCATTTGGGTTGCAGAAATTGAAAGGAAGAGATTGGAGTATGTTAGGCTGTGTTTTCTTGGGAGTTATGCTGTTTAGATCATGTTAAACAGGTTGGGAATTAATTGGTTAAGAGTTGGGGAGTTTTGGGATGGCTTAAGGTGAGGTTTTGAGCTTTAGAATGGTGAAAAATCTGGGTTCGAAGGGGAGGGCCGCGGCTCTGTTCTAGAGTGTTGCGGCCCTAGCATGCAAGAAAGTCAAGGGGGGCTCGGCCAAGGGGGCGCACCGCGGCGTCCAAGGCAAGGGCCGCGGCATGTGTGTGGTTTAGTGAGGGAATAGGCTCTGTTTTGAGGAAGGGCCGCGGCTAGGCTTTGGGGGCCGCAGCCCTTGGTTGCACACTTGGGATTTTGAGGGTTTTAGGCATGGGAGAGTGGTCTTGGGTGCTCGGGTTTAGTTTCACCATCGTGTTTGGTGGAATTAAGAGTCCCAGGAGTTAGTTTTGTAATTGGGAACCTATATTTGATTATTTATGAAACCATATGCTTTGGTTGTGGTTAGGTGATTAAAGCTTAGGCTCGGGAACGAATCGTGCTTGAGGGGCGTTGCTCGTAATTCGATAACCGTACAGACTAAAGGTAAGCATACTGCACCTGGTTGAATATATCTGACGGGACTAAGGGCTCCCTATTGTTGAAGCTTGAAAAGATGGTATTATGCCATGCAAACCAATTAGTGGACCAACAGCCTAAGGGTGCCAAGGGTCTCACTAGCGCACAGGGCGCGGCTCGGACACTGGAATCCGAGGACAGCTTAATATGCACTGAGCTTGGTTTAAGCGGGCCAGAGTCAGTGGGTTAAACAGAGGGTGCGGCCTAAGTCGTCGGCCCTGAATATTATGTGTTATAAACGTTATATGGGACAGAATGTGTCTTGGATTGAATTATACATGCTGATTATCTGTTGTGGAATATTTGATGAGTATACATGCTTACTGAGCTATTTATTTGCCTGTTGTTATTGTTTGCGTTATTTGT
Source organism: Humulus lupulus (assembly GCF_963169125.1). Taxonomy (NCBI): domain Eukaryota; kingdom Viridiplantae; phylum Streptophyta; class Magnoliopsida; order Rosales; family Cannabaceae; genus Humulus; species Humulus lupulus. The sequence continues at coordinate 69,435,052 of NC_084800.1, read as the reverse complement.
GATGTTTTCTTGCTGGGCATTGGCTCACGAGTGCTACGTGGTGCAGGTAAAGGCAAGGGCAAGTTAGATCAGCCCTGACTGGATAGCTCAGCGAGTGGAATGTACATATCCAGGTGCTCGGCCGCCACGGTTGAGATCTAATCAAGGACGTGGAACCTGAAGACCGTCTGTTTTGGCCTTAGTATGGCTAATGGTTCCTCATGTATTTTTGGGAGTCTGTAAACTTTCTTTAACTTCGTTTTTGTATGGGATCCCATGCTACTACAGTTTATATATGCTAAATGAGTCTTTTGAGACCAAAACCTTTTTAACCTTAGCTCTTACATGTTTAGCGACACGATTTCAAATTAATGACTTGATTAGCAAGTCTTGCACCTTTATAAGTACACAGTGTAGCGGTCTTGGCTATCCAGGGCGTTACACAATGGTTGTTGGTTTGCAAAAATATTTTGGTTACGAAGATCCTTGAATCTAGAGATAGGTTAAATGGTTCAAATAATATTATCCATCAACTTCGTCATTGTCTGGTTGGTATATCTTAATTAATTTCATAATTTTACAGTATGAAGCATTATCTGGTTGATATATGTTTATCTAAATTTTTTATTTATTTATTGTTTTGTACAGCAACTATGTGAAGCATCTTAAAGATCGTTGTTAGTAGTAATGTAATCAATAATTAGGAAGATGTGGAATAGTAATTTGGTATACTTTTGTATTTTTATATTGTTGATCGAAATAAGTTTGTTTAATTTCCAATGTAGTATTTTAAATACTATTTGGTGCAAGTTTATGTAATTTCCAATGTACTAATTGAAATATATTTTTTTGCAATATTTTTTTAATTTATTTAACTTATTAAATTTTAATTTCAAAATTATTATTTCGAATTTGAGATTAAGATTGAAACATAACCAATAACTATTGATATTCTTTACCTTGAAAATAGAAAATTAATTGAAACTTTTTTTAAAGCATTAATTTCGGCATGTGTTATTAAAAAAAAATTAATTTCGGCTAGCATTAAAAAACTATTTTGATTTTTGAAAAGAAACATCTCATTGTATTCTCTTGGAAAAATCAAATTGTTATTGTTGTGAAATTAGATATTTATTCATTAGTCCTATGTTGCCCAATAAGGAAATATATTCATTTAATATAATTGGTTAGATGATTTATAAAGTACATTAATTTAGAGATTGCTTAATGGTCAATTGTTAAGTATTAATTAAAATTAAACTATAATTTTAAATTGAAAACCAAAAAATAATATACAATTTCAGCATTAATTTTTTAAAAAAAGTTTGGACAATTTCCCTCCAACAAAATTATTAATAAATAAATAAATAATAATAAGATTTTATTTGAAGACCCAAAAATAAATAAAAGTTTCTATTCGTAACAAATCCTAATAAGAAAATGTCCATAAAAAAATAAAAAAATTATTGTAAGACCTAAAGAAACACATAGAAACATTAAATTTAAAAATAAAATAAAAAATACTTGAAGCATTTTATAGATTGTCATTCTTCTTTGTCATCTTCTTTTCCTTCTCCTTCAAATATTTCTCTCACACCTCACTATTTTTCTTCTCTGCATCAAAACAGTTGGCCATTGACCCATGCAGAGTTTGCATCGCAAATGCACATCTTGTCATCTCTCGAACAAATTCATCCATGTAGTTCTTCAATAGACGACTGAAATTTTCATCAATTTTTTGGAACATAATATCGAAATATATTCTATTTGGATTGTACTCTAGTTGAGCATCAAGTGGATTCTCATCTTTCTCATCATTGTTAAACTTCTCAGTCTTAATATTCTTCAATGGAGATTGTACGCCATTGTCCAACTTCTCAACCTTGATCTTCTTCAATGAAGAATCTACTTCATCATATTTGGAATGAAATGGTGAAGAGTTATCTTCATTCTTTGAATAGGTTGAATCTGATATGTTGTTGATAGACATGGTAGTTGAATATGTGTAAAACTTGAATTTTTTTTTTAAAAATAGCACAATTGGTTTAGGGTATATGGTATTATATTTATAGTGTGTGTTGTAAGGAAACAATGCAACCTTTCACATTCTTAATAAAATATTGTGAATTCCTTTAAAATAAATAATAAAATATTATTGAAAGAATAAATAATTAATACGTGGTAACTTCCCAATGTAATCATTAATCATGCATCCAAATTAATTAAATATTATTTTTATTTTATAAAAAACACCCATTAATTTCAGCCACCTATTTTTTAATAAAAAAATTCAAACATTAAATGCATTTGACAAAAAACGAAAAAAAATTCAAAAACCAAAAAAAAAAAATAACAATATTAAACTATGTCATTTAATACAAGAACCACACTTTCTTAATTTAATGAATAAGTAATTAATACGTTGTTATTTCCCAAACATAATCAGTAATCATGTAGCCACATTTAATTTAATATTGTCCTTTTAAATTATTTATCCATTAATTTCGGCAACTACCTATTTTTATAATTTAATATTATATATTTAATAAAAATCACCCATTAATTTCAGCCACTATAATTTTAATTACAAATTTGACCAATTAAATACATTTTTAAAATAAAAAAAAAATAACAATAATAATAATAATTTAATAAAACTACCACAATTTTTAATTTAATGAATTTAAAAAATTGAAATTAAATACTAATTTAATAAGGTAAAATTTTATAATTTTATTATTGGTAAATATTTAAAAATTTAATTAATTATTATCATAAACTAAAAAAAATCGAGAATTTAATAAAGCAACCAAATTATAGTATTGATTTGATTTTATTAATAATGAAAATTATTTTGATAATAAAAAATAAAATTAAAATAAAAAAAACCCTTAATTGAAGCTTTTAAAATTAAAATTTGTTTGTTGTTACTAAATAAAATAAAAAAAAAATATTTGTATTTTATGGACATTATATTTGCATTCTAATATTATATAAAGACACTCCATTAATTAAACAAAAAATTAATTTTATATTTATTTCTAACATTTTTTCTCAATATTTTTATTAACATTCTTTAATTTCTTTTTTTTTTAATTTCAAAAAAATTATTTTATATTATTTTCATCATTATTTTTAAAAAATAATATTTTTTAAATAAAATCTTCTTATTTTAACAAGTTTTTTTATATATTTTTTGTTTTAATTTAACTTTATTTAAATATTTAAAAATTTATATTATTTATATGTATTGTTTAAAATATGAAAAAGAAAAAAAAATAGAAAAATGAAAGCACAAGTTGAAAAAAATATAATGCATTGTATATTATTACATGTAGTATAGGTTATCTCGGTGAATAGTTAATGTTGTAACGACTCATCATGTAATAATTAGGTTTGCTAAGTGCAATGTTATGTAGTAATATTTTTTTGGGATCAGTCCCCTTCTAAATTCACTACTCTATCTTACTCAGCATGACAACTATCTGAGACTCTAGTGGTAGTATTAGTTTACTAGGGTATGTTGGAACGATTCGTTATGTCATAATTAGGTCAGCTTAGTGCAACGTTTTCTAGTAATACTTTTTCGGGATCGAATCCCCTTCTAAATTCACTAATATATCTTAGTGCAATGTTATCTATTAATATTTTTCCGAGATCGGATCCCCTTCTAAATTCACTACTATGTCTTACTCTTTAGGGCAATTATCTAAGACTCTAGCGGTAGTATTGGTTGACTAAGGTACGTTGGAACAACTCATTATGTCATAATTTGGTATGCTTAGTGCAATGTCATCTAGTAATATTAGCTCGGGACTGGAACCCCTTCTAAAGTCTCTATTGTATCAACTGAAAACCTTTTGTACAACTATTCGAGACTCTGCGATACTATTTTTGTTCTAGGTGAATAGGAATGTGAGAACTTTTCCCTATGTCATGATTATGTATGCTTTGTGCAATGTTATTTAGTAATTAAGATCTTTAGTAATATACGATCGGGATTGGATAACCTTCTAAAGTCACAACTCTGTATTACTCTATAGGATAACTATTTGAGACTTTAGAGGTAGTATTGGTTATCATGGTGACTAGGGAAGGTTGGAACGGTTCTCTTGGTCATAATGAGGTATGCTTAGTGTAATGTTGTCTAGTAATATTTTTTCGGGATCGGATCCCGTTCTGAATTCACTACTATGCCTTACTCTCTAGAGCAACTACCTAAGACTGTTGCGGTAGTATTGTTTGACTAGTGTACATTGGAACGATTCATTATGTCATAATTAGTTATGCTTAGTGCAATGTTATCTAGTAACATTAGCTCGGGACCAGATCCCCTTCTAAAGTCTCTATTGTATCAACTGAAAACCTATTGTACAACTATCCGAGACTATGCGATACTATTTGTGTTCTAGGTGAATAGGGACGTGAGAACTTTTCCTTATGTCATGATTGGTTATGCTTGATGCAATGTTATTTAATAATTAAGATCGAAATAATCGTACAAAAGAATACTTTATATATTTTTGTAAAATTTTAATTTGCCTAATCAAAATGACATTTCTTAGATATGCAACTCTTTATATCCAAGTAAATGAATTACTAAAGTCACTATTCTAACTATTTGACTCATATAGGTTAACTAAAGGGATCTCTAGGGTTACAATTGGTGATATCAGTGACAAGAGCTCAGTTCAAGTATTAATTTGTTTCCAATTACTATTGTCATTTTTAAATATAATATAATTTTTCTTAATTTACAACCATCCCATTAATGATATCAAATACTATTATAATATTCTCATTATATTTAATTGACACATTTTTTATTCAGTTTTATAATAACAAATTCAAATTTCTTCTTGTCACCCCATAATTTCAAAATTTGTGTGTAAATTAAGCTTTGAAAAACAAACCAAGTAATTTATTTCCATCCATTTTGAAATTTGAATTTTAAAAATCATGATCCTTAATTTTAGGGTTAATTTTTTATTCAATGTTATTTTCAAGTTATTAGTATCACTTTCAATTTCGAGATTTACCATTAATTATTATTATTATTGAATTCCTATAATCATATTTGAATATAATATAAAATTTTAACTTTTCAACCACCTCAGTGACTAGTGTGCGTTGTAACAGTTCATCATGTAATAATTAGGTCTGCTTAGTGCAATGTTATTCGAGACTTTGCGATACTATTGGTGCTCTAGGTTACTAGGGGCGTGAACTTTTCCTTATGTCATAATCTCATGTTCAATATTCATGGCATGCCCTAATCACATGTTTCTTGTGCATCACATTTAAACATCCAACATGCATCAAGAATAACCATGCATGTCATATACACAGAGTGCAGTTTTCTTACCTCTGGTTCGAGCGAGAAATAATATAAGAACGACCCTTGAGAACGATCGACATTTTAGTTCCTTAGCGGTCATATAGTCATAACCAATTGGAATCCATTAATAAAGTAAATCAATAAATGGTTCAAAATCTAAAACCACACTCCCAGGATCAATCCCGCACTCTCGGCCCTCCCGGCCTCCTGATCAAGGTCCTAAACCTCATTAGGCAATTTGGGGCATTACAACAACTATCCGAGACTCTAACGGTAGTATTGGTTGACTAGGATACGTTGGAACGGTTCATTATGTCATAATGAGGTATGCTTGGTGCAACGCTATCTAGTAATATTAGTTCGAGAGCAGATCCTTTTCTAAAGTCTCTATTGTCTCAACTAAAAACCTATAGGAGAACTATCCAAGACTATGCGATACTTAGTAATATAAGATCGATTTGGATCACCTTCTAAAGTCATAACTCTATCTTACTCTATAGGATAACTATTTAAGACTCTAGCAGTAGTAATTGTTATCACGGTGACTATGGTACATTGGAACAATTCATTATGTCATAATTAGGTCTACTTCGTTCGATGTTTTTTAGTAATATGAGATCAGGATCAGATCACATTCTAAAGGACACATGTATATCAAGTGTAACTCTAGGTATATCTTGTTGGGTAAATATATATCTTTTTTTAACATAACTTAAAATTTTGTTCTTAAAAGAAATAGTTTTACTCATTTCTTTTTTTTTTTTAAATTGCCAAATAAAATTTTAATGTACATTACATGAATCTAAAAATTTCAATCCAAGATTACCCTAAAAAATGAAACTAACAATAGATTAATCACCCTCAATGAAAACTTAAATTTTGTATGCATGTACATGTACGTTTGGCCTTATTATTTTTAAAAAATAAAAAATAACAATAATAATTTATGCAATTTAATACAATTACCACAATTTTTTAATTTAATGAATTTAAAAATTTTAAATTAAGTACAAATTTGATAAGGTAAAACTTTCTAATTTTATGATTGAGAAATATTTAACAATTTAATTAATTTTTATTAAGAACCAAATAACTTTTGAGAATTTAATAAAACAACCAAAATGTAATATTAACTTAAATTTATTAATAAACAAAATTTAATTTATAATTTAATTACCGCTTATTTAAAATCTAAAAAATAATATTCTAAATTAAATAACCATATCAATAGAAATTATGATGGTAACTTATCCATGTCACCAAGTGACCACTATTTATCTTCCCTATGTTTTTATCATGTAACATATTTCAACCACTGTTATTAATTGTACCTATAATTTTTATTAAAAAAATAATAAATTTTAATCTTTTATTTACTATATTTTATTTTAACACAAGTTTTTTCTATATATTTTATAGATCTCCTCCACTTATATTCTCTACACATCTCATCTGTTGCTTATAGTTATAATGAAAAAGTAACCATTCTAGCCCACAATTATGACTCCTCCTAAAATTCTAGGTGATCCATACTACCAAATAGTAACAGGTGATACTAATAACACCATCAAACTAGGTGAAGGTTTCGATTCTTTCTTTATCATTCACATTTTCGCAAAAATTTCACGCCATCCATTGACTATTAGGGAACCAAGTTTTCCAAATTGGATGGTCGACAACGGCATGGAAGACTATTTGTTGCGATAATATTGTATTTCTTTTACAACAAACGTTGATGGCCAATGACAATAATCATGCCAAAGTTATCATTGACGAGATGCTAGGTGAGACCCATCTCCATTCTTCTATATTTTTTCTTTCTAATAAAATTATTAATTATGCTCGAAAGATGTGGAACAAAGAGGATTTTAATTTTTTGTGTAAAAGTGGATGTTCATGTTTTTATTTATGATCTTCCTCCACAACACGATTCTAACATTGATGCTAACGTTGATAGTGAAGATTACATGTATAATATGACTATTAATTTCGTGGCAGCAAGCTAGCAAACCATTGAAAGATTAGAGAAAGTTTTGAATAAAGATGTTCAAATTGTATGTTCTGTTTGCTTTGAGAATGTTCATGTTGGTTTGGAAGATACGAAGTTACCTTGCACACACACATATCATGAGAAATGTATTGTTCCATGGCTACAAACTAGCAAATTTTGTCCAATATGTAGATTTGAGATAGTTTAAAAAAAAATCATTTTTATATTTATTACACAAATTTCGGCCTATATAAAATCATATTATATACTAATAATTTGATTTATTATTTACAATTTTAAAATTTAATTTCGAAAATGTGGGAACATTTGAATTTCAATATTCATAGAACAAAACATTGCATGTTACATTAGAAATACAATTTTTCATTTGAAAGTGACATATTCATCTTCCCAATAAAATAATAAAAATAAATATAATAGTTATATATTTTCATAAATGAATTAATCCACATTTATTCTACCTACACAACTTTATGTACACTTATTAAATGACATGTTCAATTTAAAAGGCAAAGGTTCATAGAACCTATACATATTTTTGAAAAACCTTATTTTAATGCAAAAAATAAAATAAATTCAATAATATTTCGAAATTCAGAATTTTTTACATAAAAAATCATTACTATGGATGTAAATTGTTCAACTTCTCATATTAATTTCCTTAATTCTCTCTTTTTTTTTTATTAATTATTAGTTTTTATTATCTAAATCTCCTATTATCATGTTTAAATATTGTTGACACCGTTTTTCGTCAACAGTGAAAGAAGAGCACGTAAACAATAATCAGTAATGGCCAATAAAAATATGATAATACAAACACGATTTTTTACATGGTTCAGCAGTTAAATCTGCCTAGTCCACGAGTCTTTGTTATTAAACTCAAGATGATCTCTGAAAATTCTTCAAGGATGAATTCTTCAGAGTTTTCTCTCAAGATCTCAAAAATTTGGTCCTTTACAATGGTGCATGACCTCTCTATTTATAGAAAAGATTGCAGAGTACTATCCCACATATTTTGGGAAGTTACTCTTTATATGCAAATAAATTAAATGGCATTAAATGCCTGTAATCCGATATAAAAGGAAACGTCCCCTGAAGACTAGGGGCGTATAACTGATCAAATAAGATCCCTTGATTGTAGGGGATTTACAGTAATAAATACGGACTGCGTCTTGTTATTGGTGATTTACTAGGATATTCAAAGTTATTATCCTATATCACCAAGGCCCTATTCTCCCAGGTTTCCTATTGACTTCCGAGCTATTGACTCTCGAGGCCACATGACTTCGAGCTCGTACGCGCGTCAGGCTCGGAGCCCCTGATCCGAGGTCATCCCTGAGAACAGATGCACCTCGGAGCCTACCTTTCGAGCTCGTGAGGATTTCGAGGCTACCATCTTCGAAGTCGTCTCTGCTTCGCAGGCTCGATGTTTAGATTTCGAACATATTCCAGACTTTACAAGTTCATTCACTATGAATCCAGCTTTCGAGGCCACAATTCTCATGGCTCGAAATATGGGTATAACATCTTGCCCCCTCAAAAGTATTTGTTCGAATCCTATGAGAAGGAAACTTTTGAACTACTTTCTTCGGGAACCATACCATCACATACTTTAGAATGGACACGTGTTAATTGGGTATTGCCCATTCAGGGTACTCGAGTACCTTGGAAATCTGCCCACGATCATTCGTCTGCCACCTTTCTAGTACCATCACATCAGTAATCCCTATCCGTTGGATCTTGCAAGGATTTTATTCAATGCCCCAGATTAATCCCATTTTACCGTCTATATATAAGACCCCATTCATCATCTTCCTTTTATTTTCGTTCATCAGAGGAAAGAACAAAAAAAAAACCAGAAACTCCCCTTGGGAACTTCTCGCTTGTGCATGTTTTCTCAGCCGAAGAAACAGAGGACCGTCAGTCTGTTCGAGACCGTGAGCACATACCTGCAGCCTCTCCTTCAGTCGACAATTTTTCTGCAATCGCCTTCATTGTGTAAGTATTTGATATTTATATATATTTTTATCAGTTTCCGGCTTTGCTGTTTTTGTTCCTGGGAATGCACTAGTTCATTTCGCAGTTTGATATTCTAGGATGCTTCGACCAATATGTATTTAGATTTAGGTTTTCCCATTACTGGTTCTAAATCCATTTTATATGTAGAACAAACCCAAACATGGTCTCTTTTTTTTGGGTTTTCAAAATTTAAAAGACGTATCTTGCACACCAAGATATTTGGGTACAAATATTGGTTTTAAATAATGCACGATACCCAATGTTACCTTTTCTGAATAACCGCCACCATTTTTCCCTGATATTTCGGGATTTTCAAAAATTTATGTCCATTCTCCTCTTTCCCGTAGAATACACGTTCTGACTCTTTAATAGGGTCTTAGTATCGAGCTCGTTTTGTTCTTAAACTCCGAGCTTGTCCTGTCAAGCTCGTAATTCTTGGACTCTTGTATGCATGGCCCTCACCATTTTTTCTTTCTCGCTAGATGTCACAGAATCTGGAAAGACGGTGGGGGTCGTTGCTGGCAATCCCTTACTTGCCCAAAACCCCGAACCCGGAGTCGTTGTTTGCTCGGAATCAATGTCGAATTCGCGAGTACGATCTCGCGCGCGAACAGGAGGATATTCGAGCTCATTATCGCCGCCAAATTGACGAGGTCATAGAGAAGAAAAGGAGGACCCTTCGAGAGGCTATTTATCCAGAATCCAATTCAGGGCCCAGGCTGATCCCACTCGACCCTAAATTGACAGTGACCGTTGCGTACAGCCCAGGAGAGCTCCAATTTTCACTTATGGGGGAGCCTTCTACCTCGCAACCGAGGGAAATCTTCGAGGCCGAGCATTATTGGAGCTCGGTTACCTCGATAAATCAGATAACTGATATTCTAGCCTTCCATGGCCTTAGGTTGTCGAGCTCCTTGAGATGTCGAGCTCCGACCGCTAACGAACGAAGCTGCTATGCCCCAGGGACTGGAAACCCTGACAACAAGCTGAGGTACGCGGCATGGAGTCAAGAACACATGAAGGCATGAGCGTTATTGCCTTTGAAGTCTTTTTTCAAGGACTTCACGGATTTTGTTGGGTTGGCTCCGTTCCAGCTCAACACCAATTCTTACAGGGTTCTGTCTGCCCTGAGGTCGCTATACCACGAGCTGAAGTGGGAAGGACCTTCTCCAAAAGAGATTTTATACCTCTTTTGTCTGAAAAGCAACCCCTCCCGAGCTCAGGGAGGAGACGACTTTTACTATCTTTCGAGCTACCCCAAGGAGAAGAAGATGTTTGAGGACCTCCCTAATCATCCGCCTGACTTCAAAAAAGCCTTCTTCTGGACAGATAGCCTGTGCTACTCATTCAGGCGGATTCGTAAGTATTCCAACCTTCTTTATCTCTGTGCTCGGGCTCTTATTTGTAGGTTCGTACTTAGTTGCAATGTGTCTTATTTTCCAGCCAATTTTCACTGCTCTACACCCGACGACGCCATGAAGGAGCATAGAGAGACTCTGCTCCAACTCCCTTACGGCCGGAGGTCTCTCTCGTACCTCTTACATGAGAGTAAGCTCTGAGCTTGTGGGCTTTTGGGAGATGGCCAGTCCACCTCAGACTGATCCAATAGCAAGTATGATCATTGGGAGCAGGTGCCTTTGCCCACAGGCATCCTCCCTCCGAGGAGAGTGATGAGGCCTCCACCTCCAGCTCGCCGAAGGAGTCCGCCATCGGGGAATGAGGCTAACGATGAAGCCTCGAGCTCAGACTCGAATGAAGAAGGTAAAGTCATCCTTAGCTCGAGAATGTGGTCCCCCACCTTATTAAAACATAAACCCGATAGGTTAGTTTTATGTCCGGATGATAGAGACCACTTCTACATATGGACTTGGGTAGACGACCGAGTTCATAGGTTTGATAGTTGGCTCGGGAAGTATGACACCATGTACAGTCTAAACGAGGTGTGGGACGGGATAGCCGTCCAATATGGGACCAATGATTATAGGGACCTTTCGAGGTTGGCGTCCACCTATAGGGAAGATACTCCCCCCGCCTCTTCTGAAGAAGGGGGAATCTCATGGTCCCCGAGCTCGAGCTCGGGGAAGAGTTCCAGTTAGGTTTCTTCTATCATTGCTTTGTATATATGTGCGATACTGAATCACTTTATATACTATTCCTTCTTTTTGTTATGATTCACCTTGTGTCGTGACTTGTGCAGACAAGATGGATTCCGACCTTGACAACATCATCGAAAGTGGTGGTGCCAAGAGGAGCAAGCGTCCTAGGGCGGGGTCGCGAAAGGTGGATCGGCCCACCAAAGTCCCCAGGAGGTCCGAAAAATCTCCTCCTGGTCTGCCTGTTATGAGCTCTGTCGCGGCGACGACTTCCCAGGTTGGTGCTCCCACAGCGGCGCCGACCTCACAGGTTGGTGCCTCCTCTATGGCCGAGCCCCAACTTCCTGTGGCGGTCCAGCCATCACTTGGTCCACCTCCCAAGAAGCCTTCCACTTCTCGAGCTAAGAAGCTATCAGTTTCTACTCATGTCGATGAGTATGTAATTGACAACGCGGCTGGATCCCATGGGTCTATGCTGTGTTCAGATGTTATGTCCCGAATCGGCCAGAGCTTCAGCAGTCTCGAAGCTCCCCAATGGCAGGTTTTAAACAATGCCCGAGACTACACTACCCTTTACAAGAAGAGCATCGAGCTCGCTGCCGCGGTGAGTTTTCTTCTCCTTTTCAGTTATATTTATACAGTCTTGGTGTTAATGACAATTTTTTTTTTCAGTCTCTTGCCTTTACTGCCCAACTCAACTATAGGTTGAGTAACGAGATCCACTCGAGCAAATCTTATGCTCAAGAGGCAAAGGATCTTCAAATCAAGGCTAGTGATGACCTGAACGCAGCAAATGAAAAGCTTGAGGCGGGAGCCGAGGAGCTTAAGGCCAAAGCGTCCGAGCTTGAGAAGCTGAATACTAGGCTCGCGGAGCTCGAGAAAGAGAATGCCAGGGTCGCGGAGCTTGAGAAGGAGAACACTCGGCTCCAAGAGGCTAACAAAATGCTCAAAGAAGATCAGGCCGCTACCTTTGACATAATTGAGGGCGAGAAGGCTCGTCTCCTTGCTGAATATAAGGAGAAGAAGTACCGGGCGGTTGACTCAGCCATGTATAGAATGTGGGCCAACAACGAAGACCTGGATACCAGCTTCTTAGGTCCTCTCGAGGCGAAGCTTCTGGATAAGTGGAATGCTCGGCTCGAGGCGGAAGAGGCTGCTCGGGAGGCCGCCTCCGAAGGTGCTCAGGAGGATAGTCATGCTATTCGTCCTGAGGGGTCCAGTGCTGCTGATGCTGAGAAGGCCAAGGAGACTCCTCCTTCTTGAATCTGATCTCAGGGAAATCTTATCTTGGGGCTGCGTCCCCTTATTTTTGTAATTACTTTAATTTATGCCCACAGGGCTGATACAATTTCTTTTTATATTGATTTATAAATGCTTTACATTTCTTGGCTCGAAATATTTTGCACATTTTATATTGATGAATCATTTATGTTTATTTATTCATACAAACATAGTTTGGATCTAGGCTCGAGACTTGATGCATTCATGCATCGCTTGCTCGAATTATCTGCTTCCGATCTCGTTATTCATCAAGGTCGGATATTATTTTAACCATGAACCCGAAAGTACTTGTATGGTATGTAATGTGAATGGTTTAGTTATATCTTATTGCTTAGTTACTTTTTCTTGTCCTCGGTGTAGGAAAAACTAATTGCAGGATCTTTATTTATTTTCATGCAATTTACATATTATCAACACAAACATGCAAATTCCTAGAACATGCTCCTATGAAATTGATACAAATACAAAGTAAAGTAAAAACTTACATTACGCAGCGGAACTGGAACAACTCCATCCTTCAATCTCTCTAACCCTTGATTCCATTCTGTAGCAGAGTATTATCAAGAGATTGAACAAGATCAGCAACACAGTCTTCCTCACCAATCCTTTGATCAACCTAGAACTAGTGTGGACTGGCTCTCAACACATGAGATAGAGATCTAGAAAAGAAGAAGAGATTGTGGCTAAGAAAGGATTAGAGTGTCTAGGTTTTCACTTACCCAAATCAACTGAGACTGACTTGCTTCTGAAAACCCTAGATATCATATTCCTTATATAGGCAACTTAATGGGATTTATTTAAATTTAAATTAATTAAAAATAATAAACAAAAATAAAAGCATTGGGCTGCCATAAATGGACTTGGGTCCAATCTCTTTGTTTTGAATTTAAATCCCAACTGGGCCTAAATTCAAAACCTTTTATTTATTTATTTTTAATTAATTAATTAATTAAATCCTTATTCAAATTAACTAATTATAATTTGAAACTTGATTTAATATTATTTATTTATATTGATACCAATTTATCAATATTAATAAATTTACCCAAAAATTATCTTTTATTTTCTAAATCTCATATCTCTGTAAATTTTCCAAAATTGACCTAGTCAACTTTAAAAATCCTAATTGATAATTAAATCAATTAATTGAGACATTCTAGATGATTTACTCAAAGGTGATGCGGGGACCATGGATCCATGAAATCAAGCTCCAACAAGTTACCGTGAATTTATTTACGAATAATTTCACTACCTTATTAATTCCTCGTGACTCCACTATAGACTCGGAATTGAACTCTTGAATTCATAGAACGTATTTTCAAAACCATAAATACGTTATCCATTGTTATAACCATTACAATCAGTCAATCCTCTATCGATGACTTACTAACGAGCTGGGTGCAAATTACCGTTTTACCCCTCATCAGTATTTTATCCTTAACTCCCACTAAGTTCCTTATAAATGATATTTCCGTGAACTTAATCACAGAAATGAGATCTCAATCATTTAACCTTTTGAACAAAGCAATTAAGGAAATCATCTTTTCACTTCTCATACAGAAGTTATAGATTTCGTATCTATGAATAATACTCCCACTCAATTACACTAATAAATCTCCAAGATGCAAGTATGGGCTAGACCGTAGGGTAAGCTGGTAACGAACAAGTCAAAAGATTTAAATAATATAATTAGCAGAATATTATCACTCAGAATTAAGATCGGCTTAATATATGGTCAACGTTGTGACATTGATTAGATTTGATAACAACGATACTTATTTATCAATCAATAATCAATATCGGTCCTAGTCCGATGTAACTAAATACATCCGATCTTATCTACTTGGTCGATGCCTTGGACAAGACATCACACCCTGAATGTGTAAGTAGATCATATCGTAGATTGCCTAATCAGTGAAAATCCAATGCACTGATCTAATCTTAGGACTCGTTCTTTTGAACATATAATTACAACTATAATCCACTGTGACCTAGTCACTATAATTGTAACTATCCATATGTTCGGGATTTTATAAATGTTTGTATTATTTCAATAATTATGTAATAAAACAAGCAAGCAACACGGTTGTCAAACTAAATGATTTCTACTACTTTTATTGATAATATGAAATCATGCTACATGTCCGACATGGTTTTATAAGGGCATAAAACCCAACACTCGGTTATTACTCCAAGGTTATGAGTTCGAAACTATTTTCCTTTAAGATATTCCAGCCTCGATCTCGATTAGTTTTAGCTAGTTTGCTCCAAACCTGTTAAGTTTGCACATTTGGTTCAATCCAAACGTTATTATCCTTAGATAATTTGGTTGTCCAAACTATCTAAGCTCGCGTATCTGGTTACATCCAAATACTTTTATGCTTTTGATAATTCGATTATGTCCAAACTATCTAAGCTCGCGTATCTGGTTACATCCAAATACTTTTATGTTTTTTATAATTCGGTTATGTCCAAACTATCTAAGCTCGCGTATCTGGTTACATCCAAATACTTTTATGTTTTTGATAATTCGGTTATGTCCAAACTATCTAAGCTCGCGTATCTGGTTACATCCAAATACTTTTATGTTTTTTGTGCATGTTATTTTATTTTTTAAGCTAATGGTATATATACCCATAATGCCCCCTTAATATCCTATGAGTGTGACCATAGGTTATTAAATTAAGAGAGATTACAAAAATAAAAAGAGATAACATACTGAACGAAATAGATCTTTATTTGATGAAATTCAAAAGCAGTTAAATTAATACAGATAGAAAATCATGGTTACAGGCAACACTTTTCCTATACTATTGATAATAAGGTCTTAGGTGTTCGCCATTCCATGCTCGCGGTACCAGGCTCCCATCCAATCTTGCTAGCTAGTAAACACCAGGCCGGATGACTGACTCTATCTGGTATGGTCCTTCCCAATTCGGCCCGAGCACACCGGCTGTTGGATCTCGTGTTGCTAAAAATACGCGTCTCAACACCAGATCTCCCATTCCGAACTTTCGATCTCGAACCCTCTTGTTGAAATACCTGGTAGCTCGTTGCTGGTAGGCAGCGTTTCTCAGCTGAGCCTCTTCTCACTTTTCTTTAATCAAGTCTAAGGTTTCTTCGAGCTGAGTGTGGTTTGAGTTTTGGTCGTAAATCTGAGTTCGGATTGTTGGAATTTCGACCTCGATAGGCAACATTGCTTCGCAACCGTACGCTAGAGAGAACGGGGTATGCCCCGTTGATGTTCGAGCTGTGGTCCTATATCCCCATAGGACTTGGGGCAATTCTTCGGGCCATCGTCCCTTCGCTTCCTCCAACTTTTTCTTTAGAGAACTCTTGAGAGTTTTGTTCATAGCCTCGACCTGGCCATTCTTCTAAGGATGAGCCACTGACGAGAAACTCTTTATTATTTCGTTCTTTTCACAAAAGTTGGTGAACAAGTCGCAATCGAACTGGGTTCCGTTGTCGGACACAATCTTCCTCGGCACCCCATATCAGCATACGATGTTTTTTACCACGAAGTCAAGGATCTTTTTAGAAGTTATTGTTGCCAATGGTTCAGCCTCCGCCCACTTCGTGAAGTAATCCACGACGACTACAGCATATTTTACTCCGCCTTTGCCAATTGGGAGGGAGCCTATGAGGTCGATTCCCCATACCGCGAAAGGCCATGGGGAAGTCAACATGGTCAGCTCGGATGGTGGAGCTCGGGGAATTGTGGCGAATCTCTCACATTTGTCGCATTTCTTCACGTATTCGAAAGAATCCGTTTTAATAGTAGGCCAGAAATATCCTTGGCGTATGATCTTCTTGGATAGGCTATGCCCCCCGGTGTGATCTTCGCAGAACCCTTCATGAATTTCTTCAATGATCTTCCAAGCTTCTGGTGGAGTTACGCACTGAAGTAATGGCATGGAATATCCTCTTCCATATAGCTTTCCGTCCAAAATGGTGTAACGGGGAAGTTAATACATTAACTTTTGAGCCTGGTTCCGATCTTTTGGAAGGACTCCGTTCTCGAGATATTCAACTATTGGGGTCATCCAGGTAGGCTATGTTTCGATCATACACACATCTTCCTCCTCTGGCTCGTTAATGCTAGGTTCCGATAGGTGTTCTATGGGCACAAAGTTCAGTTCTTCATTTTCGGCGGATGTGGCGAGCCGAGCTAAGGCATCTGCATTTGAGTTCCGCTCTCGGGGAACTTGTTCGATTGTATAGAATTCGAAACACTCCAATACGGATTTTGCCTTCTCCAAATAAGCTGCCATTCTCGTGCCACGAGCCTGGTATTCTCGTAGGATTTGGTTAACCACGAGCTGAGAATCGCTGTGGCAATGTATTGCTTTAGCTTTAAGCTCCTTGGCTATACGAAGCCCCGCCAGTAAAGCCTCGTATTCAGCTTCATTATTCGACGCCTTGAAGTTGAACCTCAAGGCGGAATGAAATCTGCTTCCCGCGGGGGTAATCAAAATGATTCCTGCCCCCGATCCATTTTCATTGGATGAGCCATCGACGTATAGTTTCCACAGCTCGTGGGCCGGGGTTATGACTTCGTCGTTGGTCATGCCAGTACATTCTACTATAAAGTCCGCCAACGCTTGTGCCCTAATGGTCATCCTCGGGTGGTAGGTGATCTCGAACTGTCCGAGCTCAACTGCCCATTTAAGAAGTTGACCTGAAGCTTCTGGTTTAGACAAGATTTGCCTAAGTTGTTGATCAGTCAACACATGGATGGGATGTGCTTGGAAGTAGGGGCGGAGTTTACGAGATGAATGAATTAGACTAAGCGCCAGCTTCTCCATCAGGGGGTATCTTGACTCTGCCCCCAGTAATCTTTTACTGATGTAGTAAACGGGTCTTTGTACCTTCTCTTCTTCTCGAACGAGTACTGTGCTTATTGCGTGTTCGGTGGTGGAAAGGTATAGGTACAGTATTTCTCCCGTTTCAGGTTTTGATAAGATAGGGGTTCGGCGAGGTTCTTTTTAAGTTCCTGGAATGACAGCTCGCACTCCTCTGTCCATTCAAATTTCTTTCCTCCCCTCAAAAGGTTGAAAAACGGGAGACAACAGTCCATAGATTTTGAAATAAACCTACTTAGGGCCGCCATCCTGCCGGTCAAACTTTGAACATCCTTGTGTCTTCGAGGAGAGGGCATGTCAATCAGGGCCTTGATCTTGTCGGGGTTGGCTTCTATTCCCCGAGCGTTCACGATAAAGCCCAAGAATTTTCCTGACGATACCCCGAAAGTGCACTTCTGAGGATTCAGTTTCATGTTATATTTTTGGAGTACGCCAAAGCACTCTTCGAGGTCATCAACATGGTTATTGTTAAGTTGAGACTTGACAAGCATGTCGTCAACATAAACCTCCATGCTGTTGCCTATCTGTTCTGAAAACATCATGTTCACGAGCCGCTGGTATGTGGCCCCAGCATTTTTAAGCCCGAATGGCATGACATTGTAACAGTATAGCCCCTTATCCGTTATGAAGCTCGTATGTTCTTGGTCGGGGGCATGCATGGGAATCTGGTTATGTCCAGAATAGGCATCCATGAAGGACATCAGGCCAGGCCCCGCCGTGGCATCCACGAGCTGGTCAATCCTTGGTAACGGAAAACAGTCTTTCAGGCAAGCTTTGTTGAGGTCTGAATAGTCAATACAGGTCCGCCACGTCCCATTGGGTTTTGGGACCAACACCGGATTGGCTACCCAGTCAAGATAAAAGGCATCTCTAATGAATCAGTTTGCCTTTAACCTGTCAACCTCCTCCTTTAGTGCCTTCTTTCTGTCTTCGTCCAGCTGTCTTCGCTTTTGTTGCTTCAGAGGGAAGCTTTTGTCTATATTCAGTGCGTGGCTTGCTATATTCGGACTTATTCCCACCATGTCTAAGTGCGACCACGCGAAGACATCCTGGTTCTTCTTCAAAAAGCAAATTAGTTTCTATTTTGTCTCATCTTGGAGGTGTTTTCCAACCTTCACCTTTTTCGAGGGATCGGCTTCCTCGAGCTGAATTTCTTCGAGCTCCTCTAAGGGTTCGAGGTCAGGTTTCTCCTCAACCCTTGGATCGATCTCTTCATAAATTTCTAAGATTGTCCCGTCTTTATTTTGAACAATGACGAGTGTTTGTGCGCTCGTCTGTTTCTTTCCTCTCAAGGAAATACTGTAGCATTCCCTCCCTGCTAATTGATCTCCCCTTAATGTTCCGACGTTGCTAGGGGTCGGGAACTTAAGGGCCAGATGCCTTACTGATGAGACTGCCCCCAGCCCGACCAGGGCGGGTCTCCC
The DNA here is from genome assembly GCF_963169125.1 of Humulus lupulus. Taxonomy (NCBI): domain Eukaryota; kingdom Viridiplantae; phylum Streptophyta; class Magnoliopsida; order Rosales; family Cannabaceae; genus Humulus; species Humulus lupulus. The sequence continues at coordinate 69,416,045 of NC_084800.1, read as the reverse complement.
GAGCAGCACATTGTAGGCTGATGGTAGATCTACTACCATGAACTCCATCATCTTGGTTGCCGAGACTGGGTAGTCTCCCAAGGTTACAGGGAGCTCGATGGATCCCATGCAGGCGGTCCCTTCTCCTGAAAAGCCGTATAAAGTAGTTGCACATGCTTTCAGGTCGCGAAGGGAGAGTCCCATCTTCTCGAGGGTTGCTTTATAAAGAATGTTGACTGAGCTCCCATTGTCTACGAGAACTCGGTGGACCCTTTTATTGGCCAGCTGGAGAGTGATGACCAACGGATCATGGTGAGGAAACTGGACATGGGACGCGTCTTCCTCAGTGAAGGTTATTGGTTGTGTTTCAATCCTCTGGCTTTTTGGAGCCCTAGGTTCGGGTTCATAGGGAGACCCATCCCCAGTTTTTAGCTCGTTAACGTATCTCTTTTGGGCATTCCTGCCGATTCTTGCGGGATGAGGCCCTCCCGAGATGGTTATTACATCCTCTCCATCTATCGGAGGGGGCCTTTCTTCTTCCCGAGCTCGAGAATTATTGTTTTGTGCGGGTGGAGGCGCGGCTACTTTCTAGCTCGCGGCCGCCTGACTAGTACTCTGGTTCTTGACATATTGTCTGAAGTAACCTCTCGAGATCAATCCTTCGATCTCGTCTTTTAGTTGTCGACATTCATCGGTTGTGTGCCCGGTGTCTCTATGAAATCGGCAATACTTGCTGGAGTCCCTCTTGGACTTTTGATTTCTCATCGGGTTCGGACGCCTAAAGGGGACCTGGTTTTCATTAGCCAGGTATATGTTCTCCCGAGACCAGTTGAGCTAGGTGTATACTCTGTACACGGAGAAATATCTCTCCCCTTTCTTTTTCTTTCCTTCCTCGGCTTCAAGGTTACTCCCTTCGTTCTTTTTCCTCTTGGAGGGGTTTTCCGCAACAGGCTTTGCAGCTGCTGAATCCTCCAAGGTTAAGGCAGAGTTAACATTTATCGTTGTAGTTTCGGGCTGGGAAGTCACATTAAGTGTCGACCTCGCTTCCTCTACATTGACAAACCTCTGCGCTCGTCTGTTAAACTCGGTTATGGACCTCACCAGTTTTCTTTGCATATCGTCCCAGAGGGCACTCCCTGGCATTACTCCAGCTTGGACAGCCATCAGGTGTCCATTGTCATCTACGTTCCGAGCTCGGGCGACTTCTAGATTAAACCTTGTTAGGTAACTTTTTAACGTTTCTCCCGGTTGTTGCCGAACGTTAGTTAGGGTTGATGCCTCTGGTCTGACCCCCATCATGGCTCTGAACTGCTTCTTAAAGTCTTTAGATAGCTGCTCCCAAGAATTTATTGAGTGTCTCTTATATTTTTTGAACCAGCTTTTGGCTGGTCCTGTCAATGATGCTGGAAACAATATGCATCTGAGCTCGTAACCAACGTTACTGGCTCTCATTATGGTGTTGAACGTACTCAGATGACTATACAGGTTGGTCTTTCCTTCAAACGTTGGGACGTGGGGGATCCGAAACCCTTGGGGAAATGGAGTGTTGGAAATATGGGGAGCAAACGGCTCGAGCTCCTCGTCAGAGTCTTCATATCGATCGTGCTCTTGCTCGTTTTTCAAAAGCCTAAAGGCCTTTTCAAGCTGATCAATTCTTTCTTGGACTGGGTCCGCAAGAGGTACTGTCTGGAATCGGTTGTCATCGATCACAATTCTAGGCTCGCGCCTCCGTAAGGGATCTCTACGCCTATTTAAGCGATCCCTCAGGTCCGGATTTATCGGGTCAACATTACCCCGACTCTGATTTAGGCGTTCTCGCAGGTCGGGGCGATTTCTGCGGCTTCCAGTATTCTTACGACCTCGGTCATGCTTGCTGACTGACCTGGTATCTCCAGAGTCGTCACTGGTAAAACTCGTCGCATAGTTATTTCGAGATGGATCCCTTCCATGCCGCCTTGTCTCCGCCGTGTGAGACCGAGATGTTTGACTTCTTTCTGACAGGGCGCCTCTCCGCTCCTGGAAAGCTTCCTTGTTTCCTTGTCTCCCTCCCGCACGCCTTTCGCCCTGATCTCGAACTGGTGGAGCATTCCTGTGAGGGGGCGAAGGATATCTTATAGGTGATGGAGGGAACCGTATGGGTGACGGTGGCTGCCATCCATTTCGTGGCCTAGACGGTCCGGAGATTGCCCGAGATGGGTTGGTTGCATTTGGTGCGCTCCCAGGGATTTGAGTTCGAGCCTCTGCAGGGGCTTGGTTGTTCTCAATTCCCACAGGTACTTCCACAGGTGGATTAACCAGGGCCCTAGCCCGAGTACTTCTCTGGGGCCTAGGGGGAGCGGACGGCTCTGCTGGTGCCGGAGGTTGAGCCGGCCTTCTTGTGGCAGCATCTTTCCGTGGGCGCCCACGGGGTCTACAGGGAGGAACGTGTACGTCCCTTGGAGGCGGGACTTGGTTCTCACGCGGAAGCGGGGGCTGAGCCACCTGCGCCTCTGCGGCTATCCTTGCCAACTCCTCATTCCGTTTGTTGGCCTCTACCAACTGCTGTTTCAGTTGCCGGTTCTCAAGTTCCACAATGGGAACATACCGCTCAGGATTGTAATACATATCCTCATCCCTTGGTGGAGCAGGTGGTCCCCGAGAATCGAAAGATCCACTTCTTTCTTCGACATCTGGGTTTTCCATTGGTTGTTTCCCAGGAAGCCTTGGGTAATTCTCTTCAGGAGCGTTCTGATTAGTGGCCATGACTTACTCAGGGACTGAATGCTTAAGGCTCTCAATGAAAGCACCAGACTGTTGACGCCGTTTTTCGTCAACAGTGAAAGAAGAGCACATAAACAATAATCAGTAATGGCCAATAAAAATATGATAATACAAACACGATTTTTTACGTGGTTCAGCAGTTAAATCTGCCTAGTCCACGAGCCTTTGTTATTAAACTCAAGATGATCTCTGAAAATTCTTCAAGGATGAATTCTTCAGAGTTTTCTCTCAAGATCTCAAAAATTCGGTCATTTACAATGGTGCATGACCTCTCTATTTATAGAGAAGATTGCAGAGTACTATCCCACATATTTTGGGAAGTTACTCTTTATATGCAAATAAATTAAATGGCATTAAATGCCTGTAATCCGATATAAAAGGAAATGTCCCCTGAAGACCAGGGGGCGTATAACTGATCAAATAATATCCCTTGATTGTAGGGGATTTACAGTAATAAATGCAGACTGCGTCTTGTTATTGGTGATTTACTAGGATATTCAAAGTTATTATCCTATATCACCAAGGCCCTATTCTCCCAGGTTTCCTATTGACTTCCGAGCTATTGACTCTCGAGGCCACATGACTTCGAGCTCGTACGCGCATCAGGCTCGGAGCCCCTGATCCGAGGTCATCCCTGAGAACAGATGCACCTCGGAGCCTACCTTTCGAGCTCGTGAGGATTTCGAGGCTACCATCTTCGAAGTCGTCTCTGCTTCGCAGGCTCGATGTTTAGATTTCGAACATATTCCAGACTTTACAAGTTCATTCACTATGAATCCAGCTTTCGAGGCCACAATTCTCATGGCTCGAAATCTGGGTATAACAAATATAATACAATATTTAATATTTTCAACCACCGCATTAATGATATTAAATGCTATTATAATTTCAAAAAATTTAAGATTAGTTCTATTGTTTAAATATTCTTCTGACTCTTTATGTCATGTGTGTTTAATTAAAAAGCAAAGGTTCATGGAACCTACACATATTTTCGAAATTACCTATTTTTTCACCAAAAATTCAATCATAATTTTCCAATACGATTATCAATACATTTATTACACTGCATGAATAATTAAAAAGAAAATGTTCAAAGAAGCACACATATATTTCAAATTTTATATTAAAGAAATTATAGAAATTTCTTAAAATTACAACTTTTCAACTTCCCATAAAAACACATATATTTAAACAAATTATAACAAATATATTATCATACAATAATTAATTTCTTTAATTCTCTCATTTTTTGTATAAATTTCAAAATTAATTAATAAATGTTATTGTGCAACTCCTATTATCATGTTCAAATATAATATAATAATTTCAAATTTTCAATCACCCCACTAATAATATTAAATGCTATTATAATTTCAATTTTTTTAAGTGAAGTTTTATTGGTTAAACATTCTGGTGACTCTTCATGTCATGTGTATTTAATTATAAGGCAAAGGTTCATAGAACCTAGACATATTTTCAAATTTTCGAAATTATATTAAATGCTATCATAATTTTGAAATTTGTAAGTATCAACTTTTCAACCACCCCACTAATTATATTAAATGTTATTATAATTTTGAAATTTGTAAGTATAAACTTACTAGTCAATTATTTTGATGACTTTTCATCTCATGTGTGTTTAATGTCTTTCTTCATTCTAATATTAATATAATCAATTTAAATATAAAAATATAGTATTGAGAATTGGGAAAGTTCAATTAATTTGCATAATTAGGATTTACACTAATTATTATTTTGAACAATTAAATATTGAATATATCTTAAATATAAATTGCACATTTTCATATTCAAAGACCTTAACCAATTATCTATATCCTGGCATTAAATAAAAAATTATTAAATTAATTTTTTTTACATTAATTATTATTTTGAAAAATTAAATATTGAATATATCTTAAATATTAAATGCACATTTTCATATTCAAAGACTCTAACCAACTATCTATATCCTAACATTATATAAAAATTTATTAAATTATTTTTTAAAACACATATTTCGACTACTATATTTATTAGAGAGAATAATTATTTTTTAAAACATAAAATAAATATAGTATTGAGAATTGGGAAAGTTCAATTAATTTTCATAATTAGGGTTTATAGTAATTGTTATACCCAAAAATTGGAGATCAATGACGCGGCAATAAATGTGACAAGTGGCAGTGCATGGTCAGTAAAAGACATATTAATAGTCAATAAATACATTGACTCCTGAGAGTTGTGATAAAGGGACCCGGTAGACTGACGAAGAATTTGGAATGCTTGAAAGATGTCATAACCAAGCCAAGTGCACCTTGGTCCGAGGAAAGCTAAGGAGAGTGCATCCGAGGAGGCTAAGGAGAATGCATCCTAGGAGAGCTAAGGAGAGTGCATCCTAGGAGGCTAAGGAGAATGCATCCTAGGAGGCTAAGGAGAATGCATCCCAGGAGAGCTAAGGAGAGTGCATCCTAGGAGGCTAAGGAGAATGCATCCTAGGAGAGCTAAGGAGAGTGCATCCGAGGAGAACTCAAGAGAGTGGTCCTAGGAGACCCCAAGAGGGTGGTCCTAGGAGACCCCAAGGATTTGGTCCGAGGATAAACATGGCATGCTAGAGGAGAGTGCCATGTTAGAGGAGAGAAGTGCATGTCCTACCACCATGCACATGTTCGACCAGCACTTGCATGGGTGGTCAGTAGGAGGTGGATCAACTAGCTAGAGGAGACTAAGTCAAGATTCCTAGAAACAACTTCAACAAGATATGCGGGAATCTCTCATTCTTCCCACAAATGGGGGGTTTGTTACATTTTGAATTTTGAATGTTTCTTTGTAATTTAAATGTAATAAATATAATAAAATATCCCGGTTCTAGGGGATACCGTATGTATGACCCTAAGCCTATAAATAGGGGGCTTATGGGATAAGAGAGGGGCTTCTTCTGTTTCTTCATTCTAGAGAGAGAAAATTTGGGTCTGAGTATTCTAGAGAGAGAAATTTGGGTCTGAGTATTCTAGAGAGAGAAAGTGCTGGCATTTGAAAGGATTCTTGTATTTTTGCAATCTGTATTGAAGAAACTCAGTTGGCTCAGTCCATCTGATCTTGAGTACAGATCTATAAATCACAACTCTAAGTGAATTAGGCTATTACCGACAATCGGGGCTGAACCACTATAAAAATCTTGTGTGTTATTTACTTTCATTTATTAAGCTGTATATTGTCGTTTACATTGTCTTGAAGGCTTGTCGTTATTGACGTTCTCACGTCGTTGGCTAAAAACACAGTCAACAGTAATAATTATTTTGAAAATTTAAATATTGAATATATCTTAAATATTAAATGCACATTTTCATATTCAAAGAGTCTAACCAACTCTAGCATTAAATTAAAATTTATTAAATTATTTTTTTAAACCCTAATTTCAGCTACAAAGAATAATTGTTTTTTTAAAAAAAAAAATTAAATATAGTTTTGAGAATTGGGAAAGTTCAATTAATTTTCATAATTAGGGTTTCAAGCATTGAGTTACTATGCATTGATATTTAATTACCAATTTTTAATTTAAATTTCAAACAAATTTCGAAATATATTTAACTTTTCTAATTAAAAAAAGTTTTGTTGAGTTAGTTTGTGTAAATATATATATATATAGAAATAAAATTTATCTTAAAAAATGTGTGCAATTAATTTAAAAAATGTCAACTAATTTCATTAAATATATGTATTCATAAATCCATTCCAATACCCTAACATCATGCTTTAATTCTGATTGGTTGAGTTATTAATCATTTCTCATAAAAAAACGTGTACAATTAAGATCATTCCAACTAATTTCATTAAATGCATGTGTAGAGTCCAAGAACTTTACTTAGCTAGTTAAATAGTAGTATAATAGTAATAATAGTATTATTGTTATGACTGTGGATTTTTGGTTCAGACCGGGATTTATTTGGACACTTATAGTAACACTTGTAGATTTTCTAAGTTTAACCTATAGTTAAAGAATATTAATTTTAACCTAAGTTTTGATTAATATGACTGATATTGAGGGTAATATTTACTATATTATAAGGTTTAGATAAGGCCCAATAAGATAATAGCACTTGTCATGTGTATGTTTAATGATAATTAAGCATTTTTGAGGAATAAGTTTATTAAGAGTAATATTTGAATACCCTAGGGTCTATCAGCAGCTTTGAAAACGTTAGGGGACTTAGTCAAGGTTGTTTACTCAATTCAAATTAAGCTAAAATTGTGTAATTTCATGTTTAAATATTTAGCGTATGCCGATATATCGCAGCTATAGGAGGCGATATATCGCAATATGGGGATACGAAAAACACGAAACTTCGCACGATTACCTCAGGCATGCTGGCCCAGGCGATATATCGCCTACATGGGGTGATATATCACCTCCTTCAGTGTATTTTGAAAGCTTTTGAAAATGTTCTCAATTCAAATCTTTAACCTCTTGATAAGTCCAACATCTTTCTGAACGAGTCTTCAGCCTCTGCTGAACGATAATTCAAATATTTTTCACTTAAATTCCATTATTTTTATTCAAGTTAAATGAAGATTTTTTCATCCTTAAACTCTATAAATAGGACCTAGTACCCAGCCATTTATTCATCTATTAAGCTAAGTTCAGAGGCTGCATGTTGCTAGGTTATTATTGAGAGTGTAAACACTTGGGTTGGGAATTATAAGCTTTATCATTATAAGCTTACCAAACACTTGGGAAGTAAGGTTTATAGCATTTCGGTTCAAGGTTTAGATTGGCTATAGAAGCATTCAAGGTATTCCACACTCTAGTTCATTTGGTATTATTTTCTTTAAGTTCTTATAGTCTTCTACTCAGCATTATAACTTTATTCTTTATTCTTGGTTAGGAAATCTAAGAACTTGCACATAAGTTTTTGGTAAGTATATTCTCAATGGTATAGTTCTTCCATTCTTTTCATCTCATTCTCTTTAGTATACTCACCCTTCAATTTATGGTTTTTAGGAGTGTTCCAAAGTCCCAAATCTGTTCTCATATCCCGGTATTTTTTGTAAGGAAAATATGATAGGATTTATGTGTTATATGATTTATATGTTATGATAAATGTTATCTTATGATTATGTGTTATGTAATATGCTATAATATGTATAATTGTAGACTTGGGCATATGACTCGTACAACTAACAAGCCCCAATAAATTATGGGCATATGACTTGCTTAGCTAGCAAGCCCCACTAATCTAATGGGCGTATGACTTGTTTAGTTTAAGGGACCCCAAGTAATAATGGCCATTATAGTATGTATGTGACATATGTGTTTTATGTTACATTATGAAATTTATGTATATGGTTTATGTGTTAGATTTTCCTTGCTGGGCATTAGGCTCACTCCTTTTATGTTTATATGTGCAGGAAAATAGCTTTGATGGTGGAAAAAGGTTCTTGGTAGTTTGGGCATGTGTATTGAGGCGGAATGGAGTCGAAGGGCCGAGAGTTCGATTCGAGGATGAAGTTTCTTTACTTATGGTTTTATGTGTATTTTTCCGCACTTTATTATGTAATCCCTTTTAATTTCAATTATGTTATGTTTTGATTTTAAAACAATGGGATCCCATATCCAACTTTAAATTTTATGTAAGTTTAACATTTATTTTTACAAGTTTTTAATAAAGTTATGATCATTTCACTTGTAAGTTTTATTAAGGATTAGTGTCTATGGATAGTTTTCGTTAATGATCTAAAGTCTAGAGTAGTTGGGTCATTACAGTTGGTATCAGAGCAACGGTTCATGCGCATGAAGTTCTCCTCGATACACACACTCAAAGCTCTGAATCTGACCGCCAAGTAAGTATTTAAGTTATAGTTATAGTTATTTTGCTTGTGTATAGCTAACGATTTTTAGTATTTATGTTTTTAGTTAAGTATGAACGGAGCATTAACCAATGAGGATATCCGAGCCATTAAGGTTTTAAAAAGAATAAGGGAACCAAGAAACACCATAGGAGCACTAGAGAGAATCACTCGAAGACTGCTTTTGTTCCACAAAGAAGTAGGTCACCTTCAAGAATCTAAGCAAATTATGATGAGAGCAACGGAAAAATATGTATTAGTAATTAGACTGTTTAAGGATTTTCATCTTGTAATAGCAGCCTTAGAGGAAATATGGGAAACAATGGATGATGAAGATGAACTGCCAGCGGCAATGCGATATTATTTTCTCTTAGTTAGGTTCACTGCAAAATCAGAATTTCAGTTTACATATGAGCAAAAACATAGGATTTTTACAAACCTTCCTAGAGGACATTTTGAGGCACATGATAATGAAGATTATGAAGAATTGGATGATGATATGCTAGATGAAGGATCGGATGTAGAAGATCCTGATTTTTAGAATAGTTAGTTTTTCATTGTTTGTTTTATTTATTTCTTTGTTTTATGGTGGTAATAAGTGAAAAACTATTTTCCAAATTAATATCATGTTATTTTGTTATCATGTATGAATTTGATTTTATTTCGCAATCATAATAAATAATAAATAAAATAAATAATGACTAAGTTCGGTGAGGGTGGATACAAATCAATGAACCAAGTTTCTATATTGAGAGTTAGGGGGCCATAGTAGTGGGAACGATTTTACTGATCCCAGCCCTCCCTCAATATGGTAAACTTTGGAACAAAGATGAGTTTCAAGCCTGAGAATTAAGTCATATAGGATGATTAGAAACAGACTTAGAAAATAAAGATGGCTTGTTTTTCTAAGTATAGAAACCCACTCTAATAAATAAAGAAGACTTATATCATTTTCAAAAGAAGTCATAATCAATAGGTCCGAGTTATGTTTGTTTTAGAATAAGTTTTGCCTTAGAGCCTATTAGGTAAAGTTCTAACATGTTTCTTTCAACTGTTAGAACTCTACTACGATGTCGCTTCGAAGATCTGCGCGCACCAACGTTGTTCCAGCGAACAATGAAGCCCCTCCAATTCGCAGAAGGGGAGTGCGTGCTACTGCTAGCCGCAACGCGCCGGCACCACCAGCTGACAACACTGCGGAGATCGCCAGACTGCGACAACAAGTCGAGGAACTTCTGCAGCAACAACGACAACAGGCTCAGCCTCAGACTCAGACTCAGCCTCCGCCTCAGCCGCAGCCGCAGCCACAACAAATGGCCTCAGCACCCCAATAAGTTGGTCCATATGGGGGATGGCCAGTGGTGAATTACGCGCCGTATCCGGTACAGCACATGGAGCCAGTGTGTGAGAGGTTTCATAAGCAGCACACTCCAAACTTCGAAGGGACTACAGACCCCTTTGAGGCAGAAGAGTGGCTAAGGAATGTGGAGCCAATTCTGACGCACATGAATCTCAGTAATGCGGACCGTATATCCTGCGTCTCGTCATTGCTCAAGAAGGATGCCAGGATATGGTGGGACTTGGTCCAGCAATCGCATGATGTTGCCACCATGACATGGGATCGATTTGTGGAGCTGTTCCACAAGAAGTACTACAATTCGGCTGTACTCGCTATGAGAGTTGAGGAGTTCGCCAACTTGAAGCAGGGTACCTTATCAGTGGCAGAGTATGCTCGTCAGTTCGACTGCTTAGCTAAATTCGCATCTGAGATGGTTCCAACCGATTTTCTGAGGATGAACAAATTTGTTAGAGGACTTCAACCAAAAATCGAGATGGGGGTTAAGCTAGCAAACCCGAGAAATACTACATATGCCGGCATTCTTGAGATGGCAATAGAAGTAGAGAGGTTGCAGGCTAATGTAAGTAAAGAGGAAGCCAGTAAGCCTGAACCTAGACAACAGAGTCAACCTCAGACCAGTCGGAATAGCAACTATAATGGCAACAATCAGTTAGGCAACAACGATAACAGTCAGAAGAGAAGGCATCCTGACAACAAGCAATCTGACAGCGATAAGAGGGCACAAACAAATAATGGGGGAAATAGGCCGGGCTACGTAGAATACCCGCCATGTGCTAAGTGCCAGAAGAAACGTCCTGGAGAATGCCGCGCAAACACCAAGGAATGTTTTAACTGTGGTCAGGAAGGACACCAGAAAAGAGATTGTGCTTAGCGCAAGTCAGAAGGAAAGAAGGACGACGAGATGGTTCCTGCGAGGGTTTTTGCCTTAACCCAAGGAGAGGCTGATGCTAGCAATAAGGTGGTCACAAGTCAAGTTTCTATCCTCAATAACTTATGCTCTATATTATTTGATTCGGGAGCCACTCATTCGAAATTAACATACATACTTTTTATTTTTATTTATTTAATATGATATTAATGTCAACAACTACCATTTTAAATTTCCAATAAACATTAACACTTATTGTGAAAATAGTAAAATTTAAATTATGTTTTTAATATTGTTAATGTAGGATCTTGGAATTTAAATCTAGATGCATGCTTCCTATTATTTTTCCAAACACATAATAGAAACATAAAATAACATGACATACATATGAATATTAGATTCATAAATTAACATAAACACAATGATGTAGAAACTTACGAATACGCAGCGGAACTGTAACAACTCATTCCTTCAATCTCTCTAACTCTTGATTCCTTTATGTAGCAGAGTATTATCAAGAGATTGAACTAGATCAGCAACACAGTCTTCCTCACCAAGCCTTTGATCAACCTAGAACTAGTGTGGGCTGGTTCTCAACACATAAGATAGAGATCTAGAAAAGAAGAAGAGATAGTGGCTAAGAAAGGATTAGACTGTCTAGGTTTTCACTTACCCAATGAATCAACTGAGACTGACTTCCTTCTGAAAACCCTAGATATCATATTCCTTATATAGGCAACTTAATGGGATTTATTTAAATTTAAATTAATTAAAAATAATAAACAAAAATAAAAGCCTTGGGCTGCCATAAATGGACTTGGGCTCAATCTCTTTGTTTTGAATTTAAATCCCAACTGGGCCTAAATTCAAAACCTTTTATTTATTTATTTTGTAATTAATTAATTAAATCCCTATTCAAATTAACTAATTATAATTTGAAACTTGATTTAATATTATTTATTTATATTGATACCAATTTATCAATATTAATAAATTTACCCAAAGATTCTCTTTTATTTTCTAAATCTCATATCTCTGTAAATTTTCCAAAATTGACCTAGTCAACTTAAAAAAATCTTAATTGATAATTAAATCAATTAATTGAGACATTCTAGATGATTTACTCAAAGCTGATGCGGGGACCATGGATCCATGAAATCAAGCTCCACTAAGTTACCGTGAATTTATATACGAATAATTTCACTACCTTATTAATTCCGCGTGACTCCACTATAGACTCGAAATTGAACTCTTGAATTCATAGAACGTATTTTCAAAACCATAAATACGTTATCCATTGTTATAACCATTACAATCAGTCAACCCTCTATCGATGACTTACTAACGAGTTGGGTGCAAATTACCGTTTTACCCCTCATCAGTATTTTATCCTTAACTCCCACTAAGTTCCTTATAAATGATATTTCCGTGAACTTAATCACAGAAATGAGATCTCAATCATTTAACCTTTTGAACAAAGCAATTAAGGAAATCATCTTTTCACTTCTCATACAGAAGTTATAGACTTCGTATCTATGAATAATACTCCCACTCAATTACACTAATAAATCTCCAAGATGTAAGCATGGGCTAGACCGTAGGGTAAGCTGGTAACGAATAAGTCAAAAGATTTAAATAATATAATTAGCAGAATATTATCACTCAGAATTAAGATCGACTTAACATATGGTCAGCGTTGTGACATTGATTAGATTTGATAACAACGATACTTATTTATCAATCAATAATCAATATCGGTCCTAATCCGATGTAACTAAATACATCCGATCTTATCTACTTGATCGATGCCTTAGACAAGACATCACACCCTGAATGTGTAGGTAGATCATATCGTAGATTGCCTAATCAGTGAAAATCCAATGCACTCATCTAATCTTAGGACTCGTTCTTTTGAACATATAATTACAACTATAATCCACTGTGACCTAGTCACTATAATTGTAACTATCCATATGTTCGGGATTTTATAAATGTTTGTATTATTTCAATAATCATGTAATAAAAAAAGCAAGCAACACGGTTGTCAAACTAAATGATTTCTACTACTTTTATTGATAATATGAAATCGTGCTACATGTCCGACATGGTTTTATAAGGGCATAAAACCCAACAAACTCCCACTTGCCATTTTAAAACAAATGGGACATGTTTCTCAAAACTATCAATTCTACATGCTTCACAATTATGTTTTCTATTTATATCTTTATAAAGGGATATGAAAGATTGCCTTACAATGCTATCTTCATCACCTTCACTTCACACCTTCGCCACACATCCTCGATAATGTGGTACTTTCTCTCTATATGCTTTGCTCTTTTGCAGCTTCAAGGTTCTTTCGAATTCGCCATTGCCTCATTACTGTCACTAGACAAAATGAGTGGTTTATCCATTTCTGGAATAACACCGAGATTCATATAGAACTTCCTTAGCCAGACTATTTCCTTAGCCGCCATAGATGCAGTTATGTACTCAGCCTCCAAAATGGATTCTAAAATGGCAGATAGCTTAACGCTTCTCCAAATCATAGCTCCACCCCCAAGAGTAAACACATTTTTTTAAAAGTAGACTTCTTGTCATCAACATCAGTCTAAAATCTGAATATGTGTAGCCTAACAGGTACAAAGATCCACCTGAAAAGACTAACATATAGTCTCTAGTCCATCAAAGATACCGACTTCCATATATTGTTTATTTCCAAGGTTTTACTGACACTTGCTCACCACTCCCACTACATAGAAGATCTTCGATCACAACACACAACATAGCATGCCTCAGACTTCTAATTTCAAATGCATAAGGAATTCATTACATCTTTTCTTTCTCTTGAGGAGTCTGTGGAGACTGTTGCTTAGAAAAATAAATTCCATGTCAAGACACTAAACATCCTTTCTCGGAATTTGTTACAAAGTAATGACCAAGCACCTCACTAAAGTAGGTCACTTGAGTTAGAGCTCAAGTTTAGTTATTTATTTCCCTGATGTTCTGGATACCAAGAACACGACTTGCTGCAATGAAATCTGAAATTTCATTTCTAGCCAGTTCTTTATGTTTGATAATTTCTTGACATTGTTTCCAATGAATAAGATATCATCTACATAAAGGATTCAAAACACCACGATGTCTTTTTCCCTAAGTTGTCAAATACAAGGGTCAACTACATTTTGTTCAAAAAACTCAAGTCTTAATGTTTCCATTTAACCTTAAGTTCCAGGAGCGCGAAGCTTGTTTAAGTCCATAGATTGACTTACTCAGCTTGCCGAATTTCTTGTCCAACTACTTTAAATCTTTCTGATTGATGCATGTTGATTGTCTCATCAAGATAGCCATTAAAAATGCTTCTTTGATGTCCATTTGCCTTATCTCTTAATCAAGAGTTGTGGGTATGGATAAGAGTATAATAAATGAATTTTAACATGGCTACCAGAGAAAAAGTTTTCTCTAAGTCAAATTTCTCTCTCTGCCACGAGTCGAGCCTTTAATGTCTCGACCTTTCTATCAGCTCCTCTCTTATTCTTATAGATCCTCTTGCACCCCATGGGCCTAAAGTCCAATGGCACATCTACAAGATCTCATAAAAATTAAGAGTACTTAGACTTTATTACCTGGTACTTGGCTTCAAGTCAAAAATCCCTTTCAGGCTTACCCATTGCCTATTTAATGGACAACAAATCATTGTTACTTGTGTTCCCAACCAACTTGTGGGTTTCACTATCCATATCATAGGAACCGGGTTCTGAGAAATCCTCCCACTATGATGAGGCATCGTAACTTTCTGACTTTGATTAGTGGTTTCTAAATGTACCTTGTTTTCATCGACTTGCGTCGGTAAGGATGGAACAATAGTTTATTGTTTTTCCATCTAATACTATTTTTCTATGAGACTTGAAATTCATTATGTAGTCGTTATCCAGAAAAGTAGCATTTGTAGAGCCAAACACTTTCTTGTCCACTGGACTATGAAACAGACCACCCTGAGTACCTTTAGAATAGCCATCAAACAAGCAAACCCTCAACTCATTGTTCTAGCTTTCTACCTTTTTCCTCATGTAAAAAACATGACACCACCAAATTCCATAATGCCGTAAACCAGGTTCACGACCATTTCATAATTCTAGTGGTGTCTTGGAGACAACTTTTGAGACGGCACAACATTTAAAAAAATATATCACATGTGGTCTAGGTAGTATGTCTCCAGAAAAGATCTGGGTAAGAAGTTGGTAGAGTTTAATAGCTTATCATAGAACACACATTTTCATAAACATGCGATTCACACCGCTCATCAACACTGTTCTGTTGCGGAGTCCTTGGGGCAGTTGTTTTAGACAAATCTTCAAGCTCAATTAAATGATCTTGGTTCTGATTATCCAAATATCCTCCACCCCTATCAGATCGCAAGATCTTTAACGTTTTACCTAATTTGGTTTTAAAGCCATAGCAATGAATTCTTTGAACTTCTTAACAAATTCGCAGAATTCCTATGCTTTAGGTACTTACATGAGTCTCTATAGCAATCGTTGATGAAGGTGACGAAATACTCATAACCACCCCTCACTTGAACATTCATATGTCCCCAGGCATTTGAACATACTAGCCATAGTGGTTCTTTGGCCCTTCTCCTATCACAGAGAATGGATGCTTTGTCATTCTGCCCTCGAGACTAGATTCACAAACAGGTAGGTCACCCTAGGTGAGTTCCCTCAAAGGCCTAGCCTTTGTTAATCTTTGAATCCTATCATAACAAATATGACCAAAGCGAAAATGCCAAAGGTACATCATTTCTAACGTTATTGACCTTTTGTCATTTAACGGTCCTAGAATTAGCTGTCTTAAACAACTCATTATTTATAACATAGGGTTCGTTTAGTTGCAATAGGCATAGCCTATTTTTCATACATCCACCCCACAATTCACATCCATTTAAAGAAATAGGATTTTATTACTTGTGAAAGTAACTACAAATTGTTGTTGATGTAATAAGAAAACTTAGATTAAAATTTCCATTGAAAATCAGAATAAAATAAACATTGTCTTAAAATAATATATTTATTTCCAAAATTCATTCAAGCTTATCCTTTTGCCTTGTTTGATACGAACAACCCTTGATGGATACCAAGCCATGGATTTTTATCCTTCATGGCTTTCACAATGCTAAAAGTGTAAAAAGGTACATGCATGTTTAGTAGATTGTGATTCAGCGATCAAAAACCAAAGTATCATCCTCTAAAATCACATGCATCCAAGAAAAATTTAATTATTTTGGGTTCCATATGCCTTGAGTTTCGGGCACTCTTGTTCCAATTCCCAGTCTCCTTGCAATTGGAAACACTCCCATTTTTGTGTACTTATAATCAGGCCTTGCTCAAAGATGCTTTGCTGCATTTTGTGCCTTGCCAGTGGCAAGGAGCATGTTCCGCCTAGCAAACCTTCCGAGAAAACTCAGAGTATGGTGTTCGATCGATTAGGAAAGCACACCACCCAGAAGTATCTAAGAGACGTCATTGCTGATAGGAGAAGGATCGTTCCGGTCGAAGGGCGAGATCCAATCCGACCTACCAGTCAAGTAGAAATACTTGATGATGGTCTGCCAGATAGGAACGCCCGACCAGGCAGTCCCGAAAATGAGTCCCAAGCAGTGGCCCCAGGCATTCAAGCCCAGCTTGATGCTCTGACAACAACAGTTCATAGTCTGTCAAAACGACCATCTGCGATTGATCCAGTAGACCACAGGAGTGGCAGCCCTTTCTATGCTCGAATTAGAGCAGCCCAACCACCAGCAAAATAAAAAGCACCGGTACTGCCAATTTATACAGAAAAGGTAGACCCGATAAGGCACGTGGGGAAATTCGAAGATCAGATGGAGCTGCTCGGGGTAAGTGATGACTATCGGTGCAGAGTCTTCCTCACCACATTTGTCCGACACTGCCCAGGAGTGGTATTGGAAGTTTAAGCCTAACTCCATCACTTCTTGGGAAAGTTTTAGAAAGGAGGCTTGCAGGCAGTTTAGTGTTGCTCGGACCCATCCTGTTTACGCCAATCACTTGGTGGATATTAAGTAAGGAAAGGATGAGTCTCTTAAGAACTACATACAAAGGTTCATGAGAGAAGCTAACCGAGCTACTGCGGTTAGAGATGAGGGGAAGATGGTGGCAATTTCTTCCGGAATTGTCTATCAGAGTCCTTTGTGGGACAACATTCATCGCAATCCAATTTCAACATTACAACAATTTCTGGACCGGGCAGACAAATACTGTAGAGTCCAAGAACTTTACTTAGCTAATTGTTTAGTAGTATTATAGTATGTTTAGTGTTATCTTTGTTACTATGGATTTTTGGTTCAGACCGGGAATTATTTGGACACTCATAGTAGTACTTATAGATTTTCTAAGTTTAACCTATAGTTTAAGAATATTAAGTATAACCTAAGGTTTGATTAATGTGACTGATATTAAGGATTATATTTAGTATATTATAAGGTTTAGACATCAACCAATAGGATTTTAAGCACATGTTATGAATGGTGATTAAGGATTAAAGATTTTTTAGGATTAAATATAATAAGGAGTAAAGTTTGAATGTTATAGGGTCAGTCAGCAGCTTTGAGTACGTTGAGGGCTTAGTCAAGGCTGTTTACTCCATTCAAACTTAGCTAAAAATGTGTAATTTCGTGTTTAAATATTTAGCGTGTGCCGATATATCGCAGCTATAGGGGGCGATATGTCGCAGCACGTAGAGACGGAAAACACGAAACGATGCACGGTCGCCTTGGGCATACTGGCCCAGGCGATATATCGCCTACAGGGGGCGATATATCGCCTCCTTCAGCATGGATTCAAACTCTTTTGAATTCATTTCCTTTCAGCCATTCAAACTCCTTCAACAGTCCAGCATCTTTTGAACGAGTCTTCAGCCTCTGCTGAACGATTATTCAAATGATTTTCATCTAAAAAGCCATTATTTTTATTCAAGTAAAATCAAGATACTTTCATTCCCAAACTCTATAAATAGGACCTAGTACCCAGCCATTATTCACCATTTGCTCTAAGTTCAGAAGCTGCTAGTGTTAAGTGAGTGTGAGAGTGTAAACACCTGGTTTGGGGAAAAACTATAAGCTTAAACATCATAAGCTTATCAAACACTTTGGGAAGTGAGTTCTATAGTATTTCGGAGGAGGTTAGATTGATCTTGCAAATCATTGAGGTAACCAAAACTCTAGTTCCTTTCTGTATTATGTTTCCTTTCTCTTAGTCTTCTACTCAATTTCCTAACCTCATTCTTATTTTGGTTAGGGAATCCAAGTTCTTAAGCACTTAAGTTGTGGTAAGCATATTTTCTTTTAATGGTTTAGACTTCCTATTCTCTTTCATTTCATCTCCTTTCTTTAGACTCACTCTTGTTCATTATGGTTTTAGGAGTGTTCCAAAAAGTCCCAACTCAGTCCATTTTATCCCGGTAACTTTGGTAAGGAAAATAGGCTAGAATTAATATGTTATGTGCTTATGTTATCTATATGTTTTATGTTATTAAATGTGTTATGATATGTATGTATGTTTGTAGGCTTGGGCATATGACCCATATGGCTAACAAGACCCCAAATGGGTTATGGGCATATGACCTACTTAGCTAGTAGGACCCCACTAACTCCATGGGCATATGCTTGTTTAGTCTATGGGACCCCAAGAATAATGGCCATTATAATAAGTGTATGTTATATGTATTATGTTAAGTCTTTATGTTTTCTTATGAAATTATGTATATGACTATGTGTTAGATTTTCCTTGCTGGGCATTAGGCTCACTCCTTTCTGTTTATGTGCAGGAAAATAAGCTTTAGGGGCGGTAAGATTCGTGACGCTTGGAGGATGTGTATCGATGGTGAATGGAGTCAAGGGGCCGAGCGTTATTCGATTCGAGGATGTAGTTTTGGTTTTATGTCTTTTTACATGTATTTTCCGCACTAATTATGTAATGTCTTTTTATTTTGAAATTATGTTTTTGTTTTAAAGACAATGGGATCCCATATCTGTTTTAGTATTTACTTTGTAAATAACTCTTATTTTGTAAGTTACTCAATAAATTATGGTATTTTCGTAAAAATGTAAGTTTTATGTATAGTTTCGTTAATGGTCCAAATAGTCTAGAGTAGTGGGTCGTTACAAATACATGAAGTTGGACGATGCGATTGAGAAGGGAGAGAAGGGCCTGGACAATCCGAGCGGATCGACTGATCCTCCCAAGAATGGTGGAAATTATCAAAATGGTGGTAAGAAACGTGGGAATAACAGGTTTGACCGCCACAATGAGAAGAAGGCTAAGACGGGATCAAACGACAAGCCAACTAAGTATGAACCACGGTTCACCAATTACACCACTCTTTCGGCGAGCCGAGCAGAGATCTATTTGGCAAGTCATTAAGAGGTCCCCTACCGTAAACCCCCACATATCAAGAAGGAGATGAGTAAGAGAGATATGAACAAGTTCTGTCGCTTCCATGGAGACTATGGTCATGACACGAATGAGTGCAATCATCTCCAAGATGAGATAGAGTTTCTCCTCCAGTCGGGGAAACTGAAGAAGTATCGAGCAGAGAAGACCCAGGGAGAGGGAAGTAACAACAATCCTGGGTTCAAGCGGCAACGATTCCCACCTTTGCAACTTGAGCCCGTTGATTTCACATTAGACACCATATGTGGAGGTCCACATCTTGCTGGAGATAGCAATAGGGCAAGGGAGAGGTACGCTCGTACCCTCCGTCATGAGTTGGATGCAACATCAACCTCTGAAGTTATGGCAGTAGAGGAGAGACCACTGAAGAACCCACGATACGAAAGTGAGTCCCTCACTTTCACTGAAGATGATGCTCCACACGTGAGATATCCTCACAATGACCCTCTTGTTGTGACAGTCCAAATTGCGAATGTGAGGGTGAAGAAATGTCTGGTCGACACAAGAAGTTCTGTGAACATTATTTATAAGTCATCCTTTGAGAGGATGAAGCTATCTATCAATGACTTGAAGCCATGCTCTCAAGTCATTTATGGGTTCACTGGAGAAGGATTGTCACCAGCTGGAACGATCAAGTTGCCAATCACGGCGGGGGAGGCTCCCAAACATGAGACAGTGATGACCGAGTTTTTGATTGTTGACTGCCCGTCCGCCTACAATGTGGTTATTGGTCGACCACTACTCACAAACTTACATGCGGCAGTTTCAATCTGGCACCTTTCCATGAAGTTCCCGACGAGTGCAGGCATAGGCTGTGTCCGAGGAGATCAGAGAGAAGCTAGAGATGCTATAATGCCTCGGTAGCTAAAGCAAGGAAGGGGGCCAAGGAGAGCAACATGATTGTATGTGCTGAGAAAGAGGAGGTAGACGAGATGGATGTCGACCTAAGTTTTTCAGTTGTAACCGATCGGGAAGAGGTGTTAGAAGAATTTGGCCAAGAAAGCACTCTTGGTTTAAGAGAACAAAAAGCCCCATCCGGTGATGTAGTCACCAAATAGGGCATTGCCCAAAGCGAGGGAGGGGACTTTGATCCTCGCTTTGGGGATTATGAAAGTGATGTGGGACCATCCAAGGAGTTAGAGGAGGTCCCAATAGATGAGAATGATCCGACCAAAGGAGTCAAGGTTGGAAAAAAGTTGAAGGCAGAAGTGAGAGCACAGCTGATAGAATTTTTGCGAAGGAATCAAGATGTCTTCGCCTGGTCTCACAAGGATATGGTGGGTATCTCACCAACTGTGATCAGCCACGTGCTCAACATGGATGAAAGCTATCCAGCGGTGCAGCAGAAGAGGAGATTGCTTGACAAGGATCGAGCAAAGGCTCTCAAGGAGGAGGTAGAGCGGCTAAAGGAGAATGGGTTTATAAGGGAAGCATATTACCCTGCCTGGGTTTCAAACCCAGTGCTGGTGCCCAAACCCAATGAAAAATGGAGAACTTGTGTAGATTTTACCGACCTGAACAAGGCATGCCCAAAGGACTGTTTTCCTTTGCCGAGAATAGACCAGCTGGTGGATGCAACCTCTGGTCATGAAACATTGTCCTTCATGAATGCGTATTCGGGGTATAACCAGATCAGCATGCATCCTCCTGATGAAGAACATACCAGCTTTCGAACAGACATAGGGCTATACTGCTACGGGGTCATGCCCTTTGGATTGAAGAATGCAGGAGCTACCTGCCAGTGTTTGGTAAATGGTATGTTCCATGACTTAATCGGCAAGAGCATGGAGGTGTACGTAGATGATATGCTGGTGAAGTCAAAGGAAGCTGAAGGACATGTGCAAGACTTGGAGGAGTGCTTTGCAATACTGAGAAATTACAGCATGAAGTTAAACCCCCTCAAGTGCTCATTCGGAGTGAGTTCTGGAAAATTTCTTGGGTTTATTGTGAACTCCCGAGGAATAGAGGCAAATCCATAAAAGATAAAGGCTCTCGCAGAAATGAAGTTTCCGGCCAGAATTAAGGATGTGCAAAGCTTGACTGGGCGGATCGCAGCTCTAAGCAGGTTCATCTCTAGATCAACGGACAAGTGTGTCCCATTTTTTAACCTGCTTAGAGAGAGCAAAAAGTTTGAGTGGATAGCAGATTGTGAGCAAGCTTTCCAAGACATAAAGGAACATTTGGCCCAACCTCCTGTTCTTTCGAAGCCAGTTGATGGAGAAGACCTCTTTATGTACCTAGCAGTCACGGAGCACGCTGTTAGTGCTGCCTTAGTACGAGAAGAGGATAGAGTGCAGCACCCGGTGTATTATGTTAGAAAGCGATTGATAGGAGCAGAATCTCGGTATCCCATGATCGAGAAGTTGGCTTATTGCTTGGTACTTGCATCGCGTAAGTTGCGTCCATACTTCCAGGCACACCCATTAAAGTCCTTACCGACCAGCCCCTACGTCAAGTCTTGCAGAAGCCGGAGTCATCTGGTCGGCTACTTAAATGGGTGATTGAGTTGGGCCAATTCTAAATCAAGTACCAACTGAGATCTGCTATTAAGGGTTAGGCTTTGGCAGATTTCATTGCTGAATGAACTGAGATCGCTGATGCTCCCGACCAGCAAGAGTGTGTCACTGAGCAGGAAGAGGAAATTCCTACTTGGCAACTTTTTGTTGATGGGTCATCGAATGAGCATCATTCAGGAGCTGGAATTATATTGGTCATGCCAGAGAAGCACCGAATTCATTGTACACTAAGATTCGGATTCAATGCTTCTAATAATGAGGTAGAGTATGAAGCCCTCTTAGCAGGCTTGCGCCTGGCTAAGGATGTGCGTGCCCGGTCGGTGGAAATGAATAGTGACTCCCAATTGGTGGTCTATCAAGTCTTGGGGGAATATCAGGCAAGGGGCCTACGCATGGTGGGGGAATATCAGGCAAGGGGCCTACGCATGGTGGCATACTTAAATAAGACCAAGGATCTGCTAGCACAATTCGAGGAGTATACCATCAAGTTGGTACCACGGGAGCAGAACTCTAACGCAGACGCTCTAGCAAAGCTAGCTAGTGCAAAATATGCCAAAACTCTGAACATAGTACCGGTGGAATACTTGGCGGAGCCGAGCATTAATGAACAAGAAGCCATGCCTATCACAATAGCTGACACTTGGATGACACCCATCATTGCTTACCTTGAGCAAGGAACCCTCCCGGACGATCGTAATGAAGCAAAGAAGGTTATGAGGCAAGCTGCTAGGTACATTATGATGGATGGGGTATTGTATAGAAGAGGGTACTCTTTGCCTCTACTCAGGTGCATAACACCCGACCAGTCAAAACTTTGTTAGCTGAAGTGCACGAGGGGTTATGTGGAGATCATGCTGGGGGGCAGAGTCTATCTAAAAATATTTTGCGGCAAGGATTTTTCTGGTCTACAATGAACGAGGATTCTATGGAGTACGTAAAGAAGTGTGATAAATGCCAGAGATTTTCTAAAGTGCCCAGGGCGCCTCCGAATGTCTTGAAGCAAATGCAGAGCCCATTGCCTTTTGCAGTTTGGGGCATTGATCTGATTGGGAAATTACCCAAAGGAAAAGGAGGAGTGCAGTTTGCAGTGATTGTCGTGGATTATTTCACTAAGTGGACTGAAGCCGAACCACTAGCCACGATCACCTCAAAGAAAGTGTTGGACTTTGTGGTTAATAATATAATATGTCGCTATGGTCTACCCAAGAAGATAGTGTCTGAAAACGACACCCAATTCGACAGCGACATATTTACCGATTTCTACACTCGGCATGGCATCACGAAAAGTTTCTCCTCGGTGTCTCATCCACAAGCCAATGGGCAGGTTGAAGCCATAAACAAAACTTTGAAGGACACCTTAAAAAAGAGTCTGGAACGAGCTAAGGGTGCTTGGGCGGAAGAATTTCCAGAAGTCCTTTGGTCATACAGGACTACCGCCCGGACAACAACTGGTCATACCCCCTTCTCCTTGGCATATGGGTATGAAGCCATGTTACCTGTGGAAGTAGACTCACCATCTCATCGAAGGACCATGTACAACCAGGAGGAGAATCATCAATTGCTGGCAGAATCTTTGGATTCCCTCGAGGAGAGACGAGAAAAAGCAAGCTTGAGAGTTGCTGCTCATCAGCAAAAAGTGGCGGGCTATTTCAATTCCAAAGTCCGAGATCGAAAGTTCCAGGTCAGAGATTTGGTCCTCAGAAAGGTGTTCATCAGAGACCCGGCGGCTGGAGTACTAGGACCAAACTATGAGAGACCATATCAGATTGAGCAAGTCTTGCCACCCGGCACTTACAAGCTTGCTCGGTTAAATGGAGAGCTGATCAGGAACTACTGGAATGGCGAGCACTTGAGGATATATTATCAATGAATACTGCTTACAGAGTAGTAGCTTCGTATCAAGTGCTTAACTTATTATTTAAGTTTGTTTGTGAACTGGCTATTTGCTAACCAGTCATGTTATTTTGAACAATGTTATTTTGTTTGAGACTCGTAATTAGACACGTTTTGTCATTTTTTTTACGAGTAATAAAAGAGATCACGCGCAGCGTGGTTGAATCTTGCTACAAATTTTGCATATGTGTTGATTATTCTTGCTTGGCAGTGTTCAACTGTCATTACAATTTAAAACAAAAAAGGTCTTCTAAAATATATATATATATATACCGGGCAGTGTTCAACTGGTCGGTATCCATCAGATGAATGGCCAACGTTTAAATAGTTGCATGTTTTTGCAGTGGTTAACTGCTGAAATATGTTTGTATATTCTATGTGTTTCACGAGTAGTAACTGCTCGGAAAAATTCGGTCAAGTAGCAAGTGATCAAGGATTTTTCAACCCTCAATCACTTGGGGGGCACATAGGGTATGGCGTGCACTTCAACACAGGCAATAAGAGCACGAGCAAAGATATTTGTTTTTAGGCTGACTTGTAAATTTTTGAAGTCCAAAAAGGCCATTAAGCTAACTTGTTTGACAAAGCTTAAGTAACTTGGAATTTTTTAAAATTTTAAGTTAGAAGCAGATATTCGTGTGACAATAAATGTTATGCTCATAAAATGTTAGCGCAATAAGAGCGTGAGAAAGTATACTTAGCATGGACTTATGAAATGTCTAGAATTTCTAAGTTAGAAAACTAAGTACTCATGCGAAAATATAAGGCATACATCAGAGTGACTTTGCTATTCACAAAAAACTTATAATTTTTTAAGTCTAAAAAGACTTAGAATGTTTTAAGTTAGCCAAGAAAAATTAAAGTACACATGCCAACAGCTCGATCATACGAGCAAGAGTATGTAACAAAATACAAAACAATAGTATGATAGAGAGCTGGTAGGATGACATCTTGTCTAGTCGAGCGAAGGCTTCTCTGGTCGGATGAGGGGTCATTGGTCAGCTCTGGTAGGTTGGTCAACCTCTTCCTCAGCTTCAGCTGCTCCTTCCGGTCGGAATGACAGCGTGGGGGAAGCGGATGTGGTGCCGGCAGGATTAGCTGCTTCCTCGGCAGCCCTGGCCTCACATTTAGCAAGCTCCTCTGCCTTAACCTCCTCCGTGAGAAAGTCGAGGTTGAGAGGCTTGTTTAGCTTCCACACCTGATAAAAACAGTTGAAGCAGATCTCCTCGTAGCGAGTAAGATCAGCTTCTTTCTCCTGCTTTAGCTCCTCATTCTCGCGAATCAGTCCCTCGTTCTCGCGAGCCAACCCCTCATTCTCACAAGTCGGTTTCTCTAGTCGATCAGTCAGTGACTTGTTGGTTTGGGTTAGTTTATCATTCCCATCAGCCAACCTCCTAAGAGACTCCTCTTGCTCAGCCACAGTCTTCTTTGACTGCTCCAGCTTGGATTTGGAGTCTTTCTCTGAAGCAGTTAGAGTTTCCACTTTAGCTTGGGCGTCCACTAGTTGATCATTTAGGACCTTGATCAACTCCTTATAATCAATTGCTCAGAGTTGAGCGTGACTGATGGTGACAAGCGACTGCATGGAAAATAGGATGTTATTACAAGTAAAAATATTAATAACAAATTGTCGAAAGATAAAACACTTACATTCATCAATTGAGCAAGCCCTCTTCTTCAGATGACTTCAACGCTAAGCCGAGGAAGGGATTCGAAGCTTTGAAGCATTGAAGTATCATGGATAGTCCCCTCGAGCAGTTCTTTTCTGAGGCTGCTAGCAATGCGGAGGACCTCACTCAAGCTAGCCGAGCGGGTAGGAGTTAGGCTCGCAGAGGGAGGAAGCGAGGAAGGAGTCAACTGCGGGAGTGCAATCAACCCCTCGGGTTGTCTCCCTTGGCTGGGTGGTACTGTCCTCGGGACTTTGCTCGGAGGGGTGGAGCCACTCCCTTCTCCGGACTTCATCTTCGGGGCAGGAGGGACGTTGTAATGCCTGAACATCTCTGAATCTGCAAAAGAGAAAACACAAGATCTGTTAGTAAAAGAAATATATATAAAGCAACATGTGGATAAATACATTACTACTACTAGACAGTTCTATTAGTCTCATATCACCAAGTTATCAAACATATCACTATGACTACTTAGCTAGCATCCGATCGGATGCCCTTGGGACCGAGGGGCTATTGTATGGTCCGATCGGACCATACTTTTTATAAAAAAAAAAAAAAAAGCAATGGCCAAACGGCCATACCCCATGTCCCATACCCAAACCTCACCATAAACCCTAAGCCAAAAACAAAGCCTAAAATCACTAGCACAAACACATTTTTTCACCCAAAATACACAACCAAAAGATCAAATGGGGAAATTGAAAGGTTTTCCAATGTTCTTGGGACCCAATATGCCATCAAAAATCCAAAAACCCATATTCATGATTTAGGTTAAAATGACCCATTTTTCTTTAAATTCCTATGAAATTGAAGATAAATTGGGTTACCCATAATCTAAACAACATCAAAACAGCCACCAAACACATTATATCTCTAAGATTCATAGACAAATTCATGAAAAAATGTTCTATGGAGTTTCGGCCACCACTTGTATTTTTCATGGAAATTTTTGAAAAAAAAAACAACAATATAAGAAGGTGAAGGAGAAAACTAACCCAATCTTGAAGAGACCTTGGAGAATGCTTGAAGAAATGAAGAGCTTCACCTTGGGGTCCCTTGAAGTTTTGGCCAAGAGAGGGGAAAATCAAGAGGGTTTCGGCCAAAGAGGAAGAAGAAGATGAAAGGGTTTTTTGATGTTTAACTTTCTTGTGTGTGTGGAAGTATAGGGACCTATTTAAAGGAAAAAAGTGGGAATTACCACTTACTTTTGGACCTTTGGGATTCCTGGGATATTTTTTCTCCCCACAATTATGAGCAGTTAATTGCAGTAATCGTGGTCTGTGGAGTGGTTTGTTGCATGGCGGGAAGATGAACAGTTGATTTTTTTTATATAGTGCCGTCAGCTGTGGAGAAAAAAGTTTATTATGTGAGACATCATATAATAAACTTGGGGGGGCAAATGTTATCCCCAAAATTTGAAAACGATGACGTGGCAATATAAGTGACTAATGACAAGAAATGGTTGGGTGACCTGGCTTAGGAGTGACCTGGTAGACCAGTGGAGAATTTTGACTGGCCAGAGAAGTGTCATGACCGACCAGGCATGACCTTGTCCAACCAGTCACAAGTTTGTCTACCCAGGTATGAACTTTTCCGACCAGTCATATGTTTGTTTGCCCAGGCATGACCATGTCCGACCAGTCATATGTTTGTCTGCCCAGGCATGACCATGTCCGACCAGTCACATGTTTGTCTGCCCATGCATGACCTTGTCCGACCAGTCACAAGTTTGTCTGCCCAGGCATGAACTTGTCCGACCAGTCATATGTTTGTCTGCCCAGGCATGACCATGTCTGACCAGTCACATGTTTGTCTGCCCAGGCATGACCTTGTCCGACCAGTCACTAGTTTGTCTGCCCAGGCATGACCTTGTCCGACCAGTTACATGCTTGTCTACCCAGGCATGACCTTGGCCAACCAGGCATGACCTTGGCCGATCGGTCATGACCATGTCCGACCAGCCAAGTGCATGTCTGCCCAGGTAAGTGCATGTCTGCCCAGGTAAGTGCATGTCTGCCGAGTCAAGTGCATGTCTGCCCAGTCAAGTGCGTGACTGCCCAGTGAAGGTGTGTTTGACCAGCTTGAATGAGATGTGGATCGACTAGACAGAGCAGGGCTATGCAAGAGATCCCAGAAACAGCCTCAGCAAGAATCAGTCTTGGCTTGTGCGGGAATCTCTCATTTATCCCACGAATATAGTGTACTGTTACATTTTGAATATTATTGTAATTTAAATATAATGAGAATAATAAAATATCCCGATTATGGGGGGATATCATCTGTACGATCCTGAGCCTATAAATACAAGGCGTATGGCATCATAAAGGGAACTTTTGGGATTTTTGAGCTTTTGATCTGAATTTTCTAGAGAGAGAGAGTACTTGTATTTGAGAGAATTCTTGTATTCTTGTAATCTGCACTGAAGAAACTCAGTTGACTCATGTTCATCTGATCTTGAGTGCAGATCTATAATCACAACTCTAAGTGGATTAGGCTATTACCAACATATTGGGGCTGAACCACTATAAAATCATTTGTGTCGTTTATTTCTCTTGAAGGTTTTTGTCGTTTTTGACGTCTACACGTCGTTGGCCAAAAACGCGGTCAACATTTTTCATCAAACATTTAAAAAAAAAATTTGTTCTTGTGAGATTTTACTAAACAAGTTTTCAAGAGAAATAAGATTTAGTCATTTTTTTTTAATTTCAAATCCTACATGAGAAATAAAACTAAGTTGATTTTTTTTTTTTAAATATGCTCTAGTAGTGAATTTTGAAATATGAAATTGGAGAAATAAATGATAATTTTTTTGTAAAAATAAAGAAAGCACAAAAACAATTGAAAATCTTACAATGAACACTATGAAAAATCTAGAGCTCTTTCATCAAATACTTTCAAAAAAATAATTATTGTGGGTTTTCACTAAACAAGTTTTTCAAGAGAAATGAGATTTACTCATCTATGTGAATTTCAAATCCTACATAACAAAAAAAAAAGTTGGAATTTTTTTGAAAAAAAATAGAAAATCTACTAGTGATTTTCGAAAATGACTTAGAAATCTTACTTGAAAACACTTTAAAAAATTGGAGCTTCTTCAATAAACAAGTTTTTTAAGATGAGTAAATTTTGTATAAAAATATATATAATATATATAAATTTCGAAATATGCATCATTAATTAGTCACTAATTGTAGTTGGGAAGATATGAGTCATTAATGCATAATGAATTAATCTGAAAATAACATGGAATGAACAAGAAATAAAGAATGAATGGAGATATGGACTCTTGGAATGAATCTTAAATAATGATTTTTTTAATTATTTAATTAAACTAAAAGGTGACCGCCATGTCAGCAGGTAGCCCATTACCAAGTTTGAAAAAGTTAAAAATAGCATTAATTAACATCTTTAAATGTGGACCATTGGATCTTAATCCAGTGGTTATTAATTGGCAACCCATTCATGGGGAAAAAACTCAATCACCATTAAGAGTGAACCCATATATATATATATATATATATAAATACTACATATTAATAAAGTGGCTTTCCATTTTCCACAGCAACCAAGATATTCAGGTCGTGTTTGGTTTAGTAGAATCAAATTATAATGGTAATGAAATGAAATAAGAATGAGAATGAGAATATTATTATGTTGTTTGATTTAGTTTTAAAATGAATATTGGAATCATAATTATTTTGTTTAGTTTGATGTTAGAATGGAATGGTATAAATAATGTATAGACCAAATTGTCCCTGCTTTATTTGTTTTTAATATACAACATATAAGTACTTTAAAAATGTATTTATGATTTATATACATAAGAAAAAAATATTAATATTTGGGATCTTTACAATTATATACCTATAATATAAAATAATTACAAAATTCATCTACAAAATTTTATTTACAAAAATACATTGACACGTCGTCAAAAAAATACCAGATTCTAAAATTAGTATACCTGAATTTGAAACTTTCATGAAATCTCATTTTTCTGGGTTTAAAAAAGTAACAATTTTGTTACTTAAAATGTTAATAAGTTACCAATTAGTTACTTTTTTAATGAAAAATATTATTTTTATAGCATATTCTATTATATATATTTTGGTTACTTCCAAAACTTATTTTTTGAATTTTTTTTATCTTAAGGCATTGATTAGTCATTTTGAACTTATATTATTGTGTCGTATTACTTAAGATATTTTTACGTTGCCGGTTAGTCATTTTTTAAAAACTAATGAGTTACAAATTATAATATAGCTTATTCTTAAAAGTTACTTTTAGTATACTATACAATAACTTTTTGTTATATTCTATTTAAAAGTTACCAAACAATATGATAAAGAATCTATTTTAAATAAGTTACTTGGAATATTTTTAAATAAATTTAAGTTGTTTAGAATACAATATAGTATCTTTTAAATGTAAAATAAGAATACAAATTTTTGTATATTAAATTTTGATAAGTTTAAAATTTAGTTATTTTTTTGTCAACACAATATATAAAAAAGAAACTAAAATGTTGTTTATTGTTCTAGTCATTTTATTCAGCGACGGCCAAAAAACATATGCTTCCCATATATCAAAATGATTACCTTGAATAGTAGGTCGCGATGGTACCACTTTTGAGCCTAACCGACTAGCGGTGTGACATGAATTTTATTTTTAAGTTTTGGAGAAGAGAGATAAAAGAGAAATGTATAGATTTGAAGAAAGAGAAAAAAAAAAAAAACTTGTTTTAATGTATGGATTACTATATATGTGTAAATAAGTATTTAGATGTGATTTTTGTAAATAAAATTCAAATCATGTTGATTGATGTAATTAATCTTTAATATTTTATATACTTTGAACTAATTTTTTTAAAATTAAAATTATTTTTAGTCTATTAATTTAAGTTATGATAGACTAAAATAATTTTAAATGTATGTATTAACACAAAAAAAAAATCTTAAATAAAAAATAATAATTTTATATGAATGAATATAAAATTACCAAATATAGATTTTTTTCAGCTATAGTCACATTCTATAAGTTTTGTAACACTTAGGTTTCATTTGGTTAGAGTAAACGAAAATAAATAAATATAAAAAGAAATGAGAAAAATAATAAAAATGAAATGTAATAAAAATTAATATAAATAAAAAAAATTATTAAATATTACATTAGAATGATCTTTTCTTTTATTTTTTAAATAAAATAATATCATTCTACCAAAAAATTGGAAAACTAATTGAATGATATTCAAATACTCCAAAATACAACCAAACAAATTATTGTAATAAAAATTGATTCTTTTCCATTCCATCCCCATATAAGTTGTATAAATACATCCTCATTAATCTTTCAATATATGTAAGAGTCAGTTTGCAAACTGACCATAATGAAAACTTTTATTAGCAAAATGATTTTTGAAATATTTTTATTAGCAAAATGACCACCTTTTAAACTTAACTTAATAATTAATTTAATAAATATAATTAACATTAAATTAATTTTTCTTTATCATTTAAAGAAAAAAAAAAGGGAGTAAACCCTAGGGAAAAAGACCGTGACCTCTCTTGAAGGTCTTCCTCTCCACATTTTCTAAAGTTTTCTTCATCTTCATTGAGTTCTTCTCTTCATCTCCATTACAATACTCAAGTCTTTCTTCTTCAATGATATTCATATTCACATTTGACTTAAGAAAATCAAGAAACCATTAAAGAAGAAGTGAAAATTCCATCCAAGAATTGTAAAGGTTAGTAATTGACTATAATCTCACGTTTAACGATTGAGTATTTGTTATTTACAATTATATAACAACATGAAGCATAAATTTAGGTTTTTCTAAGAAAAAAATAAAAATCTGGTGTGAAAATAACCTCAGTTCGAGGTTGAAGACGACCTGTAATATGCGACCAAAAGCGACCCTTTGGTCGCACATGGTCGCTTAGTGTAAATGGAAAACTATACTATGCGACCATGTGCGACCATGTAGGTCGCACATGGTCGCTTAGTGTAAATGGAAAACTATACTATGCGACCATGTAGGTCGCACATGGTCGCTCAATGTAATCGAAAAACTATACTAAACGACCATATGCGACCTTAGTGTAATTTTCAGATTCACACATGTGGTATTCTTATTTTACACTTGTTAATTTGAATATTTAACTTTGTAACAGGTATGGATCACATCTTTATATGCATGGACTATAATGGTGAGTGGAAGATTACAAGTAATCGTATTTGGGAATGGTTTGGTACTGGTTGCAACAAGGGATTTGTGGTTGACCGGAGTATCAAGTTTCATCAACTAGTGAATAAAGTCTATGAAAAAGTAGGTGTTGATCGAAATTTATATGAAATTGAAATAACTCATAAGGTGGCTGGTGAAACATTCAACAAGATGGCACCAAGTAAGATTTGTGGTGATTCTGATGTAGAGGATCTGTTGAAGGAGTTGTACAAAGCTAAAGAAGTGATTCCTTTGTATGTGTGCGTCAAAAAGAATAATGATAAAGGAAAGATGAAGCTTGTCAATGATGGTGATGGTAATGGATTCACTGGTGATGATGTTGAATTTCGTTGTGATGATGGTGTTTTTGATAATGGAAGCTTTTACGATAACTATTTTGGGTGTCATGTAATAGATCAATTTCCAAATGATCCAAGCTATGTCCCGAGTGAAGATATAGCGCAGAGTGGTGAAGACATCATTGGTTCCAATCCCACACCAGATGATATAGTACATGAGGGAGGTAACAATGTACTCGAGGAATGTGAGAAAGTAGTTCAAGAAAATAATGATGTAATTGGGAATGACAATATAGTCGGGGGAGGCCAGATTATCCCTTATCAACATTTTGATACGTTTATGGGAAATTTTGCACAATTTAATAGAGAAGCAAGTCAAAATAGTGGCAGACATGATGGATATGATTTAAAAGTGGGTCAACACTTTGAGAGTAAGGATGATTTGAGTTATTATCTTAGCATCATCGCCATTAATGGGAGATTTGAAATGCGAACAACCAAATCAACCAAGTCTGTAAAGGAGGTTCGTTGTATTAGTGAAGATTGCTCATGGAGAGTCCGTGCTACAAAGATGAAAGATTCACATTTCTTTGTCATTCGACAATACTATAGTCTTCACAGTTGCTCATTAATGAACCGAAATGCCAATCATAGACAAGCATCCAGTCGTGTTATTGGTTCTCGTGTACAGGGACACTTTAAGAATAGTAAAGACCCACTCAACCCAAGAAGCCTCGCAGGATTCATGCGTGAGGAAATGAAAGTTCAAGTCAGTTATTGGAAAGCTTGGAAAGGAAAACAGTGGGCTCAAAATTTGATTAGAGGAACGGCCAAAGAAAATTTTGCCTTGCTCCCTTCGTATTGTCACATATTGAAGCGGGCAAATCCAGGTACAGTTACCCACATTGAACTTGATTCAGAAAATAAGTTCAAGTACTTTTTTATGGCTTTAGGTGTGGCCATAAGAGGGTTCACTTACATGAGGAAAGTAATTGGTATTGATGCGGCTTGGATCAAAACTAAGCATAAGGGTGTGTTATTAGTAGCAACTACACAAGATAGTGAATATCATACTTACCCCATTGCATGGGGTTTGGTTGACAGTGAGAATAACGCTTCATGGACATGGTTCTTAGAGAAGTTGAAGGAGTTGATACCTGATAGCTCAGACTTATGTTTTATTTCTGATAGACATCAAAGTATCAAACATGCAGTTCGTCATGTTTATGTTATGGCTTCTCATGGGGCATGTTATTGGCATGTAAAACATAATATAAAACACCGTTTCAAAAGTGCTGCAGGGACTAAATTGTATAAGAAAGCTGCAATAGCGTACCGTATCGAAGAGTTTAATAAACACTTCGACCAACTTCGCAAAATATATCCACGTGTCGCTAAGTATCTTGAGAATGATGTCAAGTTCAGAAAGTGGTCTAGAGCACATTTTGGTGGTAATCGATATGAAGTCATGACCACTAACATAGTTGAGTCAGTGAACAATTTGATGCGAAAGGCAAGAGAGTACCCTATTATTGCTATGACTGATTTTATCATAAGCACGATGGGACAATGGTTCCTTGAACGTCGACGGGAAGCATATGCAGTGACAACTCCATTGACACCGAGGAGGGAAGAAATATTACGTAAAAGATGGGATGAAGTCGGTTCATTGATAACTCTCCAGTTAAACGAGAATGAGTACAATGTGATGTGTGGAGAACTCGATTCAATAGTAAATTTAAGGTCAAAGAGTTGCACGTGCAAAGTTTTCGATATTGATAACCTTCCATGTATCCATGCAATAGCGGCAGCAGGAAAGGCACAACCCCAAAATACTGGGGAACTCATATATTCTATGTGTTCAAAATACTACACGTCAGAATATTGGTTATTAGCATATGCTGAAACTATTTATCATGTTCCTCCAAACTCACAATGGACCGACATTCCTGAAGATGTTATTGCAGTACAAGTGATAGCACCTCCTGAAGACAAGACTAAAGGAAGACCAAAAATCAATCGCATACCTTCCCAAGGTGAAGTCCCGAAGAAAAAATATAATTGTGGAGCATGTGGACAATCAGGACATAATTCAAAAAAATGTCCTAGTCGACAAGTGCCATCAGATGTTAGAAGCACAACTCATGTGTGATTTATTATTATTTAGTTATCTAAATACTATATTTAATGTTTCTTGTATTTGATCTATGCAAACTTGATTCAGATCTATCTGTCAAATTTATGCTAATTAAAGTGTTTAATGTGGATCTTGAGAAAGCTTGTGCGACCTTAGTGTATTTCAAAGTGTATCATAATATTGGTTTATACGACCTGTGCGACCATGGTATATTTCAGAGTATATCCTAATATTGGTCTATGTGACCATGTACGACCCTATGCGACCATAGTTGATTAATTAATTTTTTGATAATTAATTACAATATATAAGTGATGACATCATTTCTATACATTATATAAGTTTGATTAACAATTTAATTACATTATCTAAGTGTGTCAATATATAATTAGATTATGTGACCATGTGCGATCCTATGCGACCATATTATATAATTGTTTGTAATCATCTAAGTACATTATGTAAGTGAGTCAATCATTTAATTACAATATATAATTAGATTATATAAGTGCTTTCACCATTAAAGTACATTATATAAGTCTTTGTAACTATTTAATTACATCATTGAATTACAATATAAAAGTATAAGACCATTTAATTACTATGTTATAAGTGATTTTATCTATGAATTTCATTTAATTAGTGCAAATTCAAGGTCTTCTTTAAAATGGTGGAAAAACCCCAAAAGATCATGATGGTCGCTTAGTGCAAATTCAATGTCTTTTGTGGTCGCTTAGTGCAAATTCAAGGTCTTCTGAACTCCAAAAGACCATAATGGTCGCTTAGTGAAAATTCAAGGTCTTTTATGGTCGCATAGTGCAAATTCAATGTCTTTTGAACTCCAAAAGACCACGATGGTCACTTAGTGAAAATTCAAGGTCTTTTATGGTCGCATAGTGTAAATTTAAGGTCTTTTATGATTGCTAAGTGCAAATTCAAGGTCTTCTTTAAAATTGGTGGAAGAACCCCAAAAGGCCATGATGGTCGCTTAGTGCAAATTCAAGGTCTTTTGAACTCCAAAAGACCATGATGGTCGCTTAGTGCAAATTTAAGGTCTTTTAGGGCCGCTAAGTGCAAATTCAAGGTCTTCTTTAAAATTGGTGGAAGAACCCCAAAAGGCCATGATGGTCGCTTGTGCAAATTCAAGGTCTTTTGAACTCCAAAAGACCATGATGGTCGCTTAGTGCAAATTCAAGGTCTTTTATGGTCGCATAGTGCAAATTCAAGGTCTTCTTTAAAATTGGTGGAAGAACCCCAAAAGACCATGATGGTCGCTTAGTGCAAATTTAAGGTCTTTTATGATTGCAAAAGACCATGATGGTCGCTTAGTGCAAATTCAAGGTCTTTTATGGTCACATAGTGCAAATTCAAGGTCTTTTTGGGTCGCATAGTGCAAATTCAGAACCCAAAAGACCATGATGGCCGTATATACTATATTAAGGTCTTTTAAAGTCATTTTTCCCACAAAAAGTATACAAAAATTAGAAACTATGTATATCTAGCTAGCTAAGGATCCGCACTACCCACATATAATTGAACTGCATATGCCTGTCTGAATGTATCTATGTTGTTGTCGTTGAGCACCAATGTAGCTGACTTGTCACACTTATCGGCAATGTGCATTTCCATTGTCTTAAGCATGAATATACCACAATCTCCGCTATAAAGATAAATTTAACTACGTTAGTACCAAATTTGCAAGTATGGATTTAAAAAAGAATATATAAAATAAAACTTACGTTCTCTTGTTAAGATGAACAGTATCTGCAGGGGCTACTTTTATATTCATGTGACGATTGCACTGATGACGTAAGTTTTCAAAATGACCATTGCCTTGAAGTAAAAAAGGAAAATATTCTGCAAGTGGTTGCACAGATTTTTTCATGGCCTCTATAGAGATCCAATGACTTGGAATCGAGTCATAAATCCATATCGTCCAGTTACAGATGTCAATTACCACTAACATCCAGTGTTGTTCACCGTCATTCCAAGGCACATAGAAGTAATTGACGTCCGACCAAACTCTTGCCCTAACTGGTCTGATTCCATCAACAAACAACATTAGCTCTGGAGTTTTTTTACATACATTACTATTTTCCTGTCGAGACGTGTGGTATAGTGCACGCACATGTTGTCCAAACTCATCAGTCAATATGCATATATCTTTTGGAAAGATATTATGAAATTTATCCATTCTTTTTCTAAATAAATAGGTAATTTCATCGACATGCTGCCAAAAAAACATTTATTAATTATGATGGGAATATAATTAGTATTATATAATTATTATGATATATTTGAATGATAAAGCTTACCTCACTATCAATATATCGTTGGTTTGCCAACAATATCTCAAAAAATCTTCTGTCATGTGACATCTGGCCACAACGAATATAACTTGTACCACATGTATCGTCATTGTACCACCTAAAGAATGCTTGCACATCATCTTCAATAGGTTGCCTAAAAGGGTCGAAAATAGGAGGTTCTAACTTAGAGTATCGACGTTTCCTCGGCCACGGTGTGAATGGTGATTTCAAGCTTGGGGCTCGTTTTCTTAACCTCAACGGTCGACCATCTCGAACGATTTGTTCTACCTCGTCACCAGGCTCTTCATTAGTAATTCCTTCATAAATAATGGATGGCGGTGTCTCATAGGAATTTGCAGACATATGAGATTGTGTGGTGACTTCGTTTTCTGCAGATTGTGTAGGAAAACCAGATGCTGTATTCTCAACAATCTTCTCTCCTACAGGCGTGGAGGCTTGGCCACCCTCCATGTTCCTTTCTCCTATAGGTGTTACAAATCCATCTCCAAAAAAGTGTGCATAAGATGGTGAATCCTACAACCATGAAGTTACAAGGCATATTATTATAAATAAAAATATAGATGACAATAAAAATAGCTATATTAAAGTTATTGCAAATAAAATTTACTTGTTGGTTATCTTTTGTAGTCTTTTCTCCTCCAGCTCCAGAAAGTTGTGCAGCTATAGGTCGAAAGATGTCAATCAAAATATCAAATCTTTCTAATAGTGTCTCATGCCTCACTCTATTCAAGTAAGCATGGTCGGCGATGGTTGTCATTATTGCGCCGTGCCTTTCTTTATTTACACGTTCAATCTCCTCATATCATGCATTGTGCAACTTTTCTTGGTCGGCTATCAAACGCTTCACTGAGTCCAATAACTCACTACGAGCATCATAAGAAGAGGGAGGCTGTGAAGATGGATGCAAGTATGATATTTGACGAATTGGACTGATTTGGGAAGGCTCCATATTCGAAGATGGAGGCTCCACACCCGAAGATGGAGGCTCCATATTCGAAGATGGAGGCTCCAAACCCGAAGATGGAGGCTCCACATGTGGCGCAGAACACTGTGGATCACGTAGAATGACATCACCCACTAAAAATGAAGAAATCTGATCAATTACGTCATCTTCATTGTCCTCGTAGCAACCAAGCCTTTCATAAAAAAGTTCTGCCTTCTCCTTTAAAGTTGGAGCTAATGTAGGTCGCACAAAAAACTGATACACAAAGAAAATAAACTAACATAAGTTGCCTTGATCATATTTTTTTAATACAAGACAATAAATAATTTTGTATGTGGATAAATACCTCAACATCATTTTCTATTACTTCTGATATTCTTGTAACTGTGAGTTTATGCTTATCATTTATTTTCCAACCAAGCCATCGAGGAATATGGTTTCCTGGGATTCTTTGTCCTACCATGTCGCCCAACTTTGGCATTGCTTCACAAATCCATATCTATAAGAGACAAAACAATAATTCAAATCATATCACAAAATGTAATAAAAAATATCCAAAAATAAATCAACTTAATAAAAATATAATCATAATAAAAAAATTTACCAGAAATATCCAAGGACAACTAAAGAAATTCCACTTAATCTCCTTCTCAGTGGGATTATTCTTCATATCTTTTTTCGTGATTTGCTCTATTAGTTTCTCATATGCCAGCTTCCCCCAACAATATTTGTCAAATATATCTAGCCTGTCCACTATCTGTAGCCATTTAAGATCTACTATCGAACCAGGACTTGGCATTATTAGAAATGCGCTGAGCAAATAGATAAAGCACAACTTCACTCTGTCCTTAGTCCTACATTCTTTCGATATGCTATCTAGAGCATTAGCTATGTCCTCTATTTTAATAGACATCTTGTCATTGAAGTACTTTTTCTTTAAATTGTTCTCAGAAGAAACAACATTCATTTCTTCAGGTGTTGGTCCGCCACTAGTGTACAATCCAGATACTATTGCAAACTCTTGGAGAGAAAACCTCATAGGTTTGCCATTAATCAAAAACCATAACTCATGCCTCTTTTGGCAATCTACCATCCTCAAAACTATCTGGTTTGTTAAGGTGCCAGGGAAAGAGCCTCGAGTGTCGAGGTCCAACAAACGACCCAACTGGGTGTAATGTTTAAAAACGACCTTGTCAGAATTTGAAAGCCAATCTTTTATTTGGTCTATTACACTCAGCGGAGATCTGATGGTAACTTTAGATTTTGCAACTGTATTAGTAGTAATGACATGGGGTATACAAGGAAGCTCTGTCGTTAATACAGTTCTGGGCATCTACAATAATAATTTGCCAAATGAATAAAAATATATAAATAATAAGAATATAAATATAAAAACTATAACATGAATTACAAATTTAACTAAACAACCCAAATTTATTAACTAAGTGACTTTATGCGACCAAAAATTTAACTAAAAGACCTTGTGCGACCATGTGCGACCCACATGGTCGCACATGGTCGCATAGGGTCGCACAGTATATTCCATATATTTTGCAAATCATGTGCGACCATGTGGGTCGCATATGTGCGACCCTATGCAACTATATAGTGCGACTATGTGCGACCCTATGCGACCCACATGGTCACACATGATTTGCAAAATATATGGAATATACTGTGCGACCCTATGCGACCATGTGCGACCCAAACGCATAAAATCTACGGGGTTGATCCAACTAGAATTATGATTCCTATGGTCGACTATTTCAAAGTCACAATAACGTTCATCATAATCTACCTCAGGAACCTCATAACTGTTGTTTAAAATCGATACGCAAGTGCACACAATCGTAACAAGTAATACTGAGTAAGTAAGATCGTTCCCATGAGGACTGTATACTAAGTACCAAAACTTAGTTCCTATTTCTATTTGGCTTACGACAAATAAGTCTCAAGAATTAACTAAAATTGCAAAACCAAATTCTAAAATTAACTTCAATAACTGAAAATAAATAACGTTAAGAAAATTCAATGGATTAAAAACTAGGGCAATTAATTTCATCAACCATCCTCTTTAATTCTCCTTAACACAAATTTTACTATTCAATTTCTCTCTTGTGATAGCAGGTCAACAATAATAACTTATATTCATACTAGGATATATAAGTCTCAATCTTATGCAAATTTTCTACATCTCTGTGATTAATAAACATAAGATAGGCATTAAGATTAACAACCCTAAAACTACACAGATCACACAGGTACTCTCGTCCTAATATGAAATCTATGTTTATTCAATTACAGCATATTCAATTCTCACTTTTCAGATTTCGAATCAAAATCATATATTTCATGTTAATGGTGATCAATCAGTCACAAGCATTAGAATCAAATTGAATAAATCACAAGATAAAATTGAAATCATAAAACTTGCATTAATTTAAAATAAAGGTTCAGGAGAATCCATTAACACCCTAGAAAGATAGTTTAGTTCATGATCAAATCCATAATAACCATAGAAGAAATAAAAGACATCCAAAATAAACAAATTCAAAGTAGAAAAGAAGAAAAACTGTGATGAATTCTTCAATTCCGCTTTGCGATCCTCTCCAATGTGCCTTCAGTCGTCTCCTAGGGTTAATCTCCTTTTAAAAACGTCCTTAAGAAAGCTTTTATAATCCCTAATTAATTATGTACGAAAGGACACAATTGCCCTTGAAAAATGCCCTAACTTCGGCTTCCGTACGGACTGGCGCCGCGGCTCCACTTGATAGAGCCGCAGCTCTAGTCCATTTCGCGATCCGGAATTCCTCTCTGACTTCATGTAGCGCCGCAGCTCTACTTGATAGAGCCACAGCTCTAATTCAGATTTTAATAGAGCCTCAGCTCTAATGCTGACAGATTTGTTTTTCCTTCTCTGTAACTCTTAGGGCCGCGGCTCTACACCATAGAGCCGTGGCTCTAATTCCAACTTTTCACCAAATCATCAATTTAACCCCCGGTTTCGCCTAGTTTCCATTCCTTAGCCCGTTTAACACCGTTTCTTCAAAAATTAAGCACTTTTCCTCCAATTTCAAGCTATTTCTTCCATAACCACACTTAATCCTGAAAACACAATAAACACCGGCATAATATCGCACAAAACCAAATAAAAGATTAAAATTGCATCTTAAAACACGCCATAAAAACCTACCAAAACTAGTCCTAACAGTAACTTTCTCTTTCAAACTTAGTTTCTAAGACCTCAAGTTCTCGGTATTCTCTTACACTAAGTTTGCATGCACTCCTAAAATGGCTAGTACCCTCAGTAGCACTAGAATTACGATTATTTCCGAATGAAGAATAATACATGGGAAAATACATCTCGAAATGTTTCTTTTCTTCTTCATTCATTTTTTTTATTTGGCTTTTGTGATTTTTTTTTTTTTTTTAATTTTTGATTTTTGATTTTTGATTTTTTTATTTTTAGTTTTACTTGTTTCCAGGTCGATTTGAGGTTTTTAGAACGGTCCCACTTAAAACTCACACTTTATCTAGAACTCCCCGAGGTTACTAGATAATTGTGGAGGGGTCACAATTCACAAAAACGGTCCTCTTACAACCAATACTTACTATAACTCCCCGAGGTTACTAAGTAAGCATGGTGGGAACTTTTACTCAAATTGGCCTTTAAGCAAAAATTGCTTATGTTGACAAAACAAGCTTTGTTTTTATTATTTTTGTTTTTTTTTTTGTATTTTATGATTTTTTTATTAAAGATTGAAAACCTAAAAATTAAAAAAAAACTAATAACAAAAATAAATAAATAAATAAAGAGAAAAACCTAGAAATAAAAAAAATAATTATATAAACACAAGAAATAAGATAGTAATATTTTTTTTTCAAAGATAGAAGAAAATCTAACTAAGTAAATAACAAAAATAAATTAATCATACAAACACATAAAAAAAGCACAAAAGTAAGAGAAAAAAAACGTAACAAATCCTAAACACAAATAATTAATGTTATCCGTAAAATTAGCATTTGTGACGTGGCAAGTGATCCCTGGACACGTGGCTGACACCTGGAAACGTTTCTGCTAGAGTATCGACCAGAGGACACATTTGAAGGAGTGCAAGCCTTTCTTACCTGCGACCAGTCTGGTCGATAGTTCCGTGTATAAGGCGACATTAATGGGAAGATCTTTATGAATCCCGAATTTATCTCACACAATCTCCTGAGTTTCTGATTATTCAGGGAAGAATATCTGTAACAATCTTTTGTAATCCCCCTTGAGCCTGTAAATAGCAAGAGATAGCTCAAGGGAGAGGACTTTTGGCTTTTGAATCGGGAGAGATTATAATAATTATCCTAGGAATATTGTATTGATCTGGAGAAAGTGGTGAAACTCATTGAACCCTAGTTCTTTGATCACTCTTCTGGTTTTTATATCAATATCATTCTAAGTGGACGTAGGTCATTACCAAATCTTGGGGCCGAACCACTATAAAATATTGTGTCTTATTCCCTTTTGTCATTACGTTCTTCTCATACATTCATTCATATCAAACATATTCTGACTCCGTGTCAGTTGACCAAATCGTGGGTCAACATTCTGGTGCTTTCATTGAGAGCTTGATTTATCGTTGCTGAAAAAACTAATGGCGAAAGCAGGAAAGAAAACTGGGCAGGCCGCCGTCGCTGCACCGTCGAATCCACCACCTCCTCCTGCAAGCATGGCAGAGGATGAGCCGCAACTGGATTTTGAAGAGGAGGAAATGGATGATGCAACATTGAAGAGCACCCTGGGCGCGTTGCAGGAAGAGCTGGCTAGCCTGAAGGCCAGTCAGGAGACTGCCGCTGAAGTTATGGCACGGCAGCAGCAGGAGATTGAACGGCAGCGCGCGGAGTTGAGCGAAAGGCAGGCGGAGGTGGATCGCCGCCAGAACGAAGCCATGGCAGCCCTGGAGGCAGCCTTGTTGTTGGCAAGAAATCAGGCCGCACCTGCCCCGCAGCCTGACCAACCAATGAATGGGCCACCTCAGAAGAGTCCCAATCCTAGCCCACCAATCCATCCTTCGAGTCCACAAAGGCCCAAGCAGCCTCAGATGCCCCATGATGATGTCCCGCTGGACCCTGAGGCGCAGCTGCCATCCCAAGCTACTCGGGGTAATCCCCCGCAACAGAGGCAGAATAGGGCCTTTCATCAGCCTCACAGCCCTGGATGCTGTAGGGATAATGGGCCGAACCTACCGAACAGAGGTCACTACCCTCCTGGCCACAGGAAGGACTCAGAGTTAGGCTCTGCGGTCCGGGGTCCCCCACGGCACGATGATGCACGAGGACACCACGACCAGTGCAGGCCACCCTCTAACGCTCGGGATGGTTCAGCCAGAAACGGGCATCGGGGGAACAGTCGATCTCACCATAGCCAATCGAGGTTCAGAGATGGCCACGGGTACAATGAAGCCGACTCAGGCAAAGGAAATTTCGGTGGAAGGAGTGAAGAAAGAGGTAAAGGCAGGAGCCAGGTACCCCAAGACGACCAACCCAACAGACGGGACGCTGGGGGGCA
This sequence comes from Humulus lupulus, assembly GCF_963169125.1. NCBI lineage: Eukaryota > Viridiplantae > Streptophyta > Magnoliopsida > Rosales > Cannabaceae > Humulus > Humulus lupulus. Next base: position 69,373,207 of record NC_084800.1, on the reverse strand, counting down.
GCCCAGACAAAATAATGTCTTCGATCGGCTCGAGGGTAGCGAGCAGCTGAGAAGAGAAGAGGACCTGAGAAATATACTCAACGATCGCCACGAGCGGCACGGTGAGAACGTCCCCTCGGCAACAGAGGCCACAACGATTCCTACCGCTGTGCAGGCCCAGATAGACGCCCTCAACCAGGCTGTGCAGCAGCTGGTCGGGGGAAGAACTTCTTATATCGATCACGACAGGAGGAAAGGCACTCCTTTCGTACAAAGGATAGCTAACGTCGAAACTCCCAGCAAATTCAAGATGTCTACGCTCCCAAACTTTGATGGATATGGAGACCCAGTCTCGTATGTAAATAAGTTTGAGATTCAGATGGACATTCAGAAAGTGTCCGAAGACGCTCGGTGCAGGATCTTCCCTGCAACACTTTCTGAAGCTGCGCAGGAGTGGTTCTTCAAGTTCCCTCCCGCGAGCATTGTTTCTTGGGAAATGTTTGTACGGGAGTTCTACGGACAATTCTATGCTGGTCGTGTGCACCCAACCAAAGCAAACCAGCTAGTCGAAATTCGCTAGCAGGACGGAGAGTCAGTGAAGGATTACGTCCAGCGCTTTATGCGAGCGGCAGCTGGAGAAAAAACAGTAGGAGACGAAGGCAAGATGATGGCCATTACCGCAGGGGTTAAACGTTTCTCTCCCCTCTGGAAAAGTCTCCGAAAAGAAGGAGTGAGAACCACCCAAGAATTATTGGACCGAGCTGACCGATACATCAAGCTCGAAGAAGCCATTGCTGATGATGGAAAACCCTCGAACAAGGGTAAGAAGGCTGCCGAACCCGCCAAAGCCGCCAACGGTTCCAAACCTAATGGCAACGGCAAAGGCAACGGGAACGGCAACGGTAATGGCAAGAATGGGGGAAAACGGCCGTATAACGAGCCTTCCACCTCTGACAACAAACGAGCTAAGGGTAATCGTTATGAACCCCAGTTCACTAACTACACTGCCCTCGTTGAGTCTCAGGGAGAGGTTTACCAGGCCACAAGCTCCAGTGTGCCTTACAAGAAACCTGGACCCATTCGAAAGGACATTTCAAAAAGAGACACTACCAAGTTCTGTCGTTACCATAACGACTACGGACATGACACAAATGAATGCAACCAGTTAAAAGACGAAATCGAGTTCCTTATTAGACAAGGACACTTGAGGAGATACGTACGAGCCTCGGGAAATTCCCAACGAGAAGCTCCAGGTGGCAACGAGCAGGCGTCCACACGCCAACGCTCGCCACCATTACAGCCTGCCCCCGTGGCTGGGAAACTCTTAACCATCTGTGGAGGCCCGCACCTTGCGGGAAATAGCGGAAAGGCCAGAGAACGATATGCTCGGACTCTGCGCCACGACCAGGACATCGAGATGATGACTGTGGAGGACCGTGCACCAAAAAAGGCTCGGTCAGAGGAAGGTGAGATAACCTTCTCTGATTGCGATGCCCAACACGTCCGGTTCTCACATTCCGATCCGCTGGTCGTGGACATCCAGATGGCCAATATGATGGTGAAGAGGGTACTGGTCGATACAGGAAGTTCAGTGAACATCCTGTATAAGTCAACACTGGAACGCATGAAATTGTCCGTAAAGGACTTGGAGCCCTGCAATCAAACGATATACGGCTTCTCTGGAGAAGGACTCGCCCCAGCCGGAATGATCAAACTCCCAGTAACGACAGGTACAGCGCCTACAACACGGACATTACTCGCCACTTTTGTAGTGGTCGATTGTCCTTCGGCGTACAACGCCGTTATTGGAAGGCCCATACTGGTTGATCTACGGGCCGTCATCTCTATGTGGCACCTAGCCATGAAGTTCCCAACAGACGCGGGGGTAGGACGCGTGTTAGGAAACCAAAGGGAAGCCAGGGAGTGCTACAACGCCTCGATCACAAAGGCGAAAAGTGGAACGTCGAGGAGCACTACCCCAGATAGATTGCAGATAGCAGTTGATACGCAAGCCCAATCAGGTGGTGAAGTCACCAAATAGGGTGTTGCCCAAAGTGAGGATGGAGACTTGGATCCTTGCTTTGGGGATTTTGAAGAGAATGTTGGACCCGTCGAGGACCTGGAGGAGGTCCAACTCGACAAAGAAGACCCAACCAGAGTTATAAAGGTTGGGAAAAACTTGGAGCCTACCACGAAGCACGCACTGGTGGAATTTTTGCGAAAAAACCAAGAGGTTTTCGCCTGGTCGCATAAAGACATGGTTGGAATAGATCCTGCAGTAATCAGCCATGTCCTGAACATAGACAAGACCTTTCCACCAGTGCAACAAAAAAGGAGACTGCTCGATAAAGATAGATCACGAGCCTTAAAAGAAGAAATCGAAAGGTTAAAGGAGAACGGGTTCATACGGGTGGCTTTTTATCCATCGTGGGTCTCCAATCCGGTGCTGGTCCCCAAGCCTAATGGCAAGTGGCGGACCTGTGTGGATTTTACAGACCTCAATAAAGCCTGCCCAAAAGACTGCTTTCCACTCCCGAGGATCGACCAGCTGGTCGATGCTACTGCAGGACATGAGATCCTCTCATTCATGGATGCATATTCAGGCTATAACCAGATTAGCATGCATCCCCCTGATGAGGATCACACCATCTTTTGGATCGATACGGGCCTGTATTGCTACAGAGTAATGCCCTTCGGGCTGAAAAACGCAGGTGCGACTTACCAACGGCTAGTCAACCACATGTTCAAAGAACAAATCGATGTAAACATGGAGGTATATGTGGATGACATGCTGGCAAAGTCTAAGAATGCAGAAGGGCATGTGAGGGATTTACAGGAGTGCTTCGACGTGTTAAACAGGTACCAAATGAAATTGAATCCCCTCAAGTGTTCCTTCGGAGTCGGATCAGGGAAGTTTTTAGGGTTTATTGTAAATTCAAGAGGGATCGAGGCCAACCCCGACAAGATAAAAGCCCTGATCGACATGAAATCGCCAGAAAGGATCAAAGATGTACAAAGTTTAACCGGGAGGATCGCAGCCCTAAGTAGATTCATTTCGAAATCAACAGACAAGTGCGTCCCATTCTTTAATCTACTTAGGGGGAATAAAAAGTTTGATTGGACGGAAGACTGCGAGCAAGCATTCCAGGCGTTGAAAGCTCATATGGCACAACCTCCCATCTTATCAAAGCCGATCGAAGTAGAAACTTTGTTTATTTATCTGGCGATTACTGAAGTTGCTGCTTGCGCGGTGCTAGTACGAGAGGAAGAAGGTGTACAAAAAGCAGTCTACTATGTCAGCAAGAGACTGATCGGGGCAGAATTGAGATATCCGCCGATCGAAAGGTTAGCATATTGCTTGATCCTTGCCTCTAGAAAGCTACGCCCCTACTTCCAAGCCCATCCTATCACAGTTCTAACTGACCAGCCCCTTCGGCAAGTCCTCCAAAAACCTGAGGCGGCTGGGCGATTGTTAAAATGGGCAGTCGAGCTAGGGCAGTTCGATATAACCTATTCACCGCGAGCAGCAGTAAAGGGACAAGTCTTAGCTGATCTTATTGCGGAGTTCACTGAACTCCCAGACAGTGAGCAGTGCGAACTGCCTGAAGCGCCCATGCCCCAAGACAAAACTCCTTCGTGGAAGCTATTCACGGATGGTTCATCCAACGAATCCCACGCTGGAGCGGGAATGATATTGATAACGCCGGAAGGGCATCGATTTCACTGCGCCATCAGGTTCGACTTCACTGCATCAAACAATGAAGCGGAATACGAAGCACTCCTCGCTGGATTGAGAATGGCAAAGGATATGGGCATAAAGACGCTTGATATTTACAATGATTCACAGCTAGTGGTAAATCAAGTCCTAGGAGAATATCAAGCGCGAGGTTTGAAAATGGTAGCCTACTTAAACAAGACAAAGGACCTGCTAGCCCAGTTCACGAAGTACACCCTCCAGCAAATCCCGCGAGATCAAAATTCAAACGCAGACGCCTTAGCCAAACTCGCAAGCGCAAAGGATGCTGACACTTTAAACATTGTGCCAGTAGAAAGACTCAGTAGGCCAAGCATACAAGCAACTGAGTCCAGTATGGAGATTCGAATGGAGGATACATGGATGGCGCCTTACTTGGAGTATCTGACGAATGGTGCGCTGCCAACAGATAGGAACAAAGCCAGAACTCTACAAAGACAGGCTGCTAGGTACATACTGGTCGATGGTGTCATGTACCGAAGAGGATTCTCAATGCCACTGCTCAGGTGCGTTACACCAGAAAAGGCTAAGGAGCTCATGAAGGAAGTGCATGAAGGCTTCTGCGGGGATCACGCTGGGGGGCAGAGTTTGGCAAAAAAGATTCTAAGGCAAGGCTACTTCTGGCCAACGATGAACGAGGATTCAATGGAGTACGTACGAAGGTGTGATAAATGTCAAAGGTTCTCCAAGATCCCACGAGCAGCTCCAAACGAACTAAAGCAGACGCAGAGCCCGTGGCCTTTTGCAGTATGGGGGATAGATTTGATTGGATCCCTGCCTACAGGGAAGGGCGGAGTAAAGTACGCAGTTGTGGCAGTTGATTACTTCACCAAATGGGTCGAAGCTGAACCACTTGCAACCATCACGACCAAGAAAGTTCTCGACTTTGTTATCAAGAACACTGTCTGTCGGTATGGTTTGCCCAGAAAGATAGTTTCAGACAATGGGACCCAGTTTGACAGCGATTTATTCACCGATTTCTGTGAAAGGCATGGAGTTATTAAAAGCTTTTCTTCAGTTGCACATCCGCAAGCAAACGGGCAGGTCGAAGCCGTAAATAAGACTCTTAAAGACACCCTGAAGAAAAGGCTTGAAGAAGCTAAAGGAGCGTGGCCGGAGCAGCTGCCTGAAGTCCTGTGGTCGTATAGAACGTCCCACCGAACAGCGACAGGACATACCCCATTTTCATTAGCCTATGGATATGAAGCCATGTTGCCTGTCGAGTTAGATCCCCCCTCACATCGGCGCTTAACTTACGACCAGGATCTGAACAGCCAGCTAATGATGGAGTCCCTAGACTCAATCGATGAGATCCGAGAGAAATCTCAACTCCGAGTTGCTGCATACCAGCAAAAAGTCATCCGGTACTTTAACTCCAAAGTTAAAGAAAGAAAATTCAATGTCGGTGACTTGGTGCTACGACGAGTTTTCTTAAATACCCACGACCCTACTGCTGGAGTGCTCGAACCCAATTGGGAAGGACCTTACCAAGTTGAAGAAGTCCTTCATCCAGGCACCTACAAACTTGCACGCTTAAATGGAGATCTCGTTCCCCGCTATTGGAATGGAGAACACCTGCGCAAGTATTATCAGTAAACAACCCTTTTTAAAGGACTGGCTTGTATTAATTTTTTTTCTGAATTTTACAAGTTTTGCAAAGAGGGTTAGCCACGTTGTATGGCTAACTGCTCGTATATGTAAGGTTCTATTATAGAATCACTCGTAAAGACATGTTTAGTCCATTTTTAATACGAGATTATAAGGGACTGTGCGCAGGCAGTCATTCTTGCCAACCATTGTGAATTTACATTTGCAAGTATTTGTTCATTACGTGTGTTGTTTTGCTGTATTACAAGTATCATTTTTCACACAAACAGGAATGTTCGAACAGGCCATGGTCAAGGCAAGTGACCAAGGACCTAAAACTCCTCGATCACTTGGGGGCATATAAGGCACATCGATAGCAAAGCATACTCTCAAGGTATGTAAACACATGAACAAAATGAGTGAAAGCATGCTACCGTACTTAGAGTATTTTTCAAAATTTATGTTTTGTTAAATCATGCCAAAGTACTATGCTAAGTTCGGTCATTCGGACAAATGTTATAATAAATAAGAATATTATAGCATCAAGATTTAAGCTTTTACACCGCAAGCATCGCTGCTTGGATGTAACTGTTCGAGTAAAAGAAAAAAAAGATCTCCTACCCATGCAGCAAAGTTTAAAAAGAAATTATTGTCTTTACATCACGACCCATGGGTCGTATATCCAAAAAGAAAGAAAAAATAAATGGAAAGTTTTAAGAGGCATTTGGAGCCGGAGGGTCCTGGGCAGTATCCTGGTTGGTCGCGTCCTCGACGACTTCTTCTTCTTCCACGCCAACGATGCTTGGAGAGGCAGGGATCCTCAATCCTGCTTCCTCCTCAGCCAGTTGGGCAGTGCAAAGAGCCAACTCAGCAGTCCTGACTTCCTCCGAAAGATAGCTAAAGTCGGCACCCTGATTATGTTTCTAGAAGTTGTAGAAACATCGGAGTGTCGTCCTCTTGTACTTTTCCATATTCTTGGAGTTGTCAAGCTCCAGCTGCTTCACCTTGCCTTCAAGAGTGACAATAGCCGCGTCCTTGGACTTGAGTGTCTCTCCCAAATACTTGATCTCGCGAAGGTGGGTTTGATTAGAGTCTCGATACTGCTGCCTCAACTTTACTGCGGCGTCCTTTGCGGCTTCAGCTTCTGACAGTTTGGTCACCGCAGCATCCCTCTCCCGAGCTAGTGCCTCCAACTCCTTGGCGTGCTTAGCCTCTGCAACCGAAAGCTCCTCAGCTGCCTTCACGTGATGCCTCTCAGTGGCCTTGGCTTTGGCCTGCTCAATGGAAGCTTGGATGCGGGTGCGAGCAGTGATGGCAGAGAGCAGGGCCAGTGAATAAAGGAAAAAGTTAGAGCCTGCTGTGAAGAATAAAGGACTAAGGCATTAAAAAAGTGAAGAATTACCCACACTGGAAATTTCATTCAAGGTCCTGTTCAGAACCTGGTCAGCCCCCATGTCTTCAGCCTTGACCATTGCATCTCTGACATGGTCGCTTTTGCCAATACGGTCGAGGCGATCCCTGGCTGATCGAAGGGCGCGGCTCATGAGTTTGGCCCCGAGAGCTTCTTCACGAGTAGGCTGCTCTCTGGCAGGCGCAGCTGGAGGATTCGATGGGGCAGGAGTAGTCTGCTGCTCAGAAGGAACTGGAGGAGGGGCAGGACTTCGCCCAGTTGGCGCATCCTGAGGAGGGTCTTCTATTCGACCCTTCTTGGCTGGAGGGCCTCGGCTAGATTCGCCAGTTCTCCTTTTGGATCTCCGCTGGAGTTGGGGAACCTCCTCTTCCTCCTCGGCCTGGTACATGTCAAAGATATTGGGAGTGGCCATATCTACATGAAAATAAACACAGGAAACTGATAAGAATAAAAGGCAGATATAAATATATTATATGCAACAGAAGAAAGGCAACAAAGTGAATACCCGAGCTACAACTACTGGTCGTTGCACTACTGACTCTATTATTCATATATTCATTATCTGGCATGAAGAAGTCTGGCCCTAAGTTTGGAGCATATGTAAAGTTACCCTCCCCGTCAAACAGATGACAGGGAATTGGTAAACCATTTAAAAGCGAAATAACTTTACCATTATCATCAGAGGATTCTCCCAAGTCCACAATGGTTTCTTTGGCCTTTTGTTTCCCCTTGCCTTGGGGAGCAGAGGGCCTCTCTACGGAAGGATTGCTCGTGGGTTCCCTGATTGTAACCCCCGTTGGTCTCCTTCTAGGAGGGGCCATAGGAGGTTGCTGCTCGGGAACCCCCTCGGCAGTGGCGTCGTCCACCACGGACCCTCTAGTTTCATGGTGAGGAGCCAGGAGGCCAGACAGCCTCAAGTTTGTTTCAGTTATCAGGGTTTTGACACTTTTTGCTGCGTCAGACGTCCTGGCCAGAGTGTTGGACCTCAACACCATGTCTGGTGTTGGGGTCGGACATAACCAAAGGCCTGAAAAACAGATTACAGTTTGAGAAAACGAAAGGAGACACCTTGAGTAAAAGTATCGACCAGTCAAAGACAAGCTCTTACCTCCCGAGCGAAGGCCAAGTTGTTGCTGGTTATGTCTGGAGTAAGGAAATACTCCTTATTGTAATGCCCCACGTTTGATATATGGGTAGTGTCACTCAGGAACGTCCGGCTGGTCTCCTGGTGGCAGAAGTGGAAGAAGCCTGTCCCGTTGTGCTGTGGGTTAGATTTGAGGTCAAAAAGATAGTTGACCTCGTGGGGCGAAGGTTCTGGCCATTTGTTAAGTTTATACAGGATATAGAGTGCGGCCAGCATCCTATATCCGTTTGGAGTTATTTGGAAGGGTGCGACACCAAAATAATTGGCCACCCCCACAAAAAAGGGATGAAGAGGGAGATAAGTTCCCGCCTCAATGTGATACCGGGACCAGGCGCTGTTTGCACCTCCAGGGAGGTTAGCCCTCTGGTCTGCGGTAGGACGTATAATAGTAACCCCTGTGAGAGGGAATTTCCTGAAGCAGTTAGCGACCATTCGAGGGGTCACTGAACTGGCTGGGGAAGTATACCACTCGACATCAGGCAGATTCTGATGACGAGGGCGGGCCCTAGTTTGGATATTAGGGTCAGGAATGAGATTTTATCGACCGCTGGTCGAGGGAACCCTATCCTGCGAATCAGGCTGGGCAGGAGAATTTGGGTTGCTTTCAGACTCAGGTCTTTTCTTGCCAGAAGACTTGGAGCGGGCCATTGGAGGAGAAGGATGGGGTCTGGAAGAGGATCGCGAAAAAGGGATCTCGTGGACACGGTCAGCTGGTTGTTCTTCTCCCTCGAGCAGTTGGGCGAGAAGGTTGTCGTCGATGGGCCTTTCACCTCCCCACAAATCTGGCATTAAGGTCTGCATACAGAAGAATTGGGAGGTGAGGATAGAAAATTTTTAAAAGCTTTTTAGAATAACGCTGGTCGAGTATAAAAATTATGTTTTTATACAACAGCATTCTAATAAAAAGCTAAATTTTTCTATACGAACAGTTTGAAAAACGGATCAAAGGGTGAAAGTAAAAAGTTTTTCTGAAAAAGCTTTTTCAACTCCCCTTAGGGCGGGAAAAATTTATTTTTCAACTAGTCTAAAGATCGAATTTTTACTTCGATTTTACGTCCTAAAAAGCACGATCCTGGGTTTTAAACTAACTCGTAACCCTATTTCGCCTACAACATATTCTGTCTACAAGCGTCTCAAACCAGAAACAGTACACATCCAAAAGCATGCACCACAAAAAATTAGAAGCGTGGAAACTCAAAAACTCACCAAGAAAAGTGATCGTGGAGATGGAAGAAGGGTCTTCAGAGATCAAGGAGCTCTCGGGCTGAGTCTTGGAAGTGCGGGAGAATGGTCTCCGGAGAAGTTTAAAGCTCTGGTTCTTAGGGTTTTTTGCAAAGACGGTGGCGTGCGTAAAAAGAAAAGGAAAGCTTCGAAGGTCTTATATAAGTTTGTTCCTGGCATCAAAAAGTATAATCATTAGTTCCCTTTTTCAAAGCATGGGGAAGCGGGATGGCCATCGAAATCGTTTCTGGGGAACCGAAAGGACATGATTAGACAGAAGTGGGTTGCTTTTTTCAAGAATGCACGAAGGGTTTTGACACGTCAGGCGAGGTTACCGAAGAGTCGTTCGTTCAAAAGTTTATTTACTGCTCGTGATAAATAAACTTGGGGGGAAAATGTTATTCGTAAAATTAGCATTTGTGACGTGGCAAGTGATCCCTGGACACGTGGCTGACACCTGGAAACGTTTCTGCTAGAGTATCGACCAGAGGACACATTTGAAGCAGTGCAAGCCTTTCTTACCTGCGACCAGTCTGGTCGATAGTTCCGTGTATAAGGTGACATTAATGGGAAGATCTTTATGAATCCCAAATTTATCTCACACAATCTCCTGAGTATCCGATTATTCAGGGAAGAATATCTGTAACAATCTTTTGTAATCCCCCTTGAGCCTATAAATAGCAAGAGATAGCTCAAGGGAGAGGACTTTTGGCTTTTGAATCGGGAGAGATTATAATAATTATCCTAGGAATATTGTATTGATCTGGAGAAAGTGGTGAAACTCATTGAACCCTAGTTCTTTGATCACTCTTCTAGTTTTTATATCAATATCATTCTAAGTGGACGTAGGTCATTACCAAATCTTGGGGCCGAACCACTATAAAATATTGTGTCTTATTCCCTTTTGTCATTACGTTCTTCTCATACATTCATTCATATCAAGCATATTCTGACTCCGTGTCAGTTGGCCAAATCGTGGGTCAACAATTAAAATAAAAAAAATAAATGAAAACTAAACTAAGAAAATATAAGCAACCAATTTGTATCTTTTTTTTTATTATTATTTTTACTACAATAAAAAAAAGAGAAAAATAGAATCAAATAAGATACTAAAAATAAATTAAAAAAAAAAAGACTAAATACACACACAAGTGTTTTTTTAATTTTTTTTTCAACAATAATAAAAAAAGAAAAGAAAAATAACAACAAAATAAAATAAAATAAGTTACAAGAAAAAAAACTAAATAAAATAAGGTACAAGAAAAAAGACTAAATAAACACACAACAAGTTTTTTTTTTTTCTTACATCAATAATAAATAAAAAGAGAAAAAGAAAACTAACAAAATAAACTAAGAAAAATAACAAAAAATAAAAAAATAAATAAACTAAGAAAAAGAAAGGATAACAATTTTTTTTTTTGGCACAACAATGACAAAAAAAATGAAAAACTAAAATAACAATAAAAAAAAATGATAGTGATTTTTTTTTAAGAGTAAATAAGATAAATCTAAAAAAAAAAATCCTAGAGAAATATACACAAAAATAAAAGGATAGAATTACTTACCTCTTTTCAAAATTTATTGAAAAACTTTTTTTTTACTATTACCTCCCCGGCAACGGCGCCAAAATTTGTTTAACGCCCAAATGTGACTTCCACTTAGCGGTAGTTGTAGTATAGATGGGTGGTCGATTCCACAATGAGGTAAAGAAACAAGTTAATCAATAAATAAATGTTAGAGATAAATAAAATGAAGAAAAATGGAATAAGTGATATTTTTGTTGTTTTTTTAAATTTAAAGATTAGAAATAAAGATAGAATAAAGTGTGATGTAACAATAGGTAATTAGTAGGAAGGATCAAGAATCACCAATATGCATACTTATTTATTTGGATCTTTGATTCACAAAAATTACACAAATGGATAGTTCACATCCCAACTATTCATTTGGAAGATTTAACATTGAAGCACAAATATATTTCACAAAAATGTATTCAAGTGATTATTATTCTTTACCATGGAAAGATGAGATAAATCTTATGAGAAATCTAAAAATGACATTATACCATTGGCAATAATGCAATAAAAGATTGGACATAAAACCTAACACAAATATTACTTTTACTATTTAGAAAATACATAGAAAGAGCATGACTAATTCTATATAAATTTAAGCAAAAGTAAATATATATGGATGAGATGGAGAAAATGATAAAGATATTATCTATGTTATTTTCACTAATTTGATAATACATAGAAAGTGCGTGACAAAATCTATATACTATTAGTAAACATAAATATAGATAATAAGATGAAGAAGTAGAGATAAAAAAAAATAAATCACTCAAATATATAAACTTTAAGTACATGGTGAATCAAAAATACCAAACAAAGTATAGTGCATATAGGATCATCCTAACCTTCCTAAGAAGGTTAGCCTATTATGCTAGACATTCTCATGAAATTCTAGAGAGAAAATATGAGAAATGAGACTAAAATTTGGTAGAGTTTTGCTACCTAAAAATTACATAGAAAATGTGAAGAAAGTGTCCCTATTTATAGATGGAGAAAAGGACTAAAAAGAAATTAAACAACAATTTGGGGTTTACAAAATAAATCTGAAATATTAATAATAAAATATGATTTTTAAAAAATCAAATCTTATTATTAATATTACCCTAGCTATTTTGGTGTATGGTCAAATGCCCTTTTTCAAAAACACCAAAAAAGATGAGCTTTAAAGCTCAAAATGGTAATTTTGCAAGGCCCAATACCCACAAAATATGGGTTGAAAGTGGCTGGTGGCAGCTGGGCCATTGACCAATTTCCAGCCAATGGGAGTGCGACACGTAGGCGGCTGGCTGGGGTGAATTGGGCCTTCATTTTGGGGTTTGGGTGTGAGAGGCTGTTGGAGAATTGATGCATGGTGCTGGGCTTTGTTTGGGCTGCTGGGATGGATGGTCACGTTGTACATAATATGCATATATGCATATATGTGGGTCAATGCAGGGCTGATATGTGGGTCAATGCATATATTATGCATATATGATGGTCACGTTGGCCTGGTCTTCCTGAAAGAAGTTGAATTGATGGGCATTGCTAAAGATGGGAATTGATGGGCATTGCCACGTGGCGCATGTGGACTGGCTGGCAGGAGTGATGCTGGGACACGTGGCGCGAGGACAAGGCGCCACATGGCGCTGAAGTTGGAGAGAAAGGCCAGCGGGCCTGGGCTTTCGTTTGGGCCTCAAGTTACAAAAATACCAACTTTTCATCATTTCTTCAGTTTTATTTATTTATTTCTTCTTTCTTTTTCTCTATGCCAAAATGCACTTTAATTCCTACAAAATAACAATAAATTAAATTCTAATAAAATATTTTCATCTATAAAATAAATCATATTAATTCTATGAAAATATTAATTAAAACTTAATTTATTTTGACAATTAAAATCAACAAATGTGCATTTTTCACCACTAATCAAGCACTCAGCATGCTAAGGTCGTCCTTGACTAATAAGTCAATGTTTTATGACCAGCACTCAACGTGCTAAGGTCGTCCTTGACTAATAAGTCAATGGTTGGGCCCAGCCCTAGGATATGAGACTAATAAGTCACCCCGGGGCCCATTGCCCTATCCTCTATATAACCATCCTTGGAACTGGGCCAGCGTACCTGTTGCTGCATTTTCCACGACCATTGGATCGGACAGGTGTATGACACGCTCCTGGTTAGCCTAACCAAAACAACCAGTGCTCAGCGCGCTATTGCCGTCCTTGACTTATAACTGAAGTCTTTCTCAATAAGGTAATGCAGACAGGCATATATCATATATATCAGATATCCAAATATAAAGCATTCAACATGCTTAATCAACAATCATAATCATGCACATTCTCAGGCAGTCGTGTCCTATTCATATTCATATTCAATAATTTGGGCCAAGCCATAATCACATATATCACATGTATCACATATTGGGTGCAGTTTTCTTACCTTTGGTCCGAGCACAAGTTATATATAAACGACCCCTTGAGCACAATCCTATCCCGAGCCCTAGCGCTAACCTAGTCACAACCATAAATGGTATTTCAATGAGTTTAATTTCCACAATTCAATCCCGGGACCAATCCCACGCTCTCAGGACCTCCAATCCCACCAAACAGGGTGGTGGAATCGTCCCCCGAGCCCTCGAGCCAAAACCCCAAAAAGTACAAAACCTCATGCCCTAAAAAACAGTACAGCGCTACGGTGCCGCCTACTAGGTGCAACAACGCCAAAGTCAGAAATGCTAACCTGACTCGCGTTGTAGCACCATATACTGGGCTATAGCGCCAATGACAGAGACCCAATGGCGTTGTAGCGCCACCTACTGGGCACTATAGCGCCAAAGACAGAGAACCCAATTTCTGGGTTATTCTCTTCATGTTCTCCGAGTTTCAAACCTCAAAATGGTTCTCAAACCTGTCCCAATCCCAGAAACTGACCACAAAGCAGCTATAGTACCTCAAACATAGCTAAAAAGCACAATCATCCAACAAAAATCATCACTAACACTCAAAATCACTACTTGAGTTTTTGAAACTCAAGAACACCAAGAACTTCAGCAAAAAATCAAAGAACTCAGAGAGAATTAAAGGTTGAAATCATTACCTTTATAGCTAACAAGGCTTCCTAGCTTTACCCTAGCAATTTCCTAGCTTAATTCTTTCAAAAACCCAAGCTTTTCTTCAAAGAAATCCAAAGAGAGGAGAGAGAGAGAATAACTGAGAGGTAAGAGAGAGAGAGAGCTTTTGTTTGGGTTTCCTTTGGCTGAAGAAATCTATTAGTTAAGTCATCATATTTGAATAATGACCAAAATGTCCATTGGTCCAATATAACCCCTTAATTTGCCACTTAATGCCCTTAAGACTATTTTGGTCTTTTACCACCACAATTCACCATTTCTTTAAATAAATCTCAACTATCTCCAAATAAAATTCTCATTAACCAAAAATCCCTGATAATGCTCTAAATTACGAAATCACCCCTAGGCTCGCCCTGAGCCCGGTTTTTAACCCTGTTATGACCAAACTGCTACTTTGCTTGCTAGGATCGTCTCGTGCCGAATAATCCAAATATATCTACATAATAATGTGGTCCCATCATATATTACAAACATATAAGCATATATTCAAATATACCCCTAACAGGTCAAAATTACGAAAATATCATTCTAATAAGAAACGACTCACACACATATTTAATACACTTAAACATGCAATATTAGTCATATAATAATATAACTCACATAACCATGCATATTATCACATAATAATACCATTGTTGACCGCTTTTTTGGCCAACGACGTGAGAACGTCAAAAACGATAAAGCCTTCAAGAGAAATAAAACGACACATACAGTTTTGAAAAGAAAGTAAATAACACGCGCAATTTTTATAGTGGTTCAGCCCCAATATGTTGGTAATAGCCTAATCTACTTAGAGTTGTGATTATAGATCTGTACTCAAGATCAGATGAACTGAGCCAACTGAGTTTCTTCAGTACAGATTGCAAGAATACAAGAATTATTTCAGATACACGCACTTTCTCTCTCTAGAAAACTCAGACCCAAAATTTCCCCAAAAGTCTAAAAAGAAGAAGAAAAGCCCCTTCTGATCTCATAAGCCATGTATTTATAGGCTTAGGATCATACATCTGATATCCCCTAGAATCGGGATATTTTATTATTCTTATTATATTTAAATTACAAAAATATTCAAAATTTAACAGAACACCAAATTTGTAGGAAGAATAAGAGATTCCCGCGTGTGCCAAGACTGGTTCTTGTTGAAGCCGTTTCTGGGAATCTTGACTTAGTCCTCCTCTATCTGGTCGACCCATATCTCCTACTGACCACTCATGCATGTACTGGTCGGACACATGCATGCTGGACATATGCACCTGCTAGTAGGACATGCACTTGCTGGTAGGACATGCACTTGCTGGTAGGACCACTTGCTGGTAGGACATGGAAGTGCTGGTCGGACACATGCATGCTGGACATATGCAAGTGGTAGGACATGCAAGTGCTGGTCGGACACATGCATGCTGGACTAACATGGCACTCTCGTCTAGCATGCCATGTCTCTCGTCTAACATGGCACTCTGGTCTAGCATGCCATGTCTCTCCTCTAACATGGCACTCCGGTCTAGCATGCCACTCTTGGGCAGCAATATCACTCCTGGGCAGTAATGTCGTGACTAGTCGGACAAGGTCATGCCTGGTCGGTCATGACACTTCTCAAGCCAGTCAAAATTTTATCACAACTCTGAGGAGTCAATGTATTTATTGACTTATTAATGTATCTTTTACGGACCATGTACTGCCACTTGTCACCTCTATTGCCACATCATCGATCTCCATTTTTTGGGGATAACAACCATAAACCAATTATTGCCCTCCTGACCCTCTAATCAAGGCACTAAGCAATATTAGGGAATTTGGGACAATACATCAACTATATTTATTATGGTGGCTGAGGTTTTATCTTGATTAATCCTTAGAAAGGAGAAAAACAAGGAGGTTCATGGTTTCAAGATAGCCTGAGGTGGCTCGACTATAAGCCACCTCATTCGCAGACAATTTCGTTGTCTTTGGCAAAGCTACAGCTGAGGAAGCAACAAAACTCATGTTTCATTTATTACTGCATTAGTTATTGTTATTCAGTTTATGTTGTTTTAGTTGTAGTTAGTAGTTTGTTTTTCGCTTGTTGCTTGTAGGTTGTAGCCTTCACCATCTTTCTTTCCTCCCCTTCAATCATACATGTATCTTTATTGCAGCTATTCTAATCCCTCCACATTTGAAGCACATGAAAAGAAGTTTATCATATTTGAATGTCACCCAAACTTTCTTTCCTTCCACAGTAACCCCTAGCCACACTTGTTTCTTAATTGGAAGCCACACATTGAATTTGAAGAAACCATTCAATATAATCTTCCTTTAACATCTTATTTTTTAACCTTAATCACCTCTCCAACATACCCTGCCATTTTCACCATGTTTTTCTTCGTGAGAAGCTTTTTTGGCATATTAAGAGCTCTGACCCAAACAAGGAATTTTTTTCAGCTCTTCATTTTAGATCCTTGGCATTTCTCCCTACCTCTGCATTTTTTTTTCTTCAGATTTAGATTCCCCCACCGACTAGATCGTCTTCTCCCCTGCCACACCATATATTTTTTGGATTTGGACTAGCAATCTTCTTCTCACCTAGCAACATTCTGCGCACAGTCGTCTTCCTTCTTGCAGCGTTGTAGATCGAATCTGAGCCTCTAAACTTTGGGCCTTTGCTTCCGCTGGTGAGGGTAGTCCTATGACGGCATTCGTGAGTCTAATGGAGGCTTAATGTGGGAACGTCCATTCAAACTAGTTTTGAATTTAAAGGCATTGTCACATCAATGCTAAAAATGCCACAAAATCAGGTTGTTAGCCATGTAGGATTGAAACTAACAGAAGTCTCACATGGAATAGTTCGAGGGGAAATTTCAACAACGCGAAAAATTTAGGGGGCACGATTTGCAAAGTGTAATAGTTTGGGGGGAAATTCATATTTGTTCTTTTAAAAAAAAGTTTTAATGATTCAAAATCCATTTCAAAACCTTTTTTTTTTATGGAAAACAGAATAAAATTCAAAACTTAGAAAAAAGTTTGTTAGCAACAGCGGGTGCTAACTCCCGAAAATTCGAAGAACCTCAAAACCCATAAAGTTTAGCCCATTGAACTAAAGCATGAGCAGAGCTATTTCTACTCCTAGGAATCCAATACAAAGGAAAACTAAGCAAATCAAACAAATTAAACAACTGCAAGTACAATGCTGCCTCGGCCCAAGAAGGCCAATTTCTATTCTTAACTGCTTGAGCCAGGATTTGGCAATCAGTGAAGAGGGTGACAGAGCTCCATTGATGATGCCGACACAATTGAAGGGACAATCGACACGCTTTCACTTTCAGCCTCAAGAGTTGAATTAGCAACCAAATTAGTGTGCAATGAAGAAAAACAATGCAACCCATAGGATCTCTAACTATCACGACTGCAAATCCTTCGCCATTGGCAAAAGCCGCATCAAAATAAAGTCTATGAGTGTTGTGATTGAAGACATCTAGCAAGCCGCTATCAATATCATCTTGGTACGAAGGGGAGTGAGGGACCAAACTAGCACGATAGAAAATATGGATTTTGAAAATATTCACCTAAAATGCTAATTTATGGATTTTGAACACATATTTACAAGATTTTTTTTGTTTGCCATTTTTTTCAGATCTAAAACTTAAAAATTGCAGAAAAACGATGCCTAACGAGCCTTAACGATGCATTAATGACGCGTTAACGATGGTGGATTGAAAACATGGTTTTTAGGCCAAAAATGATGTTTAACGATGCATTAATGATAGTGGCTTGAAAACATAATTTTTAGGCCAAAAAAATGATGTCTAACGATGCATTAACGATGTATAACGATGCATTAACGATACAATAATGATGGTGGCTTGAAAACATAGTTTTTAGACCAAAAAATGATGTTTAATGATGCATTAACGATGCATTAACGAAGAAATAACTATGGTGGCTTGAAAACATAGTTTTTAGGCTAAAAACAATGCTTAACGATGTCTAACGATGCATTTGTGATACTCTGCGCTGAAATTTGATGAAAACTTTAGTGATGCATAATTTTTCACTCTGATGTCAATTTGATGTTTTTTTTCAATTTTTTTATTTTTCGAGATCTACATGTGAATGTTTGAAAGTCCAAATTTGGGATGCATAGAATATAAAAGTTTAATTAAAGTCCAAATAATTAAACTTTTTTGTTCTATACATCCCAAATTTGGACTTTTAAACACAACACACATGTAGATCTCAAAAAAATGCTGAAATTGAAAAAAAAAACTCTTCAAATTGACTTCCGAGTGAAAAATTATGCATCACTAAAGTTTTCATTAAATTTCAGAGCATAGCATCGCAAATGCATCATTACGTATCGTTAAGCATCGTTTTGGCCTAAAAACTATGTTTTCAAGCCACTATTGTCATTGCCATCGTTATTGTATCGTTAATTCATTGTTAGACACCATTAAGCATCGTTAGGCGTCGTTAAGTATCATTTTTTGGCCTAAAAATGATATTTTCAAGCTATCATTGTTCATGCATTGTTAAGCATCATTTTTTGCCTAAAAAATATGTTTTCAAGCCACCATCGTTAATGCATCGTTTTTCTGCAATTTTTAAAGTTTTAGATCTGAAAAAAAAATAGCAAACAAAACAAAAAAAAAATTGTGGATGTTAGGCCCAAAACGTTCGGCCCGAAAATACTTGCCTCATTTATCAAATATTCAAAACAGAGCGTTTATACAAAGGGATGATCCGAAGGCAGAAGCTGTAGGTCAGAGGCAATCCGCGCCTCTGACCTCTGAGCGAGACATTTTAAAAGTTGGTATTTTTTGGAGGGAAATTTAGTTATTCTCCTTCCTCCTTTTTAGGGTCCACTTGAACCAACTAACTATTTTGTATATTTCATCCTATAAATATGAGATTTTGAGAGGAGAAAAGGGATCGAACTTTGAACTGACTTAAGCATCGGAGTGTCTTTCTTGCAGGAAATCCCGACGAGTCAAAGGCAGATTTCATCACCGGAGAAGAAGCAAGTCGCCAAACGTTGTCGGGTCTTTACTTCCATATATAGAAAGACAAATTGTTGCCCCAACAATTGGCGCCATCTGTGGGAATTGATAAACGTATCGGCCTTAGCCACGTCGTCGAATCAAGACATCAAGATCCACTGCGAACCCAGAAGTTATGCCACCCAAAGGCAACGGAGTTTCGGGCCCAGTTGCACAAAGCATCCCTCCGACGGACATGAGCGACCAGATCGAAAGAATGTGTCGTCTATTGGAGGCAAGCCAGCAGCGGTCCGACGAGGCAATCAAGACATTAACCGAAGCCCAAGCTAGGCTCGAAGCAGAGATTGTTGAGCTGCGCAGGTCCGCTGACACAACTCGCAACACCCAAGCCCACGAGAATCTTGATTCTAACAAATCTGACGTTCTAGTCGACCGCGTTAATTCCCCACCTCACAACATGAACCCAGGTAACGGGCAATCCCAAGCCATCCCCCCATCCTCTGGGACCGACGGGCGACAAGCCCCAACCTCTGGCACACATGGACGGGCCGAAGCAGAGCCCACTGGACCTGCTCAGCCAACAACCGAAGTCCGGCCTCAACGCACCATACCTCAAGTCGCACACGATTCTCCCTCTGAAGGTCGCGTTCCCTCGATCTGTTTCTTGGACAGTTGGAAAGAAGACATGATGAGGGAAATGATGCAGAAGTTCTCAGATGGGCGATCCGCCTACGCCACTAAACATTTGGATCTTGTATCAAGAACCACCGAAAAATCGCCTTTCTCGGAATGGATCCTGAATGAGCCAAAGCCTCGGGACTTCGTCATCCCTTCCCTGCCTGCATTCAATGGAAAGGGAGACCCGCTAAACCACCTATTTCAATTTCAACAAAAAATGGCGTTAGAAGCTAATAACGAAGCCATACAATGCAAAGTCTTTTCCACGACTTTCTCCGGGCCGGCTCTGTTATGGTTCCGACAATTAAAGGCCGGATCACTCAACAGTTTTAGTGATCTCCGACGGTCCTTCTTACAGCAGTACAACGCGAATCGAGAAGCTCCCAGAACAATGGCCGATCTCTATCGAATTGAACAAGGGGAGAGTGAACATCCAAAGGCATACTTACAGCGTTTCATTGACCTCGTGCATCAAATCCACGACATCGACCCACTCACCGCAACAAATCTCTTCGTCAAAAGCTTGCAGGTGGGGTCACTCTTGCATGAGAATCTCACTATGACACCACCATACGACATGGCAGACGTGCAGACCCGAGCCGAGGGCGTCTTCAGGGTATTAGAATTTCGAGAGCGCGCACAGAAGAAGACTGCACTCATCTCTGCTCCCCCAGCAAATAATCCTCCATCACCTGCTAGGGATGACAAGAGGAAGCGGAACAAAACAGATCATACGAAGGAAGGAAAAAGGCCAAGATAGGATCAACAGCCATCACGATACCCATCCTTCGAATACACCGTCCCGCAAGAAGTCATTTATGAAGAAAATAAAGACAGGCCCATATGGCGAGAGCCCTACAAGATTAACATTCCATCTAACAGAAGGGATAAAAGCAGATACTGTCTCTTCCACAAAGATCACGGTCATACAAATAGCAATTACAGCAGTACCTACCAGCGTGCCTAAAAGGAATCAATCTAGAAGAAGACCAAGAAAAACCCCAAGTTACACTAGATACCTTAGAACAAGTGGGTCTAGACGACGCTGACCCTTCAAAAACGGTCCTGGTAAGTACCAAGCTCTCTAAAGATGAGAGGCAGACCCTCATACGATTTCTCCATACCAGAATGAAAACTTTTTCCTGGACACCACACGACATACCCGGAATAGACCCTTCTGTCATGAGCCACAGCTTGAATATCTCCAAATACTTCCCACCCGTCAAACAGAAGCAGAGGAGATTCACTCCTGAGGTGAATCAAGTCATATAAGAGGAGGTCCAACGGCTCCTGAGCACGGGGGAAATCGAAGAATGTTTATACCCCAGTTGGCTTGCCAACCCCGTCGTGGTCCCAAAGAAGAATGGGAAAAAGAGAGTATGCGTAGACTATACAAATCTAAACAAAGCCTGTCCCAAAGATAGCTACCCTCTACCCAAGATCGATCAGATGATAGACGCCACAGCAGGATATGAAAGGATGAGCTTCCTCGACGCCTACTCTGGATACAATCAGATCCCCATGAAATCAGAGGATAGGATTCATACATCTTTCATAACAGAAGATGGTTTATATTGCTACAAAGTTATGCCATTCGGTCTAAAGAATGCAGGCGCAACATATCAGAGGTTGATGCACAAGCTGTTTTCCTCATTACTCGGGAGAAATATGGAGGTTTATATTGACGATATGGTCATCAAGTCCAAACAAAGCTCTTCACATATAGACGACTTGACGGAATGTTTCGACATCCTTGATGCTTATAAAATGAAATTAAACCCCTCAAAATGTGTCTTTGGGGTGTCCTCTGGACAGTTCTTGGGATACATCGTCAGTCAGAGGGGCATCGAGGCGAATCCAACACAGATTGCGTCCCTCTCAGAAATCAAGGAACCCCGAACCATCCGTGACATACAAGCTCTGACCGGCAAAATAGTAGCATTAAGTCGATTCATATCACGAATGTCAGACCGCTGCCAACCCTTCTTACAGTGCATAAAGAAATCTACCAACACCACCTGGGGACCAGAACAGCAAAAAGCATTGGATGAGTTGAAGACTTATTTGAGCTCTCCTCCTATATTGAGCTCTCCTCTTGCTAATGAAGATTTATTCTTATATTTGTCTGTCTCACAATTTGCTGTAAGTTCTGTTCTTTTCCGAGAAGAAGCCAATCGTCAGAGGCCAGTGTTCTACTGCAGCAAGAAGCTGTTAGATGCTGAAACCCGATACAGTATGATGGAAAAATTGGCACTCGCACTCCTCACGGCCAAAAAGAAGTTACGCAATACTTCGAAAGCCACACGATCATCGTATATACGGACTATCCATTAAAGCAGGTACTGAGTAAGCCCGACCTTTCTGGAAGATTATCTAAATGGGCCATTGAGCTTGGGACATACGATATTCAGTTTTCGCCACGAAAAGCTAAAAAGGGGCAGGTACTCGCTAACTTCCTGGTTGAAATTCAGTCATTCACTCCTGACGCCCTACCAGAATTATTAGAATCAGAAGATCAATGGCTATGGAAAATGTACACTGACGGAGCATCCAATTCCCAAGGGGCTGGTATTGGCGTCGTATTAGAAGCTCCCTCAGGACTCAAAATCGAAGAAGCCATCCGTTTAGAGCAATCCGCAACGAATAATGAAGCAGAATATGAGGCACTAATCTATGGTTTGGAACTCGCACGAGAAATGGGAATCCAACGTCTGAACGTCAGAGGCGATTCGCAGCTTATGATAGAGCAAGTGGCTGGAAATTTCGATACCAAAGCACCCCATCTGGCTAGCCTTCTACAAAAGGTAACTGACTTACGATCGCATTTTCGCCAGTTTGAACTCATACTAGTACCCAGGGAGCAAAATCAGAAGGCCGACGCCCTTGCCAAATTAGCTTCTGCAGGAGGATGCACACGCCAGTCCTCCATATCCATAAGCCGATCAAGCAAAGATATGGAAGTCTATTCCACCTCATCAGAACTTGAATGCTGGATAGATCCGATCATAAAGTACTTGACCACCTCCGAGCTCCCACCTAATCCGAAAGATGCAAAACTTCTGCGCCTTCGAGCACAACGCTATTGCATGATCCATGGGACGTTGTACCGAAAATCCTTCAACAGCTCATACCTACGATGTTTGCGCCCATCAGAAGCTAAAAAATTGTTAGAAGAAATACATGAGGGGACATGTGGAAATCACACAGGGGGACGGAGCTTGGCACACAAGGCACTTACAGCAGAGTATTATTGGCCATACATGATGACAGAAGCGCGAGATTATGCCAAAAAATGCAACAAATGCCAACGATTTGCACCCACCATCCATCAACCTGCTCAAACCCTACACTCCATCGTTGCACCTTGGCCATTTGCAAAATAGGGTATGGATGTGGTAGGTGAACTACCTAAGGCTGCTGGAGGAAGACGGTATGCTCTTGTAGCCACTGACTACTTCACAAAATGGGTTGTGGCAGAGGCGTACGTCACGGTCAGCAAAATAGACACTATGTCCTTCATCTGGAAGCATATTATATGTCAAATTGGAATACCTTGGGAGATAGTCGTCGACAACGGCACTCCGTTCCAAAATGCAAAGGTACAAGAGCTATGCGACATGTACAAGATCAAGCTAAGCTTCGCCTCTGTCACTTACCCACAGGGCAATGGTCAAGCAGAGGCTTCCAACAAAGTCATCTTTGCCAACATTAAGAAGAATTTGGAAGACAAAAAAGGAGCATGGGTAGAAGAATTACCAAAAGTGTTATGGGCTTATAGAACAACAAAAAGATCCTCCACGGGGGAATCTCCCTATGTCATGGTTTATGGAACAGAAGCTATCATTGCAACAGAAGTCGGTCTGCCTACACTTCGGACAGAGATCGCATCTGACCCAACAACGAACACCATTCAATTACTGCACAACCTAGACCTTCTAGAAGAAACACGTACAATGGCACAATTGCGACTAGAAAATTATCAGAAGGTAGCAGAACGCTACTACAACAAAAGGGTCCACTTACGCACATTTCGAGAAGGAGATTGGGTTCTGCGTAAGGTCACAGGCAATAAAAAGAAGCTAGAGCCTAACTGGGAAGGGCCTTTCCAAATCATTAAAGTATTAGGCAGAGGGTCTTACACTCTAAAAAATGTACGTAGTGGGAAAATTGTACCCCGTACTTGAAATTCAATGTCTTTAAAGCAATATTATTGCTAATAGTTGTACTGTGCAATTCAAAAGTAATACAACAACTTTCCATTTTTTCACATTCTTTTAAATTTCTCTTATGTATTCAATTCCTTGGCATTATTATCAACCATATTTCACCGAGTCAGACGCGTGACAATTAACTTTTTATTCGAAAGGGTTCCTCAATAATATCCTCACCTAACTTTGTAGCATTATTCACGTGTACTCAAACACCACCTACCACAATGGCTATAAATAAACAATCATCTAATGTTTGAAGTTGCCAACACCCCCTGGCAATACACCGTATGTCTTTGATCTCAAAACATACACCTACAATTCAATAAACAAAGAGCAATGATGAAGTATAGCGAGGATCACGCCCCACACGTTGGAACCAGGCTGAATCTCAATAGTTCGTGGCAACAAGGCCACTACACACAGTCTGCGTGCAAGATCCTACCGCTTCTGCATGCACATTTCACTGGGTTTTATACCGCATTCTAATCTGACTTGACTAAGCTCACAGGAAACTACGGCCAGCCATTTTGCAGTCTAATCTGCTCTGACTACACTGATCTGGTCGTCCAACAGAGGTGCACTGCAAACCCTACCCTCTTACCCGCATAAGAGGACCACCTCCTGCAGTCTAATATGCCCTGACTATCACAGCAGAACCATCTGCTGTCATGCTTCGGATCCCCCACCGATGTACACCAACTGGTTTGGCAATCCAAGGCTGGGAGGAACTTTTCCCGCAGTCGCACCCATATCCTGCACAATGGGTGCCTCTGACAGGATGCGTGGCAACCCAAACGACCCCCACCACACTACACGGTATGGGTGCATTGGAAAGATACCTGCCTCACAACCCTCACCTCTTTGCATCTGCTTCGATGCCCTGCTCTACGCTTTGTCCTTCACGTTCGGTCTGGATCACATCAACCCCTCTACCCTAATGGGACAGTTTCCATCCCCGGGGGTCGGACCAGTCCCGAACAAGACCACTACAACAACTCCACGTGCGTAAGAAGGTCCACCACCCAGCAATAATGGCAACATCGCAGGAGTAAGACACACCTATCACAGGAACTTAAATTGGCGGATGCTAAGTACGGGCACACATATTTACTCAATTCCTCTCTCAATATTTGTACAGTAACTTAAATTGACAGATGCTAAGCATGGAATCAAAAGGCAATGTATACTCAAAAATAGCAATAAATCAGAAGTTGTTATTTATAAGTTATATTACATTGACTAATATTCACTCCTGATTTTATAATTGATCTATTTTCTTGCCCATAATTAATCCCACTCAATACGCGCATGTACTCTGCCATCGCGCTCTCTAGCTTCGGATAGCCTAACCCATAGCGTTCACACGATATATAGTACGGGATGTCACTTCTGATAAGCTCTTCCATCACCCACGTTGAGTAAAGCCACGGTGCTCACCTGCAACGACAATGTTGTCAGCTCCAACCCATCACCAAAACACAAAGATGGATCAATCATACAACACTTAACTGGGCATCCTCTCCCACCATCTGTATAATCTTTCGCTGTATTTCGCACGCAAAGGCCTAAAGGATCTATGAAGCTTCTGATCCAAGTACATCATACGACATACACCTGTCATCACGCCTTCAATTAAGCCCTAAACGATAACAAACCCATACAGTACACACACCAAGACAACCAACAGGAAACAAAGTTCTACTTGTATTAACAATGTGCTCTATTACAATCAATTACAAACTAACGGCCTGAAGAGCCCAAAGAATTTATATACAGAAGTTAATGACAAAAGTTAACAAAACAAAAGTGAGTCGTTCATTCTACGGCACCTCTTTCACCCTCTGACTTGCCCTCTGCTACAGAGGCGGAACCTGATGCCTTTTGATCAGAAGCCACGTTGGCAACAGTATCTTCAACAACTTCCCCGTTGGCATTATACATCGATCCCAGCGTATCGCCCCTCAGCTTCAACTTCTCCAGATGACACGCCAGATAAGAAATCTGCAAATCCCCAAGCTCGTTCAAATACTTGTCGACGTCATACTCTCCTATCTTTACATCAACGTTCTTACAATACATCTCCAGTTTTGCCCATTTCTCCTCTGGGGTCTGCTTCTTATTACGTAATGCCAAATCCAGATACTTGGCAGTATCTACCTCAGCCACTCTCGCAAGCTTGCGTTCGGTGATCTCTCGATCTCGAATACGCTGCCTAGTGGCTTCAACAGCTGCCTCTGCTGCCCTCTGTAAAAACAAAAAACATCACGGAATCAACACACGTGTTTTATGGGCCCATTAATTTTCTAATGCATCAGTAACAAAAGAAGGGTCACATACCTCTTCTGCTTCTTTCAACTTTTTCCCTAAAAGGAGTTCAGCCTCCAACTTCTGCTTCTTGGCCTCCGCTGCGCTGGCCTCAAGACTGTTCGCCCTTTGCTCCAGCTCTTTTTTCTCCTTCTCTAAGGTCCCCTTATCAGTCTGCAACGACACAATATCTTCTTCAAGGTCGCTCATCATACTACTAAGCTTCTCCATGCGGGCTTCATGCTGAACGCAGAATTGGCTTTTCTCCATCCACTTATTGGTCATATCCACCAAGTCAGCTTTCAGTTTGTCTCGCTCTACTTCAAGCCTGACAGTTCTTACCAGCTTCTCCTCCGTGGCAGCCACCCTATTTTTCGCCTCTGCCAACTCTATTTCTAACCTCTTGATGGCCTCCACCAGCACATCTCGATTCGCCTCAGCCATCTTTCTCCCTGACCGCTCCTCTTCTAATTTCGCCATCTGCTCTGCCAGTTTGGCTCCATTCTGCATAGCCGCCGCATACTCTCGCCTTGCAGCTGAAGCACATACATAGCTCTGTGACAAATCAATTATGCCCATTACAAATAACATTACACACATATCACGAAATGCAAAAAGCGCCTAATTTTTTAATTAACTTACCATCCAGATATGGTCTGATACTTGCTGCAACAAATCGCCTTGACCACTTAAAGATCTTATTGCTTCCGTAGGTAGATGGGGTCTGCTTATACGTATCATTTCCTCCATAACTTCATTAGACGCAGAGGGGCCATATTCCGACATTACTCCTGTTCTGTCACTTGCTTCTCCCCCTGCAGATGCAGCCGCAGAAGCAACGGGGGCAACTAGCTTATCACCTTCTGCTAACGTCGATACCATAATGCTATCAGACGCCAATGCAACTGTCCCCGTGCCAGAAGAATATGTCTTCAAAGGGCGTACAAACAAGCTATCATCCTCACCCAAATCACTGGGGAGGTACACTGGTGTCTGCACGACAGAAGACGTGAGTTGCTCCAAGAAAGCGCTAGGAGATTCAATAGTGTTAGTACCCTTCGGGGACACAGCAGTGACATTTCCTGGATGAAACTCAGAAGCGGCAGGTAGCAATGAAAAAACGTCAACACCAAGACTGTCAACACTTGTTACTTTGACAGCCCCTGATTCCTGGCCCCCAGGGATAGTTTCGGGCTCAACGACCTTACTTGCCTCAACTGGCAGAGGAATGGTACCCGCAGATTCAAAACCCTCCCCGAAGGCATCCTCTAGAAGCTTGTTTTTACGAGAGGCAGAGGAAGGGCGTCTCCCCTCTGAGCCACGTTTATGGCCAACAGCAGACCCTTCAGCTAAATCAGAAGCAGAGGTCAATGCCTCTGACAGCTTCACGCAGACAGCAGGCGACTTCACCTCCAACAGTAAGCCATCCTGCACTCCATCTCTAGTCGCCTCTCCTGGTAATTTGGAAGGAGAAGAGGAAGCGCCCTCTACATGAGCCACCTCTTCTGAGCCCGCTGCCAAGAAAGATCCAATTGCAGGAGTAACAGAAGATGCCCCAGGTAAATGCCCAACAGGGGCAGATCCCCGTGGCTTCTTGCACAACGAGAGGGCCTGACCTGTTGGTAATTTACCGGGGGAAAGTTTGGGGATTGCTAGAGCAGATCCTTGAGTAGTGGGGGCAGAGCCTTTCGGGATCCGAAGCTTCGACGAAATGCACTTCCCGTCGTCCGAATCTTCGGAAGAGGACTCCTCACGTTCCTTTCTTTTTCCCAATGCGTCTGTAGGCAAAGGCACTTGCTGAAGAGGCTTAATTTGCAGAGCGTCAGAAGGCGTGGACGACCGCCCTTGGATGCGAGAAGACCTGCGCGATAAGCCGGACTTATCAGGGGAAGACTCTGCAGCCAGGCCAGAACCCTCCTTCTGTTTACCCTCTGGGACCCCTTGATGCTTGGCACACGCAGCGAAGGTTTCAGAGCACGCCCTTTCGAACTCGGCTTTCGTCAGTGACAGAGTTGAAGGAGTAGGAGGAGATTTCTTCAGGAAAGCTCCCAGCTGCTTCGCGCATGCTGCAGTAATCTTGCCTAGGGTCATATCACCCTTCTGCGATCTAACCCGCACAGCTCCAGGATCGACTCGATCCACGAAGAAAATCCGAGTCATAATCTGCATACAGTAGGAGTTCAGTACACCCCTGATGCTAATGGCATTCTCCTTAGATTCATGAAGGAGCCCCTTCTCTGTCAGCTTGCTCTGTCGCTCAGAACTCATGCTGACCTGAGGCCAAGAAAAATCTGGTACGAAAAACCGAAGTAGCAGTACAGAAAGTTAAACTACTTGACAATCATCCAGATATGATTAATTCACATTAAAATTAATGAAAAACATGACTCACCTTTTATAAACACCCTGGCCAGAGGAAAAATTTCCTGAGGCACGAACTCAGGGTACCATGCTCCTCCAACAGCAAAGAAATATTTATCCCAATTTCGATGGGAGCTATCGAAGTCGGTGAAGATTGTTCGGTCCTTTTTGGGAGAGAGGTAGAAAGTTTTCCAAGGCTTTCCCTCTATCACCGTGTTCGTAGACTTGGTGAAGCATGCATAAATGTCGTCCGATTGAATATTGACATTCTTAAGGCTCCCTATCATTTGAGCCCCGACTATAGATTGAATGGCATTTGGGAGAAATTGCGAAATGTGAGCCCCGGAGTTTGAAATTATCTGAACAAGCAGAGCTGGGAGAGGGAAACGGAGTCATTCGATGTGTCTCAAGCTCATGACTATCTCTGTAGGCTTCACTATGTCCTTAAATCTCCATTCTCGAAGTTCGGCCTCCGAAAGCATCCTCACCGTGACATTATCTGGAATGTCAAACGATTTACGCATGCGTTGGAATGCATTTTTGTATCCCTCACGATCCGTAGGGTCAGGAGATGAACGAGAAGACATTATCACACCGAATGAGATGATTGTCAAAGGTTTGAGCTGAAGAAAATCTCTAGGGTTTCTTTGAAGCTTCTCTCTGGAAGATGGAACAAAGTTTGGGAATCTAAATGAGAATTATTTTGAAACAGAAACTACTTAAATGAGAGGTGAAATTTTGAGCCAAACGTTTTACTCGATAATTGTGTACGCATTAAGTATAACTTGTCAGGTAATCAAATAATCATGTACCTACGGATTGCCTCGGTTTACGGAGAATGACGGCTTTAGCCGAACCTTTTGGTGTTGAAGAGTCGGCCCAAGATTCTAACAGATTAACACGCCACACTTGTCCGAAACTTGGGCCAGGGGGCATCTGTTGGGTCCAAAATGTTCGGCCCGAAAACACTTGCCTCATTTATCAAATATTCAAAACGGAGCGTTTATACAAAGGGATGATCCGAAGGCAGAAGCTGTAGGTCAGAGGCAATCCGCGCCTCTGACCTCTGAGCGAGACATTTTAAAAGTTGGTATTTTTTGGAGGGAAATTTAGTTATTCTCCTTCCTCCTTTTTAGGGTTCACTTGAACCAACTAACTATTTTGTATATTTCATCCTATAAATATGAGATTTTGAGAGGAGAAAAGGGATCGAACTTTGAACTGACTTAAGCATCGGAGTGTCTTTCTTGCAGGAAATCCCGACGAGTCAAAGGCAGATTTCATCACCGGAGAAGAAGCAAGTCGCCAAACGTTGTCGGGTCTTTACTTCCATATATAGAAAGACAAATTGTTGCCCCAACAGTGGATAATTGTTCAAAATCCATGAATTAGTGTCTTAGGTGAATATTTTCTTCTGATTAAGTTCTAAAATTGATTTTAAATCATTAACACTTTTTTTTTTAATTATGGGTGTTTTAATGGTGTTGGGTGTAGGTGCTTTAATGATGGTGTTAACGACAATGATTTTTTGTTTTTGTTTTTTATTGTTGTGAGTAGAGAGAAGTTAAGGAGAAGAAGAGAAAAAGAAAGAGAGAGAGACACACACACACACACTTGAGAGAGAGTGATGGCTTTCAAATGACAGTAGAAATCTTCTCCAATTATTCAAAAATGGCACAATTTTGTGATAATATTTATGGTTGGCATAGTGTAAAAATATGATATAATGCATAAATCTTTATGGTTATCAATAAAGAGTAGAGGGAGTTTATTTAGTGGAGTTCCCATATGCATTCAAATTTAGAGGGAACTAAAAAAGAATTAAATTTCCAGATAATTTATTTCGAGAACTTGCATTTATACATTTTTAGACTTTGTGTTTTTTTATTACCTGTTTGGACCATATGTTTTGATAAATTACTTTTTGGACTCTATATTTTGTAAAATGGTTAAAATAGACCCTAAACCCGATTTTGATCAATATTTTCTCAACTAAAATTATAAATAATTTACTAAATTAACAATTCAGAACAAAAATAAAATCATTCTGCTTAAAAACTGTGTTGTTATATTCAATCTTTTCTTCATCAAAATTGAGTTAATGGTTATATTTTAACTATTTTACAAAACATAGGATCCAAAAAATAAATTGTCAAAACTCAAAATTAAACAATTAACGACACAAATAACATGATACAAAAAACTATAATCCCTTTATTTTTTTTGCTGAGATAAAGGAGCTTGTCAACTTTACCTTTTTACATGACTATTTCTTCTGTATTGACAAACCATTGGCTATTGTGACTATCTCATTTTCTTCCATAGACAAATTTTGTTCCTCTGATCATGGAAGCTAATGGATTACAAGGTAAATTGTTCGTACCTTCTTTTTTTGTTTTTGAAAGAAATTGCTCCTACTCTCTGTCCTCATAGAAAACATTTATATATACATAACTTATGATCATAGCATGCTTTTTCTCATCGTACGGATACGATCATTTTAAAGTCTTCAACTACTTTTAATTATTGAATTTTTCCACTAATATCCTACGAATTAAGAATGGTTTTGTTATTTTTAATTTTTTTTAAAAAAAAAAATTGACTGGCGAAAGCAGAAAAGACAAAGGATGTTGAATCTCAGTTGGGGAATGGTTCTTCATCCGTGCAGTTCACATGGGTAATTGATAATTTTTCTAAACTTAATGTGAAGAGGCTCTATTCTACGGTATTCCATGTTGGAGGTTACAGATGGTACTAAAATACTCATTTTATTTGCTACTATTGTACCAAAGTTTTTAATTTTGACACTTTTGGTAATAATTTGAAGATAATTAGAATGAAAAATGTGTAGGAGGATTATAGTTTTTCCTAAAGGGAACAACGTGGATTATTTATCAGTATACCTAACTGTTGCTGATTCAGTAACTTTGCCTCGTGGGTGGAGTAAATATGCCATGGTCGGCTTATCTGTTAGCAACCAATTTCATCCTAAATTCACAATTACAGAAGGTATTCCTTCTAGTTTTGTGCTCAAAAGTGTGTTTTTTGTCTCATATTCATTTTCCCATGAAACAAACTACTTTTTCTCAGTACCCTTAAAAGAAGAATACTCTCTCTAAATGCTAATATCTTTCTTTTGCACTTTGCAGCATTTGAACATGAGTTTAAAGCGGGTGAGAGGAGCTGGGGTTGCCCATCATTTGTTGCTCTTGGGGAACTACATGACTCTACCAAAGGTTTTCTTGTGAACGACACTTGCATAGTTAAAGCAGAGGTTAGTGTGCATAGAGTTATTCGTTACCTGCTTACATTACCCTCTTAAAAAAAATTGGTTATTGTTGAGCCCAAGGAGCTTCATGCTTTTATTTTTGTCTTGGAAACTTTTTCCATAGTCCTACTGCTAACCGTAGACAGAGTCAAACAAGTTTAAATATTCTCGTTTTGTAGTCAACAAGGCACAATCTGTTGTTTTAACTTACATTGCAGGTAACATTGAAGAAAGAGCAAGATGAAAAGGAGCTAAAGATAGAGGAAAAGGTAATACTTATTAGAGTGTCTTGTTCGATGTAAGGATATCAACTCACATATAAGACCATATATAGTTACTCCACCCATTACCAATTGATTTTAAGATGGAAGCTTGCTTGTCTTAGCAAACCTCCACTATATATACTTGTAAAACTCTCTAAAACCTTCTCTTACAATGTAACCTTATATCTCTTTATACTAATCTTTAGTTGCTGCTGGTCACAAGTTTTGAATTGTTGATTCTATCAGAATTCACAAGGATGTGATACACTACTTTTTTAATTTCGATGAGACCTGTAATGACCACAGCTTTCAAAACCTATCAAACACTATTGTGCAAGTCTGAACAATTCTTACAAAAGCACAACCCATAAATTAGGAACTTTAAGTCACTTTATATAACAATGCTGAGATTACAAGATTAAAAATTTTTACCAATTAGATTACATAAATTAGGAACCAAACAGATTGGTTAAGGCCAAATATGAGGATATGATAGTTAATTACCGAACTCAAGTTAGAAATGTTTCGAGGTCAATTTGAACATCTGTTTTGTTTCAATAATTTAACCAGATTCTTCAAAATGTTGTTATGTATCACTTCTTTATTTGCTTTTCAAAATATTTGGCCTTGCTAGGCCAAGATTCTTGCAAACATCATGTTTTAGATGATTATGTCAGAAGCAAGGGAATAAATAACCTGGTAATGTTTCTTTTTCTCAAGATAACTAACCAATGGTCCAAACTTCTACACAATTCCACAAGATATGATTTCTGTTTGCACTCTAGTTTTTTTTTTTTTTTGGTTGATCAAACTTTTTAGTTTGCCTTGGCATGTTTAAACAATTGATAATTAATTATTTCAGGAAGACCTTGTTGAATCACAACAAGAACCTACAAATGTTGATATGCAATCTGCTGAAGCTCAGCCAGAACCTACACCTGTTGGTATTCAACCAGCCAAAGCTCAGTTAGAACCAAAGCCTACTGATTCACAAACTATCATTCCAGATGCTCATCTGAGTGAACTCCCTACAATGCCAGGGAATCTCATTCATGAGCAAATAACACAAGTGGCAGTTCCCTCAGTCGTTATTGAAGAACAGCCAGAACAACTAAATCTTAAGGTGAAAACACACTTGTGCTCAAACCGTTACTGCTGCTACTCTCGTAATTGAATCCTTTCAACAGACTCTCAACAAGTTACTCTTTTGACC
This sequence comes from Humulus lupulus, assembly GCF_963169125.1. Taxonomy (NCBI): domain Eukaryota; kingdom Viridiplantae; phylum Streptophyta; class Magnoliopsida; order Rosales; family Cannabaceae; genus Humulus; species Humulus lupulus. The sequence continues at coordinate 69,340,155 of NC_084800.1, read as the reverse complement.
AATGATGTGCAGGAAGAAGCTAACACAACAACCGTCCCATTGGCCCCACTTATTGTTGATCCACCAACTGCCCAGCTTCCTAAGGTGAACTTAGACTTCACTTTGTCCTGTTTTATATTCAATCACTGAGCCATTCTAACTATTTAGTTTTGTTTCAGCAGCCAGATGCAGAGGCTGAAATAAGTCCCTCTTACTTGTCACAATTTGATGCCTTATTTGGTGACATTGAAAACCTCTTAGAAGGAAAGAGTTCCAATTCAAAGAGTTTAGGCAGCTCCTTCCCTCGTCGTGCATGTAGCAAAGAGGAGATTTCCCATGCAAAGAACACTTTCAAAGAATGCCTCAATATGAAGCTTGCCAAGGTCATTGAAGAAGGTCGAGAAACTGAGCTCAAGAATTCACTTTCTATCATGATAATTGGCAATGCATGTCCTGATAACATGGTAAGTTTTACAACCAAGTTTATAGACAACTTCGAGCAATACGCAGGTGCACAACAAGACTTAAGGGAGGTTCAAGATAAGGAAAGCTCAATAGATGAGCTGCAGACTACCGCAAAGCAATTAGCTTCTGAGTTCATGCCTTTGAGGAATCAAGCTGAGGCTGTTGATCAAGAAATAGTAGAACTAGAGAGACAGTTGAGTGAAAAGAAGGCAAAGAAGGTATGGCTTAGAAAGAGTATTGAAGATTTAGCTGAACAAGCATCTACTTCAAAACAAGCATTGATCGATGCTCAAGAGGTCATGTCGCTGTTAAGAATCAAGAAGAAACAAGCGGTGAAGATGGTTAGTGAAATGGAATGGTCATGGGAGCTTTTAAAGTCTACAATTCCCTGACTCGATGGAACAATTTTTGCTGCCTTTAAATCAAATATGTCAACTCAGTTAGCTAAATATTTTTCCTGTGGGCAAAGACTTTTTTGGATATATTATAAATCCTCTACTAGCTTTTCATTCATACAAACATAGTCTAATTGTGCTCTTAATCTAAGCAAAGTAGTTGTTCGATTCGTGAATTGGCTGTTTTAGATCTGTATTAGTCTAGCAGTGGGGGTGGCCTATATTCTCTTCTTCATTTTGCTTCTTAGTGATCTCAAGGCTCTTGAGGTTTCCTTAAAGGCTATTAATAATGCCCTTAGTTTTGGAGTCTCAGCATAATTAATGGTCTTTCAATTTCCGTGGTATAAAAGAATAATCTTATCTTAATGGCTATAAGGAATATTAAGATTAAAAATAGTTAATTTTTTTGAGTTTTTGGTTCAATAACAAGACAAAAGTCGTGGATATTTAGAGCAATGGGGCACTATTTTTAGCTCTAGTGAAATAAGTTGTGGGTTTGTGTTTGCATAGTCTGAGTTGCTACTTCTGTTGGTGCTTCACCATATTTTGGGAGCATATCACATTTATATGTTGCTCTTAGGCATTAGCTTAAGTTATGCGTTTTTGCTTTCGAAATTTGTATGGAAATTCTTTAAGTGCTTACTGCTTAGTGTCACCATCAAAAGTTGCTCTTAAGTTGCTAAAAATTTTAACTTTTGTATGAGGTGCCATTTCTATAGGCGCTTCACCATATTTTGAGAAGCTTGTGGGTTTTAGTTTTGGAAATTCGCACTCAAAATTATTAAGTTTGTAGTATCAAAAGTTGTACTTAAGTCATAATTTAATATGTTTTATTTACAAAAAATGCCACTTTCATAACTATTTTGGTATCATAGTATGTAATCTTTCGTTAAGTCTTAAAATTGGCAATACAAGTCACTGAGTAGTCTAAAAAATTGCACTTAATGTGAGGAAGGTTGGGTTTGGAATGACCCTAAGAGACCACTTTAATGCATCTATTATCTTAGTTCTACAAAGCCTTTAGTTAGGTAGAAGTTTGAATTATCTGGATGGAATCAGACTGTCTTTATGTTGTTCAAGCAACCCCAACACAAGCGATCTGACAACTCTTATTTAGGTCCCATTGTTAGACATGTCATTGTAATTTGTAATGATTTTTTGTATATTACTTTTTGTCGTTGTCCCAGAAATGCCTATGGAGTAGCTCACTCTTTGGCAAAATTGGCACTTTCTCTGGACTCTCATCATGTAGGGTGGCTTGGTATTCTTCATTGTATTGATACTATTATTCAGGTTGATACTTGCTATCAATGATATCTCATTGGTACTCTTTTTTCTTTACTGTGCTTTTTCCCACTGGGTTTTGCTCTTGGAAGGTTTTAACGAGGCCAAATTTTTCTTAAAAAAAAAGTCATCATATAATTTTTTTAATGGCAAAATCGACTCTACTAAAAATTACATAATGACTCAAATGCAACATCCTACATTAAGTAACAATATGTGCACCCAAAATATATACCAAAACATTAAACATAATGACTTTTGCGATAAATTTTTAGATTTAATGAAGGATAGCATCTGCTACATCAAAGTGGTTATGCAAGTGAATTTTGCCTCAAAAATTAATTTGTAATTTAAGTGCAACTTTTAATACTATTGACATTCACCACTAAGATCATGTTGAGTAATTCAAAGTTTGGGAGTCACAAAAAATGATCAAGTTTATTTTAAGTAGAAGTTGTTAAATGAGCTCACGAAACACTTGAGAGATCACAGATGCTATTTTTTTTATCATAAGAAACAAAGAGCGAGATTAACATACAACAACTATTTTTGAGAAATTTGAAAATAGTACAATCAAATTTTCTTATTATTTTTCCAAGTATAGAACACAAATAATTTTAATAAATAAACACAAAGAGAAAGCATTGTTTTAGTATCAACCATCTTTATTAGTGTGCATAAATATATATTTTTCAATTTTGAAAGTGTAAATTTTAAAAGTCTTTATTTATAAAAAAAAAAACAAGTCTTTATTTGTAAAAAAAAAAACAAGTATTTAAGGGTTTGATTGGTTCGTGATTGGAAAACTGCATTTTCAAAAAATATGTTTCTAAAATGAAAATCTAGATTTATAGCCTTAAAATATATTTTTGAAAATGTGATTAGTTCAGAATATGTAAACTGTTTTTTAATTTTAAAATATTGAATATGTGATTGGTAGAGAATTTGAAAATATAAAAAAGTGATAGATTTGTAGGATTTTAGGATATAATAATTTGGATTTTGAGAAAACATGGAAATAGTATTTTCTATTTTGTAGCTTAAATTAGAATCAGTATTTTGATTAAGAATTTGAAAACAAACAACCAATCAAGTATTTATGTGGATCCTACTAATTTTAAGTTTTAGAAATCATAAAATTGAATTTGGATTCACTACCAATATTATTCTAAAAAATATATAACATTATTTGTAACATTAAAAAATCAATTACAAAATGGTACTAAAATAAAAGTACAGTAGAAGTGTATATTGTTAGTGTAAACAACAAGTCTTGCCGTGAGCAAGATCATGAAGTCTCAAAGCTCAAATCAGCGTTTTGTATATTTTATTTTTCAATTTTCGTAACTATTAGTTTTAAATCTGGTTAGAGTTGTATTACTTATTTTTGTAACTATTAGTTTAAAACTTAACCATAGATGTGTTTTTCACTTTAGTACTATCAGTTTCATGACTGTACGTAGGATAAGCCAATTTGGTAACCATTATAACTATAAGAATAGTTAGAAGGATGGAAGTTTGATAGTAGGATATTAAGAATAATGATATCTGCACCCAAATATTACACACAGTGACGTGTTATTGTTTTTTAAAACAGTGGATCTTAATTTTAATAAATGTGATTGGTCAGACTAAACTGTCACATCACTGTATGTAATATTTAGGTATATATTTTGAATGCATATATTATTGCTCGGATATTAAATATTTAGAGAGTTTAAGGATAGAAGTTTACATAATGTAAACAGTGACATTCCCAAAAAAATTTTAAATATATAATTTTACATTAAAAATATTATTTAATTTTTTTTTAATTTAATATTTAAAATCATTTTGCTTGGCCCCTCCTGTCCATAGGCAAGTTCGGCCACTGAATATAAAGTGGAGAGTTTGATAAGATTTATGGGTTATATTTCAAAACCAATTCATAATCAGTGTACTAAGTATCTTATGATTTTATAAGTGGGTTAATGATTACTTCTTATAATAGTATATTTGTAATTGTTAGTTATTAGGTTAGTACCAATAGTTTATTATATTAGTTCCACTGTGCTTTTATTCGGATTTTTCCAGGATTTTATTTTATTTATGAGTTTTCTATAAATGAAAAACAGTTCAAAATGTTAAATAATGAGGAATATATAACTATAACTAATGTGTGATTCGCCTAATTTGATTTAGATTTTGTAACATTGAACGAGAACATTGATCTATTTTATTTACCGATATTTAATTGGACTTAATCGGGAAATGGAGCTTCAGTATGATTTTATTTAACGCCCCAACTCCAGGGACCGTTACGGTGTGCCTTGTAAATAGTGCTAAACTCGTTAATCGAGTTATTTGGCCAAAATTGTATAACTAAGTATGATTAGCGGTTTAGGGATTAAAATTTTTTGTTAAGATGTAATGTTTCACTAGAACATTTAATATAAATGCTGAGATCCCAAAATTATAATTTCAAAGTCTACTACAAGAAAATATTTACAACAGGTCGTTCTATGCGGCAAAACAGGGTTTAACCCTAGTTCCCCTTTAAACCTCGGCCGTGGTGGACGAGCAGTTGCATATGTACACGTCATCAGCTAAGCTCTCCAACACAAGGATGATCCAACTTTCTTTTGTTTTTACCTGCACCACATAGCACCCGTGAGCCGAAGTTCTGCAAGAAAACACAATATAACATGATATAATATCAATATTGATTGTATTAGTTATTCAGGACCAACAGTCCAAACAAATAGGTGACTATCACAAAAGTCACAAATATGAGGACAGCACCCTTTAGTCATGTGATGATAGGATCACCAGGGCTTAACAGATATCAAAAGTCACTAATATGGGAACAGCACCCTTTAGCAATGTGACGATAGGATCACTAGGGCTTAACAAATAAGTGAGCATCTCACTAGCTTTAACAGGATAGGTGCATGGTGATTAGTCACCAACATAACCTTCCTCCTGACTCTAGAGTCATAATTGTGGAACAGCGTTCCCTAGCCATGTGACAAACAGTCACTGGGGCCATATGCCCTGACTCTAAATAACTAGTCTCAGACTAGCCAAGCGCTTATAATTTTCATCGACCTTCTGGTCGGTCCAGCATTAATACCCCATATGAGTCATTCAACACTGATATCGATTAGATCTAATCTTCATTTGGCTCGGCGTTCATAACGCTATGCCATTTCTGACGCTTAGGCCAGTAAGACACGACCAGTGTTCAACTCATTGTGAACTTGACTAATAAATCACAGCTTCACAGATGGATCTAACACCATTGCTGATTCTGACTAATAAGCCAGTGCCATATACAAGTAAGCCATGCCACCAAACCTATATCACATGTCCAATATCCATATACAAGGTATTCAGCATGCTTACTTAACTAGTACAAGTACAATTAGGACCATGTACGAACACAGAGGCTCAAGCTCTGAACGATATCATACTAAGTATATAAAACATGTCCTAATCACATGTTTCTCGTGCATCATATGCATTATATTTAACAATCCAACATGCACCAATAATAGCCATGCATGTCACATTTAATAGTCAACCAACATACATCAAGAATAGCCATGCATGTCACATTTACACATGGTGCAGTTTTTTTACCTCAGATTTGAGCTAGAATGATTAAAAGAACGACCCTTGAGAACGATCAACTTTTAGTCATTTAGCGGTCACCTAGTCATAACCAAATACGAGACACCATTAATAAAAAATGATTAACATAGGTTCCCAAACCAATATCTAGCCTCCGGGACATCAATCCAAACTAAACCGAGTAGTAGGATCGACCCCGAGGCCTAAGGCTAGCATCCCCAAGTCAAAAACCCATTTCTAGCCAAAAATGCCTCTATGGGCCGTGACTCGCCACAGCCATGCCGCAGCTCACCTCTCTGACAGAGGCATTTCCTCCCCAGAAACCAACATAGGTCGCGGCTCACCACAGCCATGCCGCGGCCCTTTACACAAATCAGCAATCCACCAGCTTTCTTCCCCTGCGTTTTTCCTTGAAACCAAACCCTCAAACCAGTCCCAAATCTCATCCAAACACTCAATCCAACCCCTAAACATCATCTATATCAAACCCTCATCAAAACCCAAGTTGAACATCAATCAAAACTTCCATTAATCCAAACTATCCTCAACACAATCATAAGCTGAAATTTAAAAGAAAAACAGGGTATGGCTCAAAATTCAAGTTCAATTCCTTACCATAAGTTGGTTTGAATCCTTCCCAATGGATGAACTAAGTGTATAATCCCCAAGCTTTGATTCCCTAGCTTGTTTCTTCAATTTGGGACCAAAAACTTCCAAGGGTAAGAAGAGGAGATGATGCACGGGTGAGAAAGATATAAGGGCTCTGTTACCCTATAATTCCTGGTAACGCTCTAATCATTAAATTCACCCCGAGACTCACCCCGAGCCCCGGTCTTAAACCCGTTATGACTAGACCAAGCACTTGCATGCCATGATCGTCTCATGCCGACTAGCTCGAACCAATCCACCTTGCAATGTGGCTATATTAATTAATCACAAACATGCACCCAAAATACACAATTACACCCACAGCGGTCAAATTACCAAAATACCCTTATAATTATAATTACTTCCATATGCACGCATTTATCATCATATAATTATATAATTCACATAAACGTGCATACAATCATTAAATAGCATCAAAATTCACTTATGGTCCTCCCGGCTTCCTAATCAAGGTCCTAAACCCTATTAGGAAAATTCGAGGCATTACATGGACTTTAAAAAAATATGAGAAAAGTTCTGAAATATGACATTGTAGAGTTTTTTCTTTCAAAAAATTTTATATAGCAATATATGTCTTCCTAAATTATAATAATCATTGGAAACACGTCTCTTTAATTTTATATTCCATTCATTTTTTCTTAAATAATTTGTTGGTGTAGCACTAATGTAACACGATTTGAGAGCGCAAGTAAAAAATACATCTATAGATTGTGGTTTAATAATAAATTTTGGAAATATGCATATACATTTTTAGAGCTAATGTTTAGCATCAATAAACTTTATTTCAATAACTTTAGTTAACTAAATCAATCGTCATAATATAACTATGCATATAGTATGGGGCTACATCAACAAACTATTTAAAAAATAAACAAAATAAAGCAGAGGAGACACGATTTTAATAATGCTATAGTTTATGAGAAATTTTTGTCACGCAAAACAATTCGAGAGATAATACTCTAGAAAGATCATAGAGGCAATCCTATTTATCCAAAAATATATACAAGGACTGTATTTCTGCCACGGTAAATATCAAAGTTTTTTGTGAATGATAAGAATATTTGTAATTTGGAATTTATACTATGGAACATATATTGTAAAATAAATTTGTATTAGTTTATAATGCTTAATAACCGTGTATCTCGCAGCAATATCCTTTGTATATAAAAATGCCACAAAGAACAACAACAAAAAATTACAATTTTGGCTCCATCTGTCTAGGTTAAATTCTAGATTGGATCATGTTTATAAACAAATTAATTTTAAATATTGTGTTTGTCAAAGAGCTAAAAATGGTCTGAATTTTACCATAAATAAATATGACAAAAATACACATGGTAATTTAATGAATTTTAATGTATACAAATAGATATTTTAAGTATTTTCATATCATATTTAAAATAAACTCGTCATTCACCCTAGGACATGTAATTTAGCTTATGGCACATTCTAATTATGCAATGATGAGATCAACCATGGGGTGGTAATGACAAGATTTGGGCAACCCAACAACCTAGATTGTTGGGTTTAAACTTGGTTGTTCAAGATTACTAGAAACGGCAGCTGCAATTTTTTCAAAAATTACTAGGTTTTTTCAAAATTTAGAATCACTTTTAGACCACTCCAATTATAGAGTTTATCGAACATTAAAATATTTAGGGTTGTTAATTCGTGTTATCGTGTCGTGTATCGAGTAAATACGAATTCAACATGACACGATTATACTCAACACGAATACGACAAGATTAAAATAACGTGTCATAAAATATAAACACAAACATGACATGTTTACAAATATGTGAACTCATGACACGCCACGGTATTTAAACATGTCATATTGAGGTCATATTAACTTTACATGACACAATTATATTTTTGGTCTATTTATAACATATTTTGATTCACATAAATAAAATAAAAATGATAAACAGTTTCAAATAAGTCATTTTAACCTACATAACAATTATGTATATGTTACATAGGTTCATTTTATCCTACCTAATAAACTCAACATCAAAGCATAAATCTAAAATTCAAAAGATTAGTAATGATACACTAAAATAAATATTATATAGCTATAAAATCTCTAAAATAAAGTCTTATTTTATTCTTTTAATTTTTAAATGAATGTACGTAGTAAATATATCATAAATATATTAATAAATAAGTTAAGTTAAGGTTAATCTATTTATGACATGTTTATTAATTTATATTTAATCATATTAAACGGGTCAATTTTGGGTTTAGCAGACTAACTTGGTTTTGACTTGAAATTTAATCATGTCTAATCTGGTTTAATCTATTTTGACACGTACATGTTTATGCTAAATCTAAAAATGTTAATTTCGTGTCGTTTTCGAGTTGTGTTATCATGTCATGACTTATATTGTCAACCCTGATAATATTATTTTTGTATTTCATAATACATTCAAAATATAATAAATTTAGAAAGACAAAAAGGGGGATTGAAAAAGATTAGGAGACAGTGAAACTTTAAAAATATATGTACAATTGTTATTTTATTTTGTATTTTAAAATTTAAATTAATATTTATTTTAAAAATACTTTAATTTGAGGGCATATTGTCATATTTGAAATTATGACTAATTTATATTTAGTGGACTATTTGTGTCTATTTTATAAAGTATGAAATCCAAAAGATAATTAATTAAAGTAGAGGTTCAAACTGAAATTTAGTGAGTATTCCTATAGGGACCTTATAGTACTGAACAACTCGTACAATTATTAATGCAATTTAATATAATATCTTATATATTATAATTTGGTGGTATGCTACATTCAATGGTGTTGACCTATTGGTTACAATAGAATGTCTCATGGCAATATTATTGATAAAAGATAATTGTGGTATAGACCTAATACGTATGGCCCATGTAAATATGGTGTACTGGCCTTGTAATGAATATGTTGTAAAACAGAGTATATATACTCTTCTTATTGTATCATTTATTCCTGAGAAATAATATCAACACATAAATGTTTTTCTCCAAACTCTAAAACCTTATATGGTGTCAGAGCTATGGCTCAAAATTCCCCAACATCTCTGACTAATTTTTCCAGCACCATACCACAAAATAGTCAGCTACTCAACCAAAACATCCTAGCTCAAAGTAATCAAAATACCTTCAGCCTTCCCTCAATGAATCAACCATTCTCGGTGAAACTAGATGAAAACAACTTCCTTATTTGGCAAAACCAGCTTCTCAACATCATTATGGCAAATGGGTTAGATGGCTATATCGATGGTACTAGTCCATGCCCAGAAAAATTTCAAACCGACAGCACAACAATCAATCAGGAGTATGTTACTTGGCAGAGATATAATTGATTGGTCATGAGCTGGTTTTATGCATCCCTCACCGAATCTATGCTCAGCCAAATTGTCAGCTACACCATGGCACAAGAGATCTGGGAGGCCCTTACAGTGATCTATTCATCTTCTTCACTATCAGGCATCACAGAAATTTGAGGCAAATTGCAAACACTCAAGAAGGATTCCCCTCTGCTTCTGAATATATCCAAAGGCTCAAGAGCTACTACAACAAGCTACCTACAGTTGGAGAACATGTCTCTCACAAAGATAAACTTGTCTACTTCTTGGGCGGACTCGGTGCTGAGTACAATAACTTTGTTGCTCCTCTGGTAAGCCAATCAGATCGCCCCTCAATGGAATCTGTTTTTAGCCTCCTTCTCAGCTATGATTATCGACTAGAAACCCAGAACGGTGATGCAACTTTGAGCTCCCTTCAAGCTAATTTTTCAAAATTAAGCACAGATGCCAAACGCTCATCCTCTCAGTCTAAACATAACTCTTCTTACAAATTTTGACCACACAATCGTCCACCTTACCCAAATACCTCTAATCATCGACCCCCTGTCTTCTCTCCAAATTAGTGGTCAAACACAAATAGCAATCGCCTCCTTACCACTCGCTTTCATCAAGCGTATCAAATTTGTGGTAAACTAGGCCATACTGCTGCTGTAATGCCCTGGATAACCAAGATCGTCACACTGTGTATTTTAAATAGTGCTTAACTCACTAAACGATTCATTAGGCCATAAACGTGCATCTAAGTATTATTAATAGCCAGGGTTAAAATTTCGGTCAAAAGGAATGGATATTTTATTAAAAACGTTAAGTTGTACATGGGATCCCATAAAAGTGTTTACAATCCAAAATGTTCATTACAATTCAAAAGTGTCAATCCGTCGACCTAAGCAGCAAAAATAGGGTTAAACCCTAGCTCCCCTGAAACACCTTGGTCGTGGTGGTCAAGTGGCCACATATGTACACGTCACCACCTAAGCTCTCCACTCAAGGCTGGGTAATCTTTTCTTTCCCTTTACATGCACCACATAGCACCCATGAGCCAAGGCTCAGCAAGAAAACTTATTACTGCATGTATACAAGTATTAATAAATGGTCACGGGGTCCTGTGCCCTGATTAGATGAATGTTAAATCATCCTAGGGTCTTGCACCCTGAATAGATGACTGTTAAGTCATCATGGGGACCTGTGCCCTAAGTCATGTGACCATCAAGTCACCTGGGCCTTTTAACCTTGGCTCTGAGTAACTATCCATAGACTAGCCAAGCGCTTTAGTTTTCTTCGACCATAGAGTCGGACGAGCATATAATGCTTTGTTGATTAGATCTAATCATATCAACCAGTTCTCGTTGCATTATTGCTGCTCTTGACTCATAAGTCAATGCCATACAACACTCAGCACTATTGTCGTTCCTAACTGATAAGTCAGAGCTTCACGACTAGCGCTCAACACTATTCTTGCTTCTGACTGATAAGTCAGTGCGTTTCTCAAGTAAATAATTCAACCAAGCATTCATGATGCAACAGATATCCATATATAGAGCACTCAACATGCTTCATCAAAAATCATGTATATCACATAATGGGTGCAGTTTCCTTACCTCAGGCTCGAGCGTAAAATAAGTTAAGAACAACCCTTGAGCACGATCCTGACCTTAGGCCCTTAGCGATAACCTAATCATAACCAAATATGAAATCCCATCAATAAAATGAGTAATAAAAGATTCCCGGACCAAGTCCTAGCCCCCGAAACCTCGAACTCTACCAAACCGGGTAGTAGATTTGATCCTGAGCCTTAATGTTTGAAAACCCGCTCTTAAAACCATGCATGGCCAAAAAGAAACAGGCGGGTCGCGACCTGCCCCCAAGGGTCGCGGCGCGCCTCCCAGACAGACAGCCCCCCTATCTGTGTGCCAGGGGCGAGCCCCGACTTTCCCTTGAGGGTCGCAGTGTGCCATACTGACAGAGCCTCAACAAGGCTCTGGGGTTCGCTCAGGTCGTAGCGCCCAAGAATTCAGTTGTGACTTGACCCCGAGAACCCAGCTCCCCTGCATTTTCTTCAATTAAAACTCAGCCTAAAATACTTCCAATCAATCCCAAAATCAAAACCATAACTCACAACAACATTATCATCAATCCAGCAACAAAACCCAAGCTTAGAAACCCTCAAAACACTATCAAAAACCCAATTCCATAATCAAACTTCCAAGCTTATAAACAACATAAAAACAGAGGAAAACTTCAAAGTTCAAGCTTAGAATCATTACCTCTATCACTGAATTAACCCTAAGCTTCACCCAATCAAGAACCTAGCTCAACTTAGCTTCAATTCTCATAAACTTCAAGCTTCAAAATCAAACTAAGAGAGAGAGAGCCCTATTTTTCATTCAGTTCATTCCAAAGCCTTCCCCCTTGGTCAAGTCTATCTAACTTTAACCTAAAATGACTAAAATACCCCTAAGGCCAACCTAATCCATCAAAGCCAACCAAGGGAAATTTTGTCATTACTACCTACCCCGTTAATCTTAATTAACGACCCTCAATTCTCGTTACTCCCAATATCCTCAAATAATTACCAAATCATTTCACATTACCCGCTCAATCCCAATAATGTACTAAGTACCAAATTACCCCTAGGTTCATCCCGAGCCCGGTAACTAACCATGTTATGACTAAATCGCTAATTTGCTCCTAAGATCGTCTCATGCCGAATAGTTCAAATATATCCACATAGTAATGTGGTCTCACCCATATATCACATACATGCACATAAAATACAAATACAGTCATATAATAATACAGCGCACATAATCATATACTAACACAATAAATCAATTATTGCTCTCCTAGCCTCCTAATCCAGGCAGTAAGGCATATTAAGGAATTTGGGACGTTACAACTATCCCCTCCTTACATAAATTTTGTCCTCAAAATTTTACCCAAACAGCTCAGGATACTGACTCTGCATATCTGACTCCAACTCCCAGGTCGCTTCCTCGACCTTGTTGTTCCTCCATAATACCTTGACCAAAGGTATAGTTTTATTTCTCAGGACCTTGTCCTTTCTGTCTAGTATCTGGACTGGTCGTTCCTCATAGGAGAGATCTGCCTCAAGCTCCAGATCCTCGTAACTCAACACATGAGTCACATCTGACACATACTTCCGAAGAGCTGAAATGTGAAATATATTATGCACGGCCGACAATGCCGGAGGTAAGGCCAATATATAGGCCACCTGACCAATCCTCTCCATGATCTCAAATGGACCTACAAATCTAGGGCTCAACTTGCCCTTCTTCCCAAATCTTCTTACCAATTTCCATAGCGAGACTCTATGGAAGACATAGTCTCCCACTTGGAACTCCACGTTCCTACGTTTGGGATCAGCATAACTTTTTTTCCTGCTTTGAGAAGCGAGCATCCAAGCTCTGATCTTCTCAATGGCCTCATTGGTCCTCTGAACTGCTTCAGGACCCAAGTATCTCTTTTCTCCTGTCTCATCCCAATGAATGGGGGACTTGCATTTCCTACCATACATCATTTCATAAGGAGCCACCCCAATGGTCGACTGATAGTTGTTGTTGTAGGAAAACTCTATCAAAGGCAAATACTTACTCCAGGACCTACCAAAGTCTAGCACACATGCTCGCAGCATGTCTTCTAATATCTGAATTGTCCTCTTAGATTGTCCATTGTCAATTTTCCAATTATTTCTATGTCAAGGATCAGGTAACCGAGCAAGTTCTTCTCATGGGAGTACTTAATCAGGGCCTCTATAAAGTCTAGTCTCCTCCAGTCCACTCCTCTCCTCCCTCCTCTCCTGTCCAAGCTCATCACACATATGTTCACAGTTACTCATTATGGCATCACCGTCTCGAGCACCCTTCTTCTAGTGTTATTTATACTTTCTTTGATATATGTAATTCTTCAAAACAGTTTGGTTCCTCTTTGCATTTTGTAAGGATTGTCAATTGGCAAAATCTCATATATTTCCTTTTTCTTTGTCATTATCACGAGCTTCAGCTCCTTTTGAGTTAATTCACACTGACGTTTGGGGTCCTTCCCCTGAAAAATCTATTATTGGTGCTCGCTATTTTATATTATTCATTGATGATTTTAGTCATTTCTCATGGCTTTACCACTTAACCACAAAGGATGAAGCATTCCCTACATTTCTTCGTTTCAAAACTATGGTGGAAAAACAATTTAACACTCACATTAAACGGGTTCAAAGTGATTGGGGAGGGGGAGTTTCGCACAGTCAACAAATTATTTTCATCCATAGGCATTCCTCATCAATTTTTTGTCCATCTACACCTGAAAAAAAACAGAAAAGTTGAGCATAAAAATCGCCATGTTGTTGAAGTTGACCTTGCCCTCCTTTCTCATGCTTCGGCTCCCCTCTCCTACTGGCCCTATGCCTTTTCCACTGCCATATACTTGGTTAATCGCCTTCCATCTCCCACCCTCAACAATAACAGTCCCTATTTCACTCTCGATCATCGCCCCTGCCTATGATCACCTTAAGATCTTTGGTTGCTCTTGCTTCCCAAATCTTCGTCCATTCAATAACAATAACAATATTGTTCCAAAGAATACATATTTCTGGGCTACAACTCGCTACATAAGGGCTACCTATGTCTTTCCCTTCCCACTGGTCGTGTCTACATTTCTCGCCATATTATGTTTAATGAAGCTTATTTTCCTTTTGCTTCCTCCTTGCCTACAACCTCCTCCTCCCCACCTGTTTTCCCTTTGGCTTTACCTTCTATTCCTCCCATTCTTTCTCCTCCTTCATCTTATTCTCCTTCTCTATCCTCCTATTTCCTTATTTGTCCTCTTCCCTCTCCATCTCTTCCTCCTTCTCCCTCTCATTCCTCCACCGACTCTTCTCCTTCCTCCTCTCCGCCCTCTACAATCCCGTTAGTGGTAGAATTACATGTCCCACATGAGCAACAAGTTGTTACTACCACCACTAACACTCACCCCATGATTACCCGAGCCAAGGCGAGTATTCATAAACCTAAGGCTCTTATTACTACTGTTTCTGTTGATTATTTTGAGCCAACTACTTACAAATAGGTTGGTAAACTTCCACACTGGCAGGTTGCTATGCGTGCTGAGATTTTGGCCTTGTAGAAAAACAAAACTTGGCTCCTTATTCCTTTTCCTCCCCATGCCACATCGGTCGGTTGCAAATGGGTTTTTCAGGTTAAGCTCAAAGCTTATGGAACCCTTGATAGATACAAGGCCCGTTTGGTGGCAAAAGGATATCATCAAACAGCTGGCATTGACTATTTTGAGACCTTTAGTCCAGTTGTTAAGCCTGCTGTTTCGATTTTTCTGCTGCGCAAGTATACGCAATCAAATAAACAAGTAATAGTAATGGAAGTATAGTATCGTTCCGTCAGGAAATTGATCCACTAATTACCAATAGCAAACTTTTATTTCTATTTGACTAGTGAAAATCGAATGACAAATTAACAACTAACAATAAACTAGAAAAGCAAAGTTTAATTAATGAAATTTAACATAAGAGAAATATTAGAGCATTTTAATTTCATCAACCTTCAATTATATTCAAACAATAATACTACTAATATGATTCTTAAACCTATGATTATAGCAGGTTTACTATTGACAATTCTATTCTTTCTCAAGATATAAAATATTCAGTTTACCTGTGAATTCTCTACATGTCTGTGATAATTCTACACATAAACCGCATTAAAAACAAAAACCTAATTGATACACAAACCAATTTGATACTTTCGTTCTAAATTAAAATCTATGTCTATTCCCTAAAGCTATTCCAATTCTCACTTTTCAGATATTGAATTAAAACCAATAATCATGCAAAAGACGGACAATCAATTACAAGCATTAAACATAAGAATAATAGATAAACATAAATTCAAAGAATCATAGAAATTGCATTAAAGATGAATAGAATATCCAGTGACTACATTAAAATACTCTAAATAAGAATTTAGTTCATAATATTAAACATCATCACATAATCTAAAATTCAAAAGCATAAAAAAATGAACTCTTCTCTGTTTTTCTCCTCTATCGTCGGAACTCTCTTCCCTCTATCTCCAAATCTTCTTTTATTTCCACAAAAACAAAACCTACGAAATTCCATGAAAAATTCCAAAAATACCCTTGTGTCGATATATCACCTAACAAATTGTGATATATCGCATGTCGAATAACATCGATGAAAAGGCAATATCTGTTGTCATTTTTGCTTCAGCCAAAATTGATATTCCTCAAGTGGCGATATATCGCCCAAGACAGGCGATATATCGCATGTGCCAGATTTCTAAATATTAACCAATTTCGACTAATTAAACTGATATTTATCTGAATTCTCGTACTGATCAGAATTATAATGACACACTGCACAAGTTCACCAAACAGATCAAATACAAACTTTCACTTGAGAAAAACAACCAAATCAAACCGAAAAAGTTATGAATCAGCGTATATTATGTACGCTTATCACACCCCCAAACTTGACTGGTTGCTTGTCCTCAAGCAAACAAAAGAAAGAACAAAGATACAATCCAAAACTAAAAAAAAATTATTGGATGACTTAACTTCACAGAAAAATTTAAACTTTGACCAGGGGCATAACTTTTCTCAAAAATTCAAATTCTTCTTCAATCGTTCAACCAATGCTTCAAACCATGTGACTAGAATTTCAACATATCAACAATTTCTCAAAATACTGTCATTCATGCAAATACACATTTCATTTAATAAATACCATATAAAACATAATTTTACAAGTATCAACATTCATTCATACCACAGACCCATCAAAATTCACCATAAGCTTGCTCAATTAACTTGTCTCCACTAATATAAAATTTGTATCAAGTAGATCAAAAGGACTTTGATAGGCTCATAACATTAGGCTTAGGTAAAGATAGATAAATAGTCATTTAGGCTCATAAATACCATAAGCATATAAACCCCAAAACCAGCCAAATTTCTATTCATCACACCAAAAATCACCATTTTATACAATTAAAGAGAGATTACAACACTTGCATAATTTTTTTCTTTGGTTTTCTTTTCAAGATTATCACATTTTTTTCTTTCAAATCACACTCCCCCAAACTTAATATTTTCTATATATATATATATATGGATATATTTTTTTTCAAGGAGTGTAACAATCAAATTTTTGTCTATAAACTCATAAACTTCTCTCTCTCTCTCTTATTTTTGTACAATCATACTACATCTAAATCACACCAAAACTTCACAATTTTCCATTCTTCTTTCCCACAATTTATATGCTTATGATAACAAAGGAAAAAAGAAAAAAAATAATAAAGTTAGGAAATTTAGGCTCAACATAGTACAATCAAGAACAAAAAAACCACAGGTTTAGGCTCAAAAAGGGTAACTAAGGACAAAAATTTCATCGGTTAGCTGGAAAGGCTCAAAAGTAAAAAAAAAAATTGCCTAAATCATCTCTACTTAACACTCCATTCAAAATTTTGTCTCAACAAATTAACTGAGCAAGTTCTAGCTTATTTCAATATCCACCGAACATACCAATTCCCACAATACTTATAAACTTATATCATGTAAAGCAAAAATTAAATGAAACACATATAATACAACAAATGACAATACTCAGATCAATTATCAACAAGTTAAGCACACAGTCTACATATCCAAAGCATCAATCTAACAACATCAAAGAGTTAGCATAATTCATCATTGAAGCCCCACCTGTCTTAGTCAATAATAGTTTCATATAGTCATCCAACATTAAAAAAATAAAAATAAATAATCAAAAGAAAAAATAAATAGTCCCCCAAACTTAAAAGAAACAGTGTCCTCACAGTTGCATGAATCCCAAGGAACTTTGACTAAAAGAAAAAAAATACCAAAATCCTGACAATAGAAACGTTACTCGTCTTCTTCTGAATCTTGTGGCGGTTGATATGGTTGGCGCAATTCTGGAGGACATTGTGGAAAATCATGAAATCATGTGTATCGCACAAATTCCCCACAAAAATCTGCCATGTAGTTGGTCATGTGGAACTGACGATCTCGAATATCAGCCTGACCATGCAACAACAGTTGTTGTTGTCTCTTTAAATCTTCGATGTCTTGTTGCATGGTGTTGTATGGCCTAGAACTAGAGCCTTCAGTAGCTCTAGAAGTAGAGGGTTTTCTACCCTTTCTCTTCGGCCTAGAAGAATCAGGTTGTTCAGCAGTAGGTGGCAATCGCAACAGACTCGGGTCTGCAGGCTCATATCCCAAACCAGTTGGCCTAGGAATTCCCCCATAATTTTCATCTTGATGCAACATTGACTGATGACTAATTATGGGAGATTGTTCACAGACTTCATTGATATTCATGGGCACCCCTTGATCCTTACATAAACTTGTAATCAACGAAGCATGGCCATGACCACCAGATGTGGCCCCTCGAGCAATATAACTAATACTTTAAGCGATAAGCCTCCCAACATTGATGGAATTCCCCGAACAAATGTAATATAACAAATAGAGGCGTTCAACAGTTACCTCCATTTTTTGAGTTGAAGGCATAAGAGTACTTATGACAAATATGTTCCAAAGCTGCCTATATGAACTTAAACATGTGGCCTTGATAGATCGTGGAGTGACCATGTCACTCCCCATTTTGTATGTAGATCCGGGTTTAGTCATTTCTCTTAAAAGCAAATCATAATCCTTGTCATTAACTCCTGCTCGATAATCATCATCCCATGGATCATTAAGGCCATAGAACCTATTTATAATTTGAGGAGAATAACAAACTTTTTTACCACGAACTAAAACAGTATGATCCTCCCTATCCACAGAAGCACTTGCATAAAATTCCCGTACCACACTTATATTTGCCAACAATTTGGGCTCACATAATTGCTGCCAATTTCTATTAATAATCATTTGCGGGAGAATGTCACCCAATTCACTCGGGCGAAAATGAGATTCTACAATCACTGTTATATTTTTGACAATCCATTCCTCAAATTTGTTTTGAGCAGTGGGGTTAACAAACGTATGAGGAATAGTGACATTTGCTCGTTGGACAGTGGGCATAGTCTTCGCTTTCTTAGGTGCCATGGAGTTGTTCAATCACAAAAACACAAACAAAAGTCGCTGAACACACACACAACCCCAAATCAACTCAGAAATTCACAAGAATCCCCAAAATATGTCAAAACCGTTCACTGAGTACTTTTATCGAACAAGTAGTGTGCAATCTTGAAAAAGTGTCCAAATATACTCAACTAACCCCACCATCTCTCCCAAATATACAGAATAATCTCAAAATATGTCAATAGCAAGAACCACAAACCAATCTCACAATAACTCCCTAAAATCCGTCCGTTACCCAAAAGAAAACTTAAGTTCTTAAAATTTCCTCAATATTTCAATAAAAACATCAAAACTCCACAATGTACCTTGAAAATCTTGAAAAGGATGAGGAAAATGGTTCTTGAATCACAGCAATAATCAGACTTTTGATGCTTGATGCTTGATGGAGGTGATTGGATGCTTGACTTGATGATACAATTGAGAGGAAAATGGGAGAAAATAAGATGAAGAATGGGTCGAATTGGGGTTATTTTGGGAGAAAATAACTAATATTTGGAGAATCACATGCTCACCACGTGACGACTTAATTTTCAAAATATTCAACAGGCGATATATCGCCACAAGCAGTATATCCCAGCATCGTCTCTGCCCAGAATGGCGATATTTCTCCACCAACACCACCGATATATCACTGCCTCAGTCAATTGTGCTGATATATCGCCATTGGTAGGCGATATATCTCTTGGGCACCTGAAAAAAAATGTTAGGAAAATGCAAAAATGAAAAAATCTCATTCGAATCTGTTGTCCAGGTGATATATTGCCTGGTTTAGGCGATATATCGCCTAAATGCAGTTTGAAATATTTATTTATGTATATATATATATTTTTTAACGTTTTGCACGGTTCAAATAGTCTAACCAAACAATAATAAAAATAAAGAAAGTAAAATAAAATAAATAAATAAAAACTATGGGTTGCCTCCCATAAGCGCTTCATTTAACGTCTCTAGCTAGACGTTGCAACTCAATCTTGACTTTAACTATCCACCATTGTAATATTGACCTTCTTCTCAATTTCACCTCCATAGTAATGCTTCACCCGCTGTCCATTAAATTTAAACGGCGAAGAATCACCTTGTTGAATCTCTAAAGCCCCGTATGGAAAGACTTTTGTAACAATGAATGGTCCTGATCATCGAGACTTTAATTTTCCCAGAAATAACTTGAGACGAGAATTAAATAACAGCACCTTATCACCCACCTAAAAAGTCCGATTGACAATATTGTTGCCATGTCATTTCTTTGTCTTATCCTTGTAGATTCTTGCATTCTTGTAGGAATCATGACGCAATTCATCTAGCTCATTTAGTTGAGCTAGCCTTAATGCGTTCGAAGCTCAGATCGAAATTCAACTTTTTTAAGGCCCACTATGCCCTATGCTCTAGTTCAAATGCAAGTGACAAGCTTTACCATATACAAGACGATAAGTAATGCCCTGGTTACCCCAGAACAGTTACGGTGAACCGGAAATTTAACTCGCTACCCAAGTCCTTTGGTTAAAAACGTGCTTCTAAGTATTATTAACAGGCTAAGGTGGAAAACCAATCAAAAGGAAAAGATATATTTTATTTAATACATAAAATTGTTCATGGGCCCATTAAAAAACATTTACAAGTTATTTACAACTCAAAATGGTCATTACTGTTTCAAATTTACAAACCCGTCGACCTAAGCGGCAAAAATAGGGTAAACCCCCTAGTTCCTCTAAGAACTCATTGGCCGTGGTGGTCAAGCGGCCGCATATGTACACAACACCACCTAAGCTCTCCACTCAAGGCTGGGTGAGCTTCTCTTTCCCTTTACCTGCACCACATAGCATCCATGAGCCAAAGCCCAGCAAGAAAACACAATATAGCATGAATATAATATCAACAATGATCATAATAATCATTCAGGACTTTCAGTCCAACACAGATGAGTGACAGTCGCAAAAGTCACTAGAGTGGGTTCCGTTCCCATTAGCCATGTGACGATAGGGTCACCGGGGCTTTAGAAATAAGTGATACTTTCACTAGCTTAAACAAGTTAGGTGCATGATGACTAGTCACCAACATAACCTACCTCATGACCATAGAGTCATAACCATGGGATTCTGCTCCCTAGCCATGTGACAAGCTATCACCTAGGCCTTAGGCCCTGGCTCTAAGTAACTAGCTTAGACTAGTCAAGTGCTTATAAGTTTCATCGGCCTTAGGGTCGGTCCAGTGTTAATGCTCTAGAGTCATTCAACGCTGATATCGATTAGATCTAATCTTTAATCGGCCCTGTGTTCAGGACGCTTATGTCGTTATCCGGCTCTTAGGTCAGTAATATGTGACCAGTGCCGTCCCTGACTAATCAGTGTCATACACAAGTAAACAAGCTCTGCTAAGCATTTAATATGCAATCAATGTCCACATTTATCAACCAACATGCCTAAAAAACAATTATGCATGTCATATACACAGGGTGCAGTTTTCTTACCTCTGATTCGAGCGAAAATGAATAAAAGAACGACCCTTGAGAACGATATGACTTTTAGTCCTTTAGCGGTCACCTAGTCATAACCAAATATGGGAAACCATCAATAAAATGAGTAACAAAGGTTCCCAATCCAAGATCTAGCCTCCGGGACATCAATCCCCACTAATCCGGGTAGTAGGAACAATCCCGAGGCCTAAAACCAAGTTCTCGAGGTCAAAACACTCAAACGGGCTCAAAACCACCCAAGAGCCGCGACACTAGCACCTTGAGCCGCGGCCCCCAGCCACACCAGGAGCAAGGGTCGCGGCGCCCAACAAGGCCAAAATGCTCCACCTGCTTCTTCGAGCTAGGGTCGCGGCGCCCAAGAACAGGGTCGCGGCCCCCAACCCAGAACCAGCCACAACTCGATCTCCTTCATCCCAAACCCTCCAAAAACATACCTAAACACTTCCAAATCCAAAAATCAAAGTTCCCAAACTTCCCAATGATCCAAAACCATCAAATCCCGAGGCTCAAACGAACCAAAAACTCAACGATTCACAAAATCCAATTCAAAGCTTAGAAACTCTAAAACTTAAAACTTAGATTACCTTTGGTTGGGTTGTTTCTCGTCAAACCATTCGGTTAAGAAGCTTCTAATATTTCCTAGGATCGATATGCCTCAATCCTCGCTTGATTCCAACTCCTAGAACTCAAGATTTCTTCGAAAATGCCTCGAACGATAAAATGAACTAACGGGAAGAGAGAAAGAGGTTTTTCTAATGCACGGTTCTATCTGACAAGCTACTTCAAGCTTAAGTAACCTCAAATAAAACCTAAGGCTCGGGGTCCCAAAAACACCCCCGAGAACATTATAGTCAAAACTCCCAGAATTCCTCCTGATCTCAATAACTCCCAATTTATCATCAAATAACATTCCCATTACTCAATATCCCAATAAAAGACCCCGTTATGACAAAACTGCTAATTTGAAATATAAGACCGTCTAATGCCGAATAGCTCGAATATATCTCCATAATAATGGGATCTCATCCATAAATAACAATATGCACCAAAATACACAAATATGCCCTCGGCGGGCCAAATTACCAAAACACCCTAATAATCAAATGTGGACCCACATGCATGCATATAACATCATATTATAATATAATTCACATAAACATGCATGTAATCATTTAATGGCATAATTAAACAATTATGGCCCTCCCGGCCTACTAATCCAGCCACTAAAACGCATTAGGGATTTCGGGGCATTACAATAAGGAGACGTACCAATTGGCGTTTTAAAAGCTGTCCGATAAGCCCATAATGCATCATCAAGCTTATCAGACCAATCCTTTTTATTAACATGCACCATCTTCTCTAAAATCAGCTTAATCTCATGATTTGACACTTCCACTTACCCATTTGACTGTGGATGATATCCCAATGGCATCTTGTGTTTAATTCCATACTTCTCCATTAAGGAATCAAAAATCTTATTGGCAAAATGAGTCCCTTCATCACTTATAATCTCTCGAGGTCTGCCAAAACGAGAGAAAATGTTCTTTTTCAGAAACTTGACTACCACCTTAGCATCATTAGTTGAAGTAGCTATTGCTTCAATCCACTTAAGAAATTACCACCGCCAACAGGATATGCAAATTACCAAACGACGGTGAGTAGGGCCCCATAAAGTCAATACCCCAAACATCAAATAATTCAACCTCCAATATGTTAGTGAGAAGCATTTCATGACGTCTTGAGATATTACCTACCCTTTGATAACGATCACAACGTTTCACATAGTCATAACTGTCTTTATACAAAGTAGGCCAATAAAATCCACATTCAAATACCTTTGCAGTAGTCCTTGCTCCCCCAAAATGTCCACCAGTAGGTGATGCATGGCAATGAAACAAGATGTCCTTCATTTCTCTTTCTGGTACACATCTTCTGACAATCAAATCCGGACACTGTTTGAATAAGAAAGGATCATCCCAATAGTAATGCTTCACATCATGATAAAACTTTTTCAATCTCTGCCTTGAAAATTCAGGCGGCACTACGCTGGCTGCTAGATAATTCACATAATCGGCAAACCATGGCACCAACTCATCTTCCACTGCAAATAATTGTTCATCTGGGAAACTCTCATTAATCTCCCCTGCAGCAAGTTCTGACTCATCCCCCAACTCAAGTCTTGATAAGTGATCCGCTACCAAATTCTCTGTACCCTTCTTGTCCCAAACCTCCATATCAAACTCTTGTAAAAGAAGCACCCAACGAATAAGTCTAGGTTTAGCATCTTTCTTAGAAATAAGATGCTTGATTGCTGAATGATCCGTATACACAATAACCTTAATTCCCATAAGATAAGGCCTGAATTTATCAAATGCATATGCAATGGCAAGAAGTTCTTTCTCAGTGGTGGCATAATTCAATTGAACACCATTGAGTGTTCTGCTGGCGTAATAAATAGTCTGAAATACTTTGTTAACACGTTGCCCCAGAACTGCTGATAACTCTTGAATAAAGAGTTATTTCATGTGCTTTTAAACTTATAATTGTGAAAAAAATCATGGGTGATGTTAGTTTATTTGTTTTTGTAGCTAACTTGGATGTTTTCATTATCTTAATTAAGTGTAATTATTTTTTAGTTTTTAATAGCTATTGGGTTAAATATAATGATTTCATGGATAAGTATTTGCACAAAGGAGTGAGTGAGCTTAAGAGTCTATTGTGATGAAATTATTGTGTTGATGGCTGAATATTCAGGATTGCTGCAGCAAAACTGAAGCATTGTGATCAGCTATATTTTGGAGCATGGAACACGTGGCAGTCAAGAGTCAAGCTTACATTTCAGCTGATGTGGTAGTGGCAGAAGGAAATAATCAGCATAATGGAGAAAAGGACAAAAGAGAAGGAAGACTTGATGTTTTGGGAGAAAAAGAGGGGCATTATGGTACTTTTGGGAGGAGAAGAGAAAACCTAATATACCAAAAGAATGCTCCAGCCGTAATATTGAACCAGCAGCCATTTTTGGCAAAGAAAAACCAGAAAAAATAGAGAAAACAAGATGAGATACCAACAAGGAAGAAGGAGGACAAGCATAGCTCAAGCATCATTTGGATTTGTTCTTTCTTCTTTTCTTAAACTTTCTGTTATTAATTTCTGAGTTAGATTCTAAATTTGAATATTATGGGCTGTTTTGATTGTGAATTACTGTTTATGAAACTAGCCATGAACTAATTTCTTGGTGGCTTGGATTGTTGATGAACCCTATGTTATAATCTATCCATTTCTTGCACTTTATTCTAGTAAAATCTCCCTTGATCATTCAAGTGTGCTTAAATTAATTTCTTGTTGTTGTTTGGCCAGCAATGGCAAGTTATTTTAATTATATTTAATGCTGGAAAGGTTGAATGTAATAGGAAAAACTTGGATGACACAAGTCATAATCTAGGTTTATGTTAGTAATTAATATAGGGATATGTTAATTACCTTGTGTAACATATGAGAATTGAACTGTGATTGCATTCTTAAATCTGATTTTGCATAGGAATATGTTTAATTAGGTAGAAGAATTGAGGTCATAAGATTTGGGAAAGTTTTATGCGTGTTAAATGAACTTTTTGTTATCCTGGGAGTTTTGCTAGAAAATTGCTGCAGCAACACGTTCGCAATGTGTTCAGGAAAAATAATATAGGGGGATTCAATGATTAAAGTCCATATTAAAATTCATATATTTCTCTCAAGGTAATTTTACTTTCTTTTTATTGGGTTAATTTGGAAAATCAAAGAAATTCAATTTGTTCACTAGTGTAATTGTTTAGTAATTAATTTTTGCATTTAGTTTTAATTTGCAATCCTTGTGGAGACGATCTTGAATACTTACTACTTTATTACTTGTTTTGTGACTGTGTACACTTGCACATTTTAATCGAATCAATTTACACAACAACTGCCCCCACTACAAAATCACTTGCATCACACATTAACTCAAATGGGAGCTCCCAATCTGGTGAAATTACTATAGGTGCTGACACCAATTTCTACTTTAGTATCCTGAAAGCTTCAAGACACTTCTCATCGAACTCAAATGGCACCCCATTCATCAACAATGCCGAGAGTGGCTTAGAAATCTTGGAGAAGTCCTTTATAAATCTTCTATAGAACCCCGCATGACTAAGGAAACTTCTCACCTCTTTCACTGAAACTGGAGGCGGTAAGTTCTCAATAGTGGCAATTTTAGCCCTGTCAACCTCAATACCATCTTAGACACCTTGTGCCCAAGTACTATGCCTTCATTTACCATGAAATGACATTTTTTCCAACTCATGACTAAATTAGCCTCTTGACATCTTCTCAGCACAGCCTCCAAATTCAATAAACAATCGTCAAAAGAAGACCCCATAACAGAAAAATCATCCATAAAGATCTCAATGCTTCATTCCACCATATCAGAGAAAATAGCCATCATACACCTTTGAAAAGTGGCTGGAGCATTACACAGACCAAAAGGCATACGATGGAATGCAAAATGTACCATATGGACAAGTGAAAGTTGTAATGCCCCAAATTTCCTAATAAGGTTTAAGACCTTGATTAGGAGGCCGGGAGGGCCATAAATGATTTATTATGATATTTAATGATTATATGCATGTTTACGTGGATTATATTATTATATGATGGTGAATGCATACATATGGGCTCATATTTATAATGCAAGGGCATTTTGGTAATTTGGCCACTGTGGGTGTACTTGTATATTTTGGGTGCGTGATTGTGATTAATTAATATAGCCACATTATAAGGTGGATTGGCTCGAGCTATCGACATGAGACGATCATGAGATGTAAGTGTTCGGTCTAGTCATAACGAGTTTAAGCTCGGGGCTCGGGGTGAGTCTCGGGGTGATATTAATGGTTATAGCGTTACCGGGGATTAAAGGGTAATGAGATGTTAATTATTGGTGTTTGAGGATATTGAGATTAGTGGGAATTGGGAAGCGTTAATTATGATTAACGGGTTAAGCTAAAAGTACCAATTATACCCCTAGAGTGGCTTGAAAGGCTTTAGATGACATAAGGGCATTTTGGTCTTTTAACCCTAAGGATATATATGATTTGAAGGCTGTAGATTGATATTAAAACAGAGCCTATATCCTCATTCTCCCTTCCATCCCGTACAAGCTTCTTCCCTCACCTTTCTTTGAATTTTGAGAGTTCAAATGGAGGTGTTGAGCTAGGGGATTAAAGGTGGCAGCTAGGGAACCTGTAACAACCATCAAAGGGGACTCAAAATAGGATTCAAGGTGAGTTTTAGTCACTTACTTCAGGTGGTGCTCTATTTTCAAGCTTTGGTTTTCAGCTTTTGATCTTTGTTAGAAGCTTGGATTCAAAGGGGTTTTGATGGATTATAGGATTGGGTTTTGATGAGGGAAGGTTATGAGTGTTGTCTAGGGGTTTAATTATATGTTTGGAGGAGGTTTAGGGATGGTTTGAGGGACTGGTTTGAGAGGGAAAACACAGGGTTAAAATTCTGGTGCGTGTGGCCGACTTAGCTGGTCTGGGCTGGACGCCGCGGCGCAGCAGGGGTGCGCCGCGGCCCTTGGTGTCTGTCAGGAGGGAGCCCTTCTGTCTGAAGGGCGCGCCGCGGCGCAGCAGGGGAGGGCCGCGGCCCTTAAGGCTAATTCTGTTAAAGTGTGGTTTTTAGCTCGGGGATTCAAACCATAGGCCTCGGGGTTGAACCTAGTACCCGGTTGGGTAGTGTTTGAGGTCTCGGGGGCTGGGATTTGGTTTGGGAACCCTCAGTTATCATTTTTATTAATGATACCTTATATTTGGTTATGACTAGGTGACCGCTAAAGGACTAAAAGTTGATCGTTCTCAAGGGTCGTTCTTTTAATTGTTCTAGCTCGGCTTTGAGGTAAGAAAATTGCACCCTGTGTATATGTGACATGCATGGCTATTATGATGCATGTTGGTTGATTAATGAGTATGACATGCGTGGTTATTATATGATGCATGTCGGTTGATTATTATGTATGACATGCATGGCTATTCTTGATGCATGTTGGTTGACTATTAAACGTGACATGCATGGCTGTTATTGATGCATGTTAGATTGCTGGATATTGCAGATGATGCATGTGAAACATGTGTTTGGGACATGCTTTATATACTGAGTATGATACTATTCAGAGCTTGAGCCTCTGTGTTTATGCATGGCCCTAATAGCACTACTACCTGTTTGGTAAGCATGCTAAATGCCTCGTTTATGGATGTGGAACATGTGATATGTGATTGGCGGCATGTCTTACTAGTGAAAGACACTGACTAGTCAGGGACCGACTCTAGAGTCGAGAATTATGCATTGAATGGCTTTATGGCATTAATGCCAGACCGACCCTAAGGTCGAATAACTTATAAGCGCTTGCCTGGTCTACGACCAGATGACTACAGCCAAGGTATATGATCCCGGTGACCGTTTGTCACATGGCTAAGGGACGTTGTCCATAGTTTCGACTCTAGAGTCGTGAGGAAGGTTATGTTGGTGACTAATCACCTTGCACATGTCCTAAACAAGCTTAAGTCGAGAATCACGCATTGAATGCTCTATGGCATAAATGCTAGACCGACCCTAAGGTCGAAGAACTTATAAGCGCTTGCCTGGTCTATGACCAGATGTTTATGGCCAAGGTATATGACCCCGGTGACTGTTTGTCACATGGCCCAGGGACGTTGTCCATAGCACAACTCTAGAGTCGGGAGGAAGGTTATGTTGGTGACCATTCACCATGCACCTGTCCTAATCAAACTTAAGAAAGAATCACTTATCGGTTGAGCCCTGGTGACCCTATCGTCACATGGCTAGAAGGAGCGATGCTCATTATTGTGGCTTTTGGCTATTGTCACCTATTTGCTTGGACTGATAGTCCTGAATGGTTGTTATGATCGTTGTTGACATTATATCATGCTTTATTGGGTTTTCTTGCTGGGCTTCGGCTCATGGGTGCTACGTGGTGCAGGTAAAGGCAAGAGGAAGCTGGACCATCCTTGAGTTGGAGAGCTTAGGTGATGACGTGTACATATGCAGCTGCTCGTCCGCCACGGCCGAGGTTTAAAGTGGAACTAGGGTTGAACGTTTTGCCGCTTAGAACGGTCTGTTGTAAATATTTTCTGTAATAAACTCTGAGACTTATTTTCGGGAACCCAATGTATAAATTAAACGTTCTAGTGAAACGTTACATCCTAACCAAAGTTTTTAATCCCTAAATCGCTAATCATACTTAGTTCACGATTTTGGCCAAATGACTCGATTAGCGAGTTTAGCACTGTTTACAAGGCACACCGTAACGGTCCCTGGAGTTGGGGCGTTACAACTTGGTATCAGAGCGAGCCAAGGTTTATGGTTCCTGATGATAAGCTGGGCATGTACACTCATCACTGAAGATAGCTTCACTCAAGGAATGGTAACTATTTCTGTAGCTATGTGCATAGCTGCTTATATAAAATGTGAATGCTTTACCTACATATTGTATTAGGGAGCATGAGATTCTGATAGAGCCTGGCTCTTGACTATATGATTATATGCTCCGTGAATATATATATGACTGTGATCATATGGTTACCTGCTCTGTGAATATATATATATATATATATATGTATAACTGTGTTATTGCATGCTGGAGTTAGAAGCATGGTTTGAGTATTGGAAGAGCAGGGAATATGAGTAAAGTATGAATGCCATGGGCATGTTTGCAGCACTGCGAGTGGTTTATAATTGTGGTGTGGTAAGATTTATCCCGTGGGAGAAAGCCCTTGATATGGTTATTGTGACTAATAGGTCAAGTTATTGACTGCAGATTGAATCAGCAGGTTTACACTTAAGGCAGATTATGAGGCCTGGTGATAGTTATACAGGGGCTGAGAGTTACAACCAGGGTATTAGTTCTTCGTCTGCATATCTGAATGTTCAGCAGACGCTTACAGATTTGCAATTAAGATTGCAAAGGCAAGAGGAAGAGATCAGGTATTTGAAGCAACAGCGGGGTCTGTTGGGGAGTCTCTCTTCCTTTGCTATGCCAGGGGTGGCATCAGTTTTAGCTCAGCCTAGGGTTGAGAATAGATGGGAATTTCTCTGTGGAAGATTCCTGAAGTTTTATCCTCCAATCTTTGAGGGAGGCCTAGATCCATTCAGAGCTGAGCAATGGATGGGCATGATCAGCTCCATTCTAGATAGTATGGGACTGGTGGGTCATGATAGAGTGATCTGTGCTACATGTGTATTGCGGGATGATGCCCGGACATGGTGGGAGGTAGTATCCCAGACACGAGACACAGCTGTGATGAACTGGAAAGAATTTAGGCAGCTGTTTAATGAGAAGTATTATTGTGATGTGGCTAAGACCGCTAAGATGAGTGAGTTTCTGAGTCTTGCTCAGGGTAACGCGTCAGTGACCGAGTATGTTACTAAATTTGATGAGTTGGCCAAGTTTGCCTTAGACATGGTACCTACAGATGTAGCTCATAAGGAAAGATTTATTCAGGGGTTGAATCTTGGAATAGCTCAGGGCATTAGAGTTGCCCCAGTGCATGAAGTCTCTACCTATGCTCAGGTGGTAGGGAAGGCTCTTGCTATTAAGAGTACAGTAGTTGGGCGGCAGAGTGCTGGAGAGCATGGAGCCCAGATAGTGGTACCTCCACTTATTGGAGCAAGTAAGAAGAAAAGTTGGCAGACTCGTCCAGTATGCACGCGGTGCAAGAGGCGGCATTTGGGGGAATGCCAAGCAAGGTCATGTTTTGCTTGTGGTATGGTTGGGCATATTGTGAAGAGGTGCCCTGTGTTAGGGGATGAGCAAAGAGGGATAGACAGCTCGATTCCAACTCGAGTGTTTATTCCAGAGCAATCAGAGTCTGAGACCGAGACTAGTTCCTCGGGGATGACAGGTCAGCCTTCTAGTTCTGAGTTGTGAATTATGCTGTTTGGCTTTGGCGCCATGTTATTCTTTGTTGGTATGTATATGGAGAAAGTATATGGATGGTATATGTAGATCACATGGCTATGTTGTGATGGGAAAAAGTAATACAGAATTGGCAACTTAAGAGATAAGTTGAGTTATGGCAAGGACTCATCGGGGATTCTGATAATGGTGGTTATGATAGGCTTTGATTTGATCCAGGGTTTGGATTGGTTAATTAATTACAGAGCAGTCTTGAATGGTAAGGGAAGTGTAGTATACTTGAGCTTGTGAGCGGAAAGTCTTGTGACAATTGGCACTGTGCATGGATTTGATATGTTTATGGTACCAGATGTGAGGGCTGGAGTTTGTGCAGGGAGGTGCATGGAACTTTTAGCCAGTGTGGTGGATACCACTTAGATTGTGTTAGTGAGATCAGGACAGACTGGACTAGTCTGTGAGTTCTGAATGTGTTCCCAAGTGGTTTGCCAGGGCTCCTTTTTATGAAAAGGGGACTAGAATGGTGTTTGATTTAGTGCCAGAGAGGGAATCAGATGTAAACACTGTTTCGAGTGGCTCAGTGGGGTTATAAGAATTAAAGAGTTAGTTGCTGAGTAAGATGGAATTCTTTAAGGTGGATCTTGGATCTGGTTAAGACCAGTTAGAGATCAGAGTGAGAAAATTATGTAAGGGATTGAGTTGATATCAGATTAGAGCACTGCGAGTGCTGAACATATCTTGAGAATTGGCTTGATGCTAGGTGTTTGTAAGTCAGATGAATAGAGCATTCAAAGGTTTATTTGAATGGGACTTATGATCGTCTTGGACGATGGTATAGTGGTGTTTTCTCTGCGGAGAATTGCCAAGAGTGAAGAATACCTTGGGGACAGGAGTGTCCATGGATAGTAAAGATATTTCAGGTGTCTTGGGGAGAAAGTGCTGGGTCTTTATAGACCAGGATCAGTTCATGGGTTGTTATGACATCCTAGTGATAGAGAAAAGTGATTGCCTATGCAACATGATGATTAAAGAATTTGACCAGGACTGGAGTAGAGTTTCTGGTAGGCCAGATGGCCAGGTTATTGTTTGAGATTATTATCTCAAGAAGGATAAGAGGAAAGATGGTTAAGTGAGCCACAGATGGGCAAGATTGAATGGAAAGTTTTAGATGGATTGGCTAAAGAGTTGTATAGCGAAAGATATGAATTTGTTATGATATAAAGATCGGACCTGGGATCCGATGGACAATGAGATTAACTGGGAGATTCTGGATGAATCTCATGCTATTCTTTTATTCGTTTCATTCAGGCATCACGAAAAGGTAACATGATATGGAAATTTTATAGTGATGGCCTGAGATGAGGAGACATATGTCGAGGCATGTGTAAAGCTCTTACCTGTTAGCAGGTCAAGACAGTATATCAGGAAACAGCAAGGCCATTACAGCCTTTGGATATTTCATAGTGGGAATAAGTGAGCATCGCGATGGGTTACGCGGTGGGATTCCCAGGTTGATGGATTGAAATGATTTGGTATTAAGTCATTGTGGACTGGTAGTCCAAGTGAGTTTAGTGTATCAGTAAGGATAGATGAATAGTATAGCTGATCAATATTTGAGTCTCCTTGTGAGAAGGATAGAGAGTCTTCGTGAACTCAAGGTCTATCTTATCAGATGAAGACTTTATTGTGACTTCCAAGTTTTGGAAGGGTTAAAAGGTGATGAGTATACGGATGGAACTCAATGTAGTTTATCACTCTCAGACTGGTGGTAAATCAGAGAGAGAGGGTTATCCAATTATTATTGGAGGAACATCTTATAAGATGAGTAAGGTAATATATGTATATATTTGGATCCTAAGGTGGTTCAGGGGGATTTATGAGATT
Source organism: Humulus lupulus (assembly GCF_963169125.1). Lineage (NCBI taxonomy): Eukaryota > Viridiplantae > Streptophyta > Magnoliopsida > Rosales > Cannabaceae > Humulus > Humulus lupulus. Next base: position 69,307,951 of record NC_084800.1, on the reverse strand, counting down.
ACTGGAGCTTAAATTTTGGTTGCTCATTTCTCAGAGTAGACAGAACAGTATTATCGAACTGGAAAGTAGGAATGTGAAATTCCAGGTAGGAGAATGTATCTTCTCTAAGGTATCACCATGGGGGAAAAGGGTGAGGAATTAAGACAAGTTAAGCCCTAGTATGTCTCAGCGGTTGGATTCTGGATAGGCTGGTTAGGTTGATTTTGGATCAGCCTCTTCTTTTGGTACTGGCAGTTGTGTACAGTGAGTTATGTGCTTCCATGCAGTGGGCATGGGCTGAGGGAACTTATAAATTGAATTATGAGAATCTGAAGGTTAGGTTAAGTATTCCGGTAAGGAATAGCCAGTTCAGATTGTGACATAAGTATTGAGGTTCTGTTGAACAGAATATACCTCGGGTTAAGGTAAGGCTATCGAAATACTGAAGTCAAGGGATGACTTAAGGAATTTGTGACAAGAAAGTGGAGTTCTAGTTCCGAGCTGTCGAGTAAATTTCGAGGACGAAATTTCTGTAAGGAGGGGATAGTTGTAATGCCCCAAATTTCCTAATAAGGTTTAAGACCTTGATTAGGAGGCCGGGAGGGCCATAAATGATTTATTATGATATTTAATGATTATATGCATGTTTACGTGGATTATATTATTATATGATGGTGAATGCATGCATATGGGCTCATATTTATAATGCAAGGGCATTTTGGTAATTTGGCCACTGTGGGTGTACTTGTATATTTTGGGTGCGTGATTGTGATTAATTAATATAGCCACATTATAAGGTGGATTGGCTCGAGCTATCGACATGAGACGATCATGAGATGTAAGTGTTCGGTCTAGTCATAACGGGTTTAAGCTCGGGGCTCGGGGTGAGTCTCGGGGTGATATTAATGGTTATAGCGTTACCGGGGATTAAAGGGTAATGAGATGTTAATTATTGGTGTTTGAGGATATTGAGATTAGCGGGAATTGGGAAGCGTTAATTATGATTAACGGGTTAAGCTAAAAGTATCAATTATACCCCTAGAGTGGCTTGAAAGGCTTTAGATGACATAAGGGCATTTTGGTCTTTTAACCCTAAGGATATATATGATTTGAAGGCTGTAGATTGATATTAAAACAGAGCCTATATCCTCATTCTCCCTTCCATCCCGTACAAGCTTCTTCCCTCACCATTCTTTGAATTTTGAGAGCTCAAATGGAGGTGTTGAGCTAGGGGATTAAAGGTGGCAGCTAGGGAACCTGTAACAACCATCAAAGGGGACTCAAAACAGGATTCAAGGTGAGTTCTAGTCACTTACTTCAGGTGGTGCTCTGTTTTCAAGCTTTGGTTTTCAGCTTTTGATCTTTGTTAGAAGCTTGGATTAAAAGGGGTTTTGATGGATTATAGGATTGGGTTTTGATGAGGGAAGGTTATGAGTGTTGTCTAGGGGTTAAATTATATGTTTGGAGGAGGTTTGGGGATGGTTTGAGGGACTGGTTTGAGAGGGAAAACACAGGGTTAAAATTCTGGTGCGTGTGGCCGACTTAGCTGGTCTGGGCTGGGCGCCGCGGCGCAGCAGGGGTGCGCCGCGGCCCTTGGTGTCTGTCAGGAGGGAGACCTTCTGTCTGAAGGGCGCGCCGCGGCGCAACAGGGGAGGGCCGCGGCCCTTAAGGCTAATTCTGTTAAAGTGTGGTTTTTAGCTCGGGGATTCAAACCATAGGCCTCGGGGTTGAACCTAGTACCCGGTTGGGTAGTGTTTGAGGTCTCGGGGGCTGGGATTTGGTTTGGGAACCCTCAGTTATCGTTTTTATTAATGATACCTTATATTTGGTTATGACTAGGTGACCGCTAAATGACTAAAATTTGATCGTTCTCAAGGGTCGTTCTTTTAATTGTTCTAGCTCGGCTTTGAGGTAAGAAAACTGCACCCTGTGTATATGTGACATGCATGGCTATTATGATGCATGTTGGTTGATTAATGAGTATGATATGCGTGGTTATTATATGATGCATGTCGGTTGATTATTATGTATGACATGTATGGCTATTCTTGATGCATGTTGGTTGACTATTAAACGTGACATGCATGGCTGTTATTGATGCATGTTAGATTGCTGGATATTGCAGATGATGCATGTGAAACATGTGTTTGGGACATGCTTTATATACTGAGTATGATACTGTTCAGAGCTTGAGCCTCTGTGTTTATGCATGACCCTAATAGCACTACTACCTGTTTGGTAAGCATGCTAAATGCCTCGTTTATGGATGTGGAACATGTGATATGTGATTGGTGGCATGTCTTACTAGTGAAAGACACTGACTAGTCAGGGACCGACTCTAGAGTCGAGAATTATGCATTGAATGGCTTTATGGCATTAATGCCAGACCGACCCTAAGGTCGAATAACTTATAAGCGCTTGCCTGGTCTACGACCAGATGACTACAGCCAAGGTATATGACCCCGGTGACCGTTTGTCACATGGCTAAGGGACGTTGTCCATAGTTTTGACTCTAGAGTCGTGAGGAAGGTTATGTTGGTGACTAATCACCTTGCACCTGTCCTAAACAAGCTTAAGTCGAGAATCACGCATTGAATGGCTCTATGGCATAAATGCTAGACCGACCCTAAGGTCGAAGAACTTATAAGCGCTTGCCTGGTCTATGACCAGATGTTTATGGCCAAGGTATATGACCCTGGTGACTGTTTGTCACATGGCCCAGGGACATTGTCCATAGCACGACTCTAGAGTCGGGAGGAAGGTTATGTTGGTGACCATTCACCATGCACCTGTCCTAATCAAACTTAAGAAAGAATCACTTATCGGTTGAGCCCTGGTGACCCTATCGTCACATGGCTAGAAGGAGCGATGCTCATTATTGTGGCTTTTGGCTATTGTCACCTATTTGCTTGGACTGATAGTCCTGAATGGTTGTTATGATCGTTGTTGACATTATATCATGCTTTATTGGGTTTTCTTGCTGGGCTTCGGCTCACGGGTGCTACGTGGTGCAGGTAAAGGCAAGAGGAAGCTGGACCATCCTTGAGTTGGAGAGCTTAGGTGATGACGTGTACATATGCAACTGCTCGTCCGCCACGGCCGAGGTTTAAAGTGGAACTAGGGTTGAACGTTTTGCCGCTTAGAACGGCCTGTTGTAAATATTTTCTGTAATAAACTCTGAGACTTATTTTCGGGATCCCAATGTATAAATTAAACGTTCTAGTGAAACGTTACATCCTAACCAAAGTTTTTAATCCCTAAATTGCTAATCATACTTAGTTCACGATTTTGGCCAAATGACTCGATTAGCGAGTTTAGCACTGTTTACAAGGCACACCGTAACGGTCCCTGGAGTTGGGGCGTTACAAAATTCATATTATCTTGATCCTCAGGAGCAATGGCTATTTGATGGTACCCTGAATAGCCATCCAGAAAACAGTAATATTGGTGTCCAGCCAACCTATCTAACATCTAATCAATGAAAGGCAGTGGAAAGTGATATTTTTTGGTTGCTTTGTTCAGTTTACGATTATCAATACAAATCCTCCAACCAGTTACTGTACGCGTTGGAGTAAGTTCATTATTGTATTCTTTATCACTGTAATCCCTCTTTTCTTAGGGACTACCTGAACTGGACTTACCCAACTACTATCTGAAATGGGATAGATCACCCCAGCATCTAACCACTTCAAGATCTCCTTCCTTACTACCTCTTTCATTGCTGGATTCAATCGACGTTGTGCTTCAATGGAGGGCTTACTATCATCTTCCATCAAGATCTTGTGCATAACTGTTGATGGACTTATACCCTGAATATCTGCCAATGTCCATCCAATTGCCAACTTGTGGGTTCTCAAAACCCTTAACAGTTTTCCCATCTCCTCAGTAGAAAGAGAAGAAGACACAATGACTGGTAAAGTCTCCTTCTCACCCAAAAAAGCATATTGAAGATGTGTTGGCAATGATTTCAATTCCAACTCTGGAGGTTTCTGAACTGATGGTAATGGTCTTTCAGGTCCCTGACCCAATTCTTCATATTTTCGATTATAAATTGGTCCTTTAGAATTCATCCACTGTACACACTCTTGGATCTCTCTGTCTAACTTAGCATCTACATCAACAGTCGTCAAACTTTTCTGAAGTGAATCCTTTGTGAGGTTAATTTCTGCCACTGCTTTCTCTACCATGTCAACTCTGAAACAGCTGTCATTTACATTCAAAAACTTTAAAGCCTTAAACACATTGAATACCACTTCTTCACCCTGAACTCGAAGTGTCAGTTCACCTTTCTGAACATCAATTAGAGCCTGACGAGTAGCTAAAAATGGCCTTCCCAGAATGATTGGGACATTTTCATCTTCTTCCATATCCAAAACTATAAAGTCTACTGGAAAAATGATTTTGTCCACTTTAACAAGAACATCCTCTATGATTCCCCTGTGATGTTTAACTGAACGATCTTCTAGCTGTAATGTGACTGTAGTAGGACTAGCCTCCCCCAAACCAAGTCTTCTGAATACAGACAATGACATCAGATTTATACTCATCCCCAAATCACACAAAGTATGCTTACACTCAATGTAATATCCAACATTTTCATTATACATTTTTTATTATAAATTAGAGTTTTAATACATAAAATGTACAAGTTTACAAATTTAAGAAATAGTAATGGAAAAATAGTGTTTAAAATATCATTTTATGTTTTAATGAGATTAAAGAGAGAGAAACTTGAGTAGTCAAGTATTGGACCCAAATGTCATATAATTTTACTTGGGGATTTTTATAAAATTAAGAAAGTTTTGCTAAAGGGCTTATTTGAAAAGAATTTTAGTATTTTGGGTCCAAGTGTAATTTAAATAAATAAATAAATTAAAAAAAAAAAAGGCTTCAGCCTTTTAACCAAGTCTTTCTCTCTCTCTCCTCAGAAAATCTCTTTCTCTCTCTCTCTCTCTCTCTCTCTCTCTCTCTCTCTCTCTCTCGCGTGCATGCGTCTGCCCGACCACCAAACGTCCACCGGTGGTCACCAATTATAGCCACGCGCCGGACCGTTGGATTCAGAGGCCTCTGAACTATCGACCACGCTGGAATCTAGAGCTCACTCGCCGATTAAACACCTCAACTGGTCGATTTAAGTTCGGCCACCCCGCGACTTCAAAGTTGCGATTCGGCCACCTCGGGCATCCGTTTGCCAATCCGCACCACCATCGTGTTCCTCGTGTTGTGGGCTTCAAAACCCAATAACTTGTTCCTACATATACCATAGTTGGGTGGTGGGCCCACCACGAGCCACCGCGATCCACCGTAGACCGACGGTCGAAACTTAGTGTTCGAGGTTTTGAAGTACGTTTTGAGTCTCAGAAAATCATCGTTTGACTTGTTGTGGAACCCGATCATTGTGGTATAATTTCTTTGACCTATATATTATGATTTAATTGTGATTGATTAGAGTAATTGTTATTATGTGTATTTATAGTATATAATTATATATTATTGATATATGGAATATTTTTCTGTAATTATACTGGCTGTCTGGGATTATATATATATATATTTCTGATACAGGTTTTGATTTTGGGTTTGTCCATTTTATAGCCGTTGTGCTGTCCAATTTTCTAGAAAATATTAGATATTAAATAAAGTATAAAAATACATATTTAATTGATTTTATATTAATATGGAAATTATTATGATTAAGTCATTTTAATTATTATTGTTATTATTTTGTTAAGTAAATCAAGAATACAGATTCATATATATATATATGAAAATGGTGATTTATAGTAAACATATTATTTAACCATTATTATTGTATATTAATATTTTTATTAATATTTGAATATTAAAATAATATCAAATATTAGTTTCTTGCAGTTATTGATATTTGTAAGACCAGTGAATTTTGGAGAAAGTATATTTATTATATCATTGGAAGTGATATTATGACTAATTAATAATAATATAAATATTTATATTTATATTATTATCATTATATTGATTATTACAATTTTATGTTAAAAATATGATTTCTTTTATAAAATGACTATTTGAATATATATACATTCATATATGTATTGTTATTGATGTATTTTGTTATTATTATTGAAATAAGTTTATTTATAGATGATAATTATTATTGTTGTTGTTGTTGTTATTATTATTATTATTATCATGAGAGTACATTATTAAATGAGCAATGTTTTATATGAAGAGTTATTTGTATTACGTTGATAATAATTATTATTATCATTCATATAGTTTATGGTATTGTTAATATACACTATCAATAGTGTATATTTACGATTTTGATAGAATTTAATAAATGATGTGCCTTGAATAGGATTTATATGGATTTGATTGATTGACTCTTGCTGAGCAATTTTAAAATAAGCTAAGGACCTAAGGTAAGTAAATCTCACCTTTTGTGCTTAAGTGTAAGATGCATGACTACATTGATTATGTACATCTGATGAGTTAAGTATGGTGTTTACCGAGTTTTTCGGAAACGAATAACTAACAGAATAATAAAAAGATAAGAACTGTAGAAATACTGAAATGTAACTAAACAAACAGTGTTTTTACGTGGTTCAGGCGTTAACAAGCCCTAGTCCACGAGTCGATGTTATTATACTTGGAAAAGATTACAGTAAGATGGCTGGTGCATAAGAACTTCACACACTCACAATGTTTCTCTCGGGTTCTCTTGAAGAAGATGAAGCTAGAGAGATTTTAGTAGAGTTTTTGCTATCTGATTTGTTCGTCCCTCTTCTTGTAAAATGAAGGGGTCTTTATAGCTAGGGTTTTGGATTAGGGATTTTCTCTACGTACCTGAGTCTTAATTACACCAGCCATAAATAGGGATACAATTACTGTAGTAGCATGGCTACAAGACTCTATGTGGGTATATTTACGTGAAAGTATGGGGAACACACAAAGTCAGCCGTCTTTTCCAAGTTGTCAGCGGAACAGTAGGCGAAAAGGTACCCTTAGGCGTGCTGGGATGTGTGCGGCTTTGACCTGACGGGCGTGTCAGGCGGGATCCTGTGTCAGGCGGATATCATTCCAAATATGCCTCCTCCAGGACTCGACCGTTTGGCTTTGTTCCGTGCGAGGCACGGAACTGCTTCCGCGGAGACCACTCGAAGAGCTTCTCCTGGAAGGAGCTTCCCCGAAGGATACCCCTTCGGGAATCCGGGAGAGTTGACGAGTTTCCGTATTGTGTTTGCTTGGAAGAGTAATCCGGACACTAAACGGGAGAGGCGAAGCCTTTCTGTATATCCGCGAGCTCTGGTCACCTACCGTGAAAGACATCGATAATTCTGCTTCCCCGAGGTCATCAATCTAAACGCTATCCGGAAATCTGGATAACATTTACCCCCCAAGGTCACGGAGCTTTGAGAGATCCGGGAGCTTGTACAATCGGTTTCTTAGATTAGGCGAGGGGGCACCTTCTGTGTTCCCGGAAGGGTTCCTTTTTCCCGCCTGAGTGTTAGTATGAAAAAGAAAGGGAATTTCTTCTGTTTGAGATCAAGTACTCAAGTGCGGCAAGGACCACGTGTCATTCTGGGAATGGTTCTGCGACCAAGACGTGTGCGTGAGGCGACTGGTTGAGTATGCGTGCGTCAGTCATCTAACTAATGATTTGACGGTTTTTAATGGTACTCCGGGCCCGAGGTGGTGTAATGATGGGAAATAAATACTTTATTCCCATCCGAGGAGTCATAAATAGGATCGTCGCTTCCTCTCCAGCCGTTGGATCTGATGCACACGGAATGGGAAGATCGGGACCGTCCACTTGAGGAATTCGAAACGGCCTCTTCCCTGCTATAAAAACGAGGGAAAGGACCTTTCTTCCTCTTTACGCTTTCAGATTCTCCATCTTTAGGATTTTCAGATTTCCAAACCTTCGAACTCTCAGGCTTCCCAGCTTACGTTCCCCCGAACTTGCCATTTCTTTTGGTAAGTATCTGGAAACTTTTCTTTTTGATTTGGCAGTGGGTTTATTCCCCGAAGTTCCTGGTTTGAATCGCCGTTCGTCTTTGCAGCTTTTACTTCTCGCGATCGCGCTGTGCAGTGATCCAGTTACTCCTTCAACCTCCAACTACCCGAATATCAGTAAGTATTTCTATTTTGCTATTTCCTCCCAAACCTTAGGTTGTTGGTAGTTGTTAGAGTAGAGGTTTCTGCCATTATTGCTTATGTGCATTTGTGAATAGGGCTTTGGTAGGCATGTGATTGATTGTGAGTCGATAAGTAGCCTTTTCTGCATGTTTTGGCGATTTGCGTTTGGAAAGTCGTCCCTTGTTTTGCTGTTTTAGGGCATAAGCATGAACGCCTTTAGGGTGTCTTTCTCTGGAAAAACACTTCTTTTGGTGGGCTTAGGCTCGGGGTCTGAGTCTGGTTCCTTGCTGTCCTTCGGGTGGCATGGTGCCAATCCCTCGGTAAGCTCGGTGGGAGCCTCTCCAAGCAGTTTTCGAGGAGGGTCTCCCCGACGCCTTTGATACCACTAGGGTATGACAAGGGTGCTGACTGCTTAGAGTGTTTTCTTCTTTCTTTTCTTTTGTCCAGTGACGAACATCTCGAAGGAACAACTCCTTGCTGCGGGGGAGGCTGATTCTGCCCAAGAGAAGGGCTCTCCTGTCGCTGGTGGAAAGGGGAAAGGAAAGGCGAAAGCGGTCGCGGCTAGCCCACCAACCTCCAATAGTTCCATCTGGGAGATGGACCAAAAACCGAACCTTTTCAGGAATTATGGCATGCTGGAGCTGTATTCCTCTGAGGCAGGCCTGAAGAACATCCCAGGTCTGATGTGGCACCGTCTGTCGGTGCTGGGCGAGTCAGCTAGCCAGAGCCACGAGGGCTTTGGTGCCTGGAGTTGGGCACACATAGTGTGCGGAGCGCACTTGCCCCTAAGGAGTTACTTCGCCAATTTCTGTGTGAAGGCGGGGATTGCCCCCTTCCAGTTAATTCCTCCCAGCTACAAGCTCTTAGCGGGGTGGTTCATCTTTTGCAAGTCCCGGAGACTGGAAGCTCCTACCCCGGAGGAGGTGCTGTACTTTTATGGGTTGAAGTCTCAGCCTATGAGGGGTCACTCAGACAAGGTGGGGTTTTACAGGCTAGAAAGGCACCCGGATGTGATGTGCCCCACTTGTCATACCGCGAGGGTTCCAGACCTCCGGGAATACTGGTTCCTGACGACTGGCTTCCCGCTGAAGAGGGTGCCAGCTCTATCTTTGGATTTCAAAATCCCTGGTAAGTGTTTCCTCTTTTCCTTTTCAACTTTGTTTCTTTGTGTTTGATTTGCCTTTTGGGAGGATCTCTAACGCTTGTATTTGATTTTTGCAGAAGTCGTTCCGCGGACACCTCGCTGCGCGGAGATGATAAGGAGGTCCAAGTTCTACGAAGGGCTTTCCGAGGAAGAGTTGAGAGTGGAGGGACTTGTGACCTCCGAATCGTTGAGGGAGTATGGGTTACTCGCCTCCTTCCAAAATATCGAGCCAGTAAGTGGTAGGGGGCAGACTCAGGTGTCGGCTGACATCCGGGAGCAGATTGCCCTGGAGCTGTCTAAGGTGATCACCCAAGCCGCTCGGGACGAAAATACTCTATCTCCTAGTTGGGCGGAGAGGTTCCCCGACCCCCAGCCGGAGGGAGAGGAGATCGAGGCTCGCCACGCCGCGGCTTACCCTAACGAAGGGGCTCCGGGGGCTAGTTCCTCCGGGAGAGGTAAGACTAGTTTTCGATTGATCCACACCCCCAGCCTGTCTGAAGTTTCCCAAACCTCTCAGATGGGGTTTGATCCTCGTTTCCTTAGGCTAGATCCGCGTAGGATACCTTTCGACAGGTACTGTGATAGGGTAGATGAGCTCCTCTGGTGTCTGAGTGATGGTAGTCTGCCAGAAGGTGTCATCATGGTTGACCCTTCTTCTCTCAGCATGTTCTTCCCGGACTTCAAGGAGTACGGGAGCTTCCTGGAGCAGGAAGCGATGTTTTGTTTTGCTCGGGGAAGGCCATCCACGTTTCTCGTGCATGGTCGTCCCTTTCAAACTTTTCTTTTTCTTGTTTCTTGTTCCCTGCTGGCGGGCTTGCTTGTACTTTTATGTTGCTGATTGTCTTGTCTTCCGCTTATCTTCTTTCTCATTTCTTGTTGGTTCGTTAACCTTGCTTTGTACGTTTCTTGCAGAGTATCCCGAAGCCAAGATGTTGGGGAGGGTTACTTTGCTTATTAAGAAGGCTGCCACCAGCCAAGACCCGCCCACGGGGAAAGGACGGAAGACCAAGGCTGGTAGGGGAGGTAAGGCTGCCTCCCCCAAGAAGACAAGTGGCGAGGCGCAAGCGTCTCCGAGGGTAGAGAAGTCCCCTGCTGAAGGGCCTTCCGAGACTATGATGGTCTCGAGTAGCAGTAGCGACGGGGAAGGGCTTGTGTTCCCCGTGAGGACAACTGGGGTGAGCAAGCGTCCCGGAGGAGATGCTGAGGGTGCTAAGAACAAATGCCTTAGACACTCGTCTCCCGGTCGAAGGCAACAACAACAGCAACGACAGCAATCACAACTACAACAACAGCAGCAACAGGAACAAGAGAGACAATCACCAACGCCGCAGCAGCAGCAAGGGCAATTACTTCTGCCACCGCAGCAGCAAAAGCAACAGACCGGGGCCTTAATACCCCGGCTGCCTCCTCCTCCAGCCCAACGGGGGTCCACCCTTCCGGGGTCTCCGTCTTCTCAGACAACCAATCTTCCCCTGCCTGGCCTGAAGTTCCACTTTCCGCGGAAGCCGACCAGTTTTCCCGCTGCCCTCCTGGAGGGTGTAAGACGGGCCGATAGTTTTTTGAAGAGGCGGCTAGAGGCGGAGAAGGCCGTTACTCAGGGAAGGGCAGATAACTTGTCTGCCGTGAAGAGGGCTGAGCTGGCCGAGGGGGTGAGATCTCCTCACCCGGCCGGAGCGGTTCTGGATGGTCCAGCCTTGGAGAAGAGGCTGGTGCCTAGGCTCGGACGTGCATTGGCGCCGTTCGGAGCTGAGATGATGGAGGACATGGCCCTGAGCTTATGCGAGCTCAATTCTGAGAAATGGGCCATCAGCAGCAGCAAGGATCCGCTGTTGCTGACACACGCTGTGAAGCAGCAACTGTCCGGGGTAAGCCGTCAGTTGTTATTATTATTTTTTTTTTTTTTTTGGGACCATCTGTCTTTTGGTCCTGCTTTAGCTCATTCTGTTGTCTTTCCTTGCAGGCCTCTATGATCGCGGAACGTTCGTTCCGGGAGGTTGGTGCAGCTCTGGTTCAGCTGGAGGAGAGCCAACTGGCTCGCCAGGCCTTGGAAGCGGAGAAACAGAAACTGACCCAACAGGCCTTGGGGGCTTCGGAGAAGATTGATCAGGCCCGGCGCACGGCTGAAGAAGAGGCGGAGAAGAAATATCTTGCCAAATATCAAGAGTACCGGGCCAAAGCAGAGAATGAGTTTAGACAGCGGTCGGATGGGATTAAGACCGAAAACTCCAAGCTCCGGGAAGAGCTGTCCCAAGCCAAGGTGGAGAAAGATACCCTGGAAGCCCGCTTGCAATCAAAGAACGATCTCCTCCTTAAGCGGCAAGAGGAATATTCCACTCTTCAGAGTAAGCTGCACGACGAGGAGCAACTCCATAAGAGGAGCAGGGATCTCGTGTCTATGCTTCAGTTGGGGCTCGCCGAGAAGGATAAAGAGATCGGGGCTTTGCAATTCACTGCCAGGGGGCATGTGACCGAGAAGCAATCCGTGCTGAACCAAAATAGGGAGCAGCGCAAGGCGATTGATTCTCTTAAGGGGGAGCGGGATGCCTCCAAGGCCGAAATGGAAAAATTGAGGGCCCAACTAACTGCCGCGGAAGCACAGCTGGCAACCTCCGAGGCGGAGCGGTTGAAGGAGAAGGAGGATGCTGAGGTGATACTGAACAGGACTATTAATATATCGCATGTGGTCCTCATGCATCAACTCTGGAAAGTGAACCCGGAGGTGTTAGGCTATCTGGGAGATGATGCCGAAGCCATGAGGGAGAAGCTACTCGTGTGGGATCAGGGCCCAGAGGCGTACGTCCAAACTTATAACATTGACGATCGTGCTGAAGCTCCTGAGGCGGGAGATCCCGGAGAGGCGGGGACCTCTGAACCTTCTCATGACCAAATTCCTCCTTCCAATGAGCCGACTCCGTCAGCCTCAGCTGAAACAGATGCCCCCGAAGCTGCGGTCGTGGACGCTGTAGTTACCCCCAATGCTTGAAGGGGTTTTATCTTTAATTGTTTTTCATTTTGAGTCTTTCATTGCGGACAATTTTGCCATAATCATAGCATTCTCCTTTCTTTTTCTGCCGAGTTCTTTATTTATCTTTGCGCTTAGGGTAGACATTTATACGGTAGAAACTGTTGTAGGGGCGTATGGGGTTTTGGTTCCAACGGCCAAGACTTATGCACTTCCCAGTTGAAGCTTTAACGGATGATGTCTTTCCCCACGTAGTTTCTAGGTTACGAAGGTTTTCTGGTTCCAACGGCCAGGCTCCTTTCACCGTACTTTATCTTTCCTGAGGCAAATAGCCAATCCCGGGACTTGTAGTTATACTGTTCGCTGGGATTGCTAAGGTGAGTCGTTCCATTGTTTGGAACGGGAGTTCTTTTGGTGAGCGTCGCTAGACTTAAGGTTAGATCTTTGCGAAGCAAAACTAACTGTTGTTGCGAACCTCATTGTGGCTGACTTCAGGGACCTGGCATGGAGCCCTGCGAGGCAAGGCTTATTGCTGTTGGGGAAATCGCCACGCCCACCAGGTGTGATCCTGGAGCAGGGGCTTTGCGAAGCAAAGCCGGCTGTGAGTGGGGGGATCAAGCATGTCTGCTTCTGGAGCTGAAACTTGCAATGGCCATGGAGCTTGCCATGCATTATTTTGTGAGATCCGGAGTTGGAGCCTGCGAAGCAAGGCTTACAACGGTCGCGGATCTTGCCATCTTTCGCCTCGCTGGACCCGGTGCTGGAGCTTGCGAAGCAACGCTCTACAGCGCTCGCGGATCTTGCCAACTTTCGCCTTGCGGGACCCGGAGCTGGAGCTTGCGAAGCAAAGCTCTACAGCGCTCGCGGATCTTGCCATCTTTCGCCTTGCGGGATCCGGAGCTGGAGCTTGCGAAGCAAAGCTCTACAGCGCTCGCGGATCTTGCCATCTTTCTCCTTGCGGGACCCAGAGCTGGAGCTTGCGAAGCAAAGCTCTACAGCGCTCGCGGATCTTGCCATCTTTCGCCTTGCGGGATCCGGAGCTGGAGCTTTGCGAAGCAAAGCTCTACAGCGCTCGCGGAGAATTCTGCAAAGGACTAGTCAGGGAGTTGGGGGTGTTTTGGCGTAGCTCTATGAACGTGCCTCAACCCCCAGTCCCGTCCATCGCTGGGCTACACAGGAGATAATACTTATGATACATAATGGCAGGCATTTCCATGGCAATTTTCACATAAGCACATATGACACGTAATGCAAGCATGTTCATGGCAACAAATAAACCTAAGCTCAACAATTTAAACATTTCAAACAATTTAAAAATTTCAAACACAATGCTAGCACATAAGTGGTGTTCTGTGTACGTTTTGTTCAAGGGGCGTATGGTTATGCCTTAGCCATGTATACCCCCCAAGTGAGCGTGGGGTCCGGACGTCTCCGGACCGCGTGGTCACTTGTTAAAACGCAGCTTTGAACACAGGGATAAAAAGTGCAGTAAAAGCGGAGTGAATCTCTCCGTGTTTCATTGAATTAGCCTGCTAGGCGTGAGTTTTACAACAGGGAGGATTATTTCCACATTTTTCACTTTTGTTATTTTCACCAAGGACTTCCGACTGGATGGTCCGGGGCCTACTGGTAGTAACGGCAGAGGTGCTCCGCGTTCCAGGCGCGCGGGACTTTAGATCCGTCGAGTCTCTTTAAGTGATACGTCCCATGGCCCACTTTTTCTTGGACTTCGTAGGGGCCTTCCCAGTTGGGTCCGAGGACTCCTACTCCCGGGTCCTGCGTAGCAGGAAATACTCTCCGTAGGACAAGATCTCCAACTTCGAATGTACGGCTCTGGACTCTCATGTTAAAGTGTCGGGCTATCTTGCCTTGGTACATTGTTAGTTGGACCTGCGACTGCTCCCGGAGCTCCTCGATCATGTCCAAGGACTCCTGGAGGAGGGCATGGTTCCGGGTAGGATCGTAGGTGTCTTGCCTGTGAGAGGGGATCATAGCTTCTACTGGGATGACGGCCTCGCAACCGAAGGTCATGGAATAAGGCGTGTGCCCCGTCGAAGTTCTCTCTGTTGTGCGATAGGCCCAAAGTACTCGCGGAAGTTCTTCCGGCCAGTGAGCCTTGCAGGCTTGGAGTTTTTTCTTCAACGTGGTCTTTAATATTTTGTTTACAGCTTCCACTTGCCCATTAGCCTGGGGTCTGGCGACTGCGGAAAAGCTTTTGATAATTCCATGCGAAGCACAGAAGTTCGTGAAGTGTTCACTGTCAAACTGCCTTCCGTTGTCGGACACAATTTTCCGTGGAAGCCCAAAACGACACACTATATTCCTGATGACAAAATCCAGTGCTTTTTTTGATGTGACCGTGTTCATAGGTTCAGCTTCAGCCCATTTGGTGAAGTAGTCTACCGCGACTATGGCGTACTTCACTCCACCTTTTCCAGTTGGGAGGGAACCTACTAGGTCAATGCCCCAAACGGCGAACGGCCAGGGGCTGGTCATTAGGGTAATTTCTGTAGGCGGCGCTCGCGGAACCTTGGCGTATCTCTGGCACTGCTCACATTTCCTGACATAATCCACACAATCCTTCTTCATGGTGGGCCAGAAGTATCCTTGTCGAAGGATCTTTTTGGAGAGGCTCAGCCCGGAGGTATGATCGCCACAGAAGCCTCCGTGAATCTCATGGATGATGGTGCTGACTTCGGTTCCGGCAACACACCTAAGGAAGGGTATGGACAACCCCCTGCGGTAAAGCTTTCCATCCATAACCACGTATCGGGGAGCTTGATATTGGAGCTTCCTTGCGTCAGCTTTATCAGTGGGGAGCTCTCCGGTGGTGAGAAATCTGAGGATGGGTCCTATCCAGGAGTGGGAATGGTCGATGATGGCGTTTATCCTTCGTGTCTCAGTACTGGGGGCTTCTAAGTGCCCGATGGGGACTAAGCCATACTGTTCAATCTCCGGGTCCGTTGCAAGCTTGGCCAGCGTGTCCGCGAGTGAGTTCTGGTCCCGGGGGACCTGGCGGATTTGGTAGCCTTTGAAATGCTGCAGTAGGTCGCGGGAGAGAGACACGTAGGCAGCCATCCTTTCGCCTTTCGTCTGGTATTCCCCGGATATTTGGTTTACCACAAGTAGGGAGTCGCTGTACACTTCGATTTTTTGGGCTCCGACTTCTCTGGCCAGTCGTAACCCAGCTAACATGGCTTCGTGTTCTGCCTCGTTGTTGGATGCTGGGAATGCGAAACGGATGGCGCTCTGGAGCTGATGCCCTTGGGGAGATATTAGGATAACCCCCGCTCCAGCTCCTTTTTCATTTGAGGCTCCGTCTACGTAGACCTTCCAGGTGGGAAGTTCCGGGACAGGATCTTCTGGGAGGTCATTCATTCCCGAGCACTCCACAATAAAGTCCGCGAGAGCTTGACCTTTTATGGAAACACGCGGTTGGTAGTGGACGTCGAACTGGCTTAGTTCCATGGCCCACTTAAGCAATCTGCCAGAAGACTCGGGCTTCTGCAGGACTTGTCGGAGAGGGTGGTTGGTGAGTACTTTGATGGTGTGCGCCTGGAAATATGGCCTCAGCTTCCGTGAAGCGATCAGCAAGCAGAGGGAGAGTTTCTCGATCATCGAATATCTGGACTCGGCGTCCAATAACCTCTTGCTTACGTAATACACAGGGAGCTGGAGACGGCCATCTTCCCGGACGAGAGCGGCACTTACTGCGTGCTCAGTCACAGCTAGGTATAAGAACAACGCCTCTCCTTCGACCGGCTTGGACAGAATGGGGGCTCGGGTTAAATGTTCTTTGAGGTGTTGGAAGGCCGCTTCGCATTCGGGGGTCCACTCGAACTTTTTGTTCCCTCGCAGAACATTGAAGAAGGGGATACACTTGTCGGTGGCCTTGGATACGAAGCGACTGAGAGCAGCTATCCTTCCGGTAACGCTCTGGACATCCTTATGCTTCCGGGGGGAAGGCATATCTATGAACGCCTTTATTTTTTCAGGGTTGGCTTCCACGCCGCGGGAGCTGACAATAAAACCGAGGAACTTCCTAGACGAGACCCCGAAAGTACATTTCTTTGGATTTAGTTTCATCCCGTACTTTCGGATCACGGCGAAAGCTTCCTCAAGGTCGTTACTGTGGTCCCCGGAGGTCTTGGACTTTACCAACATGTCGTCCACGTACACCTCCATGTTCCTCCCCAGTTGGTCCTTGAACATTCTGTTTACCAGACGCTGGTAAGTCGCCCCAGCATTCTTCAAACCGAAAGGCATGACCACGTAACAGTAGACACCCTTATCCGTGAGGAAGCTGGTGTGTTCCTGGTCCGCGACATGCATCTTGATCTGGTTGTATCCGGAGTACGCATCCATGAAGGATAAGAGTTCGTACCCGGAAGTAGCGTCCACCATCTGATCGATTCGCGGGAGAGGGAAACAATCTTTCGGGCAGGCCCTGTTTAGGTCCGTGAAGTCAATGCACATTCTCCAGGACCCATCGGGTTTCGGGACCAGAACTGGGTTGGCCAACCACACGGGATAGTGCGACTCCTGGAGAAAGCCTATGGACATCAATTTGTCCACTTCAGCTTTGACGGCTTCGGCTCTCACTGGGTCCAGCGGCCTCCTCTTTTGGCGAATTGGAGTTGCAGCTGGGTCTATGTTGAGTGCGTGGCACGCAACATTGGGATTAATCCCCGTCATATCAGCGTGGCACCATGCCAGGATATCCTGATTATCCTTCACAGTGGCCACGATCTTATCTCGAACGGCCGACGGCAGGTTTTTCCCCACCTGAATGACCTTGGTGGGTTCTCCCGGATTGAGGATCACCTCTTCGACTTCCTCCATCGGCTCTATTGCTTTCTCGATTCCCACTCTTGGGTCGAGTTCGTCAAAGTATGCCTCCTGAGCATCCCTAGTTTCTGGCAATACTTCCGCCAAAGGAATGGCAGCAAACGTCTCTCGGACCGTGTAGACGGCTCGGACGGAGACGTTATAACAGCTCCGTGCACTTCTTTGGTCTCCTCGGAGGGTGCCAATACGCCCATCGTCGCATGGAAACTTCAAACATAAGTGGCGTATCGAGGTTATGGCCCCACAATCGATCAGGACTGGTCGGCCTAAGATGGCATTATAAGCCGTGGGGCAGTCGACCACCACGAATGTGCTATGCTTGAAGGCACAAGCGTCGCTTTCTCCTCTGAGGGTGACTGGAAGTTGAATTTTGCCTAATGGCATGAGTGCGTCCCCATTGAAACCTTGAAGCTGGATGGGGCATGGGGCCAGGTCCGTCTCGGTCAATCCGATCGCGTGGAAGGCCGCTTTGAAGAGGATGTTCACGGAGCTTCCGTTATCGATCAAGATCCGTGAGACCTTCTTATTGGCAATCTGGGCTTCCACTACGAGGGGATCGTTGTGGGGGAAGTGCACATGTCGAGCATCGTCCTCCGTGAAGGTGATGGGAAGATCCATCATTCGGGGACGTTGAGCAGGTGATTGGACCAAAGCGCACATCTCCTCGGCGTGCTCTAACTCCTTCAAGTACCTCTTCTGGGAGTTGCGGGTACTTCCGGCAAGGTGTGGTCCTCCGGAAATGGTGGCGACGTGTCCGTCAACGGGTGGCGGAGCAAGGCCGGGCGGATATGGGTTGCCTGGTCCTGGAGCCAACAAGGCAATGGGCGCCGGAGCGGGTGGAGCAGGAAGTGCTGGGAACTGAGACCCGGGAGCTTGGGGGTGACCGGCTCCAGGAGCGCTAGCGGCCCCCCTCTGTCCCGGGGAATATGCAGCTCCGTGAACTACCCCCTGTCCGGGATAGATAATGGGTATCCTCACCCACTGACCGAGGTGTCCCGCTCTTGCCAGGGACTCGATCTCATCCTTCAGCTGAAGGCACTCATTCGTGGTGTGCCCCACGTCTCCGTGAAACTCACACCTCTTATTGGAGTCTCGCGGACGCCTTCCTCCGTGAGACACTTTCGGGGGCTTCCTGTAGTTGACCATATTACAGGTCGCCCGATAGACATTCTCTCGCGAGTCTATCAAACTGGTATATTCCGTGAACTTGGGCTCATAGTCCTTTCGGGGTTTCTTTGAATGGTCTCCCCGGTTGGAGTTTCTTCCGCTTCGTTTGCTCCGCGATTGGCTCAAATTTCGTTCTGGGGCTTCCGCTTGCGGCTGCGGCATGCCAGGAGCGATACTACATCCGGTTTGTACTGCTCCGTACCCAGAGAAATGGGTTTGACTCGGCGTCTGAGCAGACGCGGAAGGCCCATACACACTTGGAGTGAATCGGGCTCCTGGAAACGTGAGGGCTGGTGCGGGAGCTTGCGAAGCAAAGCTCGGCGCAGTCACGGAAGGGGTTGGAGCCGGGGGAACTCCAAAGGCCTGCTGGTAGGCATCCTCAAGGTTGATGATTCCCTGAGCTTTTGACATGAATTCGGACAGTGTTTCTGCCCGTCTCCTTTGCATTTCCCCCCATAGCAGGGAGCCGACAGTAAGGCCCGATTGAAGGGCGATCAGCTTCATGTCATCGCTGACCTTGGTTTTTGCAGCAGCTTCCATCATTCTCTGAATGAAAGCTTTGAGGTTCTCAGTGGGTTGCTGCTTGATGTTGGTTAAGGAACCAACCTCCATGTCGTGGTCGCGGGCAGCAATAAACTGTCTCCTAAACACGGACTGTAGCTCCTTCCAACCGTGGATTGATCCGGGAGCTAATCTTTTCCACCAGTCCTCCGCGGACTTGGTAAGGGTGAGTGAGAAGCACATGCATTTGGCGTCCTCACTGACACGCGCCACTTGCATCATTTTATTGTATTTAGCTAGGTGGGTACGCGGGTCTGTCCTCCCATCATATAATTCTATGTGAGGCATTTTGAAGTTATCCGGGAGGGACGTTTCCGCGATCCTCCTAATACATGGTTCCGGGTCTTCCTCCTCAGAATCTGACAGGGCCCCACTTTGCTTCCGGACCAGCTTGGTCAAGGCAGCAATCTGTTCCTCGAGCCTCTTCGTATCACTTTCCGGGAGGTCACGTCCCCGGAGCTTGTCATTAATATGATTTCGGAGGTCATCTCCGCGAGGCCGGGCCTTTTCCCCTTTGGCCTTTTCATACTTGGCCTCCAACCTTCTTCTTAGGTCCACCGTGGACCAGCTATCTTCGGAGTGCGAGTTCGCAGCCCGACCGTCCTGATTGACGGAATCACTGGGGCGGTTGTTCCTTCCCCTAGGCCTGGGTGCCTTAGCACCAGGCCCTTTAGGCACAGAGTGCCCCCTTGGGGCTGAAGGACGTCTGGGCTTAGGAGCGCCAGAGACCTTCTGCGCGCGGGGGGGGCAGTCGGCCTGGTGATTCATGCCTTTAGGAGGTGCAGGGGCGTCAGCGCGCACAGGCTCTCCAACTTTTTCTTTGCCCTTGTTAGGGGCGGCTTTGGATGGTCCATCAGCGGCTGGATCCGGCATGGGGGCATCAGCACCACCTAGAACAGAGGCATCCTCGTCCGAGTCGCCTAGATCTCCGAACTTACTTTGGAGGCGTTCCATCATGCGTTGCATTCTTTCGGAGACGCGCTCCTGCTCAGCAAGCTTGGCCTTAGTGGCCACCAGTTCTTCGGCTACTTGGACCAGTTCTGGGTCCTTCTCATAGTAGCAGCCGTCCTTGTAATAACCGTCTTGGACATACTCTTCTTCGTCTTCTAAGTATGTTGTATCTTCGGTACTGACCTGATCCTGGCGGGATGTCGGGTCTTCACCTTGGTAGTCTAAGGGTTCGCTTTGCACCACATCTTCCATCACGGTATCGGGGTTGACCGTAGCATTTTTGTCAACAGCGGATTTTCTCGTAGTCACCATCTCTTTAGCACGAAGTGAATACAAAAAACGTACACAGAAAAAGAGCTGACTAACAACTTCCTACAGCTCTCAATGAAAGCACCAAAATGTTTACCGAGTTTTTCGGAAACGAATAACTAACAGAATAATAAAAAGATAAGAACTGTAGAAATACTGAAATGTAACTAAACAAACAGTGTTTTTACGTGGTTCAGGCGTTAACAAGCCCTAGTCCACGAGTCGATGTTATTATACTTGGAAAAGATTACAGTAAGATGGCT
Source organism: Humulus lupulus (assembly GCF_963169125.1). Classification (NCBI taxonomy): domain Eukaryota; kingdom Viridiplantae; phylum Streptophyta; class Magnoliopsida; order Rosales; family Cannabaceae; genus Humulus; species Humulus lupulus. The sequence goes on along the minus strand of NC_084800.1, from coordinate 69,287,646 downwards.
GGTGCATAAGAACTTCACACACTCACAATGTTTCTCTCGGGTTCTCTTGAAGAAGATGAAGCTAGAGAGATTTTAGTAGAGTTTTTGCTATCTGATTTGTTCGTCCCTCTTCTTGTAAAATGAAGGGGTCTTTATAGCTAGGGTTTTGGATTAGGGTTTTTCTCTACGTACCTGAGTCTTAATTACACCAGCCATAAATAGGGATACAATTACTGTAGTAGCATGGCTACAAGACTCTATGTGGGTATATTTACGTGAAAGTATGGGGAACACACAAAGTCAGCCGTCTTTTCCAAGTTGTCAGCGGAACAGTAGGCGAAAAGGTACCCTTAGGCGTGCTGGGATGTGTGCGGCTTTGACCTGACGGGCGTGTCAGGCGGGATCCTGTGTCAGGCGGATATCATTCCAAATATGCCTCCTCCAGGACTCGACCGTTTGGCTTTGTTCCGTGCGAGGCACGGAACTGCTTCCGCGGAGACCACTCGAAGAGCTTCTCCTGGAAGGAGCTTCCCCGAAGGATACCCCTTCGGGAGTCCGGGAGAGTTGACGAGTTTCCGTATTGTGTTTGCTTGGAAGAGTAATCCGGACACTAAACGGGAGAGGCGAAGCCTTTCTGTATATCCGCGAGCTCTGGTCACCTACCGTGAAAGACATCGATAATTCTGCTTCCCCGAGGTCATCAATCTAAACGCTATCCGGAAATCTGGATAACATATGGTATGATGATGATGTTGGGGTTTTATGCCCTAATTAAAACCCAAATTCTTTGTAATCTCATTTTATTATCAATAAAAGAATATAAATCATTTTTTGACTTGGTCAATCACTTTGCTCACATGTTTTATTTTCATGATTATTTATTTAATATAAACTTCTATTAAATCCCGAGCATATAGCTAATCTTATTTATAGTGACGTAATCACAGTGGAATATAAATATGATTATATGTTCAAAAATAAGTTAGTCCTAAGATTAGTCAGTGCACCGGATTTACACTGACTTGCCAATCTACGATATGATCTACTTACACATTACAGTGTTATGTTCTTTCCAGAACATTAGCAAAGTAGATAAGATCGGATGTACTTGTTACATCGGACAGGACCGATATTGACAGTTGATAAGATAAGTAAACATACTGTTATTATCTATTCTAGTCATATCATATAGTTGACCATAGGTCAATTCAATCTCAATTCTGAGTGGTTAGTATTCAAACTGATTGTATTATTTGAGTTCTTTGACTTGTTCGTTACCAGCTTACCCTACGGACTAGCCCATACTTACATCTTGGGAACTCGGTAGTATAATTGAGTGGGAGTGTTAATCATAGATATGAACATCTATAGCTTCTGATGAAGAAGTGAAACGATGGTTTCCTTTTAGTTTGGTTCAAGGTGTTAAATGATAGAGATCTCATTTCAGTAATTAAATTAGTTTACTGAAATATCATTTACAAGGAACTAAGTGTTTTAAGGATAAAATACAATGAGGGGTAAAATGGTATTTTAGTCCTATCTCATTGTAGACCGTCTATAGAGGATTGAGTGAAAATTATGGTTGTAACAATGGATAATTAATAGCGTATCTATATTTGTTATAGAGCGTTCTATGAATTCAAGAGTGCAATTCCAAGTCTATAGTGGAGTCACGAGGAATTAATAAGTTAGTAAATTTATTTGTTAGATTTATGATAACTTATTGGAGCTTGATTTCATAGGCCCATGGTCCCCATTGTACCTTGGATAA